>NW_017728931.1:51018273-51081585 GCF_001723895.1 Crocodylus porosus | reverse complement strand
CCAGTTCCATCTCTGCCTCGGCCTTCCTGACTGCCCCCCTGCATCCCTGAGTAACCGCAGTATAGTCCTCCCTGGTGATGGCCCCTCCTTTCCAGTGGGTGTGCGCCTCCCTTTTTAGCTAGGAGACATTCCCGGATGCTTCTGGTGAGCCATGGGGGCTTTTGCGCCCTCCTGCCCCCTTTGATCTGTGTTGGGATTACCTCCGTTTGGGCTTGGAGGATCGTCTCCTTAAGGAGCGACCACTCTTCTTGGACACCTGGCTCCCCTCCCCTCCGGGACCCCGACTATTCTCCTTAGCTCATTGAAGTTTGCCCTCCTGAAATCTAGGGCTGCTGCCTTGCTGCAGGCCTTTGCCACCTTGTGCTGGATGGTGAATTCCAGCAGGTGATGATCACTGTCGCCCAGGTGGTCGAGCACCCGCAGCCCCCTTACCAGGTTGTCACCCGTGGCCAGCACCAGATCCAACAAGGCATCTCCCCTGGTGGGGCTGTGCACCTCCTGGGTTAGATGGAGGTCCTGCATTCTGGCTAGGAACCTACGTGAGTAGTCAGACCTGGCTGTCTGCTCTTCCCAGAAGTCTGGAAAGTTCAGGTCCCCCATGACGACCACATCCTTTGACCTGAGCTGACTTAAGAATTCCTGGTTTAGCTCCTCCCCTTGGTTGGGTGGTGTGTAGTAGACCCCCACTGTTAAGTCTCTTTCCCTGCGACTGCCCTGTATTCTAACCCAGAGCACTTCAGAGTGCCCTTCCTCTGACTCTGTGCTACTTGATGAGGATGTGTATTCCTCCCTGAGGATGTGACTTCTAGGAGCTTAAGCATAGACCCTATTGCCTTGGGGGGACTGCAGCTTGATTCCCAGGGGAGATACAGAGAATAGATAATGGCTTCATTAGGGATTTCCCCAGATTTCTCTCTTCCAGTCCTTCTGTAAGTCAGTTCTTCCATTCCCCATACCTTCTCTCCAATGATGCCCGGAGAATGCTGCCATGCATGTTGCATTGCCTCTCTCTGTTGTACATGGCACATGATCCCCCTGGACCTTCTGCAGACTGAGGGCTTGTGGATGTGGAATCATTATCACACTCAGGATGAGATAGGAAAGCAAAGCCACCACAGGGATCCCTCCCTGTCTCACCTCACAGAGATTACCAGGGTGGCAATGTCAGCATGGTGACACCTAGACTGCCTGACTCATGCTGACATTGCCTCATCTCCATGTCACCCTTTTGTTGGGTGTCAGTGGCAGCAAATAGGAGCACAGTTCAGTCAGACATCTAGGGAATTCTCTCTACACCCACACCTCCTGGAACTGTGGGCAAGTGAAATATTTATGCATGTTACATGGAGCACCTAGGCTGTCCCACTTCTCCTACTGGGAAGGAAGAGCACTGCCATGAGACCCATTCCTTTAATGCCATGAAGGCCTCTGTCTTTCCAGCTGAGGACTATGGGAATGAGTAACTGGTGAAGGCAGACCAGGAAGGACAAGGACAAGTGGACCTCATGCCCCCACGAGGTACTATGCAAGCCTTGCTAACACTCTGCTCCAGCGTGACTGGGTCCAAGTAACACTGGGGGAGGTGGAGACTCAGGGCAGGAAGGGAAGAGGGTGTGAGGCTAAAAGCAGAGATTAGGGAAGGGAGTCTAGCTAGAACCCTGGGGGTGGGGTTATATGATTAGGGTGGAGCTCAGACGATACAGAGGATGAAAGACCTGGAGGAGTGTAGCTGGAGAGCAGAAGGGTTTGGGCATGGGTACACAGAGAAGACTAGAAGAGACCAAGGGAACCAGAAGAGAAAGTGGCATGGCTCAAGGTCAGGAGACAAATGCACTGAAGAGGTTGAGCCTCCAGGCCATTTCTGAGAGAGTAGCCGGGGACCTAGAGGAGCAAGCAGCAAAGGAAGACAAGAGGGAAAGACAGCCTGAGACACATCTCCCCAGCCACACAAGTTGCTCCAGTCCCACTGACTGCAGCTACCCACAAGGCACTGCCTGGCTCTTTAAACAGCAACATACTCCGCATGTCAGGAGCAATGATCGGGTTAGGCCTCTCCATCTCCCCTGGGACCTGGCAGGGAAGGAGTAATTATATCATTAAGGGATAAATATGTGCATTAGCGGCTGGGGCTCCAGGGGCTATTACTGTGTTTGATGGGTCCCTGGGGGCCTGTTTAGAAATGCCAGCACAACCTAACAGACACAGTGGGAGGCAAGAGAGACAGCAGCTGGGGCAAGGAGGAGGGAGGCCTAGCTGGATTACTGTGTCTACCAGAGTTGGTCAGACAGTGACCAGAGGGAAAGAGGGGGGAAATCGAAAGGGAGGGAGCAAGCCCAGTAGAGGGATGCGTATCCCTGCGGTTCATGGATTAATAAGGAGAATGAGGGAGGCGCTGAGCTGCCCCACACCCCCTACCACCTTGATGTGATCTGTGGGCAACATCCCATCCCCTGACAGCTCTGCTTTAGTCAGGCTCTGCTAATTGAATGGGGCAAAGCTATCTGAGGGGCCTCGGGAAGGGACCAGACAGCCTGCCCCAGCTGTCATGTTTTCCGTTACTTCGACAACCTCCTTGTTTCGTTTCCCGATGCCACATCGATCTAGCTCAGAGAGAATTTCCATTTATATTGCAGAGCCCTCGCCCGTGCTGCGGGCCCCACCGGCTGCATCCCTCCCTCTAGCTCTCATTGGCTCGCTGTCTCTCCACAGCGCTCTGCTTATCTCAGCTACCTCATCGCCTCAATCTCCCTTTGCCTCTCCGCTGCCCTCTGTCTCTCTCTCCCTCTCAATCACTCCCTCTCTCAGCCTCTCCTTCTGCCTCTCTCTCCACTGCTGTTTGCCTCCCTCTCTCTCAGTCCCCACATCACTCCCTGCCTGCCGCGCTGTCTCTCTGCCTCTCTCCCTGTGCTCCCAATTAGCGCTGCTCTTGTAGGTGTGCTCTCACCAGGTTCATCAGTGCAGCCAGTGCCTTGGATGCTGTGGGAGTGAATGATCCAGGTTTTGCCTCGGATGGGAGCTTGCCACCCATCCGACACACCTAGGTGTCAGCCTCTTGAATACTGTGCCTCGGGCTCACCCAGATCCTGACTTCCTTAGGCTCTTTAGGATGGCTGTCAGCAATGCTGACCCTGCCACCTCCTGACTCAGGAGCATGTCTCTTTAAAGGGGCCCACAAGTTGGCCTCAGTGAGCCATGGGCTGAACTATGAGCACAGCACTCCCTTGCTGGGGACAGATGGATGGGGAACATCTCCCCATAAGGACAGGCGGTGGCATGAGGTGTGCATGGACACTCACCCTGGAGCCACTTCTGCTGGAGTGGACAGGCTAATGAGCCCACAAAAACAGAGGCACTTCCTAGAGACTCAGAAGGAATCTTTCACCTAGCTAGGCCTCCCATTGCCAAGGCCCATTGTCCAGTGACAGCAACTGCTGGGGCTCCTCAACGGGAAGATGTCGGGGAGACGTCAGAGGGGGAGCTTTCCTGCTCTCCTCCACTCAGTGTCAGGGAATGCCCCTAGCTGCGGGGCTTGCTTCCAGCTTTGCAGTCAGCTCCATCTGCCCGCTCCCCAGCCAGAACAGTCACAAAGACAGAGTGACGAGGAGGCCGCGGCCTCTCAAAGTCACCGTTTCTCCTCCTGTCCCCGACTCTCTTTTGCCCCTCCTTCTTCCCTTGCACTCTCTCTTCTCTCTCTCTAGAGAGCAAACTCAGCGCAGCGGTCCTGCTCATCAGCACAGCTGGTGTTTAGAAACGCCATGGCCAATATTATCCTGTCACTGGGTCCCACTGCAAGGGGGATGACATGGCTCCCAGCAACGAGGCCATGAAGGTGCCCTCACCCGCGTTGTCTCATTCCCTCAGCCTTTCTTTGCACTCTGCTGTATCTAGCATACCTATCTGCTCTAGTTAGCTTCCCCCCCGCCCGTATTGTATCTAGCCCAGCTATCTATAGACCCAAGTCTCTCTGGGAGTCCTACATATCCTTGTCCCCGCCTACGATATCCAGCCTCATTAGAAAGCTCAGCCGGGCTCCCTTGGAACGCCAAAGGACGCGTGGTAATTCCTCTGCTTCCTAATCTCTCCCCCATATTGTGCGTGGGCTTCCCCTATTGCTGGTCCCCAATATGTCCCCTTCTTCACCAGCAGAGGACACAAGGGTTGGGCATAACACTGCAACAGCACGGCCCTTGGTCTTATTGCCTCGTGGGCTGGCACTGATGGGGTTAGTTGAGGGTTCACCAAGGAAGGTCAGCTGGGAGTATTAGCTTAAGGTGGGAGCTGAACACCAAGGGGTGTTGGCTCCCTGGGCCCAGAGCCTCCTGTCTCCTGTGTCCCAACCTGTGCTAGAGTTTGGGGTCTGGGTGTCTCTGAAAATGTGGCTGGCAGGTGCCACAGGAAGCTCAGGTTTGTGACCTCATGTGCCTGGAGGAGGCAAGGAGGGAAGTGTGATTAATGATCTTGATTATTAAGGAGCTCTGCACCTGTGAGAACAATGAAGTGAGGGCGCAGGGGATTTTGCAAGGGAACATCAACAGGAAAGATTCAGCAGGCGCTCACGGTGGAAAATATACCACACAGCAGGAGAGACCTGGAAAGTGGGGTGGGGAGTGGGGCGGGTGTTGCTGCAAGTGAGGATTGAGGGGCAGGAGCCTGGCAATACAGGGCTGGGAGGGAAAAGTGTTTTGGTGGGACAGGCATGAAGTGCCCTACCAAGGGATGCGGGGGGTGGGGGCAGGTGGAATAGCAGGAGACATGGCAGCTCCACGATTGCAAAATTCTCCTTGGCTAGACACAGGGAGCAGGAAGAGGCTGCAGACCTGAGCATCTGAGCCCAGAGCAGAAGGAAATGGGAAGCGCAAGGGAAAAGGGCATCTCATATTATGCGAGAGCCTGGACCGAGTTTTGCTTTAAGACAAGCAGCAAAGAAGCCACAAAGTCTCCTCAGGCTTTATTAATCTCACAGACTCCTGTCTCTCACAGATGAGCTAAATGCACCTGGAGAGTGGAGGCAGAGGTGTTTCCCAAGCATCAGAAGCTGAGAGTTGCCCATCTGGATCCAGTCCAGTCCCTGCCTGATGTTGACAGCCCCAAGGCCAAACCCCTGCCCTGGATGGACTCGCAGACTCTCCATGCTGCCCTGGAGTGGGGCACAGGCCCTGTCCTGGACGGACTCCTGTCCTCGTCTCTTTTACAGAGAAAGGGGAGCTTTTCTTTTCCCTTACGTCACGAAACAGCTACAGCAGAGAACTGTCACATTCAGTGTACTTTCCTCTTCAGCCTGGCTCAATTAATCTTTCTCCCACAGCGACAGGCCACGAACGGCTCCTCAGAGGGATAGGCGGAGTAGAAACTTCTCCCCACTGCTCATCTGTTCCTCTTCCAAGTTGCAAGCCTTCTCTGCAGGGGTTGGTTTGAAGGCCAGCCTCTGTGCTCTCTGGCCTCCCTGAAGAACGGCTCTAAATATCTCAGGTAGTAACCCGGACAGCACTTACTTGCTAATTAAAGAGACAAGGCTCCATTAGTAGAGAACAGGAGCGGAATACAAACGAGGAGGGGCTGTGCCATCGGCAAGAACCAACAGAGTCCCCCATCGGTGCTTTTGTCTGCCCCCCTCTCTGTGCACCATTAATCAGTTTAAACTGATAAAATGCAGCAGTTTTAAGTGACTCCAGCACTAAAAACTCTGACAGGCACGAGATTTATGAGGTGATGGGTGGGAAGGCTGCTCTCTCAGCCAAGTCACGCTTCCTGCTTTTTTTTTTCTTTTTCGTCTGTGGGAAGCTATGGAATAGAAATCTGGTGCCCCATGTCCTTCCCGAGTGAGGAAGCAAGGAATGAGAAAGGACCAGCAGCCATGGGATTCATTCATGGATTTTACTGAAGGGAAAGGCAGAATGAAAGGCAGAGACAGCTCTAAGAGAACTTGTATGAAGGGACCCTGAGAACGGAGCATCTACACCTTTAAAAAAAGACTTGCATTCCTTTCCCCTTTCCCCCTCTTTCCTTCATTCCCCTCCCATCACTGACATTGGGCCCTTCTCCTTCTCATGGCTAGCACTGACAATGGATTTTTTGCCAGTATAGCCAGGAGAACCCCCCACCGATAAGTTAAAGTGTTTGATGCCAACGGGCAATCCTCGTGAATGAGTAAGAGTGTCTTCCAAGGATCTTAATAGTGGGTCCACAGGTGGCTCCATAGCTCAATTCTAGATCCGCATGTCTTGTCGCAGTGTGGGCAGGTGTTTCCAGGAGGGATGGACACTGTGTTACACAGCAGCACAAAGTGTTTGATATATGCAGCCAGGCCCACAGCCCTGGGAGCTTACACTTGGCATAGCCAAGTGAAGGGCATGGGGAAAGGGACTCTTGGCCCTCCTGATCATGGGGCTACTAGAAGGCAAAATGACCCTGGGTGTAATGCAGAAGTCTCAAGATGGCTCTGGTTTATGCTGGTGGCAGCAGTCCTTCAGGAATCAGCTGGAGATAGCTGCATTTTGGGCCCATCCCTTCCCTTCTCCCAATAACCATGCCTCACATCTACAAAAGATAAACTGATTGAAGCCATCTTCATTAGTCCTGTGGGTCCGCTCAGCAGAACTGGGTCCCAGAGGGTATCAGCCATATTTCTTCCCAACTGGTAATAACACCAGGCCAGCTTCACCAGTGCTAGCAGCAATGTGAGGAACCAGAGTAGAGGCAGTGCTCAGGCTGGCTCTGAGCTGGGTGCTTTACCTGGCAAGTAGGAACCAGGTGGTATTAGCAGTAGGAGAACTCTACTGTAGATACAGCCTGGTTTAGTCTATAGGGTGCAATTATGCCATCATGCCCATATCAGCTAAGGGGCTGGCACTGCTGTTCTAGGAGAAGGTGTAGCTATGGCACTTGAACCACTTCTATTGCCATATACCACATTTCCACTAGGGGCTTTGTCACCAGTAGCTATTTCAATGGCAGCCCTGTCAGCTAGAAAAGGCCCCTCTCCCACTGCCTGTTGTAGAGTTGAGGTATTTGACTGTCCCTGCACTGTCCCAGAAAATTCCTGATGGATGGTCCCTGGAGAGAACAAGAGAGAGAGAAAGAAAGGAGAATAATGTAGAAGAAACTGGAGGAATCAAAGGAGGAAGCAGGGGAGAGGCAGAGTGAGAGATGGCTGGCAAATGAGGGCAGAAGGGGAGTATGTATCAATAGTGTTATGACTGGGGAACATTTGGCTCTAATGCCTTGACTTTCCTGATGTTCTTCTGCTTAATTCACTCTGCACTTGTCCCTTTGGATCTTGCTTCTTGCGGAGCCAGAGCCGCCCCTATTAGCCTGATGCTAGGTAACCAGTCTGAAGCAAAAAACAAGGAGAGAGAAGCCCCCAGCTACCCCTTGCCGAGCCCTGTCACAACCAATCGGCTTCTCGCCCCCTGCCAGCTGCCCCCAGCACCCGCTGTCTGTGTGAGTTAGGAGGCTCATGCTGAGCTGCCGAGAACTGCCAGAGCTAGCCTGTATCATTCACAGCATCAGCAAGCTCAGTGCTGCCGTCCAGATGCCGTCCACCTTGCAGCAGCCCGGGCACTGAGCTGATGGCGGGTGGGGGGAAGGAGGCAACACATGCACTTGCCACACCAATGCAAACATGGACATGCACACACGTCAACATTTAAACACACACACATGCACCCAGAGATGTATACATCCCCAGCACCAAGGTACATGAAGGAGTGCACACACTCTAAACACATGGGCACTCAGGGATGCACACAGCCCAATACAAGGACACAGAGCTGCATATTTCACTGCACATGGGCCTAGGGAGGTACACACATCATATGCATGAGCACGCAGAGGAATGTACACTCCCAACCCATGGGCATCTTTGTGGGCACACAGCCCCACGTATGGACACAGAAAGGCATGCACACACACCCATACATGGACACAGGCTTGTATATGCTTCACATATAAACACACACAGAAACATACACTTCCAATCTATGGGCATGCAGGAGTAAACCCACACACGATACACAGGCACACTCCACACTTGGGTGCACTCTCCATACATGGGCACATAGAAGAGTGTCAAAACCTCATAACACATGGTGCACATGGGACTGCACCCCACAACACAGTGGCAAAAAGGTGTGCTTAAACCTGCTCCCCCAGCAGCACACAGGCACAAAGGTATGCCCAGAATCTGTTCCTCACCCCATTATGTGCCCCCTAAACCCATATTCACACAGAGGTATGAATGGTCCCCTTAGTACACAGATATGCACCCTCCAAACCTGTAGGCACACAGAAGCGTTTACAGTCCCCCACAGACGCACAGAGGCAACCTCCGCAGAAGATCCCGAGCCTTGAGGCTGATTCCCTGACTCATGAGATTTTAAAAGGTGATAGTCCTGTGTGTGCAGCCCACCTTCTTCTGTCCATCCTCAGAGCACATGTGACAGTCAGCATTGCCCACTCTCCCAGATGTCTCAGACAAGGTGATTCTGGCTTCTGCTGCAGGAGTTTTCACACCTAGCAATTAGCTCTGGTCCCGACTCCTGAAACAAAGCTGTCTACATAGTCCCCCTATATCCTCTCAGTCCCCCACACTGATACTGCCCCTACCCCCAGCTGCTGAATCCATCCATTGTCCATCCAGTTCCCATCTGTTCTGCTTCCCAGCTCCCACCCAGACCATCATCCATTGGCCACCTAACACTGTATCGCTTCTGCCTTCATCAACTCTGCCCTCCTGCCCATGGCTGGAGAGCAAAGGAGCCCATACAGGGAGGTGTATACATCCCCAACATGTGGTCCCACAGAGGTGTACACATCCCTAGCACATGTGCATACAGATGTGGACACACTTCCAAACCCACTGGTACAGTGAGGTGCATGCATTCAGACACTTGCACACAGCTGTGCAACCCCTCCATTACCTTCCTCCAGCTCTGGGAACAAAAAGCACATACCTCTTTCACTGATACACACATGTACATGCGCTCAGATACACAGGCACATACTGGAGAGTCTCTATCTCCAAGTCCTGAAAAGAGCAGCTCCTGAATTCATTTGAAAGAGTCAAATTCCTTGCTTGCTCCCCCACGGGGCCCTGCTGCTGCTGCGCTTTGAAGGGGTTATTAACATTACAAAAGGGGCTGTCACTTCACACAAGGCCAGTGCAAAACAAAAAAGCTGCAATTATGAATTCATTAGGAACCTCCAAAGATAGGCAGCGCCGTGCAGCGATGGAGCTGAGGAGAGATGCCCTGACTGTGTAAAGAGCAGCAGCCCTCCTTTTCTCCTCCTCTTTTCTCCTTGCTTCCTCACCCTGTTCCTTCCTGCCTGCACTCCTCCATCCTCATGCCTCTTTCTTCCTTCTCTCTATTCCCCTTACTGCTCCCTGTTTCTTCTCAGTCCTGCTGATGCTATCAGACCCTGCTGTGACACAGCCTGCCGTGGGCACCATCTCTGTGCATTAATTAGGACCCGTGCAGCTCTGCTGATGAGCTCGCTGTCATTTAGAATGGGACCCCGGGCTCCCTTTCCCCTGGTAAATGGAGTTGCACCAAGAACATTTATCCATAATGGCCCCTCACCATAATAAATATCTGGGAAAAAATGAGACGGCCACTTGTCAGTGTAAATGCCAAATCAATGCCCCATCGAGCCATGTCTGCAGGGAGCCCCTCTGGAGGAGATAAGCAGGGGAGCTGGGGTGAAAGGCACTGTGCTGGCCAGATATCGATTCTCTGTGCTGGACTCTAACTTAACACCCACACTCTGCACAGAAACCCAGTCCCCGTGTTAATTCGCTCCTTGGCATCACCCACAGAGGGCAATGTGAAGTGGAGAATAGAGAGACAGTACCCTCCTCATTCATGGGGGACAATGCCCCACTCAGTACAGGAGGCAGGGGGCTTGGTTTCTGGAGACAGATTCTGCAGCAGCAATGGTGTCCAATGAGCTGAATTTAGAGTCAGGTACTAGAGAGCTCTGAGGTCTAAGGCCGGGTCTGCCACTTGGGTAACTGGCCAGTCTCTTACCCTGTTTGCCATGTGGCTTCCATAACTGTGGGATAAAGATAGCCCTTCCCTCTCCTGGAGGCTGCACTGAGCGGTGGGCAAGAAGCTGTCTATATATTCCATGTACAACAACTAGCACAGTGGGGACCTGGTCTGTGAAATAGAGCTCTGGGGTATTAGAGACATGGCAGTAGCAGTAGGATCCATTAAGGGTTTGCTCAGCACTCTGAAAAATGTACAGTCCTTTCTAAATGCTGATGGGGAAAGGAGGGGGGGTTGGGGACCAAAGGGAAGGGAGATAACCCATTCCATGGGCCACATAGGGACTCTGGAGGCTGAAGGGTGGAGAAATGGTCCTAGGCTGGTTTGGAGCAGAAGGAGCATTGGAAGTGAGAGATACGTGGGGCAATCACCTGCTGCATGGAGTTGGGGTGGCTTTGGGAAAGTAAGCTATGGACAGAGCCTTTTCTTACTGTGGAGCTCAGGAATGTGGGTATAGCTTCATTGGCAAGTCAAATGAAGCACACTCTGTCTCTGTACAACAACCATGCATGCTACACACACACACACGTGCCCTTGACATAGCCAGGTCCCCAAAGAGTGGTGGGAAGATGCAATGAGGTTGAAGGAATGAGCTCAGGGTGGCAAGCTGGTCCCATTTTTTTCCCTCTTATCACCCAGTCAATGTGAGCTGGGCAATTTCACATCTCCTAGGACAAAATAACACTTCCCCCAAGCCCTGGCCTTCAGGCAGAATCAGAGTGCCAGATGAGCATCTGACTGCACCGACACCAGAGACAAGACACATCCAGAAGCATTTGTGTGAACCTGCCCAGCCCTGCTGGCGTGTAGGACTTGGAGTCTAACCAGGCTTGGCATTGCTTTTTCCTGCCAAGAACTTGGTTCACACGGGAATAGGATGACGTGGGGAAGGATTTAGGTTCTCCTTTCCCTGTCCTTTCCCATCACCTCCCCTGCTTTAGCTCAGATGCATTCTATAATGGTGGGCCATGTACAGCTTTGCAGCTGTCACCAAACTGTGCACTATGGTTACTCATAATCTGTGGCAGTTGCAAGGATGGTGTGTAGATCCCTGTGGACTAAACACACAAACCCCAGATGCATGCGCGCGCGCACGCGCGCACACACACACACACACACACACACACACACACACACACACACACACACACACTGCTAGGTTGTTTCATTTTACTTTTCCCTGCTGTCCAAGCCAGCACCCTCTTTGGTCACATTCCTTTGCCCTTTCCCAAATTTTGCTATTTTCTCCCAGTGCTCTTTCAGCATCTTACAGAAGCTCAAGAGACTTCTTCTTTACCTTCCCTGCTTCTTTATCACTATGCACATGGCCTGGGGTGCCCCCTCCTCACGTACCTTTTTCATTAGCAATAAATGAGGTGCCAGGCTTACCAGACAGAGTACTCCTTTGAGGGTGCAGAATCATGGGGCCTGCATGTATGGAGTAATACAACCCTGTGTGATCCAAGCATGATGCTCTGGCAGCACAGGTCTTTCATCAGTTGGTTTCCCTGGTCGGTGCTCTCTAGTTTCTTGTGTCTTCACTAGCTCCTCCCAGAATGTACCTGCTCCCTGTTTTTCACCCTCTCTCTCTCTTCCTCCAACTCACCCCCAATGCCCTCCCACGATCTATGGACTTGGTGTCCAGAGCAATCCAAGTCTGGACTCTGAACTCCACAGTTAATTACCTGATGAGCCCACCAGGTGACAGAGCTCCGGACTGCTTCCTCCTTGTGAAATATTGACACCAACCTTCGCCTCTTCCTCACTCATGCCCCCCTGCCTCTCCTCATGCTGGCTCTGTTGTCAATTATCCATCCTTCCTTTTAAAGAATTCTTTTTCATCTCACAGAAGGTTTTCTCTTTGTGCTTTGTTTTCTTCCTGGGGGTGGGGAAAGTGGAAGATGCAGACAGGAGAGGCCCCAGACCCATCTAGAAACATAAAGGCTGTTTATCTGTGGCAGCGTTTTTAATTGGCTGCTTTCTGGCACATCAGGCCTGTTCTCGGTGATGAAACTGAGCTTTCCAGCTCCTTTATATCAGGGAACATGGCAAAGGCAGCAGCTTCTGCTCTGAGGGAGGAGGAGGGGGAGTGTCAGGATGATTAAACTGGAGGATACAGGGAGAGTGACCCCAGCCAGAGCAGCTCAGCCCAGCTGTTAATGTACTGTTGCCTGCTGTTTGTCCTGCCAGGCGCTCCTCATTGCCTTGCTCTGCCATGCAATGAGATGCATCCTCACACCGTGAGGCAGCATTGTTAAGCATCAACTTGGGAAGACACAGGCAAGCTGCTAATTAGCCTGCCTGTAGGAACTGCCTTGCTCAGGCCAGCAGTGAAGTTTGTACCTCAGAGCTTCAGCACAAAAGGCAGGAGACTCTCGCTAAATCCACCAGCCTTGAAGCCAGATGCAGCAACAGCAGTAGCTGCCAGCCTAGCTGTATTTTTTGGAAGAACCACTAGTGGGAGACAAAGACCTGCCCTCATGCAATCTCCCAAACTGCTGTGGGGGTTCAGGGAGTGAAGATGACCAACAGCCAGTGGCTCAGGGACAGAGAGGAAGGGAGCTGTCACTGCTCATTTGGCAAATGTATTAATAGTGAGGCTCAGCTGCTGACATGTGAAAGACACATGAGTCAGCCCTCTGGGGATGGGGGCCAGTGATGCAGGGAAACCCCTTAGCCCATGCCTGGCTGTCCATTGGGAGGGAGAACCCTGGTGGCACCACTCTCGGACAGAAACTGAATACACCCTCTACCTCACTGCAACATGGGCAACAGCCCTCCAAAGAACAGGGCATGGTGGACATCTGCAACGATGCTGTTACACTCACCCTCCCAGCTGTAAGGAATCCACTATCCCATCTCATGTGTCACTAGGAAGGGGGTTGTTGGTTGTAGCCCTGTTGGTCTATGGACATAGGCAGACAAAGTTCTTAGGGTAAATGTGATATATTTTATTAGACCAACTAAATAGTTGGAAAAATTGTTCTTTGCAAGTGTTCAGGCACAAACACCCTTCTTCAGGCACTGGAGAGAGTCTGCTGTAGGTTTGGGTGCTCTCCTGGGTAGATTAGAAGCCAATATGCAAAGATGCAAGTCTGTGAAAATGCAAATGGATGGAAGACAAGGGTGGGGGGTGGGATAGGGGGGTGTTGACCTGCTGAAAGAATGCAGCTAGTAAACTGTAGAGAGATTACTTGGGGTTCTCATATGGCAGACAGGTTATAATGTGCCATAAATCCAATGTCTATATTTAGTCCATGATTTTTTGTATCCAGTAAATTTATGAAGTGAAGTTTGTAGGCTTGTCTTTCAAAGGTGTTTTGTAAATTCCCTTTGAGGATTAGAACTGAGAGATCAGAGAGAGAGTGGTTATCTTGTGAAAAGTGTGCACCCACAGGTAATTGGATATTTTTGTCTTTGACAGATTTTTGGTGTGCATTCACTTTGGTGCGCAGTTGTTTGGTTTCTCCTACATATTTTTAATCAGGGTATTTAGTGCACTGGGTGAGATATATTACATTTCTGGAGGTGCAGGTGTAGTTATTGAGGGAGTGGTGGAGATATGTTGTCAGGTTTTACGTTTCTTATCCTGGCATGGTCTGGATCCTTTTGATGTGGTTTGAGCCATAGAAATTTTGCTTCTGGTGATGAGGTTAGCAAGTTTTGGTGCCTGTTTAAAGGCTAGGATGAGTGGTTCTGGAAAGATCTCTTTGAGAACTGGTTCTTCTTCTAGTATGGGTTGCAATTGTTTGAGGATTTTCCATAAAGGTTCCAGGGAAGGATGCTATATCATAACTGATGGGCTAGGGGCAGACATTTAAAAACCCTGAGCCTCAATTGATTCAATCTTTGCAGTTTAGTCTAACCTGGCCAGGCTAAATCAGTTTTGTAATCAGACAGACATCCTGGAAATGCAGGCACATGCCTGAAGTGGCTCAGGCTAGCAGCCAGGGGGCATTAGAGCAGTCCTCCCTTCCCTTGGACAGTACTGAGCTGAGGGGTGTGTAGCAGGACACTCTGCTTAGCCCAGCAGGGAATTGATAACAGTGTTTATCACCCCATTAAGAAAACAACAGGAGGACATTACCAGCTACCTGCTGATTCTGCCTGTTGATTCAGTATGGACCCTAGCCAGCATGTGGTCTGCTAACTAATACACAGACACCTCTCTGCAAGGCAGAGAGGTGGGGGAACTGCTGCTTAGCAGGGAGTGGAGAGGGGGAGTGGGGTGAGCAGCCTGTGGTTTCTGCTGGGGCTGCAACCAGGGAGTAGAGGGGAGAGGCCAGCCCTGCTGTGGAGCAGCCCAGAGAGCATACCAGGATGCTCAGGGAGTCTGATTTATCTTAAACCAGCAAGGGGTCTGGGACTAACATTGCATAAATCAGTTTGACCCAAATCAGTTAAGTCTGATACTACATTCCACCAGGTTTATCTCAAACCAGTTTTAGGCATTTTAAAATTGGTTTGTGTGCACTGAACATCTGTTCGGTTACAGGTTTAAACCAGTTTCTGATCACTTAAACCAGTTTATATGTAATGGCTGTCCCTAGCCATGGTGTGTGATTCAAAGGTGGGGAGCATTTTCCTGATCTACAGGCACAGGAAATGCTTTCACATTTCCATGAGATGGCCGCAGCAGCAGAAGGTGCAATTATGAGCATATCCCCTGGCCCTGATCCTATTGACATTAATGCAATAACTTCCCTTGGACTCCAGCAGTACAGGCTCGGGGCCTCTGTTTGCCTTAGCAGCATGCTGTGATTTGTCTATTACAAGAAGTCAGCACCAGGGGAAGCCGGAGTGGTTGGGACAGGGAGAGGCAATGCTTATATTTCAGTGTTACCATTAGGGCAAAGAAGGGGGCAGGGTTAGGGGACACTTGTTGAAGGGAGCTTTCATGAGTGGGTTGCATCCATGAGGCTGTGACTGTGATGTAACAGTCCTAACTGGCCTCTAGCAAGCAAGGATTTAGCTCACAACTTAGCAGCAAGCAGGCAGGAGTCTTGTGGGGAGGGGTCTGCTGTGGGGCGCTGAGAGGGGTTGCCTGTTGAAAGGTTACTTCGGAGTCAGGAAGGAGAGGGTGTTGGGAAGAGGCAGGACTTCACACCTCGAGGGAGCAGGGATGGGGTGTTTGTATCAGAGCAGCTTGTCTGGTTTCTATTCCGGTGATGAACGCGCTCTGAAAACAAACACAACGTCGAGGAAGAAACTTGTGGAGTGAATGACTGTTTTTTTGGTTGCTAAACCATCTGTTCTGCTCCAGCAGCTCACTGAGGGCTACGTGGATGCGTGTGTGTGTGCGTTTGCGTGGGTGGATGTCGTTGGCTGCAGTGGGGAGGGGAATGTGGGGGTGGGGATCTGTGCATGTGGAGGAGGCAAGCCTGTTTGTGTCAGTGCCTGGGGGAGGGGGATGTGATTTGTGGGGGCCTGGCTAAGCACGTGCAGATGTCTGTGTGGGGAGACTGGGCACATACAGGTAGATGCTGGTGTGTTTATGGCATGATATGTATGTGGGTGCTTGTGCCAATGAGTGGTATAGGACTGTGTGTGAGATTCACCCATGGGAGGGTTGCATGGATGTGGGTGATGTAATTCTACCTGGACATGGGTGCAAATGTGTGCATAGGCGCGGCTGGGCTGTGTGCATGGAGGGGATTGTGTGCCTGTGGTTGATTGTGGCCACAGTTGGTATGTGGGTGCTGGGGGATATATGTGCTGGTGTGGATTAAGGGTCAGATTGCACATGCATTGAGTGGACATGGCTGAATGCAGGCACATGTAGGTACCTGCATGTGTGTTGCTGCAGGATGAGAATGCATACATGGGTGTGGATCAGGGTGTGTGTGTGTGCTCTGGCATGCTGGCATGTCAGGGAATGGGAGTCATACATTCCTCTCCCTATGCAAGCCCTTCCCAAAATCAGCCCCTCGCCCCCACCTTTCCCCATCCAGCCATGCGTCCCCTGCAGCCTGCTTGTGCTCTAATGATGGAGGATGGTGACGGATAACGACCTCTGCATATCAATTCCCCCAAAACAGGCTATGTAGCTCCTTCCACTGTCCCCACTTCCATCCTCCTTTGCTCTTGCCAGCCAAGGCTGGTTGCCATAGCAGCTGACAACTTGCTGGGCCCAGCCTCTGGGGAGAAAGGCCGCAGCAGAGAAGCAGACCTGGAAGGAAGAGGCCTGCAGCAGGGCTGCGTCAATGGCTTTTGGGAACACCAGTGCACAGCAGGCTTCTGCTCCCAGTCCTCCTTGGAGGAGAGCCCTAAACCTGCCATGACCCGACACTGCCAAGTCATTCTTGGGTGCCAATGCATTCTCAGTTTGGTGACTCAGCAATAAGAGTCCTCTCTTCAAAGTCAGGCTTGAACCAGCCCCCCAGCATGATGCTAAGGGTATGCTGCTTGAGCATCTTTTCAGAGCCACTTTAAGCCCAGGGTCTGATATCTTGTGGTCACTACAGACCGCATGGCACTGCCACAAAGAAGGGCTTTCTAACCGATGCCCTGGCTGAATGCCAGCTTGGTTAACAGCATTTTGGCAAACTGTAGTCCCCTTGCAGTTGCCATCGGAGGAGATACGGTTTGCTTCCTTCTCTGTATCTTTCTGTTTTTTTGTGCTCCTGGTACAAACTGTCTGCCAGGCTACACCCAGGAGACAGCTGTAATTTAGTGCTGGCTGGATGGTTTCTCTGTCTCTATACATATATTCCATTAGAAGCGACCCATGAAATACATCTGAACAAGGCCAGTGTGATAGTCAAGACACTATGATACCATGTCCCACTGTTGGTCTTTTCAGCTGCATGACACTTCACTGTAGGACAATATAGAACTGTAGGGTTGGAAAGGACCTCAAAGGTCCTGGCATTCCTTTCCAAGGGCAGTATAGTGCCATTATATCTTGACACAGTCACTTTATCACCCCATCCTTATTGGTAACATTGACATGGGATCCTCAACTGACCATACTCACGGGACACAGGACACTTGTACAGCATGGTTCAGGGCCTCGCAGCTGAGCAAAAAACCAAGCAGGTGGGAGCTGGGAGATCTGTATTCATTTCAGCTCTGCCACTGATTCCTTCTGTGCCAAGTCACATGTCACTTTGAACCCATTCATCTATAAAATGGGGAAGATGGTACTTCCTTTATCTAGATTGTTTCTTGCTGTGTATGTACAGCTTCTTATAGCATAGGGCCCCAATTTCAGTCGAGGCCTGTAGTGGTGGCTGTAATGATAACTAATAATAAAATTATATATATATGTACCACACTGGTTCATTTAGTTCAGTATCCTGTTTTTGACAGTGGCAGAAGTGGATACTATACAGGGAGAGCATCTAACTTGGTATCTGTAGAGTGATCTATCCTCTATTCACTACCCCCTCTGGCATCTAGCATTTACTGGGTTAGAGAAGCCAGAGGAAACATTTCCAGCTGTTCTGTTCAATGACCATTAATAGTTCTATCATCCATGAATCCATTAAGTCCCTTTTTGAACCTGGCTATGCTCTCTGCCTCCACAACCTCCTGTGGCAATGAATTCCACAAGTTAACTACATGTTGCATAATAAAGTACTTTCTCTTGTTAATTTTAAGCATGTTGCCTACTAATTTCAGTGGAAGATAGTCCTAGTATTCTAGGATTTGGTGAACAACAGTTCCCTGTTCAGTTGTCCATACCCTTCATGATTTTAGAGACCTCTATCATAGTCCCCCTCAGCCTTCTCCTTTCCAAACTGAAGAGATCTAGCCTTTCCTGGTATGGCAACTGCTCCAGGACCCTGATCATTTTGGTTGCCTCTCTCCGTACCTTTTTTAATTCTACTACATTCTTTTTGACATGTGGGGACCGGAACTTCACACTATTTTCCCTCTCTCTCTCTCTCTCTCTCTCTCTCTCTCTCTCACTCTCACACTCACACACATATACACACACACGACATGAGGGACATGTTAGCTAAAAACCAAGTGTGTGACAGCTGTCACTTGGGAGCTAACAGGGCTTCCATGATTTCAATTCTTTTTTTGCATGGATATAGCCAGGGGCACCTTTAGAAGGTGCACCTAAAAAGGCACAATCTGGTGGGCAGAGCTGCTAGGAGCCCAGTCAGAATAATGGAAAAGAGAAGAAATCAATGCAGATAATGGGAGCAGTATTGACTCCATCACCTGAGATAGGGAGATAAAATTAGATTTAGGAGAAAGTGGTGGGGAAGGAAACAAGTGCATTTCGTTAGGACAAGCTGAGGAGCAGGAGAATGAGAGAGGAAGGAGAGAACAGAGAAAGTAAAGGAGGGCACCTGAGGATGACGGAGAGAGGGAGGGAGGGAAAATGAAGGGAGGGAAGGGAAGCAAAAAATGAGCAGCTCTTTTGCAACTTGTTTAAGTGGAAGTCGCTGTATCCTGCTCGTGTTTAGGTGGCATTTAAGAGAACCTGATTGGGATTTATTAGAAAATAAAAATGCTCTAATTGAAAGCGAGTGGAGGCAATTTGTATTAATAATAGGAAAAATCGTCAAATAATGGAATTGTTTAAAATCTATTAGTTTGCTCCGTGCCGTGAGAGGAAGGGGTTGATTATCACACCATACAGCGCATTAAAATGAGAGCCCGGCCTGCCGGTCCCCTGTGCAGATTAAAGATGTAATTTATTGAAGCAATTTATTTTCTGGCGGAAAGAAGGGGGAAAAATGGAAAAATATGATAAGAGCTGCAATCAAGTCTGGGATTCTTAATTTGAAGACCTGCCTCTTATCTGCCTTGTTTCAATCATTAAAAAATGTATTCATTCCTTGCCTGGGTTTGAAGCTGCAGGAAAAGACAGAGAGGTTGGATAGGGAGAGGATCTCATGAGGATACCTATTACTCACCTTTTGAGGCTTATGTTATCAACTGCATTGATTGCAAAGCTAAGGTAAATCCTACCTTGGCTTCCCTGAAATAACAGCAGGTGGGGGATAGCAGGTGAGCACCGAGGTGCATCTATTTGTGTCTCTAGGGACAAAATGAGCATCCTGAGATGAATTCCGGTCAGCTTAATTCATCCCATCCACCTGCCCATCCATCCATGGAGTTCTCCAAAACTGTGCATTTTCTCTGTCCTGTAGTGAGGCCAAGGGGAGGGTGGTCTTCCTAGCCAATTTCCTATTGGGCCAGGCCAAGATGGTGACCCTGAAGGGCTGCTGGAACCAGGTTGCAGGGGGCAGCTCTGACAGTGAGCACTAACTCTTTCAGTTCCTAGTCCAGTCACACATTTCCTTTGAGTTTGGATGCTTTACCTTAACACAGAATGTGGGCCATTGAGGGGACACTTTGCATGGTGGAAAACGGCTACCTAGTCCTAAAAGTTGACTGAATGAGGGGCGTATGGGGAAGGAGAAGGGGATTTCAATCTCTGGTTGTAATGATTTTTTTTTAACTGATGAAGGTTTCAAGCTTGACCCCTGATTGGGGTGGGGGGAGGCTGTGTACTTGGCACTTATACATTTTGTTTTGATTATTTTTATAATACTTGTTTAAAAAAGTCAAAAGTTTGTCTGTCTGTCTGTCTATATCTGTCTATCTATCTATCTGGTGGGATGGGTGAATTAAACTCATCCCACTGGTGAGTCACAAAGGGCAAACCATGAGTCCTCATAGAGACAGGCAGGGTTGGGGCTGCTCCAGCCATTCCCCTTCCACCATTTCTCTCCACCTAGTGCCCTTCTGTTCCCCTCTGTGCTACAAAGCTAACTTGCAGAGGTGCTTTCTGGATTGTAATGGAGGGGAGGAGTCTCTGGAACATCAGGTGCTGTCCCAAGGCTTGGAAGGCATGAGGAGGTGGGGAGCATGATCCAAGAAGGAAGACACCAGAAGGGCAACAGCTTCAGACAAGGCTGTGAAGTTGCAGGAGCAGGTGCTACTTGATGCCCAGATACCATGCTTTTGGGAAACTGCTTAGATGAATGGATGAACCAATTCAAGTGAACAGACAGACACAGTGGATAGACCCATGCTATCCATGCTCCAATGTCCTTTCATCTGCAAAGGAGCATTCTCTGCCCAGCCAAGTCACCTCCATCTGCCTCTAAACCTGCTATCTATGCCTCTGCCATATAGTTCTGGCTCCCATCCCATTAGCAGAGCAGCTGAGCAGGCTTGTGTCCATTCCAGGTACCACGAGATGATGGCATGATGGGAAGATAAAAGACAGCAAAACTGGGAGAGTACACAGGACGTCATACAAATGGAAGATTGCCCCAAAGATGCTCTGAGCTCCATCAAGGTCCACAAGCCTCTGTTTGCATCTCACAAGGGGCTGGAGGAGAAATGTACGAGAGGAAGGGGCTGTCTACAGCTAAAAGGGACCCACAAAGAAACAAATTAGTATCTATGGGCATTAATCACCACCCATGCTGAGACTGTGAAGCAAAGCCCAGCAGCTGCTGTCCCTCAAGGACCATGTCACCTGTCCGCCTCTTCTCTGCTGTTGACTTGCTGATGCCATATGTGGCTGGCTGGGCTTTGTATGAGTGTGTTTATAGGTATTGTCCTTTCCCCGGTTTCTAAGAAAACCCTATGTGGGAAATGAACAAAAACATGTATGAGTTGGGTGGGAAACCTTTCTTCTTCCAGCTGTGGTGTGTTGAAAGAAAGGCAGATTTGATCACTCAGGTAATTTTCTCCTCCCCCTACCCAGTTTCTTTTCTTCTACATTTTTGTTCCTTTGACTTTTTTCCATACCTTATTGTTGCATTTTGAATGAATTATTAGGGTTTTGGAAAACTGAAGACCAATAGTTCAGGCTTAAGTTGGTTATTACTATTCTTGTTTATTATTATTTATTATTACTATTATTTGAATTGCAGCTTACCTAAGGGCTTCAGTCAAGAATCAGGGTCAGCTTGCTAGCTTAGACTGTAAACTTCTTGAGGCAGGGCCTGTATATTCTTTTATCTCTGGATGACTAGGATCACCTTCTGCTATTCCTGCCCAGGACCCCAGCCACTGTACTGGAGTCTTCATCTGTGCCAGCACTCAAGGGATGTGAAAAACACCTTGTCAGAGGAAATTGCTGTATCCCCCTAAACTAAACTCTAAACTATTTTTTGAGGCGGTGCCCATAGTGGGAATGTATTCTTGCAGACAATGTGGAGCTGTTGACTTCTCATCTAGTGCTAGAGCCAATTCTCTGACAACCTATTAAGTTCCTTTCTGAAGGGCACTGACTCAAGAGCATGCACAATTTTACATCTGGCCCCAGAAATGGAGTGACTGACAGCTTCCCTGATTGAAACTGCGTCAGATGCTCCTCAGCAGCTGAGAGCAGAGAGCCGGAGGGTTGGAGGAGGAAGAGGGAGGGCACGGTGGAGTGACCTGCCTGGGGCTGAGGCTGGGACTTTACAAGAAGCTTGAAGCTGGTTATCAAATCTCCAGCAGCCAAGCCCTCAAAAGGGTTTTTCTCAAGAGATGATATGAAGAAGGACATACAGCTGGTTTGCAGCTTGTGATTCCCTCTGCCTGTCTTCCAGACACATATGCCTCCATCTCCCAGCCGGCACTCATTTTGCCAGGGCTGGGAGTGAGAACAAAATGAAAATAGTTCATCAGGGCTTTGAAGACAGGGCCAACATGGGAGTGGATGAAACCAACCACCTTACCCCTGAGTTCAGCCAGCTCCAGGTCACACAGCAGCCCAGAGCTCAGCAGTGATTCCATAGCATGTTTCCCACCATGAACACAGGCATATATTCCTGTATCAACACATGCTGATACATCTGTATGAGCACAGCTGTATGATACAAATGTGTGCACATCTATAGATGTATCGCTACCATCCATATGCATGTACTCCCATCTCATGTAAAGACTCCAGTGGCACGTATAAACAGGCATGCATATGTACTCCTAAACTCCTAAATATGAATATATTTTCATATCACATATGTGTATGCATGTTCCTATATTACAGTGCAATGATGTGTACATACATGTACTATCACCTGATGGAAATAATGACTCTCATACTTTATTCTGCTAATGATATAACATCCATGCATCCTAATAATGCCCCCCACACTGACATATACTTGCATGTTCTCCTACAGCACATACGTGCATTTCTGTATATATGCATAAGATCCACTATTATACAAATGCTAACAAATACAAATCCCAATTAAACACCCAATACACAGAAAGGTTTACACATATATTTCCCTATATGACACTGACAGGCATGTGCATGTTTTCTTCCTACCATCACTCATGTACTAACACTGTCATTTACATTTGTATGACATGCAAAGCTCTAGTCACCTGTCCATGTGTACAATATGCAAGCATTTGCCCCTGTTTTGCTGCACAGGGGTATGCAGTTGTACATCTCAAACACACACACGAAAACACATACTCTCAAATAGTACATTTTCTGGCTCACACATTTTCCCATACCTCATGAGCACATATACCACTATAACACGCATGTCATCTCCTATAACCAAAACACACACATACATGGCCATGGCATCTCATAACACATCCACAAGCACATGTATGTATACACACACCCACACAAAGACTGGTTTTCTGACAGCCCATGTTTCTGTTTCACACGATATAAGCACTGACACTGTATAGACATTGGCATTCCCCCATTCTCCTCTTTATACTGCACTCATATACTGATACTCAGATGATTTTTCTCCTGTCTTGCTCAGATTATGCAAACACACATACATATTCCAATCTTGAACCTATGCACTGTCACTTGCATACATGCAGTCCTATATCCCTCACATTGACAGACATATATGCTCCAGCCTTATTTACAGGCTGTCCTATATTAGTCACACTCTGAGATATACCTACATGCACCTCTGCATCATATACAGGCACTATCCTACATAGACCTCCCCCTGCTTGCACTCCTCTCACATGAATATATGATAGTCCACACCCAGTTCTGCATCTCACTCATGCACACATGCAGATACTTGTGTTAGCACTCGCTGACATGGATACCTTTATTTGCCTGCACACCCACATGTGTCACATCCACAAGCCTCCCTGTCCCACTGCCAAGGCAGGCAGCAGAGTTCAGAGAGAGGCAGAGTACAGACAAGGTGTTACAAGAAAAGGCCTCCCCCACAGCTGGGTCCCTGGTGGGTAGAAAGCACTGAACAATGAGACAACTGCTGCTGGCTCCCAGATGCTGAGAGAGGACAGTGCCAAGGAAAATGACAAAAGGAAGGCCAGCAAAATTTCCTGTGCCCCAATGGTCTGTGGCAGGACATGGGTGATACCGGCATTGTGGTTTTACCTCTGCTGCCAGCAGAGGTGGTAGGAGAGAAGCAGCAATGGCTGCAGCAGGCAGCTGATGACTCTGAGAGCAAGCTGGCAGGCATACAGCATGCCGGCTGATGCGAATGCCTCAGGGGGTGTCAGGAAGCCAAGCATGCAAGGAGGAAGCCTCTGCTCACTCACTCCCACTCCTCACCAAGTGCTTGGTTGCTGCAATGGTGCACACACTTGGGTTTGTGTTGTTCCTAGAGAGTGGTTAGAGCAGGGCACCTGGTTTTATTCCCATCTCTGCTACAGACATCTTATGTGAGACCTTGGGCAAGTCACTTAATCCCTGCCACCTGCCCCAGTTTCTCTGTTTCCCCATCTATACAAGCAAAATAACGCTGTTCTACACCTTGCAGAAGTATCTTAGCACAACCGGGCATCAGGGACAAGGTTACTGTTACATTTGCATTTCTGTCAGTGTCTGCCAGTTCCCAGCATCTTTGTAAAGGCCTCCAAAATAGAATAGAAATGCTCTGGGGGAGGACTACAACTCTAGCAGCCCCCAGCCAAACTCCTTGTTGGCCTGAGTGTTAACACACATACTTGGGCTGGCAGGCAGGTGCCAGATAGAAATCCAGCTGGAGACCCTTTGCCTGGGCTGTTTGCATGACCTCAGCCCTTTGTACCAAGCAGCGCCTTCCCCTGGGTTTAGAGTGCCATTCTAAAGGCTCTGTACCTCTCAAAAGGTACAAAAACAACCAAGTCCATCTCCATCAGACACCCCTGCAAACCTAAACCTATTTTAGAGGTAGGAAAACTGAGGCACTGGGATATTAAGTGTTTAACTAAAAGCCATACAATGAGTTATCAGTGGTAGAATGAAAGGAAGGCTGTTTTCTGGCATGGGATTGAGGCTCTGGACGCATGGGGGCTCAGCTCCTAGCTCTGCCACAGGCTTCCTGCGTGACCCTGGCCAAACTGCTTTAGTTCCCCATGTGTAGAAGAGAATGGATGATCACCCTTTCTGGGTCTTACCTGCTTAGAGTGTAAGCTCTTGGGGACACAGACTGTCTTTTACTATATATTTGCCCGGTGCCTGACCAGATCTCCTTGGGAGCCTGTAGACAGTGCTGCCATATGACTGATGGGTAGGAACTACAGTTAGGGATCTGAGGGTGCATCTACACATTCTTTAATGTGCCATAGTTACTGCACATTAAGTTTAGTACTTGTATAACCAAGTACTAAGTCAACGTGCAGTAACTGGTGCTACTGGACAGTAGTACCAGCACACAGCTTTTTAACGATGCTAACTGTGCAATAACGTAATACTACTGTGCAGTAGCATATTAGCATGGGTTTTGCCCTGCACGCTATGTCACAGTAGAATTAAACTACTGCACAGTTAGTATCTTATGCAGACACACCCTGAGTCTTTAACCACTGTGGACTCTTCCTCTCTGCCTGTCCTTCAGCTTTCCCACACCCTCATCAGAGGAGGGAGCACTTTATCTCTCCTGGCTCCCATGGTCCACTTCATGTTTTTGATCTCCATCGCGGCTCCTGTCATACTCTCTTGAAGCCTCCACGGAGCTGAACTCCAATCACCTTTTCTCAGCCTTGTGGTTTTTGGTAAGGGCCCCAACAGCCTCCCCAGGGGACAATGGCCATAACTACACACAGATCAAGTGCCTTAGAGGGTCCCATAGCTCTCTCTGGTTTAGTCTGGCCCTGGATGAGAAGAAGGGAGCAACAACCTTTCTCTGAAAGGCAAAAGCCTTCAAAAACAGGACCAATGGAATAGGGTGGGTGGAATAACCCGTCCCCCCCAGACCCTCTGAGTCATCAATAGTGTAACAAGCAGCTGTGCTGGGCTAGGGGGAGGGGAGCCAAGAGAGAGCCATCTATATATCTCAGCTAATGCTCTCCGGCAGAGCAGCCACGCTAATGGATATTAAAAGTGTCAGTTTCAAGATTTAGCAAAACGGTACCTTTCCTGATGCATCTCCTCCTGGCACTCGGAGCCTGGAGGGGAGAGATGAGAGCCAGACAGCAGATCATGCATGCTAGTTGCAGGAGCTGTCCCCTCCCACCCCATCTAGGAGCTCACTCACACCAGTTCCAACCTTGCCATGATGCATGTGTCCGTGTAGGTGCAGCAGCTGGTTTCCTGGCTGCGTGCGCCTTCCTAGCTGCTGGCTGGTGATGCTTGTTCTCTGTCTTCACCTCAGCTTGTTCTCCCTGGCTGGGCATGGTAATGGGCAGCCTGCAGATCTCCCTGAGCCAGGAAAAGAGGGAGACAGGTTCCCCTTCTCTGGAGCAGACTGAACCATGTGCCACCCTTGCTGCACCCCAGCATTAGGGGGCAGGAGCTACCAGTCCATGTCACCTGGACATGATGCCTCCCAACAGGGAGCTGGGAAAGTCTCTCCTTCCTTACCCAGGTGTGCACCAACCCTTAGCAGGCCAACACAGTGGAGGTGCCACCCTTCTTCACCTAGCTAAGCCCCCTCTCCCTACTCCCCAGCATGGCATTCAGGGATGATGTGCTGCTGTCTTCTAGCACCTGGCCAGGCCTTGTATCTGGATTCCTTCTGAAGTAGCACCAGGGGGCTCTGGAGAGGGACTTGCCCAACTCTCCTCCAGTGGAAGCCAGGTGGCTATCAGGTCTTTGCAATGAAAAAGAGGGGGGATGAGGTGAAAAGCATCCAGAAGCACCCTTCTGGAGCAGCCTTCACTTTCCACCTCTAATTACCCCCCATGGCAGGCCCCGCCACATCACTACACCTGCAGCTGGGGCTTTCAGAAGAGCAAGAGTGACACCCAGTGGCTAGTTTGCATAGTGGGTGGAAAGCCTGAGGGAGGTTAAGTACGGAGCCCCACCCTCGGGACCGCACTTGTCCTCCAGCATCAGCAGAGAGTGGGTCCATCAGCACCCAGCCCCTCTCTAGGTCAGTTCCAAATCTTACCCCGTAGGAGACTCAAAGAAAAGCCCCTACTTGTTTTTTCCTCCTTTGCAGGTAGCCTCAGTCTCCCCATATTTGGCCCCCTTCCTCCTCCCCTGGCCTTTCATGGCTTTAATAAGATCCCTGGACCCATATCTCTTCACAGTGCTGGTTGTCATGTTCCACAGGAGTTAGGATCGGGCAATTTTTCAGTCCATCCTTCCGCCTGGTTCCCTTTAGAGCTCTGGCCAGTCAAGTTAGCAACAGCCCAAGCGCTGAGGTTTCTCTTGGAGACTGACTCTCAGCTAAAATATGAGCCATCTGGAAATTTCTCCATTTGTCAATCCTGGGAAAGAATCAGGTGCCTGGAAAACCTCCTCCAGCCTACTCTGGACTCATGGCCCAGACCACTGTGCCATAACAACTCTTCCCCTGTTGACAAATTCTGCAGGGCCATTTCCTATTCCTACAAATTCTTCATACCTGTAACCTGCATCCCTCTCTCCATCTCACACTGGGAGGAGCATGTCAGCACAGGGACTGGGGTGGAAGGAGGATCAATAGTTGGACATACACCTGGATCCAGTTCACCTTTAGCTCTCTCAGGGTGGTCAGGGTATGACCTGAGAGGCACCTTCAGGTCCAGCATCTAGGTGCAGGATGGGCTCAGTCAGATTGGTGAGTTAATTTCCATAATGATGATTCAGATACTAGGGCCCTTCAGAAGATGAATGAACATACTTCAGCTGAGTGGACAACTCTTGCCAGAAAGCAGCCCAGCAATGCTCCCTGCTCCAGACCTCAGGAGAGCTGAAAAGCAGCATGAGAGAAAGAGGATCCAAAGAGGGAAGGAAAACACAGAAGGGTGAAAGCACAGAAATGAGCAAAGAAAAGGAAGGAGAAAAGCCAAGAGAAAGAGGAGGGGAAAAAAGAGAGGAAGAGGAAGACAGAAGGAGAAGGAGAGGTCAGAATCTCCCAGGCTATGATTTAAATTGCTGTTGAGTTTTCACAACACAAGGAACAGGCTGTTCCTGAGTCTGTGGCCCCTACCGACACACTGTCATTTGCATGAGGGTTTCACTGTGAGCTCCCAGCTGAGGTCAGGATCCCATGGGGCATGCTGTACACCATGCTGTACAGTCATGCTGACAGGCAGCCCCAAAGACTTTACAATCTAGACATGCCGGAAGTGGGAGAATTGGAGCCATATCCCTGGTTAGCAATGGGGAGCTGACACAGAGAGACAGAGTGACATGGCCAAGGCATGAAAGAGACTCAGCTCAGCTCTTTCTGGGTCCAGTTGACGGCTTTTCCCGATTCACAATGAATCCTTGGCTTCTCTCCTCCCTGCCCACAATGCTGGCTAGCCTAACACAGCACAGGCTGAGAGAGGCTGTGATTGCTGCCTGTAACACCATCAGGGGAGCAAATACCAAGGAGGGAGAAGAGCTCTTGAAGTTAAAAGGCAAAGCTGGCACAAGAGCCAGTGGGTATGAACTGGCCGTGAGTGCATTTAAGCAGGAAATTAGAAGGTGGTTTCTAAGCATCAAAGAAGCAATGTGCTGGAACAGCCTCCGAATAGGAGCAGTGGGGGCAAAGAGGCTTGCTGCTTCTAAAATGGAGCTGCATCAGTTTATGATGGAATTGTACAATGTAGTGCTGGCAATGGTAGGCATCTGGGCATGATGACCTGGGGGGTCCACTCCAGCCCTGTGCCCAGATTGCTCAGTGTGAACAGGAAATGACAAAAGAACAGGGAAAGAGTAAGGAGCAGGCACACGCCCCAGAAGAAAGGTGTATCCAGTCCTTCACCTTTTCCTAGGATCCAGGCAACACCTTTCTCCACTTTGCAACACTCTTTCTTTCCCCTTCCCACTATCACTACTTTCCTCACCTCTTTTCTTTCACTAGCTATTCCCCCACTCACTTTTTATCTTCATATACAAGAAATACACCACAGGGGTTAATCCTCAGAGACTCCCACCCCACTTAGAGTACACTACTCAGCACAGAGGGGGAGCTCTGCTCCTTGAGAGCCTTTGCAGGACAAGCTCTTTGATGTGGGTGTATATTTGAATAAATGTGTGTCCAGTGCTAGGCACACTCAAGGCCTCAATCCTGCTGGGGGTTTCTGGATGCTACCATAATATACTGGGATAATAAGGCAGGAATAGGGTTTGTTTCATTCACATTTCCCTTCCGGTGGGGGGAGGGGCTTTCCTCAAGACCTCCCCCCTACACACAGCCTTCATCTACCATTGGTTTGTAGGGTAGGGCTTCCAGGCCCTTTTAAGACATAGTGCCCCCCCCAATTCCAGACACTACAAATATCCAAGGGTGCATCTTACACAGGCTCCTATATGCAGGGTCTGCCAGGCATGGTGGCTCCACACCAGGGCCCTGAATATGGGTTGCAGTAGGCTACAGCCTTCAGGTGACAGCAGTCTTGCCTGGCCAAGTGAGAGTAGTATGGCAGCAGATTTCCCTTCCCACTGCACCTAGGGAGACATGGCCAGTGGGGGAAGGGACCAGGCCTGGGGAAGGTGGTGGCCCTTGAGGGCAGTACAAACAGATTGAACAAAGAAGGGCAATGCTCACCGCATCAACCCTTGGGCAGTAGGACAGGTGGGGAGGAGTCTGGGCTGTGCTTCCTCTAACTCATTCCTTCTCACCCTGGAGACACCATGGGGTAGAAGATGAGCAGAAAATACACACAGTGGCACTTGGCAATGGAGAGACGTCCCCTCTGGGCCCTACCCGCCCAGGTCTGGTCCTCTAGCTGGGCCTCACTGCCCTGCTCTGTCTTCATTGCTTTCCCTCTGTCCTGGTTCTGAAGCAGGTACAGGCAGACACACATCCCTTGCTCAGGTTGGAGTCACTGGTATCTCGCCTGGTACTCAAGGCTGTGGGTGACTAGAAGGCCACCCAGTCCTTTCCTTTCCCTCCCCCTGTCTGAACTGACCCAGAGGTGGAGGAGGCAAGAACAGGCTGAAGCATCCCATCAGCCCAGGGTACTAGTGCACAGCCTCAAGTCCCAGCGGGATCCACAACTGAGTATGTGAGCACCAGAACCCATCCTCCCCACACCTCCCCATCTCTATCCAACCTCTAGGGGCAACTCCATCTTGCTGTTTCCCTTTT
This sequence comes from Crocodylus porosus, assembly GCF_001723895.1. Taxonomy (NCBI): domain Eukaryota; kingdom Metazoa; phylum Chordata; order Crocodylia; family Crocodylidae; genus Crocodylus; species Crocodylus porosus. The sequence continues at coordinate 51,052,178 of NW_017728931.1, read as the reverse complement.
TCCTGGAAATGTTGCTCTGATTTAGGTAAGGAAAAGGGGCCTTGTTATAGGCTATGAGGGAAGCAGCTCTGCATTTCTCCCCTCTGCTACATACCCTCCCTTTGGACCTGCCCTTGCATCTTACCCCTATCTCAACATCTCCCTCCCTTCCATACATGGCCCTCTCTCCCCCGAGCTCCTCTCCCCACAACCACCATTCCTCCCTCCTTTCCCATTCACCTCTGTGCCCTTGGAGGTTTTCCCACTCCCCTTGAGCACCCGCTTCTTGTCTCTGCCTGGAGCAACCCTCCCACTACAGAGAATCTCTCCCTTGCACCCCCCATGCCAGTCTCCTCTCTCTCCCCAAGCATCCTTCCCCTCTGTTCACCCAACACCTCCCACTGTCCCATTCTCCTCCCCAAAATCCCTGCCTAGGAGCACCTCTATTCATTTCTCCTTTCTCTCCAAACCCCTTCCTCCCTATTATCCTCCTCAGAATCCCGTTGGGGTTTGGACAGCTTTGGGGACACCAGGCCCGTAGTTTTCCATTGAACGTTCCCCTTGCCACACACTTCTGAAGGCCTGGGGAACATGTGGGAGGGGGAGCTCGTGCAGCTGGTACTGTTGCAGCACAAGTGTGGCCAGCGGAGACGCTGAGCTGGTTTGGGTATTCTGGTCGCGGCAGCGTGCAAAATCCCATTATGGTTTTACTACGGTGAGTTTAATACAGTGAACCCTTTGCGGCTCCAGCTGCCCCTGCCGGGTGCCTCTGTAATTCACACCAACAGGTTTTCAATCTCTCAGCAATTCCCAGCTCACAACTATAGCAGCATGGCTTTGGAGGGGATGGGGGAGGACAAGGCAGCAGCTCCCAGCCAACAGTAGGGGAGGACAGTAGGGCCCATCACCAGCAGCACAGACCACAGGGAAGTCTGATGAGCATTGGCAGTTCTCAGTGGCTTCTCCTGGACCTGTGGGTGCGCTGTGTCTGCAAAATCAAGCTAATGGGGAGAAAGATATGCCTGGGCAGCTGGTGGGTGCCTACAACAGAGCTGTACTAGTAGTAGGGTGGCCATAATAGAGGACATTCTAGTTTTCTGCTACTCTGTCCTCTACTGATACAAAACCAGATGCCTTCATGTCCTCTATTTTTCTCTTCAAGAGAAAAATAGAGGACATAAAGGCGTCTGGTTTCATATCAATAGAGGGCAGAGGACAACTGGACTGTCCCCTATGATGGTCACCCTAACTAGTAGCCTTGGTTGGGATAGGCTCAAATCCAGTTTGGGATTCAGGCCTACAGGCTCCCGGCTCAGAGAGGTCTCACACCCATACCTGTTTGCCTTTGGCCTAGTTATAGAGAAAGGACAGCTTTGGGGTTGAGACACTGGCCTGGGACCTCAGTAATTTGGGCTCCATTTCTGACTCAAGTCTGTGTAACCCTGGACAAGTTACTGTGTCTCCTTGTAACTCCATTTCTGGCCTGTGAAATGGTATGGAGAGCCTCTCCTGTCCGGTTAGACTGGAGGTTCTCTGGAGAGGGGACTGTCTCTCCTACCAGGCTTACCACAACAGAGCCCTGGGTTTGGTGCAGCCTCTATAAAAATAAAACAGAGGCTGTCCAACCAGCTTGTACTCACTCCATCTGACCATGAGTTGGCTACCTGGCTTGAGGGTACATTTGAATCAATATGAATACGAATGCTGATATTTGATCACTGCTGACTAGATGTGGCAAGGATATGTTATAGTCTTCTTTTAATCTGTCCAGCTGATTTGGGCGAATCTGAGTAGTCACTTCCCTCAGCAACATTTGCAATGCTTGCCATAAAAGAATCTCTGGATGCTTTTCACTCATGAGTGTTGGCCTTTTACTGCCTTCTGGCACACAGGTCCTTGTCATGACCCCTATTTAATAGGTGGAAGACACAGGCTGGAGGGGCAAAGTGATTTGCTGAAGCTCAGTCTGAGTCACAGCTGGTCACAGAACTCCACTCCCATATGTAGGTGGTATCCTGTAAGCATCAGGAGCACTGTGCCTTCACTGTCACACATGCAAATCCTTAGAGTGCATTTGTGTTGTATGGGGTAGGAAATGTAGTACTCTAGGGGCTGTATTTATGGTGATGGGAGTAGGGGAGCATATATACATTTATGGTGAAAGGCATACACTCAAAAGCACAGCAAGGCACAGATATATAGGGTGCAGAAGTGAGTGTGTTTACCTTCATGGGCAAAGATTAGGTCTGGTTATCCTTAGAGTAGGTAGGGGGTTGCTGGGTGGGGAAAGGAATATTGCTGAGCCACGGTACCAAGCCTTGAAGTGTTACCATGACTCTCATAGTGCTTAGTGTTTTCTAGGCCTGTGCGAGTTGGAAACGATCCGATCTGGCTTTGGATCTGGCCACTTCGGATGGCCACAATCTGATCTGGAGCTCCGGACCGGGTTTCTGCCTCGATTCGGCCGAAGCAGCTCCGAAGCTTCAGAGCCGCTTCGGAGATCCGGCCATAGGGTATAATGGGGAATCAGTGAAATATCTATAACTTTGTTGTTTTTTATCTGCTTTGGATGAAACTTGCAGGGATGGTAGCCTCTGCTGAGAGCATGAAACCTGCCAAGTTTCAAGGAGATCAGTGGAGGGACTTTGGGGGAACTGTACACCAAATTCCTGAAAGCCAAACTCATGTCACGTCTGTGTGTTACAACACAGGGGGTCAAAACTGCAGGGGTGGTAGCTCATACTGCCTGCCAAATTTCAAGAAATCGGTGCAGGGGTTTTGGGGGAACTGCACCTCAAGCTTCAGACAAGCAAAACTCATGCCATGGGTGGTACTGTGTGTGTTAAGGCGCAGCGGGGTGACAGCTGTAGGGATGGTGGCCCCTGCTGCAGCCACGACGCCTGCCAGCTGTGGAGAAAAGATTGTAAGGACTGAGACATCTTACAAAATATGAACTTTCATTTCTACCTTTTAAAGGTAGCTACTTTTACAGTCTTTTCTTCAATGCCTGAAGAAGGCTGTTTGTTCCCGAAAGCTTGCAATTAAAGAATTTTTTTTTGCAAAAATCTTGTTGGTCTAATAAAAGATATCATCTCTACTATGAGTCCTGATTCCATTTTTATAAAAAGTATCAAGGATTTAAGCCTTATGATTTTCAGTGCCTGGCTCATACTTTGCAGTTGTTTGAGGTTAGCGATACAGAGTGCATGTTTTAGCAGGGTGGGAAGGTGGGTGGGTCAGTGATGAAGGAAAATGTGTGCACATCTTCTAGGTGGCCAGGAGTGCAGGCAGCGGTGGTGGAAGAAGAGTGTATGAATGTGTATTTTTGGGAGTAGGTAGGTGTATAAGCACGTGGGGGTGAAGACAAAGCAGATCTGGGAGCTGTGTGTGTATGTGAGGAGAGGAGAGAGGGGGTCTAGGACAGGGATGGGCAAAATGCGGCCCACGGGCCAGATGCAGCCTGCCAAGCCATTCTATCTGGCTTGCAGAGCCCCTAAAACATTTAGAAAATTAATATTAATCTGCCCTGGCTGCCTGTCATGTGGCTTTTGATGGCTTGCCAAAACTCAGTAAGTGGCCCTCTGCCCGAAATAATTGCCTGCCCCTCGTCTAGGAGCTGCCTGAGTAGCTTATGAGGCACTGCGTTTCTTTCCCCCTAGCTGTATAGCTTGGTGCAGCTGAGCAGCCAGCACTCCCCTCCCTCCTGCCAGATCCCAATAGCCTTCTCACTCCGTGAAGCAAGCTGTCTCCTGCAGGATGTCCTCCAGAGAGGAGGCCGGGCAGCACATTAGCTCCTGGCTATAGAAATCACTGTGCCTAAACAACAGTGGCAGAACTGGCAACAAGCACCTGGGGCCTCAGCAAGGAAAATAAGCCCATGAAATAGGCAGAACAGATCCCTTTTCCACCACTGCAAAGATTTCATACCTACTAGTCTTACTAGTCCTTCCCTCTCCCACAGCCCTGTTTTTTTAATTTCTTTTTGTTCCATGGTTGACTCGAATGTTGCCTTTCCCCAGCCCTTTTGCAGATGCAGAGCCAAAAGTAGTGACATGGGGCCAAGCCTCACTCATGAACATCACTGGGGTTATATCAGCACAGGAAATGAAATGCTGGCCTTCTCTCTCTGATGCTATCAGTGGCCTCTCTTTCCCTTTTGGGCCTGGTCCATTTGGAGGTGGAGGCATGCATACCCTGGGCACTTCTTGTCTTCACTGTGCTTGGCCCATCCAGTCTTAGGTACTGAAGGAGTTTGGGATGTTTTCTCCAGGTAAGAGTCAGCAGCTGGAGCAGAGGAATCCTGCTGGCTCCAGACAAATCACTGTAATCTGTGCCTCTCCTTTCCTCTGCTTGGGGAAGGCTGTGTATCTTTTCCATTTAGATAATAACTGTCTGTTGGCAAGGCTGACAGCACAAACTCAAGCTGCAGGTGACCAGCAGGTGCTGTGAAGTTTGGCTCAGGTTTAGGCTGGTCTTCATTGATAACAGAGCGCTTTCCAGAGCTCTGCCAAGAAATAGCTTGATCTTCCTGGCTGGAGCCTACCCAGGGAAACATGGATGGTGAAGAGAGGACGGAGGGGATATTGGTGAGGGAACAGATAAAGAGAGAGGAATAGATAGGGGTGAGGGGATGTTGGAAAGGGGACAGGGCAAAGATGGGGGTGAGGGCTAAAGTCTGAACTCTTGGAATGAGAGCTAGTTCATGAATGAATAAAGTTCTTTTCCTGCCCATGAACATATTTATGAACACACTTTAAAAATTACTTTTTTCTTTACATTAAAAAACTCCCCCCGAAGCATGATTTTTTGAAGCCATTTTGTTTGAGATTTCTTCTTTTCTTTTTCCTCTTCTGACTAAGGCTGGGACAGGGGAGGGAAAGCAGGGGTGACAGTGGCTAAAGAGAAAAATAAAAACAAAAGAAACCAAACCTGAATTTTTAAGGGGTGACTAAAAGATTATAAAATGTATCAGCGAAAAATAGGGAAAAAATCTATTAAATATTTTTCATCATCTTCCTCCCCACCCTCAAGAAAAATTCAGCAACATTCAGTTTTCAATTGGCTCATAGGTACTTCTGTGTGACACTGGACACAACAGTTGCTACAGCCCATTCCCCAATGGACCGGGGATGAGGGAGGTCCTTGTATGGCTCGTAGAAAAGTTGGGGGCAAGTGGGGTGGCTGAGTGGGTGTGGTGGCAGCCTGCCAGGACTTGAATGCAGCTGACAAATTTACTTAATATAAATAAATATTCATAGAACTGATTAGACATAATTGCAGCTCAAATCACCCCCTCGTCACCCAGCTCCACAATCTGTGACCGGCACAGAGGAAAAGATGGCAACAAGCAGCATCTCCCCTCAAGGTGTGCTTAGGATGTCTTTGTCACTTAATGAGAGAAAGCTACCATGAGACTTCACACAACACACACACACCCACCCACCCACACACACACACACACACACCCCCACACACACACACACCCCTACAAAATTTTCTGCTCCAAATAGATCCCCACCTCCTTTCACGCACCCAGAAATGAGGTTCTCCTCTTCCAAGTATGCCTCCATCTCCCACTGGACTGGGGCTGTCCATAGGTCTCTGTCCATCCTCCCATCACATTGCCTACTCTTTCACTCTGGAGGAAACTCTTTCCCTGCAGCTTTCTATTGTTTCTACTCAGCCATTATTAGGAGAGTTTGCAGTACATTAATTCCTCCCTCAGCCTCCTGCCGTCCAAGGGGGAAGAGTGGGAAGTGGAGATGCACCTGGGGCTTGAATATGCAGTGTGTGCAGGTACGGATGAACACATGTGAAGAAGATGGGCATATTGAGGAACATGGGTATACATATTGGAATGTGATGGAAGGAATGTGTTTAGGAGTACAAGACGAGTGTGTGTGTTTGTGAATAGGAGGGTGTGCATATGTAGGGGGAGTACATGTGTATTTGTGCATAGGCGTGAGCATGTGGGCATGTTGATGTGCAAGGAGAGTGTTTGTAACTAAAGGGGAGAAGAGTGTAAGTGGAGTGCATATGGGCATGTACATGTGTGCACAGGGGGAGGAGAGATGAACTGGTTCCCCTCTCTACTTCTTCCTCTGGCTGACACAGGACTGTGTGTCAGTGATACCCAGATGCTCAGCCTGCCATCACATCCCTGCCACTGCAGGCACACGCTGCAATCCCAGCTGGCTCATGTGTACTTGCTATTGAGACTAGGCTGAGCAGGAGTGTCTGGAAGATCAATGCCCCCCCCAGGAGACAGCATCTGCATCAGAGGGCTACTTGGCCTAGGTGGGGAACTGGAGCTTCATAGAGGACTTGTAGAGAGGGTTATGTCTTCTTTGCCTGGGATGGAGGAGCTCTGTCTGGAACATGTTCTCCAGTCTCACCCCTTTAACAGCCCTGTGGCATGTGTTATCTGGAGTTAGAGGGAAGGGCCTCTTGTGGCTACCTGCAGCCTTTAGGCAAACCACATGCTTGGTGGTCGAAGGGGGATACACATACACGTGCATGTAACAGTGGTTCTTGCTCAGTAAGAAGGATTCAGAACCACACCCCCCTCCCCAGCCCCTTACACTGTAGCTGTATGCCCCTCACAGTGCAGCCTGCCCTTGCACCCCTGGAACCACAGCCTGTGGCAGGCAGAAAAGATCTGGCCCATCAAGAGTGAAATAACGTGTTAACCTCCCTCCCTCCTCTTCCCTTCCCTTCCGCCTGGGACAGGCCTCATTCATCTTCGTCAAAGGGAGGAGGCAGAATTGGAAATGGCATGGTGAGATTAGACTGCAGCACTTCCCTGTCACAGACACTTAGAGCAAAGCCTGCAGAGGCATTGGCCATGGCCCTGGCCACCTAGAACCACAAGGCACAGCTTTGCCTGGGCTTTGGGCAGACTTTCTGTGAGTAGGGCAGATGGGGGCAGCAAGTCTAGATACCACATCATGCCATTAAGAACCAGCCAGCCTCTGTCCTAGCCAGATACCCCTCCTTTCTCCTATACAACACTGTCCCCTCCAGCCCTGTCTCTGTCCCCTCTTTTGCCATTCTGCTGTGACTTAGCTCTGTTGATGTGACCCAGGCCAGGCCAAGCAAAGCTGGCTTGTATTTCTCCTCCCCCTCCAAGGGACAGAGCACAAAGAGCTGTCACACAAGCATCTGTCACTAAGGACAGTGACACAAGTGCAATTGCCCATCCATCCTTTGCCCATGCAGCGAATGTGCAAACAGTTCTTTTCAGGCTCAGCATGGGGAAATAATCACAGTGCTGCCCTATGTGCTCACTTGGTGTCACACGGGCGGAGGGGACAGAACCATGGGTCTCCCCTTCCACAAGCTCCACTTGAGAGCTCTGTTTGCTCTCAGCACTATAGGGCACATGACAAAGCTGAGCAGCTCCAATTCCACCCGGTTGAGGGCAGTGTGTCCAATGTTACAGTGACAGGCATTATACAAATACCTTAAGGAGAAATGCACTGGTCAAGCTCATTAGCATGCCTCCTGCAATCCCTTCTGACAAACCTAAGAGCTAAGTGTGTTTGAGAATCCAAGCTCCCCAGCATTCGGCAGGAGGTTTGGGTTTGGGGATCCGTCTTGACCCATGCACAGAAATAGGCTCAGTGCCTGATGTTTAGCTTTGGATCTGAAGTTTAACCCAGAATGATTTCTCCAGTTCTCTGCCTCCCTCACACAAGCTCCCTGCTCCCTTCTTCCTGTAGCTCTACAGCTAAGCAGAATTGAACGAAACCCCTGGCTCCTCTCCCAGATCACGTCTCCGCTGCTTGCAAACGATTTCTAGAAAGCTTTTTAAAATGTATTAGGCTTTCCAAAAGGAGCTGATAAACAGGAGAGGGAGGGGCAGATGCAGGAGGTGGGATGCAATGAATTGCCATGTTCCCCAGCTTTATGTTACCCTCCTCCTGGCCTTTTATGAAAATAGATGGACATTTATTATGAAAATAAATTACCAGCTGCGTGCAGGAGTCCTTGATAGAGTGAGGGAAAAAAACAAGTGGCAGCCTTCCCTCCAAGTGTGCGTGCGTGTCTGTGTCACCCGCGGCACCAGTGATGAGAAGGAGCGACGCATTTGCCAGCCAGCAATCTGTCAAAAATTACTATCTGATTGTGTGTGTGTTCTGGGCTGCGGTTTCTACCAGCAAGGGTAGAGCATGTTTATATGTGACCAGTCAGACCTTGAATATCCCCATCTGGCCTTTGTAGCTACAGAACTCATTGATTGCCTGTGGAGTGAGCGAGTGAGCGAGCGAGCGAGTGAGTGTGTGTGCACACACCTGCACACTTCTGTGCGGTAGAGCTCAATGTTTGGAGTCCAGCGTGAAGCACCTCAAGTTTATTGTTCCTTCTGTGCATGCATGCATCTGTGTTATGCTCCAAGTAGGTTCGTGTCCTGGAGCAGCAGGAGTGTGTGTCCGTGTCGTGAACACTGGGTGTATTGTCTTGTCAGTGAGCAGTATGCAGCATCTCGTGCCACTCCATTAGCAGTGTACAGAGTTGTGCAGAGTGAGTGACGCATGAGCTTTGGAAAGAAGATATCTGCAGTGGAACTCAGAAAGGATGATCAAAAATGTCCCCTTGTCATCCGCCACTCCTCAGCCCTGGGAGATGGGCTGCCCTGGTCTCTCCCTGGATTGGCCTGGTGGATGGATGAGCTGCATGGCCTCCATCCCCAAGTCCTTTCATATTACTCAACCACTGCCCCTCTTGCCACTTGGAAACAATTCTGTATGTGTGTGTGTGCACGCGTGCGCGCGAGCGTGCATGTGTGTGTGTATACACATGCACACAGGCTTCGGGGAGGATGGAGGGGGGCAGCCTACCCCAGAGAATGGGAAGAGCCTGCAGCATATTCCTGTGGCCACAGGAATGGAGGGGGGAAGGTAATAGGGCTCAAGGCCTGGAAACCCACTTCAGGCCCCCTGGCACTTGTCCCCATTTGAATATGTTTACAGAAGCTGCCAGCTGAGGGCAAGACTCTAGCCTCTTCCCACCTACCCCTGGCCCTTACCCAGCCTTGCTCAAACTGGGACCTACAGGGGCTGGGGGTGCTGCAGGGAGGACTCCTTCCCTGCCCACCGAGGGGCTTGCAGGTTCACCCCAGGAGACATTCACAGAAGACCAGACAAAAACCTTCACATTCCTTCTCTCGGGTGTGCGCGTGTTCTGACTCTGAGATACGTTCCCTGTCTCTCAAAATTAATTCAGCCTCTCCAGTGCATCGCAAAGTAAATCAAATAAATAACCTGATGGTGGATTTCCTTGTGGACAGAGCCCCCTGCAGGAGGAAAGAGGCAGAGAGAGGGGAAGAGTATGAGAGCAAGGAGACCGGAGGTTTGAAGGCAAGGGGCAGAGGAGGAGAGACAAGTGGAAGGAAACAGGATCTCTACAGACCTCTGCAAACAGGGCAGGGAACAAAGGGGCAGTTTGGAGGAGATTGGGATGGCTGGGTAGGGCATCTGGGGTGCACGATACCAGCCTGCAGTAGTCTTGCACCTGCTGCCCCCAGCTTCTAGCTCTTCCAGCCTTTGCTTAGTGAGTTACTGCATCCTACAGACACCCCCTGTGAGCCAGAAGTTCATGCCCTCTTGTGTGCGGATGCTGTGCTCATCATTATCCGGAGCGCGCAACTCCCCAGACAAGGGCACGTGACATGACTTTATCATCTCTTCTCTGTGCAGCTCTTATAATTATCTTTTAATGATCATTCCACCCTGAGGTTTTAGCTTTCTCTACACAAGAGATCCATGTTCTCTGAACACAGGATACCAGTGAAACAAATGGGCAGTGAAGGAGAATGCTCTGCAAGCTCCTGTGATGCCAAAACCCAGCTGCTGAAAGAACATGGCTTGGGGGGTCACTTCAGGGCACTGCAGGCTGGGATGCAGTGACAAGATGCCAGAGAGGGTTCTTCCCCAAGCCGAGCCTCCTGATGGAGGCATAATGTGTGCCAGCTCCGAGTGGAAAGAACCCAGGAAGGCAGAGAACCAGAGCTGGTTCCCTGGTCACACAGTACCAAAGTGCCCCAAATGTCCTTGTCCTTGAAGCTCTCTGTTCATAGAGACCTCCAAGCCTCACACTGCTGTGTTCAGGGGCACGGAGCAGGTGCCCACAACTGGCAGGGGGCAGACAGGGCTCCCCATTGCACAGGAGTTTCTGGGTTCACAGTAGGGCTCCTCAGCCCAGCACTCTTCTCTCCAGGGCCCTTGGCTCCTTAATCAGAGATACAGTTGGGTCCTCAGTTTGTGCAGGTGGCCTGGACCATGCTGAACCTTTCCAGGACTTCCCCAGCAAAATGTATAAGTCCCACTCAGTGGCTGAAATCAGACACCAGTTCTGTAAAAAAAACTGGTGACCTCCCCACCATGTCCTCCCTAATGCATGGGAGCCCAGTAGGGATGCCTCCTAGAGTGGAAGGATGGAAGAGGCCACAGCCCTGGCCTCACCCCCAGCAACTATCCTCCAACCGTTCAGGGGGTTGAGGGAGCTGATGTCCTCCAGGAGACCACTGCTGGTGAAGCCCAGCAGCAGAGGGCACTTCCCTGAGGGTTAAGTGTTTTGGGCACAAAGGAGTGGGCCCATGGCAACCAGGCTCAGTGTTTGCTGGCAATCTTTTTCTTACGGGCTGAGACCAGGTCATAGAAGGGATCCTGGGTGATGCTGGTCCTGGAAAGGAGAGAAACAGGAAAGCAAGTCAGGGATGAGGAAGACCACAAGGAATAACAAGATCTCCATGGACTCCAGAATGGAGCATCTGTGGCCCCCTAAGCAACACTCTCTTCTTGGACTAGCAGGAAATCCTTCTTAGCCCAGAGCTCCTAGCTCCTAGATGGCTTAATCTCCAGCACCATGGGGGCTCACGAGGCATGGAAATGGGAATGCTTATGTCTCTAATAGGGTCCACTGCCTTTCCCACCCAGAGGGCTCTCTTCTTTTGCCCATAAAGTATCCACTGAAGTGCCCCATGCAGACAAGGTTAGGAAAAAAACCTTTCTTACTAGGTGTAATCCTTGGAGGTTGTTAAGACCCAGCTAGACAAAACCTTGGCTGGGACGATCTAGTTGGGGCTGGTCCTGATTTCAGCAGGGGGCTGGACTAAATGACCTCTTAAGGTCCCTTCCAACCTTAATTTTCTGCGATTCTAAGGTTAGGCCCCCAACCTCTGCATGTTGGCATGGGGCTTCCATTCACATTGCTTCCCTCCACTGCAGCTTGGGCAGGGCTTTCTTCTGCTAGTGCCATGCCTCTCCTAAGCTGAATGACTCATGCAGGGGGAGCCTGTCAATACTCACTTGGGGCCCACCTCTTACCGTATTGCCTCGATCCACTGGTTACGCTCCTCTGGCGTGGGTGCAGAGATCTTGTAGGACTGATGTTTGCCTTCCACTACCTTTCCATCCCCGTCTGTCTTGCAGGCTTTGATTTTTTGCCCTTTGCAGTTGGGATTGAAGAGCTCAAAGCAGTTCTGTGGTGAGAGAGTTGACAGAGATGAGAGGACTAGGAATAGTCAAACCATTGCTGTGCCACCTCCTGCCTTGTGGGTTAGAATGAGGGAGAGTGTATAAGAGTGAATGGGCTCTTATACCCTCAAATGGGGCCAGGGTTTGGTCTTTCCAAGCCTAGAGAGCCCAGCACTTTTGGGGTAGGCCCCAGAGATTCAAAGACAAGGTAAGAAATTCAGGCAACACCCTGCCCTCAGCAGCAGCTCCTGTGCAGTGCTGAACATGAAAACATGCTTTACAGAGATGAAACAGTGACCCTGCAGGGTACATAATTCACTCCACATGGCATACTGGAGGAGATCTCTGCTGTTCTGGGACAGGATCATACTTCAACCAGTGCAATATCAACTACCATGCCACAGAGCCTATGCTGGGTATGCAGAAGAGATGCACAGTTTCTGAGGACAACCTCTTTCACACTATAGAGTGAGGTCTTCTACACCCCATAAGCAGCTTGCTATGGTGTTCCTGACTATGAACCACAGTTTAGGTCTGGGAAGTGAACCCATGTCTGTTTGGGCCATAATTAGCACAACCCTGGACTGAGCCATCAGGTATATGTTCTGGACCCCACTACAGCATACCAGGAATTATTAACTTGAAAAAAATTGCTGCCAAGAAGGAACCCAAATGTGTTGGGCCTGAGTCTTCTCTGACGCCAGCTTAACCCCAGTAGGATGGTGTTACGCATGTCTGAAAGTTCAGAATTGCAGTTTCACAGCCAACCTCTACAGAAAGGCCAAGCACAGTTTGACCTAGAGAAACTGAATGTCCTCTCCCACCCCTTATACTAGCAACAGCCTTGTCTTAGTTGTGGCTGAAGCACTTTAGCCAGGGCTAACATGTGGGAAGTTGACACTATCACTGCCCATGTTGCGCCTACCACTGCCTTTGAAATGAAGGGTGGATTCGCTCCCCGGGAACTGTTGATACAGACCTTCTTCTCAGCATTAACTGGTCTGCTGAGTGAGTGGGGGCAGGAAGAGATACACATGTTAGGGTCTCTGAGAGCACCCTCTTGTCCTGGGGACAGGCAGTGAAGACTTACTGGCTTTTTGGGGTCATCCACTTGCTGAACCGATAGATTCTCCAGAGGGATTATACCTAGAGGTTCTTTGTCCTGGAAGCCAAGCAGGAACAGTTGTGAGTTAGAGGCTAGGTAGACCTAGCAATGTAAAATAGCAGTAGTCACGGAAAAGCAGGCCCCTGACAAACATGGCTTAGTAAAGCAAGGGGGCACCTAACATCTGTGGCTACAATTGTAGCTACAGTTCTGACTGGTAGGAAGTGCCACACAGCTGTTTCTTCTCTGTCTGGATTGCCAGCCAGATTCACCATCAAGGCCAGAGCCTGAGGGTGGGAACGGCAGGGTCTAAACTCAATCCAGAGAGGAAGGAGAGGTACCAGAAAATGTTCCCACCCCACATTCCCCACCCTCTTCTCCAGGTACAGCTGCCTGGTTAAGATTTGTTCGACTGGAGCATAGCCCTTACCGTGGTATACTCAAAGTAGTACAGGCAGTTATCAGTCAAGATGAACCAACGTCGCTTCCAGGTCTTCACCCGGCCTCCTAAGGGCAGCAAGGTCCAAACTGTTAAGTCTTGCATACACCTTCACTCCCCACCTCACTTCAAGCACCCCTTGAAGATTAATCCTTGAATATATAAGTCTTCCTCCCCATACAGAAAGAAGGAAGGTGAAGGTAGGCTAGGAGCTGGGCATAGCTCAGACTGGGGTGGGAGGAGGGGTGCAGGGGGACACCGTTTTTAACACAATTCTAAGCCGACAGTCTGCCAGAGCTGCAGGAAGGGGGATTCTAGCTACAGAGCAGGCAGCAGATTTGAACACCAGGTGTCAGCCTCCTCCTACTGCAGCAGAAGTAAGGGCTACTGCTGCAGACATCCACGCTGATGCTTAGGAGACTCTGGGGACCCTTTTGCAAGAGATTTTCAGGAGAAGAGGATTCAGAGAAATGCATAAAGTCATTGCTCTTACCCAGCTTAAGGAGCCAGCCCTCACGGCTTGGGTTAAAGAAAGTATGTGTGAGGTCATTCCCATCATCTTCTGGAATGGAAAATGGCTCATTCTTGATGCTCTCAAAGAGATTCTGCCCCACACGTGGAAAGAAAGGGAGAGAGAATACTAAAAAGCTGGCATAGACTGTCTTATGTTGTTGCACTGACACATGGACAAACAGAGGCCACCAGCTACATGATATCCAAGTCAAGGATGAAAGGGGAGTAATCTGTCTCCTTTTAACACCCCAGCCCCAGCCAGACCTTAGTAAAATAGACATGCATACCCTCCATGCTCAAGAAACAGTCCGGTAAGCAACTGTGTATAAATACATGTATGCACATACAGACATACACATGCACCGCACATGCATGCACCACACATGCATGCACCGCACACACAGCCTAAGAGGAACTCTCCTAAAAGCAATCAGTCAGGTACACACACAAGTGCACCCTTATAGGAACGATTCCTATAAGCAAAAAAAATCAGGCTTCCCACATTCATCATATGCCCATGTATACAATGTTCAGGCGACACTCCTGTAAGTCAACAGTTGGCATGGCCACACATTTCTACCCCACCTTCCACATGCATAAGATGTGCTTTGTGTGGAGGGATGCAATGAGAAGCCTAATCATTCATATGAGCTACCGGGAACACCCTGATCCATTACATGTATGTGATAGCAGCGTAATAGGGAGGGGAATTCCAGTTTCTCATTCTGGAAAGGGATTTCAGTTGTGCTGCTGGGATCTGACATCATTTATTATGCAAACTCTTGACAAAAGGGCTCCTGTAACTTCCTCCAAATGGCCAAAGGGAAGTGACATGAGACAGCACAGCTAGGCCTGTAGATGTGCTGGGAGGCTGCTCTGATGTGCTGTCATTACAGCGCGTTGGAGCAAACTCAATTAATTGAGTTTGCTGGAGCATGTTAATTAGTTTGTTGTATTATATGTGCTACACCATCTGCACTCCCCCCTTTTTAAAATCCTAGATCCTCCCATACACCCATGTTCTTCCGTGAGCTGACAAACTCCAGTCTGAGAAGACAGTCATGTGCAAACCTATATTGCAGTCAGAGGCCAGGTTCCACTTTGCTTATTTATACCATCACCTTACTCTATAGAATGTCTTATAGATAGTAATGGGGACATTCATGGCAGAGATGCTGCTGTGGGTCAGTAAGGGTGTGAGAATCTGGACCAGGAAGAAGAGGACAACATCAGACTCTTTTCCAAATGGGCTAAGTTCTGTACCCACGTGTGACAAGTCAGTCTCTGCTCTGAACATATTACAAAGGCTGTGTTTTTTTAAGGTCATGAAGGGAAATGTATCCATTTGTCTTGGAAAGCTACTGGGAACTGGACATCTCACTCTCTTAGGGCTTTTGAAAGCCCAGCCCCACAAATCATACAGGTAGGAACAGTCTCAGATACATGCTGTACACAGGCATACCCAAGCGTAGTCTCCCTCACCCCTTTTCATAACCTGTCAGACACACATTGACTTACATATATGCACAGGCCTCACAGATTCACTATGATGCTTATGCACGCTCTCTCACATGTATTTCTCTCTTATGCCCTCAGGCCTATGCTCTCCTGCTCTGCAGCATGCGCTCAGCAGCAAGCAGGCATTCATGGACTCTCTCCTAGGCAGCAGCTCTCCCCGCTTTCTCATTTGTCCTGCAAATATGTGCAGCCCCTTCCTGGAGTAGCCATACTTGGCAAATAAAAGAAAATCCACTGACTATTCCTTCCTCAGTGGGTCTGTGGCTCACCTTGGGGCTAGTGGCCTTGAGGCTTTCTATGAGCTCAGCACCAGTGAGGAGGTGGGGAAAAAGCAGCGCTCTGTCACCCTTAGGGATCAGGGACTTCAGGAAGAGTCACCGAAATAGGGGTGCTTCATCCAATCCCTAGTACATCACAAAGAGAGGCCTTTACAATGATTTAGTGAGGGTCTGATATTTCCTTTCACTCAGCACTAAGCAGCAGAAAGGCAGTAGGGGCCACAGCACTTCTTACCTTAAGAAGCATCTCAGGCAAGTCCCCTCCATTGTCAATGCCTCGATTCATAGACACAAACCTCTCGAAGGGGGGTTTGTCCTTCACATTGGGGTTGTGCAGGCTGGTGTTCAGCATGATGATGGAGAAGGACAGCACATAGCAGGTGTCTGCCAATGAAGGAGAGAGACAGCACAAGAGGGTATGAGCAGGGCAGGGTCCCCAACCCCAAACATCACATCCAGGCCAGGACAGCTACTCCAAACCCGTCCAGGTTCCAGAAAGGGGAACTTGGATTCTATTCACTGTGGAAAGGACCTGCCACTCCATCCCAAGGTTCTCCCAGTGTCTTATGACAGGTCATATGAGGAGGAAGGATTGCCTATTTCTAGGTCTCCAGTTCTGAGTACTCGGATCCCGTGGAGATCTTGAGAGCGTGCCCATTCTAATAATAGGTACTCAGAGCCTGTTGAGGAACAGCTCTGTGTGTGTGTAGAAAGGACAAAAGACCCAGAAGGAGGATATGACTTTTTTTTAACTTCCTGATGTCATTTTCAGATTTGCTTGTTTTATAGAAGGATAGAACAAGGTGGTGGGAGGACAGTTACTGGGACACCACTAGTGTGTATGATACAACACGCACAAAACAGGGGCAGCTCCATCAGAACATAAATACAATGTGGACCCTAGGCATGATGTGCACTCTTCCTGTACAGAGATGATAGGTGGGGGTGGTCTTTCTAAAAGATAGAGCTGCTGTCTGGGCCTACACTCCTGATGGAGATAGACAGAGCTGACTTTATCATGACCCTGCTACTAACAGCTTTCTATATGCAAATCATAACAGGCCTGCTGCTGTCAATGCACAGAACACTAAACTGATGAGATATTCAATACTGGCAGGGGTTAACACCTAAACAGAGTGCATGATGGAGGCAAGAAGTGAAAGAAAGATCAACAAGACGGAGGAGGGGAAGAAGGAACGGAACAAGAGGAAGGAGGAGAAGGGACTGGCAAGAGGAAAGAAGGCAGGAAAGAAAAATCAGAGATAACAGTTGGCAAAGAGAGAAATTAAGATGACAGGAGGCAACTCCTCTTATCAAATGAAAAGCTAGAAAATCTGGGACTAGATCCATGGGTAGTGTAAAACAGTGTGGACTGCTCGTTTTCACAGAGCTGAGCTGATTTACACCAGCTGGGAATATGGCGCTGATTTCAGTAGCATGAGCTCCTCTGTTCTCTTAGGTTTAAGACAAGGCAGGGACAACAGGGGAGCAAGGCTAAAGCCCTATACCTATGGTACAATAAAACCAGGGGAACCACCCAAGCTATTCAAACACTGCCCTTCACGTTTGGCACATAGTAGAGCACAGCCCCTCACCTGTGCCCACCCTGGCCGCCCCTTCCCTCCTTCATGGCTACCTGTTGATTGGAAGACACCCGGGTTACACTGGCAGTACCAGCTGGCAAAGGCTTCCATCATCCGGTCAATCTTTTGGGCTTCCCCAGGCAGCCGGAAGCTCCACAGAAACTGCCTGCAAATGACACCAAGGCAGCAGACTGGTCACAGAGCAGCTAGACAGGTAGGAACAAGCTTCGTTTTCCATGGCCCCTCAACACAGGATCACCAACCCTTCTTCCATGGAAACTGGGGAGTCTTCACACAACACAACACAACACAACACAACACAACACCTTATGTGGAACAGAGGTCCCACTCCTCCCCAGTGAAGTGCAACATAGTACAATAAAACCTCACAGCAAATGTAAGAGCAACATGAAACACCCCCCTGGGCACAAATTGCCCTCTCCATGACACAATATCTCTTCTCCCCCATCTCACCACACATGGTCTCCCAACACACCCTTCTCTGGAAAAAGTGACCTCTCTCTCTTACCACCCAGGTGCATCGTGAAACACCCCAGTGGAAATGAAAGAGTTAAAGGCCCTTCTAAGACACAGAGGTTCCTCTTTCCTAACCCAGGGGGCTGTAGCTGCAGCAAGATGCTCCCCTGAGAAATGCATATCAGTTTCCCCAACACCCCACACAGGACTGACACACTGCACCTGGGAAATGGGCTCCCTGGTATTGCTGCTGTCAGACACCCATGCCTAAAAGCAGGTGGGTCCTCCCACAGCAGGCTATGGGAAGTTCCATCTCAGCTCTGGGCCACCCACCTAGTTCTGAGACATCTGAAGTGTGTTGGCTTGTCTCTCTCTGCAAGCTGATGGGACACAATGGCCATGGGACTGTAGAACCCACCCCACTCTCACCACATTGCTCTCTTTTTGGGCCCTCACTCACCTTAGTGCTTGCACCAGGTTCAGGTTGGCAAACTGGTGGCATTCCACAAAAGCCTGCAGGATCTGAATGTTCAATGAGTCCCTGGTAGAGAGAACAGGGCAGAATGAGGAGGTGGGAAGGAAAGATGGAGATGGTGATTACATTCTTTTATGATATACCCCAAGGAAATTACCCACCACAGAGTTAGGTTTAGGCTCCTCTGTATTCTGACTTCCTTGGGTCATCTCATGCCATTCCCTCCAACGAAGTTCAGCCAGGACCCTTTTGCAATATTTTTATGTTGGGGGATTGCCTCGATATTATCCATACATGGACCATACAGGCAGGGTATCTGCCTGCCATGCAATGCCCCAACATGTTCAGGGAAAACTACTACAAGATGAGATCTCATCCATCTCATGCAGTCTGGATTTAACTAGGCAGGGCTCCCCCAGGGCAAGTACCAGCTTTATTTGTCCATACGAGGGGTAACAATGATTCATTCAGTTTAGAAGCTGATGGCTGAAATTGGGTCCCATGCTTAGTGCAGACTAAGAGAGTTTAATGAGCAAGGAAGGACTCACCGCTCCCCCAGGAAATCCCCAATGGCTGTCTTGTTCAGGCCTTCTCCCTTGTAGAGGAACTTGGCAATATCCTGTAAGTCTGAGGACAGCACCTTATGCTCAATCAAGTAGTGGATCCCCTGGTGAAGGAGAGGCAACAGGTTGTGAGTAAGGTACCAGCTCAAGGAAAGAAGGAAAGAACAGCTCTGGGTGTCATCCCCCTGAGCTTTGCAGACCTGTCTGCCAAAATTCAGCTGTGCTATAACTCCAGCTGCACTTTTTCTCCCTCTCTGAACATAGGTGGGTAGCAGCACCCAGCCAGGTTCCCATCTTATCCCCTCCCCTCATATCCCACAGAGGAATCCTCACCAACATCCCCCTCCCTCTGCTGCTCTGGAGCTGAGCAATTCTGCAGGTCAGACTTGAGGAAAGGTCCCCTTTTGCCTGAAAGCTCATCTAAACCATGCAGAGGGTCCAGTAAAAATTAGTACCCCCATGGTATTATGGCTACACTATCACTCCAACACTACCACAATGTTTCATTTAGTTATTTTGAAATGACTTTGACTCTTGTTTCAAAAGCCAATTTTTAATTCAAAATCAACCCAATAGGAGTGGGAGGGAGGGCCGGGGGGTTAAATAACCCAAAAAATCAAGCAAATCCCCAGAATTTGGTTTGGTCAGCTTGAAATGGTTTTCCACCCTAGTTTTTCTTTTTGGCCACCAAAGTGAAAAATCCATTTTCCCCAACAGTTTTATCCTCCCCTGTGTAATGGTGGGATTATTTTTTTTGCCAGGAAGTCATCAGGCTTAGAAGCAGAGCAGTAGAGAAAATGGCATTTAAAATCTATTGAGGATTGAGAGTTTTCAAAGTATTTTTTCTATGAGTTCAAAACAATACCCCAAATTCTTGGGCTCCTCTGCAAAAAAATTTTAGGGGGGGCACTCAGCACATTACATTTTGACCAGATTGGCTCATTCCAACTATTTTAATATGATATTATAATGACAGTTCAAAAAAAAATGTTGTTTCCAAAAGAAGAACCATAACACTTCCTCCTGTTTTCACACTGCCAAAAGGTTCCCTCCCCCCCCCCACCTTTTTTTTTTTCAGAAACAAACTTTGGGTGAGATTGACATGGTTTCAGAAACCATTTCTGTCAGTGTTTTTCTGACAATTCTGTTCCATAGCAATGCCCACAACACACGCAGCCCTATCTGGGAATAAAGTTATGTCACGTTAAAGGGTTTGAGATGGATGGGTGAATTTCAGCCATGTGCACACAATTAAATCAGGTTCTTTGCATCACTAATGTCCTATTCAGATCTCCCCAAACAGGCCTGATTTAACTTCGAATAAGACACCAAAAGGGTTTCCTCTGTTCCCCTGTGGGGCATAAGCAGAAGCCAACTTTGTGCTGGCCTCCCTCTGCTCAGGGGTAAATGCTGTTCAGCGCGGACCATGCCCTTCAGTGGACTGATATGTTTTATCATTACTGTGTTGGCACACCAGGATCTCTTTGCTGGTCTTTGTGCATGCATGTGTGGGTGGGGAAGAAAGATGGAAAGTTGCTAAGAGCAAGAACAGTTTAACAAAAGCCACTCAGACAGTAGTTGTGGTTAAAGTGATGAGGACGGATAGCTGTATCATAGCATGTGGTTTCCCTTGCTAAGCACAGAAAGGTGGTCTAGCTGAGAGGGGTGAGGGGAAAAATAAAATAAAATAAAAAATCTCCCTCAGGTCTCCTCTTATTTAAACTGATCTCTGAGTTGCTGAAGGGGTTTAGAAATGTGGAGCCTGGGATACAAGGGTGGATTGCTCAACCATGTAAGTCTATCCATGTCTATATCAGCCATTGGGCTACTACAGTTCAGGTACAACCATTTTCTGTAGCTCATGGCATACACAGAAGAATTGTGGCTAGTTTCACATCCAGCAGCCTTGACAGTAACTCATTTTGGGGGTGGCCTTTGTTGTGAAGCCAAACTGACACAAACTTATATCTGTGGACAGTCCAGTACATGTGAAACCTCTATCTGATTTTACAATCTAATTCTTAGCCTCATTCCCAGAGCAGTTAGGGCAGCCTGGACTAATTTGCTCTCAATGAGCAGGAACTCTCTTCTTATGCCTACCAGGGGATGTCCAACCCTCAGTCAGATGTGAGCAACAGGGCCTGGGCTAGGGAAAACACACTTGAGCTCCCTTGGGTGGCAGAAGAAATGTGACTACATTAAGCCTCCCCATATCACCCCTTGTTTTTTTTCTCTTCTGTTTTGGGGGTGCTTTAACTGAAATGGTCTGTGCTACCCATGCAGACATCCCATCTAGTTATGGGGATGCAGTATGGAGCAGTGTTCTCTAAAGAAGTCATGATGCAAGGGGGAAAATGTTTCTGGCCAGAGCAATGAGAAATAAGCCCGACAACTCTTATACTCAGTTCCTACAATCCTCTGTTTGTGCATTGCAATCCCCGGGCAAATGTCTTTGTAGCGGGTGGCTGATATGCAGCAAAGATGAGTCTACACAAGATTCTAAGCAGCCCGACCTCCTAGCAGCCAGAAAGGTGCACCCTACCTTTGCGGGGTCCATGTTGAATTTCTTCCGGCCTGCACTCAGATGTCTGTCCTTCTGCTCTGTTTTCCTGCAAACACAAAGGTGGAGAATCAAGCTTGAATAACAATATTAAGCATGGGATTTCTACGAAATCTATGGAACATTAGTACAGTGGTCATATGCCACTGCTGGCTCTCCTGGCAAATGGACAGGTCCTCACCTCTCGCTTTCATTTTGGAAGCCATCTATCTGGGCAATGACCTCAGCAATCTCATCCTTCAGTTTCTGGAGGAGAAAAAACACACCAAGTGAGTGAGGATACAAAGGGAAGGGAGAGAGGTCTTGTGCTCCAGTCATGCTGAGTGGGCAGTCAACCAAGTAAACCCTCCACCCGCCAAGAACTACTCATGCTGCCCTATTAAACTGGGCATGACTCTCTGTCATGACTTTGTCTACCCACATTAGATGCAGCTTGAAACATGGCTGTCAAACATGGCTGAAAAACCTAGTTAAGCAGAGCCAAGGGGTAAGAGAACATGGACCCATGTCGGCTCTTGAGTGGATGTTGGGTACTATGCCCAACCCATTGAGACCCTTCACCTACAGCCTCTACACTGTGTACACGGCCAGGGAAGGTGAAGAGAAGGCAGGTGAACTGGTGACTGCCCAAGGAGAGTCACTTTGAGCGTGGAGGTGCTAAGTTGTGAAACGCAGGCACTCGTCATTCAGCAGTTACTACACACATTCATCGATGGTTTTAAATGTGAAGTTCACATTGTTTGAGCCTTTGGTAAGGCTGACCTCCAGCCAGATGTGACTGGATGGCAAAAGGAATTAAGTTCCTTGCGTTTTATTTGGGCCTATGTCTCTGTGCCTACTTAGCTGATCAGCCCCTCAGGGCAAGGGCTGTCTCAGTATCTATATAGCAGCTAGAACAATAGAGCCCTGGTTT
This sequence comes from Crocodylus porosus, assembly GCF_001723895.1. Taxonomy (NCBI): domain Eukaryota; kingdom Metazoa; phylum Chordata; order Crocodylia; family Crocodylidae; genus Crocodylus; species Crocodylus porosus. The sequence goes on along the minus strand of NW_017728931.1, from coordinate 51,030,298 downwards.
TGATCACTGCCAATATTTGCCAAACCCAATACTTTCTGGCTTTTCCTGGGACTGTGTCTTTCAGTAATGGAGCAAGTCATTTTAGATTTGCCAGCTGTCCAACACTTGTAATAGTGTACCACAGAAAAGCAGAAATTCCTTTGGGAAAAAAAGCTTTGCTCTTGGACCCGGTGACCGAGCCACACCATACACTGACCTATCACCAGCCAGCTTTGGGACTGCAGTATATTCACACCATTGACCTATAGTCCAGTGTCCTATCTCCTACCATCCCCGGTTCAGATGGTTTGGTTTTCCTGATCAGGTCTCCTACCTCCTCAGTTGGTCTGTGCCTGAAGGCAATCACACACAAACAAACAATGCACATGGGAGGAGTGCAGTGCTTTCCACAGAGAGAGAAATCCCTTCTTGACTGTGACAATCCCTCTGTAATTACCTATTTACTATAACCTTGCTTAATTTTGCTCTTCTTATTCAGGTTTTTATGCCGTGTCCAGGATATCTGAGCACCTAAACATTGTGGGCCAGATTTCCAGCTGCTGTGAATGAGCATGGGGGAAGGAGGGTTGCCTGCACACTGGGGAAAAAAAATTGATATGATGTCTCTCACTTTGGACCTTGGGAGTCTTTTGGACCTAGCCTGTTTGGACCTGGAGAGTCCTGTGAGCGGGTGGGCACCACTTGCTCTAAAGGGCAAATGAAAGTGCTCCAGGGCTCCCTCTTTAGCTGTCCAAGTGGTTCTTCATTCCTTGATGGAACCACAGGCGGATTATGGGGTGATGGTGCTGCTGTCAGTAAGTGTGCCCCTTGGGGAACCAGGAGCAGCTCAGCCCAGGGGTCACCCATGCCAGGGCCATGTGTCCGGGGGTGGATGACTGTACAGGCCTGGTGATACCTCCTGCTGCCATTGCAGGAGCACCCATGGGTCTGACTGAGGTGTGAACTCGTGCACTCATGATCAGCACGGCAGCACAAGGAAAAAAAATTATGATGCATGGAGGCTACAGCCTGTAGTCCTGTAAATGGATAGATTCCAGTTGCTCTGAAGGGCAAATGAAAGTGCTCCAGGGTGCCCCCTTTAGCTGGCCAAGCAGTTCTTCATTCTTGGACGGAACCAGGAGCAGATTATGGGGTGATGGTGCCATTGTGAATAAGGGCACCCCTTGGGGAGCCAGGGGCAACACAGCCCAAGGCACCCATACCAGGGCCATGAGTGGGGGGCTGGATGATCATGAAGGCTTGGCAGGGCTGCCTGATGCCAATCCAGGAGCACCTGTGGGTATGACTGTGGTGTGATGCCATGCCCATGCGACAAAAATAATGTCTGGAGGCTTCAATCTGGGGCAGGTAGTGCGCACCTCCTCATCTCCAGCCAAGCCAGGGCCAAGGGCTAGGGGTGGGTATGGGGCTTCCTGTGGGCAGCTGTGGCTTCAGGAGAGCTGGGTTTTGGCAGTGAGGGGGTTAGTTGCTTGTCTGCACCCCCTGATGTAATTACCAAAGAGATCAGGGGGGTGGATTGTTATGCAGCACCCCCTGCTGTAATTTACTGCCAATTGCTCACTGAGCTTTATTCAGTTTAAAAGCTGTCACTTGTACACAGTGATGTAACAAATTAAAACATACCATGTCAATTTTAATAAACCTATTTAATTTAGTGAGATTCACAGATTCATAGATTGTACGGGGCTGAAAGGGACCCTGCAGATCATCAGGTCCATCCTCCCTGCTCTAGGCAGGAAGACAACTGGGGTCAAGTGGCCCCACCAAGGTGACTATCCAGTCTCCTCTTGAAAACCTCCAGGGTGGGTGATTGCACCACCTCTGGAGGGAGTTTATTCCACAGTCTCGACACCCTGACTGTGAAGGAGTTTTTCCTGGTATTAAGCCTGAAGAGGCCTTCCAGGAGTTTATATCCATTGGTCCTGGTCTTTCCTGGGGCTGCCCTACTGAACAGTTGTTCACTGAACTCCTGATGCACTCCTCTGATATAGCAGTAAGCCACTATCAAGTCCCCTCTCAACCTTCTCTTCTTTAAGCTAAAGAGGCCCATGTCCCTCAGCCTTTCCTTGTATGGCTTGCCTCGCAAGTCCCTGATCATACGGCTTGCTCTTCTCTGGACCCTCTCAAGTTTTTGCATGTCCTTATTGAAGTGCAGTGCTCAGAACTGGACACAGTACTCACACTGTGATCTCACCAGTGCTGAGTACAGTGGGAGTATCACTTCCTTAATTTTACATGAGATGTATTGGTTGACGCATGCCAGCATGTTGTTTGCCCACGTGTTGTTTGAGGATTAAACTTCTGTCATGTGTACAAATGCCCCATTGCTCCAGTGAGTTGCTCTTCAGGACTTGAGCCTAGTTGCCAAGGTGACGGACTGAAAGGCAGAAACTGTCTTTTTTTGCAAAGAACCTTGTACCTGGGACAAGGTCAGAAATGGTTCCATGGCATTAGATAAGTAATGGGTAATAATGAACTGTAACCACCAATACTGAGCCAGATCCTCTATAGGCACAAATTAGCACTGACCCTTTGATGTCAACAGAGCTACCCCAGTTTACACTAGCTGATGGTTTGGGCTGCTAATCCATTAAACTACCTGGCCTTTTTTACAGCATCTTACTTGCAGATCTCCTGCAGCAAGGTTTCACAAGCTGGGCATATGCTGGTTACAGACCATATTGGTGTAACCGAAACCTCAGAATTTGAGTTTGGATTACACCAGGGAAAGCCTCTGTTGTCAGGGATCTGCTATGGATGGTATGTGTTGCTTTGTAAAGAGCTGCACCAGGGAAGGGGTTCTGGGAAGGTTTGTATGTCACGAGAAGCAGGATGGTACCTACCTGAATGTCCTCCAGCAGCTCTTCCCTGTGCTTTCGGATAGTTTCTATTTCAGCCTCTTCAGCCTCAGTCAGGTCAGATGACCCTGAAAATACAAAAGGAAAGCTCAATGCCATGGAGAATGGGTGCCATCTCAGGGCAAGGAAAGCCCCACATCACAACATCCCTAGGTAAGACTAAGTCACTCCCTCTGAGCCCTTTCATCCTGCCAGGGTAACTTGCTTCTGTTTTGAGGCCTCCCTTGGCTATTATAATCCTAGGACCAATCCTTGCTCCGTTTATGCTCCTCAGTCCTGACCCTGTAGTACCCGTATTATACCAGGTCTTATCAGCACACCTTTACATCAACTCCTGTCTGTAATAACCCTCCTGTTTCACTCCCAGCCTGCCGTGAGCTGAATTGTCCTTTCCACATTATTTTATGCAAACAAGCGTGTTTTGTGAACAAGATTTATTTATTTATTGGATTTACATGCCAATGTATTTGTTGGATTTATATGCCACAAAGGCTCTAGGCAGCTTACAGTAAAAACAAACAAACAAAAACATAGCTACTCATAAGAGCAGATAAAATATTAAATAAGATATATACTTCTATCACAAAAACTCCCTAAAATAAACCCAACTTGAACTTTTATAACAACTTTATTATGATAAAAGGTGCACTGAAATAAATGTCCGTTAGAATCGTAAGCTTCAATAAAGCACTGATCTAAATATTAAGTATTGCCCATTTCTGTACATATTTTCTCAGCAATCGAGGTAATTTTATTTAAAAAACAGCAATAGAAATGACTGAGGAGACAGCCTAAGATTATTCCAGGTTGAGGAAGCAGTTTGGGGATTTAGAGCGTCAGAGAAACTGTTGTGGGAAGGTTTTGTTTCCCATGAACTATGGACTCCATCAAGACGCTAACTCGGCTATACTTGTCTCCTTTCTAATTTACAGGAAGTCAAGTAAATAATGACAGAAATGCGAAGACCACAGAATGATTCACAGAAGACCAAGTAGAAAAATTGGGGTGACAGCATAGCTACTAAATATAATCTGAGCACTGCACAGCATGCTAAGCAAGAACAGCAGGGAAACAAGAACCTGAAGAAGCACAAACTAAGAGTACATAGCAGGGCTGAAGGAAAGCACCCCAAGGAGTCAGATCAGCCCACAACCACTGTAAGTGCTCATTCTAGATGAGCCCCAAGTCAGAGTCAGCACTGGTAGGTATACACTGGACCCATTTACTCAAGACATTTACTTTGCAGTTGTCTAATTAGCTCTGCAGTAAAACATTACTGTCTACACATGTGGTGCTATTTGTATGGACCAAACTAATTATCTCTGTCATAGAATAGTACTGCCAAACACAAGTACTAGCTTATGGTGGAGTTTCTGACCCCACAGCAATGCACGTGTAGATGGTGATAGAGCTGGTTGGGGCATGAGAGTGCTTCAGTGCAGGGGCTGCCTGCCAGCTAGCCCCTGCACTGAAGCACCTTTGTGCCCCAGCTACCCCTCTGCAACATATTGAGCTGGACTGGAGCAGCCCTGGGCTGGCAGGTTGACTCCCCAGGTCCCCTGCTAGCCAGGGCTGCTCCAGCCTGGCTCAATGTGCTACAGTCCCAGGCACATGTGCAAACAGTATGCCCAGGAGCAATAAACTCTCCCAGGAGCAAACTGCACCGGAGTTTATTCAGTCACCTTAATAACATGTGTAGAAATGCCCAGCAGGCAAAGAGACACCCACAAGGTACAACATTTCTCCACCCCATGTCAGGTCTGTCTAGCAGCAATCTCCCTCCATTGTTTCATAAGCCAAAATCCTCTGGGCCTCCTGTGTCTGGAGAGAAAGGGGAAGTCTTACCATCTGCTTTGGAAACTCAGTGTGGATATCACACTCAGAACTATTTCTAAAAATGTGATGGAAAAGGGGAAGGAACTGGCAGAAGTGAGGGAGAGGAAGAGGAAGACAAGAATCACAGGTGCCCCCTCTCACTGCGTCACAGAAGATTTGGGGGTGGGCTGGCCCTATTCGAGAGCTTCTGCATGGTCTTCTGTTATCTGCCACCCTTCTCCATAGTGCTGCATGCTGAATGGAGTGAGCCCCCTGCACATTTCATATAAGAGGCATAATTACCACTGTGGATGGCAATGGTGGCAGCAGTGGCAGCTACCATTTTGTTGCCCCTCTAAATGATACTCAGGGCTGGTGTACCAGTCATTCACCCTTGTTATGCAGCTACTCCACATGCCATTGGGCTGAACAATGTTCAGAGTCTCTCCAAGCCACAGCCCTTCCCTGCCTGCCTCCAGATAGTGCCATGAATGCAGGAAAATCACCTTTTTGGGGATGAGACTGCTGAGGCTGGAGAGAGCTGGGTGGACAGGAGCTTGGAAGCTCAGGCTAATTTGCAGTGTGTTCCTCCAATTTGGGAAGCAGCCCTTTGTGGGGGTAGGAGGAAGCTGCCATGTTTCAAGCTACCATGATATGTGAGTTGGGCAGGAAAACCCTACTTGCCCAGCTTCCCTCAACAACCAGTATCACAGGGTATCATGATGCACAGTCTGTTCTGGGGGCTACAGTACTCTGCCTCAAATTCCTAGGTGGGCTGTACCCTGCCTGTCTTTGGGTGCAGCTAATAAGAGGAAAGGCCCAAAGGCAGATTTGCATGATGTTTTTTACAGCCCCACCCCTGGGATCCACAGAAGATGACCAATTTAGAGACAGGAGCAGGCTGTGTAGACAATGAGGAGTTAAATGTCACATAGGTATATACAAACCACCATGCTTCTGGTGCATGGAGAGTAAATAGGAAGGGAATGGAAGATGCAAGCATGATGAACTGTGGGTGTGGCAGTGGGGAACTGTCTAGACTCAAGCCCAGGTACCCACAAACTCTGCTAACTCTGTACTGGAAAGCGAATGGGTGAGGAAGGGGTGGCAGCTGTATATGAGCTCAACCACACATTTGCAAGCCAGCTTCTCAACCCAGATTCAGTTCACCTCTAGGTACACTTTTGAGGGCTTTGAGTGAGGCTGGTAGTGGGATTGGGCCCCTCTGCATGCCATGAGACAGGGTGTTTCCACACTGTGTCCTTGATACTTTTGGGCAGAGACATTTCTGGACATGCCCTAGCCACCTACACATGCAAAAACCTAGAAATGCAGTGGGGAAGTTACCCTGGGGGTCTCTCCCAGAGCTTTTTACTGATGGGGTTGTGGTGTCGAGATACTTAGATAGGACTGCAGTGTATGCACACAGAGGCCAAACATCCAAATGGGTGCAGCTGTAAGCACAAACAATTGCCTCTGCAGTTTCCTCCCTTGTTTAGTAATGGGTGCAAAACTGTGCCAGCAATACTGAAGGTGAACCAGAACCCACAATACTGAGGTCTGCGTTTGACTTTGGGTCCAGGCTGAGCTGTGAGTCAGCATGAAACAGCAGCAGAGCGCTGAGCCCCTTACTCTGGCATGGACACTGCTCCAAGCCTTGCTAGCGTTTTGAACCTAGCCCACCCATTCCCCTCTGCTCCAGTGTAGAAGCTCACTCTCCCTCACCTAATAGAGCCAATGTCCCCATCTGCACAGAGTTCCCTTCTATAGCAGCACACCCGGTGTAAGTCCACAGCACAGGTGAACGTGTCTACCTTTCCACCCAGCCATAGACTCTGATGGAAGCTGAGGCCCACTGGTGGCAGAACAATTTCTCCAAAAACATATGCGTCAGCAAGCTTTTATCACTGAATGAGCCACCAAATCAATGTCATCTCTTGATCCCTAGACAATGCCTCTGACACAGAGAGCAAGGCCGGCTTTTGAAGTGGTGCTGGCCAGCTGTGGTCCTATGGGTAGCTAGGCATTTTGCACTGCTTCAAAGTAGGTCTTTTGCAACTGGCCCATCATCTTGTTCTGTGTTTGTACAGCGCCTAACATCACAGGATACTGGGGCACCACTCCAGAACAAATCTCAAATGGCAAAAATAACTCATTTGGTCTATTCGCAAAAGTAGGACAGCCTCCCTTACATGGCAGGCAATGCATTTGGAGACCCACGCTTTCCTTGAGCAACTAACCTGAAAAAAATATGTCCCTGCTTTGCACAGGGAGGTGAGGGCTCTCCCTGCCCTGGTTTTACTATTCTATGAACTGGTTGCGACACTTCCTTTCAGGCACTAAGGGCCTGATTTTCCTAAGAACTCTACTCCCCTTTAGACAGCTAAAGGAAGTGGCCAGAGACTGCAAAGTGCTCAGTGGCCAGCCTCTCTTGCAACAGCTTGAGAGAACTTCTAGAAAAACTGGCCCCTTGGTGCAGGATTTGACCTGGCGACCAGAGAGTTTTCAGCTCCCACTCTTCATTCATGGCCTTAGCTATGCCATCTATGTGGCTGTGAGGTGATATCAGAGACAGATGGCAGCTGTGTCCTTGTGTTAAGATCCTTTGTTTTTTCCCCCTGGAGCAAGTGTGTCCTCTCCCTTGAAACCTCATGTCCTTTCTCAGAATGGGTCACACCCAATATCTGCCTTTTGGGATTGCCTCCAGAGCACCTTTGTCTACCAGATCCCAGGCCTGCTGCACAGCACCCAGCAAACCAGGAAATCAAAGAGTTTTGATCTTTCTCAGCCCCTGGGTTTGTGGCTAATCTCCTCACACCTACTTCTGCCTCTCTATACGCCGCTAAAACAACTGCTGCAAGAAAAGCAAGAGATTCAGGCCAATCAACCTTTCTTCTTCTCTTGGGGTGGGGGTGAGGACAGGTGGAGAGGTATTTAGCTGTGCTATCCTGAAGTCAGGTAGAGGCAGGGCAGGGTGACACTTCAGGTTGGTGATTCTCAACCAGAGCACTGCAATATACTTTTAAGGGTGTCCTGCAGTGCCATGTAATATTAGGACTGTTAGGTGTGCAAAAACCTTCACATGATTCACAGAATGAGCGGAGAGATTTTTAAACAGGAATCCGTAGTGTCACAGACATTTTGACCCACTGTGGTTTTCCTGAGTTCTTTGCAACAGAAGAATTGCTCTATTATTTTTCTGTAGTTAAAAAACAAGTGAAAGCTCCAAGCTGGCATTTTCTGAGGGGTCCTCGAATCTAAAAAGGTTCAGAACCACTGCCCTAGAGAGTGACTGGTTCGAAGAAGCACAAGCATTTGTCAGCAACAGACTACTTCATCAGGTGCTAACAACCCTCCTCTCTGGGGGGCTGATTTAGTATTACTGTGCCCCAGGTAGTTACTTGCAATGCACAGCGGGTGCAGATTTGCACCACATGAAGACACTGGTAATTTACACCCACTGTCCACTGATTTGATCCTGGTAGAAATGAATATGCTGGGTGCAGTACAAGGGTGAATCAGCCCTGCCTGGTGCAGGAGGACTTTTTTATGGCATTTGCACTCTGTTCTTTCTGCACCTCTATTCCTGTCACACTGAGGCTACATCAGAGGAAACCATTGTATGCAGTCACATCTTGACCACCATCCCAAGTGCCATGCACTCCTGATATCCCAGCTTGGGCCAGGAAAACTGCCCTCTACCTTTTTGCCACCTACCTAGGGTGAATCTCAGCCTCTGAACACAGGTCTGACCCAGCTCCAATTCAAGTCGGTAGGGTGACACTGGTTGACATCAGGGAGGAACTGCCTGGAGTTAGGGGGGAAGCCAATAGCTCGACAGAGAAGACACCTCTCCCTATAGCACATCGTCCACAAAACTACAAGCCCTTTGCAGAGCTTCTAAGAAACCTCTTGTCTATGTTCACCCGTCCCATCCCCATAGCAGCTGCTAGCCCTAATTGAGTCAATCTGACCTGACAGCATTTACAGGACGAGCAGCACTTTGATCAACAAGGCATGGGGAAGATGTGGCCAAATCTCTTTAAGGAAAGACTTACCGATGGTACAATCCATGCTGAAATGACTCTCAGAGGCAAATGCTCTTTGTGCGACTGCGAGTTCCTCTTTCCCCGCTGCTCTTTCAGGCGTCTGGCAGAATTAATGTGACTTCACCCCAGAGTCTAAAATTGTGTCAGCTGGAGGAGTTGCGGCTCCACCCTCTGGTTCCTCCCCACAAGTTTATATGGGTGATGGAAATGGCGAGCTCTGACTGTTAGAAGCATACAGACTCCGGTTACTTCTTACATAAAAACCCACAAGAGAAACCCCGTGTGTCTTTTCATTGCCACTTCCTCAGCTCATTGCTGGGGGTAACTGTGCTCTGGTTTCATCCAGCCTGCTCTTGGGACAGGGAAGCATAAAACAGCTGCTTTAGGGTGTGGTTTTATGATGGAGAAAGACTTCCCCCCACCATAACTCAAAGTAGCTCAGCAATAGGTAGAGAGTGGATGAATATTCCAATATTTGTGCAGGCCTCCGGTAGGTTTCTGCTGCCAATGAAATGACATGACCTGAATCCTTTACTCCCATCTCAAATGGGTCCTCTTCTGACTAGCCTCATCAGGAAGGAGTGGATCAAGCCTAGAGTTGTCCCAGTATGGAGGGAGCTGGCACTGACCTGGCCCGAGCTATGTCTGCTCTGATGAAAAATAGAGGGCTTTAGCCGGCAGAGCAGTCAGTGTGTCTGTCACTTAACTCTCTTCCTCTCCCTCCAGCCCCGGAAGGCTGCTCACTTCCCCTTAAGCTAATCACTCTTGGTTGCTATGTCCGTGGTCTTTTGTACGTGACAGCCCTCATACCTTCTGAGGGAGGAGCCTTCATGTCCACACAGAAAGCTCAGCAGTTGGCATGCACACCTTGAGATCCCCTTTTCCAATCAGCAGGGCAAAGAATCAGCACAGACTAAAAAAAATCTAGCACATGAGGAGTATGGCTATCTGGGCACAGAGCTTTCCCCTCATCCAAATTACAACTGAAAATGTTGAGAGTGTGCCACTTTTCTGTGCCCAGTGGGCATGGGCCTGGCGAGACTCCCACTGCTTTGCTAATGCAGCCCCACCCTGCTCTGTATCATTCTGGGCCGTTCCAGTTTGGCCTCCCAATGCCTTCAACGTGACAGCCAGAATGGTATAACCACCACCCCTAACCCTAACACTGGCCTGGCATCTTGCCAAGAATCAAACACTCTATGATTGTGAGTGATGGGTGTCCTGAAGACCACAGCCAGGTGGCCTGAGGGAAGGCTGTGAATAGCTTGTGATCTTTACGATGAATCAGCAACCAGTCTTCCTCCCTCGGATTCCATAGTCAAGGTTGTCTTTGAAAGGAAGATGGCTACAAATTTCCTTTTGGAGGGGGGAGAAAAAAAGTTGTTCAGTGTAAGCTACCATTTATAGGTCCCTCAGGTGAGAGGAGGTCAACCCTGCAGGGGACCCATATAGATCACAGGACAACCCTGCAGGGGACCCATATAGATTAAGCAATGCACTGATCAGTCTTGACCTCCTGATTTCTCCATCACTCCAGTCATATGGAGAGCTCTGTTGACAGATCTCATTTATACTGATTGAATCTCTGACTCTCCAATCCTGTATCTCACTCGCTGTCTTTGTCCTGGTGTATAGCTTACTGTTCCAGCACCATGATCCCAACACAGCTCCACTGAAGAACTCATTACTCACATTCAGGACACCATGCCACGCCACCCCAGGACTGGATACCCCACCCGATGCATTTCAATTGTGGCATGTAGCACCCATCGCTATTCCAGTCTTGATATACTGGCCAATAGGGCTGTGTGAAACAGAAACGTTTCATTTCAACCAATGTTTTGACAGAACAGTGTTTTGTTTTGACTTTTATTTTGAGTCAAAATGGCTGTTCCATTTCGTTCCATTGAAAAGTTTTGCCATTTTGACCGTTTCGACATTTTGCCCATAGGATATAATGGGGAAGGTCAAAGCAGGCTATAACTTTGTCATTTCTGGCCAGATTTGGATGAAACTTGCAAGAATAATAGCCCCTCCTGAAGGCATAATGTATGCCAAGTTTCAAGATGATAGATACATGGAGTTCAGAGAAACTCCACCCCAAAATCATGAAAGTAAAACTTGTGTCACGTGTATGAGTTAAGACACAGTGGGGTCAAAACTGCAGGCTTGCTAGCCCCTGCTGAGACCACACAGCCTACTAAGTTTCAAGAAGATTGGTGCAGGGGTTTGGGAGAAACTGCACCCCAAATTCTTGAAAGCAAAGCTCATGTCACATGTATGTGTTAAGCCACAGTGTGGTCAAAACTGCAGGGATGGTAGCCCCTGGTGAGGCCACAAATCCTGCCAGCTTTCAAGATGATAGGTTCAGGGGCTTGGGGGAAAGTGCACCTCAAGCTGCTGACAGACAAAACTTATGAAATAAATGACCCTGTGTGTGTTAAGGTGCAGCAGGCTGAAAACTGCAGGGGTGGTGGCCCCTGCTCAGGCCGCAAAGCATGCCATGTTTCAAAGAGATAAGTCAGAGGTGGGCAAAATGTGGCCCAGGGGCCGAATGCAGCCCACCAGGCCATTCTATCTAGCCTGCAGGACACCTAAAAAATTTAGAAAATTAATATTAATCTGCCCTGAGCTGTCTGTCATGCAGCCCTTGATGGCCTGCCAAACTCAGTAAGTGGCCCTCTGCCCAAGATAATTGCCTGCCCCTGAGATAAATGTAGGGGTTTGGGAAAAACTGCACCTCAGGCTGTGGACAAGCAAAACTCGTGGCATGGGTGCTTGTATACCTGTGTCTGTCTTGGAACACTGGAGGATGGGGGAGGGACTACTGCAGGCCTGACTGCTAAGCTACTGCGTTACCAGTTACCAGTTAATCATGATTCACTCAGGGACCAGCTCAATACACAGTACTTAGCTACTACATAACGAGTTAACGAGTGTGGATTAACCTAACAAAACCACAGACTATGGAGAGGAAATAATCAATACAGACAATCAATGGCCCCAAGACAGACTGAGTCAGTTGCACAACCACCCATGTCACAAGTTTTGCCTGTCAGCAGCTAGGGGTGCAGGGCCCTGGAACCCCCCTGCACCAATCTCCTTGACAGTTGGCAGGCTTCATGGCCTTAGCAGGGCCTAGCAGCCAGGCCTGCAGCAGTTTCCCCTTTCCCATCCCCCAAAACAGACACAGTTGCACAAGCACCCATGACACGAGTTTTGCCTGTCAGCAGCTAGGGGTGCAGGGCCCCAGAACCCAGAATCCCTGCACCTATCTCCTTGAGAGCTGGCAGATGTTGTGGC
>NW_017728931.1:51014450-51017728 GCF_001723895.1 Crocodylus porosus | reverse complement strand
TTTCAAGGCTGTTTCAACCATATCTGTTTCATTTTGATTTTGCTGTTTCTATCTTGAAACAGGTGGAAACAGCGTCAAAACGAAACTGATGGTGAAATTCCACACAGCCTTTTTGGCCAATACACCTCACTCTGGCTCTACAGTGCCTTCTGCTATGTACTCCTGGCCCCTGACCCAACCCAAGAGAGCAGGTGTACTCATTAATTACCACTTCCCTTCTATATGGGCATAGCAATGGTAAACAACCATCAATCCTTCTAAATCATGGTGTATGCATGAGACGTCATCAGGACCTTTGATGCATGCACCTAGGAAGGAGTATGGAGAAGTGGAGGCTTTCTAGATTTTCCATCTCCCTTTAGACAGTATCCAAAGGCCAAACCAAATCTGGAACCTCAATGACTGTAGTTATACGCACATCTGGGAAACCAAACCCAGGTCTCCTGCACGACAGATAAGGGTTTTACCACTGAACCACAACAGCAGGTTATATGGACATAAAATTTAACAAAAATATGTAAAAAGGAACATTGACCCCTACCTACAAGAGGAGAAATTCTATGTATGTTCTATTATTTCAGGCTTAAGCTCTAAGATAGATCATCTGTTTTGTGGAACCATGTGGTGTCTTTATTAGGCAGCTAGACATCTAGTACAGACTAGCCAGTGTGGCACTGGAAATTGTGTCCTTATGTGGTTTGGCATCCAAGATAGGAAGTTTGGGCAGGGGGTGTAGGAGCCCATTTTTAATAAGGCAGCTGCAGCTGAGACCACAAACAAAGCAGATGCCACAACCTGCTCTGTCTCAGAGTGATGCCTGAACACCACATGGCACCAAAAGGGAAAAATACGTTGATAATATATATACTATTGGTCCAAAAGAGCTGATAGTCTTTGGAAATGTGGAAGGCCCTTGGAGGAAGTTCAAACAGCACTTCACTCTGCCCCTGAAGCAGTGGATGACTGTAAACGGGAAGACTTATTTTTGGCAATGCTCCTTGATGTGTTTAATAGTTTTCAGTTAATTCAGGCGGAGACCTAACTATGAAACTGTAGTGCAGAAAATTGAGGATTACTGTACTCCAAGTAAAAAAGAAACATACTAACAATGTGACTTTTATCAGAGAAGATAACAGGAATGTGAAACTATAGTGGGGTAATCTGAAGCCAACGTTGTTGCAGTTTTTGCAGAGATAACTACATTGGGATCTCGAACAAAAAAAAATAAATCAGAAAGGGATTTCTGGAAGGCCCACAATGAACCCCTGGCAAAGTGCTTTGTAGAAATTTTACTAACAAGATCATAAAGAATAGTGTAGCAGTTAAACTTCTACAGCGGACTCAGCCTCCAAGGACAGCCTGATAAGACTCTGCAATGACCGAATCCTATTTACTTTGAAGTCTGAAGTAAGTTTCCTCCCTATTAGTTACCATTTCTAAACAAACATGTAGCCAAAAACCAGTTTTGAAATGATTAAGAGTTTTCCCACACTGACCTGATATTCACAGTGGAAAATTCCCACCTGCGCGCGCATCTTGTCTGTAAACTATAAATCGCCTCTAACAGTTTTATTTGGGGCCTCTGAGTTCACTCAGAGTGCCCAGCATGCTGAATAAATTTTGAGATTGACAGTGACTCTGTGTCTTTGGGAATAGCTCCGCAAGGGGTCACAAACTCCTCAACAACTTAAGGCTGCCAGGAATGGAAATCACCTTGTCCTGAATGAGGAGTGCAGAGCGTGGACTGTGCAATATAATGGAGAATCCAAAATACCACAAAAAAGAGATCTGAAGCAGAAAACCACAGGGAACTCAAAAGTCAGAGACCAGAATGAACAGCAGCATGAGGAACTGAACATGCTGCAGCAACTTGCTCAAGTCACAGCAATGCTCAGCAAATGCGAGGAGATGGAAAAAATTAGCAACAGGTTACAGTCCTTTTCAAGAATTTGTTAGGCCAGCAAAGACCATGCAGCATGGACAAAGGGAGTGTCCCCTCTAGCTCACATGAATTTCTCACAAGAGTGGTAGACAGGGCTGCAGCACAAGATGCAGGAACTACAAACCTGAAAGCAAACAAGGCACTTATTACCTTTAAATTGGACACTGATTCGCAAGTCAAGGAGTTGTGAGAAACACCGTTAGCAATTCTAAAAAAAGGCACAGATAGTAGGAGATAAACAGATACCACTCAAAGCTTACCCTGGAGAGTTTATTCCCACTCAAGGATTGTGGGAACTAGATGTATGAGTAAATAATAAATTGGAAAAGTATTGTGGAAGAGAGTACTCATTATTGGGTTAAAGTGTGTCAAGTCCTTGGTCTCATCAAAAGGCTATACTCATTGGAGGTGAAGAGGGATAAACACTTAAAACAGAGTCTGAAGACTTTTTCCCCAGGGAATAAGGAAGCTCTCAACAAAAAACAGAATAGAGCCCCGTGTTCTGAGCAATTTGTTTTCACTCAAAGAAAGAGGCTATGAAAAGCTGATAGGTTTTTGCTCCAGGAGTTATACAGCGATTAAAAGAACCAATGGAGTAAGAATATTTTTTAGTCTTTGGTTTTGCCTAGGTATAGACATCAAATAATTAAGTAAATATGGTAAAAAAAAATAAAGTGTGTGTGTGTTGGAGGGCAGGGGGAGCTATGCACTCCTGGCCCCTTTGCACTCCTGCTCACTAATCACCCTTTCCCTTCTATATGGATATAAATTATAACACAAGCATGTAAGAAAGGTATGTTCTCCACTACCTAAAAGAAGAGAACTTCTGGGAGAGATGGATGGTGCCAAATACTTATCTATACTGGATGCATCCGCAAGGCTATGGAGCTGCACTTAGAAAAAGAAGTACACATTTGTGTATATTCAGTAGACCCTTTGTCGAGACACTTTCCACATACTGCCATGCGGGTTATGTTCAACATGCAAAGAATTTCAGCAGAACTTGCAACATTTTCCTGGCATACAAAGTACTAAGATCTACACAGATGACGTTTTGACTGAGAGAAAAAAAGCAGCTGTGGAACAATGTCCAAAGTGATGGATTGCAGTATCAATCTCATTAAAAAAAAAACAAAAACCTCTGCCAGTCATAAAGGAAATGTGGACTGTGATTGACAGAAGAACAGCTCAGGAGGAGAACCCGCAGGAAGTGACTAAGTCTATTAGGAAATGTTTGCTGAGACAGCATGTTTGCATGACAGCATCCCGCTGGGGGATGGGGGGACTACTGCCCCTGCTGGCCCGCTGAACGGCCCTTGCAAAGCCAGCGGACCAA
>NW_017728931.1:50967609-51014439 GCF_001723895.1 Crocodylus porosus | reverse complement strand
CAGCTGACTTTCTGCCCTTTGGGCAGGGGGCTGGACTCGATGATCTCCCGAGGTCCCTTCCAGCCCTAATGTCTATGAAATCTATGAATGTTCCCAGCTCTTATTACTAATTCAAGGAAGAGTGCTAAGCTCTGCATGGGATGCTGTTCAAAGTCACTAAGATGGTGTTCCTTAAGTTATTAGAGGAAAACAAATGATAAAGAGTACATGAGATCCTTTAGGCATTAAAAAAGCTAAAAGATATTTCATATTGATTTCAGGTAAACAGCAACATGAGGGTAGTTGTCAAGCCTTTCTGCCTATACCCAAAATAACAGGGCAAATCAAGCAGAAAAACCCACATTAATGGCACAAAAAATAATATCTCCCCTACATTTCCCTGCAGATTAAAATAAGCACAGGTTTATTATTTTTTTTAACTAACTATAAAATATTATTCACTTCTCCATTCTCCTCACTTTCCTGAGCTAGCCTTACTAGACCATACAACACATAACCAGGTAATTGGACACCTCAATTCTGTTTTTGCTAGATATAATATACCTGTCAGAGAAATCTTAAAGGGACCACCTGTAAGATTTGAAGCAGTTTGCACTGAAATTCATGTCTAGACATTCAAACTCTAGTCCCCCTTTTCTCCAGACTAATAAGTAGAAAAAGTGTCAGACCAGTAAAGTACAATACTGAAAAAGATTGTGGAGCCAGACCCTAATCTGTATTTAACATTGTTAAACAACAGAATGACATGCATGAAGCACTTGCTGAGAATAAGAATACCCATTAGGGTTGCCAAACCTCCAGGTTTGCCCTGGAATCTCCAGGAATTAGATATAAATCTCCAGGAGGCAGCTGAGAGTCACTTGGGAGATAAATGATAGGGCATTCATTGAAATAAATATTAAATGTTGAATCCGATTTATACAGTACTCCCATGGATTTCTAAAATGTAGTAGTAATGTGCCTTTGCCTTCCTGATGTAAGGTCTGCACACCATAATTAATGTCATGATGTCATATGATGAAACCTCCGAGAATAGACTGAAACATAGCTGGCAGCCCTAATACCCATACTGTTAGAAACAGATGTCAGAGTTGCTGCAGATCTGGAGAAGTACAGAGAGAGTGATAAAGCCAAACAGACAAAAAATTCAGGGCCCTGGGAAATGCCATTGCTTCAAGAAAATGAGGGAGTGTGGACTGGTGATCATTGTAAGAGGCTGCCTGTAGCTTAGGGAGCCTGTCACTCCAGGTGAACCTTTATGAGAGAAGGAGAGGGAAGTATTTAACCATGTTAATCTGAAGTCAGGCAGAAGGCCAGGTGGGGTTGCACCTTATCGAGTAATCAGTTCAGAGCTGAACAAGTTTTTGGAAGCAACAGCTCACTTCATCAGATGCTGAATTAGTTAGTCTATAAGGTGCAACTCTGCCCTGCCTTCTACCAACGAGGTAAACTACTGGAACACAAGTAACAAATTTATTTGCTTATAACCAACAGGCTGAAATTCTGTGTCACGTGTGGGTGCTGCAGGTTTTTCCTCCCAAGGTGGAGAACCTTGCATTTTTCAGTGTTAAACACCATCAGGTTCTCGTCTGCCCACTTGCTGAGCTTGTCCAGGTCAGCCTGGATCACCCGCCTATCTTCTGGCGTGGATGCTTTGCCCCAGAGTTTGGTGTCATCGGCGGCAATGTCCACATCATTAATGAAGATGTGAATACCCATTGTGCACTGTTTTGTTTGGCTGGGAAAGGATACTGGAAACTGCACCTCCAAGTGGCTTGGCTTCAAAGACAGGAGGCTGGGACGGGATCTGAAGGAATCCGTTGTTTTGTTGCACAGTTGCAGCTGGATCTGAGACCCAGAACTAAGCAGGTCCCGCCTGATCTCAGAGTGATTACTGTTAACCGCCTGATCTCAGAGTGTTAACCGCCTGATCTCACAGTGATTACTGAACAATGCAGTCAGACACCCTCTTCACTCATTAGTCACTCCCTAGTGACCTTACCTCTCATTTCAATTTTGACTTTGGAAATGACTGTGTCTGCAGCTTACAGACCACTGAGATCAAGAGAAGGAGGAGACGTCAAGGAAGAAAGAGGGGCAGGAAGCCAAGTGGAGAGCCAAGGCAACAGGGAAGTAAGACACAAAAGGGGAATAGAGCTGGGGCTCCATTGCATTGGGCTGACCTTGTGCACAGGTCCTGCACATGCAGTCAGGAAAACTTCCCTTCTTCCACCTCCCTCACTCCTACAGCCATTGGTGTGAGGTGGGAGAAGGCTGCATTCCTCTTCATGACGAAACCACATTAAGGCACTAGGCACATATAACTTTCTTCCCATGCAGAGAAAAGAGAGTTTCTGCTCTCTCCACCCTCCTGGGCATGTCCAGATGAGCATGAACGTGCGGTATGCGGTGCTGCCGACCCATCTGCAGCGACGCATACTGCATTCACCACATGTGCAAGCGTTCCCCGCTGGCGATGTGCATTGCACGCACGGCACACCACACATGCAGGCATTCCCTGCACTGCTGATTTGCATGCTGCTGGACTGCCCCATGCTGCTGGACTGCCACGGCTGCAGTCCCCGGAGGCCATCAGGCCCCATGTGCTGGCCCCAGCCTCCCTTACCCCACCCAGGGCAATGTGCCACAGTCCAGTGCTTACATGCACAGACGTGTCCCAGGGACAAGCAGTAGTGCCACATAATTTCATAGTTCACATTGTGCTGCTGTATTCTTCCCTAGGAAACTGCAGTGACGAGAGATACTGCCCCCACCCCAGCCCTTCAAAAAGTTACTCTTTGCCAACCCCACTGCATGTCTAGGATGTCTGGGATTCCCCTTCTCATTCATCCCTATATTCCCTCCCAGCATATTCTCCTAATAGGATTTTGTACCTGGGCTTGGGGTGTACAGGGATGGCAAAGGGGATACTAAGCAAGCAAGAGCAGGACAGGGGCAACAGGTGGGTTGGGATGAAGTCTGAGATGACAGGAGAGAGGAGCAATGAGGTCACTTTGTTTTCTCCCTTCCCTTAGATTCAGGCAGGGGAAACCTTACATGTCACACCTGCCTCTTCCACTATTTGCCCCCATGCATGTCTATTGGGTTCTGCACTAATCCCACTTCCCATGAGTCATACAGATGGCCAGGCATAGCCTCTGGCAGTCTCTTACAGTAGAACTACCCACAGACCAATTCCTCTTCCTATTCTCACCAACTTCTTCCTCAAATGCTGACAGACAAATAAGAGGTGCTGAAAGCCTGCCTCTCCTCTCCCCTCTCAGATACACAGAAGGAAACCCCTAATCAAGAGTACCTCTTGGTGGCAGGAGAGCAAAGCACAGAGACTAACGGCTTGTTGAGAATGCAGCTGTCAGGTAATTCCAGGACATGCACCTCTGTTCTGCCATGTAGACCCCAAAGCTCTGGGTACCTGTAGTGCTCAGTAAATATTGGCATTTTCTAACTTCAGAAGCTTGACTTCTGCCATCTTACTTATTTAGGAGAGGTTGCTTAGATGCAATTTCTGAATACTTTAAAGCCAACACACTGCTACATGGAGGAAGGGGTGAACAAGGGGGCAGAAGTTTCATTGTGTCTTGCCCCACTGGAACTCTATCAGTGAAACCGAGACCTGTCAATCCACAGCGCAGGTCTCTCTGCCAAGGGGCAATGAAGTAAATGGTAGCAGCAGCAAGCTATTATCTTCTCTCTTGATTTGGCACAAGATGGGGAGGGAGTGATTTTTATGGGTGCTGGCTATGAGCAGGGACATCCTGAGATGTAAGACTAAAGGATTCAGGTTGGGTTCTATAGGCAAGAGGGGACTGATGCTTGTAGCAGTGGTTCCCAAATATTTTAGCTTCAAGACACTCCTCCATAACTATTCCAGATTTCAGAGCACCCCTTTTGAGAGTCACTGAGTTAGAATTTACATTCAGAACAGTTATGGAGAAAGCTTTGAGGCTAAGAAAGTTGAAAACCAGTGTCTAGCTGGTGTCAGATAAAGGCAGGACATCACCCCACCATCCCTCACTTTTTCCAACTTATTTTTGCCCCCAGTGTGTACCTGTGTTTTCAGAGCACACATATTCCTTTGACAATGCCTGTTTGTTGAATCTGAAACAGCCTATGGGAATGTTTCCATTTCAGAAGAGCACACAGCAGCCACATCTATCCAGTTGGGAACGTGAGAGCAGGAGCTCCTTACCCCACAGGTTCCCCAGCTTCCTGCCTGGTGGGCTACCAAGGGGCAGGGAATCTGGAAGCCTTGGGGGCCTCGGATGCCAGGACTCCTAGGTTTTGCAGATTTCTGGGCCTCAGCAAGTGGGACATGGGTGGTCAGCCCTAAGGTTCAGGGTCTTGACCTGGGAGTAGAGACGGGATACAAGCCAGGGTTGTGAGTTGAGGACTGTAGTCAGGAACAAGCCAAGGGAAGAAGCCAGGCACAGACATAATGATCAAGAAAAGGGCCAAGAATCAAGGCACAAAGTACTAGGATCAGAGCAGCCTATAAGTTCCCCAAGAGACCCAACACACCAAAAGCCCCCTACTATCTGCCCTGCTGGTTTCAAGGCTGTTTGAGAGTAGGCTCTGCTTCCTGCAAGCACTACAGCCAATGACTGACAGTCAGGGAGATGATTCATCCTCTGCTGGGACTTATGGCACCTGGGATTTCCACGTGCTTTCCTATCCAAGTGCTAGCCAAGCCCAGGACTGGTTAGCTTCCAAGATCAAATGAGATCAGGTGCATTCAGTCCAGTATGGCCATACCTAGCTGGAGCATTGACTCATTGCACCTCAGCAGCTCACCTGGACTGTCATGGGCTCTCTACCTCCTTGGGAGCATAGGAGCATATTTTGTTTCAGACATTCCTGTTGTGAGGATCTCCTGGTGTCTCCAGAATGAGACACTGCAGACTTCCAGGTCCACAAAGAACGTGGGTTGAGTTTTGAATTTAGAGCCTAATTCCAGATGATTTTTTTTTCCAACCGCTCAATTGTTTTCATGGACCTTAAAGTCTGCCTCCACGCCAGCATTATTCCTGCCCTTTCTATGCCCTGCCTCCTGTCCCACTTTGCCCCGTCTCTGTCTTTCCTTCCCCGCTCCTCCACACATTTCTCCCCCCAGACACCCTGCTCGGTCCTTCCTGGTATAGGATAGCTGGACAAGAGTCTTTTTAGTTTGTCCCGTAGACAGTTAATATACACTTTTTATTTAAGATGAACTGTGATTCCATATATTGTGATAAGGACTTTTTTCAGAAGAGAGAGGGAGCCAGTTACGGGTCTTGGGAGTGGGGCATGTGAACTGGTATACAGGGCCTTTTTACACCTTATGCTGTGAGCTGTACAAATGGTGATTGGTGTTAGTGCTAGTTTGGAGTTTGAAGCAGTCACACCTGTCTAGACACCTTCTCTGACTGTTCCCTGCCTGCACAGCTGTGACTTGCCATGAAACCTGGTGAGCGGGGGCAGGGCTAGGATCTGTATCTATGAGTTGCCACCACGCGGCTGATGAGCCAGGGCAGGTTTCTATCCCTGCTGTGTGTGGGAGTGTGAAAGATCCTGGGATACTGGAGGACTTCAACTTGGGTGGCACATCTGTGAGGAGTGGCTGAATCTTATGGAACAGGAGCTGGGTAGTGCGGATCAGAGATAACCCTGCCCTGGAGCAGCATAACTTTAAGCCACATAACAAGTGTTTAAACCACTTTAAGGTGTAACATACAGACAGTCCAGGGGTTAAGCACTCCAGGAGCCGCCCAAAATTACAGTGTAACAAGGTCCTTAAATATCACAGTGACGGGTGTAAACCCTCTTTAGAGCAGAAAGTGGACTCCAGGCTGCAATGTCTCATCTCCCTTCCTTAGGTGCTGCTGGTGCTCCACCTACTGGTGAGTACATGGTCCTATAAGCTGGCATAGCATCATATGAATATTAGTAAGGGAACAACCAGCCGGGTAATGTTGGGTGCAATAATTTGCTTATGCCATGTAGTACTGATGCCAATCATAGTGAGAGATGGGCTGCTGGGAGTCAGGGGGAGAATATTGCCACAGGTCCTGCATCCTACACCAGCTCCTTCATGGTAATTAGCTGGATGAGAGGGAGGTGAAGAGAAATTCAGCAGCAACAGAGGAAACAATGTGGCTTTTCCTAGTCTAGTAAAGTTCCTTGTTCAGCATCAGAGGAAAGCAGCTCCCTCTGCATTTGTCACCTGGCAACAGAAAGGCTGGAAGGCCCAGAAAGTATTCTCTGCCAGGAGCCAGCCCCTCCCTTTGCTCCATTTCAGCTGGAAAATCTTCACTTCCCCATGAAGATGAAAAGAAGCCTTGGGAAGCTGAAGGGTGGGTAAGGGGGAGGGAAGAAGCCATCTCTCAGCTTTTGGCACAATTTTTTATTTAACCCCTGAGTAAAAGTAGCATGGCGCCCCCCACTGCTCAAACCAGCAGGACAGGAAGCACAGACAGAAAGCTGCTGTCGTTTTCTGATGCAGTAGAAGCCAAACCTCACGCTTGCATATGCCCCGCCTTTAGCTAACAGCTTGGGCTACACAGTTGAGGAGGAGGGGACCTGTGGGCACATTGAGTAATGCTCCTTCTTCCTCTTCCTCTCCCTCCCAGCGACCTGCCGTTCACTTCAGCTCTAGGGTTGACATTTTATTTGCACCGGCCATCCTTCCATTCTCCTTTGTGAGCATTACCTCTGGCTGACTTCCCCCACACCAGGACCAGCCTTCCCCCACCAGTCCGGAGCCATGCAGGCCATCAAGTGTGTGGTGGTGGGAGATGGGTACGTACCTTTCTGTTTTGGGGGCTGGGGGTGGGCAAGGGGAGGAGGTAGGTTGTTCTTGGAAAAACTTCCTGTGAAGGGAGTCAGCCTGTGGTGGAGGAGGTGTGTTAGGTGGGATAGGGGAAGGGCATTTTTGCAGGGCTGCTGCAACAGGACCATAGAAAGCAGAGCTGTTTGCAGGGCTGGCAAATCTACCCCCAGTGATGGAGGTGTCATCCCCATGATGCCTCCCTTGGGCACACCTATCTATGGTGGACAGAGCCAGGTTCAAGAATAAAGGAAGGGAATCATGGTTTCCCTACGACTGCTCCCCACAAAAGCCTTCAGTGCCAGGGGCAGGAGGGAGAGACTGATACATGACAGCGGATGTGGGGAGTGCAGCTTGTCTTCCTCTGTTTTTGCATTTGGGTCTCGGAGCCCACCATGTCTCTGTGTTGATTGCCTGGAGGATTCTGTTAGACGAGGCTCCCCTGGACACAGAGAAAAGGACTTGCTTTTCCTCCCTCATCATGAAGATGAGGCTTCCAGCTGCCTACAGAATTAGAAGGCAACCTACCTCCGCCATCTAAGGGCAGAGTAAATATTACCCTGGCTGATGCACCCCATTGATGATGGCTGCGACCCAGCCGAGGCCTCAACAGAGAGCTTCCCCAGGGTAGCCCCCAAAATGGACTGAACACTTCTGCCTCATGAGACATGCAGCCAGAGGACAGGAGGAAACATGTGAGGTGGGTTTCAGGGTTTGGTGGTGTGAGAGTTAAGCTAGTTCTGAGTTGCAAGCCGGCAGCACTGTTATCTGGGGCAGCTATCGAGTAGCAGATGAAGAGACATTTGCAGAGGCCCAGCTCCCCGCAGTCACTTCCTCCTTCAAAACCAGCTCAAGGAGGAAGTTTATAAGCAAAATATCAAATTATAAAAAACCACCTTGGGGGCTGAGGGAGGCAGAGAGGAGGAGCCAGAAATGCAAGGCAAAAACCCTGCAACCAAACAAAAGCTGGTATCTCTGCAGGAAGTGCCATGTAGACCAGAACTTAAGTTACAGAGCTGTACCTGAAACTACGCACACAGGAAATACTCTATGACTAACCCCAGAGCCTCTTGCAGAACTCTGCTAGGCCCCACATGCACTGAACTCATAACCACCCCAGGAGTAGTCCCCCATAACTCTGCTAGTCTTATAGTCCTTCCCCATGAGCTTACTAACCTCCCTTTCCAAATACAGCTTCACTAACTCCCTTGCCTTCCAACCCAGCAACTCTTCCCTGAGACCTCTGCTGAGAGGGAGGGACTGAAAGAACTTGGAGAACGGTGACTGAATGGGAGAGAAGGTTTGAGAAAAGGGAGACGGGAAAGGTGGCAGGGGATCCAAAAGAGGAGGAAATGTATGCAAGACTCCAGAGAAGTGCTGCACTTCCTTCTGAGCCTTCATGACCTAGCAACTGGGCCGTGAGACCACGACTTATGTTCCTTCCCATTCCCATCACTACCTTGCACTGTACTTGCAAGGTGCAGTAGGCCAGGCTGGGGAGAAACCCTTGGGCAGCAGACCTGCCAGGTGTACTAGCACCTCTGAAACAGCACGTTGTACAACAACCCTCACAGGAGTGGGTGGGTGGATGGAGGGAGCCAGCCAGACTCTCACTTTTCTCACCATTATACCTGAGTGTCCATAATCCAACCCAAGTTGTGCCCTGAGAAACAGGTCACTATTGCTGTCATGATTTTTCTGATTGGAGAAAGGAGGCACAAGGGAGTTAATGGCAGAGGTAGGGAAGGCACTCAGTCCACTATCTATGGGCCCATCCTTCCCACATTGGTGCTAGCTCTGTTTCCTTTCTCCCTTTCCCCTCCCCACCCCAATCTCTCCCCACTCTCTTGTTTCCATCACCATCACCTCTCAGTGATCCACCACACAGCCCTTCCTCTCTCCCTTTTTCCTTAGCCTTCCTCCCCCAAGCAAGCAGGCTCACTTTCCCCTTTGGGCTTCCAAGAAGACCATTTTCCTGAACCACTTTGCAGGAGAACTGCTCTTCTGGCGTGGCACAGTACCTGCTGAGGTGCAGCAGCTTTAAGTCCAGTTTATGGAAATGGAAGTCTCCTCCCTTGCTTGCTCCGAGGGCCTTATAGCTAAGGGCAAGCAAGACTCAGGGGCATCCAAACCCCAAGCCTCCAGGCTTGGGCCTGCAAGTGGGATGCCTGCCAAAGGTTTTGGAAACATCTGAAGCCCAGGTGCAGGTGAAGGATGTTTGCCAGTAGTAGGGCCACTTATGGCTCTGAACTCTTGGATTTGGAATCAGTTTTGGCTAATTTGGCATTGGATACAAATTACATTTTTAAAAAAGCCTCTCTCCTGTCTACCAGTGCCTCTCTTGGAGGTGGACTGCTCCACAGCTCTTGCCACCTGGTGCCCCACCCTGCTGCCCTGGAAGTGAGACCAGAGGAGAAGGCCCAGAAGCCCCAAGAGTGGCCCCTGATATGTTGGAGGAGGAGCTGAAGAGGGCACTTGGCCTGCTGCCTGTAGCCCCCTCAGGAATGACATTATAGCTGGCAGGAATATGCAAGGAATGCCCAGGCAAGCCTTTGTTCTTCTGTGTGAGGTGCTCTCTCCCCTGGCTCTGGTTGTGCTGCTTCACTAGGACATTAGCAAGTGCCATCCTGTCAAAGATGCCATTGCTTGGATGAGGTGTGGCAAGCAGGTGTGGCAAGCACATAGCCATGTTTCTAGCCGGGGTAGCAGAACCAGAGCAGATTCGATCTGGGTGCAGCACTGTTGCCCTGCACTCTCAGTGCTGTATGAGATACAGTGTACTCTCCATCACAGCCTGCCTGAAACTGCTTAGTGCCATGCCCTGATAAGC
The DNA here is from genome assembly GCF_001723895.1 of Crocodylus porosus. Classification (NCBI taxonomy): domain Eukaryota; kingdom Metazoa; phylum Chordata; order Crocodylia; family Crocodylidae; genus Crocodylus; species Crocodylus porosus. The sequence goes on along the minus strand of NW_017728931.1, from coordinate 51,004,786 downwards.
AGCGGTCCTGCTCCACCACAGACTGGCTGCCTTTCAGACCCTTGTCAGGTCTATAAAGATGTCCTGCAGACCACCAGACTAGAAGGCACTAGAGGGATGAAACTTCATGCCTCTCTTTCCTCCTGTTTCCAACCTGGAACAGAGCTCAGGGCTGCGAGTCTGAATTTTCCTCCTTCTCTGCCAGCCCTCCTGATCTGGCTGGCTCTTGGGCAAGGGGAGGAATTATGCTCCCCAGGAAGTCACAGTAACATGTCCTGTGTGTGCTTTCTTTCTCTTTCAGAGCTGTGGGCAAGACCTGTCTCCTCATCAGCTACACCACCAATGCCTTTCCAGGAGAATACATCCCCACTGTGTGAGTATCCTGAAGCCAGGGGCCAGGAGGCTGCGCTGGGGAGAGGGCAAACAGGGTGTTAAAGGGATACAAGGTCACCTGAGGAGCCACCTGTCAGTCCTGGTTCCCCTTGCATCACCAAAAGGCTGCTTGTTTGGAGGGGAGGGGCCTGCCACCAGGCCAGCACAGGCTTCTAGATAGTCCCAACCTGTCCTCTGTCACCTATGCAACAAACAAGGGGTTTAACCCATGAGATCCTGGGTACTCTTTTATACCAGCAAGCCTGACTTAGAGGGACCACAAGCAGACCCAGGACTCCCTCTAATGCAGTAAACCTCTATGCTAGGAGGACAGCCAGCTCTGTCTGCTCTGTGCAACCTTGGCTCAGGTCAGCCTGGGGACTGGGTGGAGGCCAGATGAAGGCTGGAGAGAGGATGGAGGGAGCAAGACTGGGAGAAACCTGTCCTCACTGAAAGAGAGCTGCAGTTTAGGGAGGGCCATAGCTTGTACCAGGCGCCAGGAGCCCCTGAATAAGATAATACAAGCTACCCAATTCTCCTGCAACAGCGTTGGGAGGTCTGCACCCCAAGGTGAGAACATACCTTTACTTACATTATGGAGCACCTTATTCACCAACAGCCCCTTTAAGTCCAAGGGACCACTTAGCGCAGGGTGTAAAAGTTCAGGATCTGGCCCTTTAGCAGAGACTTCTTGGAAGGATCAGGCACATGTTCCTGTTATAGGGTAGTTGGAAAGAGAAGCATCTTGGGAGGTGGTGTACCAGTCTCTGTCCACATAGGGCTGAGAGAACCTGAACCCCTTGCCCTTCAGTATGGGCTATTCCCACCACAGCTGTGCTTTTCAAAGATCCCTTCCTGTGTGCAGGAAGAGGTGGCCAATGGCCATGTTGTTGTCCAGGGAGATGCAACTTGGTAAGAAGGGGACACACACAGTGGGGTCTCTCTCATGAACTTTATTCAGGTCCTTTCTTACTGCTGATTGGTTTCACTTTAAACTGGAAGCTTAGGGTTGCTCTCTGAGCATGGAAAAATGTTAGGCTGGGTCAGGATGGGAGATGGCCAAGGAACGCCTAGGAGGCAGTCTTCTCTTTGAATTGGTATTGGCCCCAGACCCCAGCATGGTGCTGGGAAGGGGTGCTCTGCTCCCAAAATACAAGGTCCTCCCCCACTGTGCCCTAAAAATCTCCATGAAAGGTTGGGTGTAAACTGTGGCTTCCTGGATCAGGTTCCAGGAGGCGATCTGAGCTGCATGATGGATGCAGAGAAGAAAGCAGGGTGACATGAAACACTTTAAGATGGCAGGTTGGGTACTACAACAAGAAGGCCAGAAGCCAAGGCTTAACAAGCACAGAGCTGGAGTGCTGAACAGGGAAAGTTTTGGAAGGGAAAACAGGGGGAGAAAGAAATTAAGGTGTTTCAAAGAGAGGGGAGCCCCAAATGCAGCAGGAGAAACTGCACCCTGGCAAGTATTTTGAGTAGCTGAGTGATAGGATTACACCCTTCTAGAGAAAGTGAAGAGCTACCATGTGGACAGAGCCTCCATCGGCCCCCAGCTCACTTCTGAACAGCCAATGCTATTTTGCCTTGTAGGTTTGATCACTCTTGTCTCTTTTTGCCTTGTAGGTTTGATAACTATTCGGCTAATGTGATGGTTGACAGCAAGCCCGTAAACCTGGGGCTGTGGGATACAGCCGGGCAAGAGGATTATGACCGATTGAGGCCACTTTCCTATCCTCAGACGGTAGGTTGCTCTCTACTGTGCCCCTCTTTCCTATTCAAACACATCTCCCTCCACGCTGGAGAGGTGGGACTTGGCTTCAGAACACGGTGGGGCTTAAATCCCCCAATTTGTTCCTCTCTGAGATCGAGTCAGCCCTGAAGACCAAAAGGGTCTGTTTGGAATAGCTCCTTCTAAAACGTAAGTCAATCCTGTGGTGTTTCTTGCATGGCTTGGATGTTTTAGGGAATATGAAAATCAAGGAAGGAGTCATTTATATTATTTTGTAACCTACTTGTAAGACTAAATGGCTTTGATTCCAGGAAACAGTGCTTCTTATGGGATCTAGCGGATGACATGGTGGTTGTAATGGTGGTACCAGGCTCTCTCCACAGTCACAGAGCAGCTGAATATTTCTGCCAAAACACTTTGCCAAAAAAAGAGTTGATAATATTGACTTGATTGTCACCGGGATATGGAGACAGCTCCCATCGGAGCTGACTGTTCCAGGCAGCCTGTTTGCAAACCCAGGAGGACAACAGGACATTAGTTTCTATTCAGAAAGTTTCCTTCACAACTGAAAGAGTTGGAAACTGAGAGTCTTTCTTTTTTTAAAAGATGGACAATGTCACCAGACCTGAGCACCCAAGCCCCCATTGAGTCTTGCTCTATCATTTATAGTTTCTAGTTTGAACCTGCCCCCACCTTGGTAGCAGCCATTACCATATGGTAGGTGTTTTGGTGACCTGTGGAAAACAAGTAAAAGAAGGGTCAGTGCATTTCCCAGTAGGGCAGGCATCCAGCTCACAAAAACCACCATCACAAGTGGTGTTGTCTGGAGTCGTGGTTAGCAGTATCAGCTGTTACCAAGAAATGAATGCACCAGGAGTCTGGACAACCTTCTCTCCCCTGCAGGTGGTTCATTGATGTCAGGGTTGAGCCATGCTGGTTGAGAGGAATGGAGGGAACCTGCATGGTACTATGCCTAGTTTGGGTACAAACTTGGGTTTGAGTTGACAGTATTGGCAGTCTAACCCCTCTCACAAGCACACACATCTCTGACATTGGCTTGGTGATGGACACTGCCTCCCAGGCTCCCTCACCATCATGCTATGCCCTGCCATGCCCATTGCCTAACTCCATCATGCTGTGTGTGTCTACAGGATGTCTTCTTGATCTGCTTCTCTCTCGTTAGCCCAGCATCTTATGAAAACGTCCGCGCTAAGGTAAGAGCATCCTGGCTCATGTAGAAGTGTCATTTGAAAAGGAAAAGAATTGACCTGAACTCATAAAAGACAGTCATGTGCATGATCTCAGCTGGGTGGTAATGGGTGGTGGGCCCAGAGGACTAGCACGCACCCAGTTGTGCTGCTCCACAAGGGGAGAATCTATTCCTTCCTACTGGGGGCTTCCCCAATAGTTTCCCTTCTCAGCTTTCATTACATGTTCAGAGCTTTCAGACCAGACCAACTCAGCAGAACTCTGACTTGTGGGTATAATAGCTGGGATATGAGGATATGTGCAGCCAGGTGTTGGTGTGAGGAGAGAACAACATTCAACATTCAGGGGTCAGACTAGATGATCTGTTCAGGTCCCTTCTGACCCCAGACTACTACTATGAAATTATGAAACAACATTGTGTTTCCCCTCAACTTTCAGACCCCACCTAGACGGGAGACCAGAAGGCAACAAAGAGGATGGCCTGAAGTAGTTACTTAGAACACAGTGCTCAGCACTGTCTCCTCCTGCCTCCCTGGTCCTGTGCCTCAGCCCCTGGGGGAAGGAAGTCACTTGATGGGTTCATTTGTTAGGGTCAATGCATATTGGACCCCACAAAGGGAACTGCTTCAGGTCATGGGTGTGATTGCTCATGATAGCCTACAGGGTTGTTTGGGAAGAAATAGCAACAGCCAAGTTTTCTCATTTCTTTTTGCTGCGCACATGTGTCTGTGTGGCCTCTTCCAACCATACTGTAAAATCTTGGTCCCTTGCTAGTGGTTCCCTGAGGTCCGACACCACTGTCCCAGCACCCCCATCATCCTTGTGGGAACCAAGCTGGACCTTCGAGATGACAAGGACACCATTGAGAAGCTGAAGGAGAAGAAGCTGGCACCCATTACCTATCCACAAGGCCTTGCACTGGCCAAGGAGATTGGTATGTGGCCAATGGCAGTCCTAGCAGCATGCTGAAGGGAAAAGAGGCGGGCACGTGCTCTCCACTGGCCTGATGTGTGCTTTATTGGCAGCCTCTCACAGGGGATAGGGACACAGCCAGCATGTCAGAGACCTGAACAGGAGCTGCTACTGGACCCCTGGTATAGCTCTAAGGGAATGTGACATATCCTAAGGGGTGTGCAACAGAACAGAGGCCAGGAGGCTCAGGAAGGATAAGGCCAGGACTTTCTCCAGCCATGCCATAAGGGAGTCCTACACTTCAGCTCCTTGCCTTCTGCCTGTCTGGGGAGGATCTCACATCATCCCATCCCCCAACAGCTCCTCCTTTCTGCTGCCTCTAGTTGTGTCAGTCTTTGCTGTGAAAGCCACAGCTGCTTCATAGGCAGAGCCCTTCTCTTCAGGTCCGGAAGTAGGAGGAACGAGTGCTTAAACTTCTGCCAGGAGAAAAACAACCACAGCTTCCTGTTCCTGTCCTTGTGATCTGGGGTTTGCTTAAACAGCTCAGTGAAGATGGCAGCTCTTCCACACTCTGATACGCAGCCCTGGGTATTTCTCTGTCTCTTCCTGCTCAGTACACTACATCTACACTGCAGGCACATAAGCACAGGCTGGTGAGAAATGAGATGTTTCCAGATGGAGTTTCAGAGAAAAGGTGGCCACTCAGTGAAGTCCAGCATCCTCAAGGCCTTTTCAGAAGCATTCACCTCTTGTCCTCAACCCTGAGTGCCTGTTCTCTACACATCCATGTCATCCTCAGGTCTTCTGGGCAAAGTCTGTTCCCCTGGGCTTCTCCCAGACCTGGGCAGCTCTTTGGGGGTTAGCGATCCCATCAAATCCATCTCATTTGGGTAGAAAGACATGCTGGTAGGAATGGGGCTGAGAGATATCCCCTTCCTGCCTCAGCTGTTGTAAGGAGAAATACATTAAAGCCAGGGTTGATTGACGAGGGCCAGGTAGATGCAATAGGCAGGTAGGTAGATGGGTGGATAGGTAAACAGGGACATCTGCCTGCCTGGTGTTGGCCCCTATGATTCTTGCTCATTGGCATCTCTTCTGGGTGAGGCCTCTTCCCTGCTGCCTTCAGGCCCACTTCCTGCCTCTAACAGCATCCTCTTCTCTCCGGACAGATTCTGTGAAATATCTGGAGTGCTCAGCGCTCACGCAGCGTGGCCTCAAAACCGTGTTTGATGAGGCGATCCGAGCGGTGCTGTGCCCCCAGCCTACCAGGCCGAAAAAACGGGGGTGCAGTCTCCTCTAGGGGTAAGTGAGAAATGCCCTCCTCCCTTTCAGGTCCATAGTTGACCAGGGAGACTCAGCACAGTCATTTACCTTCCAACTCCTTCTCAGCCACAAAAGCCCTTAATCCTGCCAGCAGGGACCCTCTTCTACTACGCAGCCCCCACAATGACCCCCACTCTACCCATCAGAGGACTCCCCTTCCTGCTAAACTGCTCCATAGACTTCCTAACTCTTCCCTGAAGAAAAACTGTTGCCCTTCCCCCCGCCAGTGGAGACTCCCAACCCAGCCTCTGCCCTGGGACTTCAGAGAAATCTGGGAAGTGGGGGTGTCCTTTTGTAGGACTGGTGAAGATGGAGCCCTTCCCCGTTAAAGAATCAATTCCCTGTAAGCAGAAAATTGCAGACCTCCCAATTTCCCTGTCTGAGCTTCCCCTGTGTGGCCACTCAGAGCTGTTTTTATGTCAGGCAGCTGCTGCCTCCCCTTCCCCGTCATACGGCTTCCCCTCTTCTCCCCCTTCTCTCTGAGGCTGGAGGGAGGCAGTGGCCAGGGATGGAGGCAAAGCCTGGGGAAAGAGAGGAAAGGGGCCTTTCCTGGATCCCAGAGCTCCCATCTCCTCACATCACACTGACTGTCTAGCTTGAGTGAGGAAGGGGAGGAATAAGTGGGCTGGAGACAGCTGGGTGGAAGTGTATGAGCTGGTTTCATATCCTGAGTCCTCTCCTTGTTTTTGGATACAGATTCCAGCCTTGTCCCCCCATCCCTCAAATTGCATCCCGACACCAAGCTCTGCTGATGCAACAGAGATTGATGACCTAAGCCTTGGACCTTGGTACCCCTTGGTGATCATTGCGCTTTCTGTGTCTACTGCCTAAAAAAGAAGATGGTTTTGGATCGTAGCTCCAGTTCATCTGTTTGCACAACCCTCCCTCCTTCCCCCACCATCCATTATTATACAGTGAAGGAGATTCAATAAACCGACTGTACCTTCTGGCTGGCGGCATGTGGTATCGCTTCTCTAGATCTTCAGTGCAAGATTGAGTCTATGGCTGAAGCCTCTAGCTGGTCCATGATGGTTCTAGCACGCCTGATAACCAGGAGCTGGACACAGGGAGGGACTGTAGCCAGCCATTGTAGCCAGCCAGATGCTGTCCAGCTGTCAGACTCACTGGGGGCAGATGAGGCTCAAGCTGTGGAGCCCCAATGGGTATTTCAGTGTAAGCTGAAAGAGGGAGGGGCCCTGCCTTGGTCCAAGTTGCTCTTGGACAACAGGCATTTGCAATGGGGAGGAAAGAACAGTTGTGTGACAAGGCCAGGATGAGAAGGCAGCTCAGACAGCACCTGCCCTGCCTTTCTGTTTCCAACCTTCCTTTCCAATCTGTGTGTGTTTTGTGGTATAAAGGCTCCTCTCCTCAGGTGTCTGCTGGTCTAAGCCCAGCAAGCCTGCCTTCTTCCAAGGCAGAAAAGAAAGTAAAGCTAGCAGGCTTGTTCTGAGGTGTGTAGGAAGGAGGCCAGGAGAAAGGGCTTTCTTGAACTTAAGGATTTTCAGAAAGCTCAGCCTCAGCTACTGCAGTGCTTGCCATAGGCATTTATATTCAACTGTACTTATTCCCGCACACATACATGCTCATTGCTATATGCATACTGACGTATGCTTACACAGAGAGAGGGAGCAGGAAGGGGAGGGGGAGAGAGCAAGAAGAATGAGTCACCAACCCAGACAAATAGCCTATGGGTTGCTAAAATCAAGCAGATGAGAGCTGTCCCGGCAGTGCAATGGAAGTAGCAGCTGCCAGCACCTGGATGTCTGATTCATTGCAAGGGCTCCAAAAACCTTGCCAGCTGCTGCTGCTAAGATCAGAGAAAGCAGCTTTCTATGTGATGCCTGGACACATTCCAGACCACTGTTTTCCCCTGGACAGCTCCAGGCTCACCCATGCACTCCTTGCCTCTCTCCTCCCTCTACCACTCAGCAGGTTGGAGGCAGTTTCCAGGCAAAGCACCTGAGAACTAAGAACCAGACGTGGCAATAACAGAGGAAGAAGCCGTGGAGCTGAGCCAGCTGTGTGACAAAACTCAGTGCTTAAGCTCCAAATTCTCTACTCTGCTACAAGGAGTTCCACAGGTTAACAGCAGTGGTGGCTTATGGCTGTAAGTTCCCTGGGTTACGTGCCAGTGACAGTCAATTCCACAGGTTAACTTCAGGATTGACTCGGGTGTGAGCTCACTCCTGTTAGAGACTATTCCAGATAGCTATATTCAATGTACTGCAGAGTATTCTAGTCAGATAACAGCCCGTGGCAGTGGGTTCTACCAGGATCTGCCATGCTAAACTGGTGTCAGACAAGATGCTTGGGCCCAGTTCACAGCTGGTGCAGGCACAACTCAGTGCATGTCAACTGGATCTCTGATTCCCTACACCAGGAGTGTCAAAGACATGGCCTGCAGGCCAGATTCGGCCTGCAGAGTCCCATCACCAAGCCCGCAGATATATTCCCCTGATATATCAGGCTAATACATCAAGGGCTCAGTGAACAGTTGTTCACCAGGGAACCCTTGGGGAAAACCAGGAGTCACAAAATCCTGGAAGACCGTTTCAGGCTTAACACTAGGAAATACTTCTTTATAGTCAGGGTGTCGAGACTGTGGAATAAGCTCCCTCCAGAGATGGTGCAATCACCTATCCTGGAAATCATCAAGAGGAGACTGGATGATCACCTCACTAGGGTCACGTGACCCCTGTTATCTTTCCTGCCTACTGCAGTGGGGCTGGACCTGATGATCTTGCAAGATCCTTTCCAGGTCCTTACAATCTATAAATCTATTAATCTATCTATGAATCTATGCACTGGGCATGAGCTGCACAGGGTGTTGGCTTGCACAATGTACACCACATGTAGCACATGCTAGACCAGTCCTACATGCTGGATTGGGCCCACAGACCAGCCCCATGTGGCAGAGCCAGAGCACAAGGCCAGGCTGACACATGCATCACATACAGCATGAACCCTGGACCAACCCCATGCACCATGTTCTGCATGGGACTGAGGCCTCTGTGTGCTTCATGTGGCATGCAGGGCCGCTCTAGGGCACATGCTGCATGCAGTGCCTGCATGAGACTGGCCCTGCACTGTGGATCCATGGCTGGTCCGGATCAGGCCTACAGACAGGCCCTGCATGCTGGATTCAGCTCACAGGACCAACAAGTACAAGTACTGAATGTCATGCTGGAACCAGAGGGTGCCTGTAGATGTGCTGGGAGGCTGCTCCAACGTGCTGTAATTACAGCACGTTGGAGCACTGCTGGAGCATGCTAATTAGCATGCTCCAGCCAGCCTCCAGGTCTTGTCTATTAGTGTCCCCACACTTCAAAATGGTGGCAAGGGTGCTTTAACTAAAGGTTCTTCATCAAGCTTTAATTAAAGGGCCCCCACTGCCATTTTGAAGCACAGGGGTGCTGATACATGAGATGCTGCAGTGCTTTAATTAAAGCAGGTCTCGGAGCCATTGTAATTAAAGTATCCTCCCCCTCAACTCCTGGATCATGTGTAAAAAATCCCAGAGTGTGCATTGCAAGCAGCCTGCAGGCCAGTTCAGGTTGCACATTGCATGCAGTACTGACACTGACCCAGTCCTGAGGAACGGTTCTGGCACATGCAGCTGGTCAGTGGGCCTGATCCAGTCTGCAAACCAGCTATGCCCTCCTCACCCAGACCTGCAGGGCTGGATGAGTTTGACACCCACAGCCACATACAGGGTGTGTAATGGGACCCCCTCCCTCTCAACAACCCCAGGCGTTCAGACATCATGAGTCAGTCCCCCCAAACTCATGAGAGTGGCTTCAAGATCCTGACATTTTCTAACATAATACCTAAGTGTGGGGTCTTTTTAATCCTCCCCTCATTTCTGAGCCCTAACTTCTAGCTTTTCTCTCCACCAAGGAGGGCCTGAAGCAAATGCCAAAAGCAGAGATTCTCATACAACCTCTTGACTCCAGAGGCTGGGAGTTTAAGCAAAATGGTCAACCATCTTGAGACTCGCAATAAAATTATGAGTGAAATTACTCCCCCACCCAAGGGTGGAGAGATGGGTGTTCCCAACAAAACCAATGTGCACACGAAGAGGGATACATACGCAGAAATGAGGGGCACACACACAGACCCCGAATATAAGCTGCACCTCTCAAACCCCCAGACATAAATTAGAATAACTTGCCAGTTAGCTTTGAATATAGCCTGCCTCTGAGCCACTCTGGCTGTCCATACTAGCCAGGGTGCAGTGCACACTGGCCTCCCTCCACCCTCACCCCGTGCCACCTCTCCTCTCTGAGCCATGCTGCAGGTAGAGTCCTACCCTGAGGCCAGTCTAGGGCTGCTCAATTGCCCCTCTGCTACTTGGAGAACATCTCTGCACCAGAGGAACTGCCTGGTGGCTGACTAAACTGGTTTGTGGCCCTTTTGCTGCAGCTGAGCTGGCATGCAACTCAGAAGGAGGAGCCCAGGGCATAGGCTGTGGACGCGGTCAGTCCATGGAGCAGCATCCACTTATATTAAGCCCAAATTGGGTCTTGGGAGCTCAAAGACTGCAGGTGAGAAATGGGAACTGACAGGCTCTCTGCCACTGAATGACAGGGCTGAAGAGAAAGCCTACAGAAATGCCATGCAGGAATGAGGTGAGGAAAGGAGCTTGGGGTTAGTACGAAGAAGAGCTATGAAGGGCTGGGATTTTCATGTCCTTCCACAGGGGGCTGCATTCCTCCCTCTCTGGCCAGCTCCTTTCTGTGCCAGAGATGAGATCACCTGGTTGCAGAGGTTGGGGCACGGGGCTGGAGCCTTGTTCCTTCAGAGCATGCCAGGGAAATGAGCCTCTGCAAATAGGGGAGAGGTAGAGAGGGACACATTCCTATGACCCGCATCCCCTGCCCGCCGGGGATGCTTGTGGGACAGTGTGTTGGGAAGAAGGGTCTGGTGGATGTCTCTGTTCACAGCCCCACCCTGGGAGCCCTATACATCCAGATGCACTGACTTTCTGGAGGCACCTTTTGTGCCCGAACAGCCAGTAAACTCTTCTGATCAAAGCGCTCCCCTCTGGCATGTCTGCAAAGCCCCCCCGCCAACATAAAGAAAAGCACTTGAAATAAATAAAGACCCTCTGCCCTGGAGAGCTGAGCTCAGTCACCCGCTCCCTGCAGCCAGCCTCTAGTGCCATGCTGCTCTTACCACACGCAGCTGCTCTCTGCATCTCTCCCTCCCTTCCCTCACCTCCACTCCCCCTCACTCCTTCTCCCTTTCTTGCTCTCCCTCCGTCACCATCTGTCACACTCATTCTCTCCCACCCCCTCATTCCCTCTCTCTCCATCATAATGACTCTGTCACTCCCCTCCTATTCCTTCTCCCCATTCTCTCCTCCTATCATTCATTCTCCCTTTCTCCCTCTCTCATTCTCCTTCCCATTCTCACCTCCCAGCCCTGTGCTGATTGGCTGGTGGGATCGTTCCCTGCTTGATCTACCTAACCCTGGCATCGAAGCCCCACTTCAGTGGAAGGAATGCTTGGAGAGGGGAGTCGTGGCTCCCCCGAGCCGTGCAAGGAGATGGGCTTGTCACCTGCAGTAGGCAAGCCCTGGAAACCCGATGGGAGAGTGTGAGCAGGCAGGTGTGGAGGCTCTGGGACTGGGGGAAGTCCCACAGCTGGAGCAGAAGTTGAGAGGCGAGAGCAACTGGCACCTCTGAAGAGAAGTGAAAGGAGGAATTTCAGCTCCACAAGGCGGATGGTGGACATGGCTTCACTGTTTTAGTTTATTTTTAAAGGGGAAGAAGAGAAAAAAATATAGAGAGATATATATAGAGAGAGAGAGATATATATATATAGGACACATGCTTCCAGCGAGCGGAGGAAAATGTAAATCCCACTGACACGTAAGTACTGGGCGAATCGGCCTCCTCTTTCCATTCATTCCCCAGGCTCTGTCACATGCAGAAGTTGGTTCTGCACTCCCATAACATTGAACCTCCTTCTGTCCCTTCTGTGCCCTGTCCCTATAGACAGGCAGGTGGTGAAGGGCAGGGTTTCTCTGCCAGCAGCTGGGAAACAAGAGAGTCTGAAACTGGAGTAGGAAATGTCAGTGCAAGACAAGGTAAGAGGGGCAACAGGGGTGGGGTGGGGAGGGCTTCGGGGGTGATGTACTAACTTCTGGGTGGGATTCCAGCCACTAACAAACCTGGTCTGTAGAGGATCCCCCCAGCTACTACCACTTACCAACCCCTCCCCACCACTGAAACCATGGGCAAGAGGCTTCTTTTTCCTAAGGGATGCAGATTTCTTGGATAAAAAGACATAGCAGGGGTTAACTTACCCTGGCTCCCAGCTCCAAGGATGCACTAGCATTTCTTCTTTATTTTCTGTATTGCAGTAGCACCTGGAGACCTCCCCCTTCAGGGATCAGTGCATTATTGTGCTAGGCGCTGTACATTCACATGGCAAAAAGGCAGTCTCTGCCCATAAAAGGTTGCAGTCTAAGTATATAACTATGCTCCATGAGCACCAGGCTCTTGATACTTAAACTCAGGTATCTCCCTATAGCCTCCTCTACCCCTTTACAGCTTCACAGCATCTGCAGCTCACCTGGAATGGGCTCTGACACCTGCCCCCTCCCATGCTTGTAGTCAGAGTACTCACAGACCTGCACCCTATCCCCACCTCTCATCTCCCACGGTCTTCCTGATCCTTGTCTCCGCTGATTGTTCTGGGACTCTCTATGCCCATTCCAGCCACTCCTGTTGCCAGACAGAAGCCCACCTGCGTCACTGGGATGGCTGTGGAACAGCTCAGAGAAGAGATGAGAGAGTCATTGATTTTAGCACTGAGAAGGATGTCATTGCTTTTTACTCCACCTGTCCTTCTCAGCCAGTTCACGGGGGACAGAAGGTAGAGGGAGGGGCTCCTAGCAGTGTATTCTTTCACCTGGCATAAAATCACTCAAATGACAGGGTTTCCATCAGGAGACTGTTCCACAGCCCAGCAGTCCTCTCTGTTGAAAACCTTTTCTCATATTCAGTCTGAACTTTTTATCGTTCAGGTTCATCTTATTGGGCCTCCTGGATCCCCCTTTCTAGGTCATTTCCATCCTAGCAGAAGTTTATCCACCAAGAATAGTTGTGATGGTCATGTCTGTGCTGCCTTGCCCACACACTCAGGTTCAGGTCAGCAGTTGGACAGTTAGATGACAAAGAGTTCATTGTTCTCACATGGAGCAGGAACAAGTGAGTTAGGCTGATTCCTGGGCAGCAGTCCAAGGCTTGGTGGGGAGGGCATATGGATAGAACAGAAGATCTCCTACTTGCGCTTAGTGGAGAATCAGGGTAGCAGGTCCCAAGAAGAATATGGACATATGAAGGGTGTGTGAAAAGTTAGAGGGGTGTAGGCTGCAGCCGTATTGGTCTAAGGACATAGGCAGACAAGGTTCTTTGGATGATTCTGATGTCTTTTATTAGACCGACTTAAGTTGGTCTAATAAAAGACATCAGATTCACCCAAAGAACCCCGTCTGAAAAGTTAGACGCATGTGATGTGGTGCCCATTAGAGACCCCTTGGGGAGGGTGCCTGTTAGAACAGGTTCTGACTTTATAGAAATCAACCCACACCTCAAAGCTCTCCCAAGGCTTCCAGAACTTTAATAACATTTTTATTTATTTTTTTAAATGTCCTTGTATCCCAGCTTTGGGCTGCTTGACAATCCCAAGGCATTTCTGGCATTCTAAAGGGAAGCAGTACTGGAAATCCTTTCCTTTGAGATTCCCAGTCATCATTACTAAAGCAAAAAGCCAGGGTCAGCTCTGAACCATTGAGAGTTCTGCTGTCTTGGGACCTTAGGTAAGAATGTGATGGGCAAGGGGCCTATTGCTGGGGCTTGCTATCCCAGCCTCTTCTGTGTTAATCACCTTCACTTATAACCTGCCATTCAAGGAGCTAACCTGGCAGGGGGGATCAATACATTGAAAGCGGAGGGATGTGCGAGGCTGCCATTTAGAATCTCAGAAGGGCTTTTTCATAGCCCTGATCATCTGAGAGCCTTGCAGATACATCTCTGGAGAATCCTCAGCCATAGGTCAGGGCAATCACCTGTGTCTCCAGGTTTTGACCTATGCTGAGCTGCCAATCCCACATGTCCCAAGCCCTGCCTCAGGGAGGTGAAGGATGACAGTCATGCCCCTGCTGTGACGCCTCTCTCGTTATCAGCCAAGAGCTGGCACGAACAGCTGTTTGTTCATGGTTTGCTCTGAGTGGGTGTGTGCCGTTTCCATGCCAAAGCCTGCTTTGATGGGCAATAGGACATCAAAGATTAGGAAGGCATGAAGTTTGTTTTGGTGCTGCGGGCTGAGGCAGGTGCTGCCCCTTCTATTAGCAGCCAGTACTCTAGAATATGTGAAGCTGCTGGGATGTGGGGTAGGAGGGGGGTATGTGAATGGATCATGCCATCTGCACCGAATGGGATGTTGTAAATATTCCGTCTCCCCATTTATTCACAGATTGTAAAGATACGAGCCAGCTCCTCTGTCTTCCGGAGCACTCAGCTAAGCTTTTCACATTTGCTCCGGGCTTTGAAGGGAGATACTCTGAGGGTCTCTTTGATTCCATGGGAAACAGATAAGGTCAGACCAGCTTAATAGCAGCAGGATTCAGTCTGGGAAACAATGAAAGAGTTCAGCTAATCTGTCCCCAAGGTTTCCCCAAGGCCTAAGTGGAGTGGCTTCACTTGGGGATACCTGCCCTGTAGGATGTTGGTAAGGAATATGGTCCTGGTGAATGAGAATCAGGCTCCCTGAGATTGACACTACCAGTTTCTGTGTTATTTTCAATGGGAAAAGGAGGCCTGTAATTGCTTCCTTGGGTTTCCCCTTGGGAAGTCCTTTAGTAAGGATCAGGACCAGCATGGAAATGGTCCAATATATATATTTAAAATATAAATGTTATAAAAATATATATTGGATCATTTCCATGCTGGTCCCAATCCTTACCATGCTCATCATCATTTTAAAAGAGCTGGGGATGGCTGACATTCTCCCATGTTCTTCAGAGGCTCCAGCATCTGACAGCCCATCGCTGCTTCCCACATGTGTCTGCACCCACATACCATTATAGCTGCTATTTTATCTGTGGTGCATTCACTATGATTTCTTTAAAAGCATAGGTATCTTTCTTCTCCTCTTCTCACTTTCAGGTCTCCAGCTGATCCAGTGGGAGACAGATCCACTTCTGCCTCTGCCATGGACACGCCTGCTTTCAGCTTCCCCACACCCATGGTACCAGAGGAGGGAAATACCACAATCAATTGGATAGAGCCCATCTCAGGGAACTTATCAACAGCTGCCAGCCCGGGAGTTGTAATTAGTGGAGTCCTTGTCCCGCTGGTCTATCTCATTGTCTGTGTGGTAGGGCTGGTTGGAAACTCCCTGGTTATCTATGTAGTCCTGTGCCACTCAGTTAGTGAGTCAGTGACCAATGTCTACATCCTGAACTTAGCCCTGGCAGACGAGCTGTTCATGCTAGGGCTGCCCTTCTTGGCTGCACAAAATGCACTGTCCTACTGGCCCTTTGGCTCCTTTATGTGCCGGCTGGTGATGGCTGTAGATGCCATAAACCAGTTCACCAGCATCTTTTGTCTGACCGTGATGAGCGTTGACCGCTACCTGGCTGTTGTCCACCCAGGGAAGTCATCAAAATGGCGGACGGCACGTGTGGCCAAAGTGGTTAGCACCACAGTGTGGGTGCTGTCATCCGTGGTGGTGCTACCTGTTGTAGTGTTCTCAGATGTCCCCCTGGGGATGAGTACCTGCCACATCCAGTGGCCTGAGCCAGCCTCAGTGTGGAAAGCTGGCTTTATCATCTATACAGCTGCCCTGGGCTTCTTTGGGCCACTGCTGGTCATCTGCCTCTGCTACCTGCTCATTGTCATCAAGATACGGTCCTCTGGCAGGAGAGTGCAGGCCTTGTCGGCCAAACGCAAATTATCAGAGCGCAGGGTGACACGCATGGTGGTGGCTGTGGTGGCTGTGTTTGTGCTCTGCTGGCTTCCCTTCTATGTGCTCAACATCATCAACGTGGTCTGCCCATTACCCGAGGAGCCGTCTCTCTTTGGTGTCTACTTCCTTGTTGTGGTACTGCCCTATGCCAACAGCTGTGCCAACCCGATCATCTATGGCTTCCTCTCCTACCGGTTCAAGCAGGGCTTCCGCCGGGCCATTCTGAGGCCCTCCCGTCGAGTGCAGAGCCAGGAGGTTGCAGCGTGCCCCCTGGAGAAGTCTGAAGATGAAGAGGAAGAGGAGGAAGAAGAGGCAAGAGGGGTCAGCAAGATTGCCCAGAATGGCAATGGCCAGCAGGAGTGCCCCCTGAGCAGTGGAGCTGGAGGTAGCAGTGAACAGAAACCACTCCCAGAGGACCCTGTGAGCTGTGAGAAAACCAGTGTCCTGAACATCAGTTACTTGTAGCAAATGGGAGGATATGGCTTTTCTTCTCTCCCTAGGGTGTTGTAGTTGTGACGCATGGGGGTTGGCAGACAACAAGGTACCAAGGTCCAGCCTGCACACAAAGAAGAAGAAACCTGAAGAAGCATGTGGAAAAGCAAAACACGGCCTTGGACTTCTGTAGCAATGTCTGACATCCATATTGTGGGGGTGGGGGGCAATGTGAGAGCTTCTGGGTGGGGGTAGAAAGAGAGACTGGACAAGGGCAGAGCCTTGGTGTTAATGGCCATATCACCAGCATGGGGGGTGGGGAAGCCACAGAGAAGGGTCAGCGCTGCCCCTTCCTCCTCCATCACCTACACAGGGTGTTGGAACAGGTAGCCAACTATGTCTGCACCAAAATCAGCTTCCAAACCTGTCCCAATGTTCATGGGAACTAAACCCTCTAAGAAAGGAACATGAAAACTGTTCTTGCCCACAAACAGAAGCTACCTGGGCCATAGATCTGTCCTGTTCATTCCTCCAGCTTCTCTAGGATGTCTCTTGGGGATACCCCTGAACTGCCCTGATACCATTTCAGTTGCATAAAATGCCCTGTTTCTTTAAAATGCTCCCAGGCCTCAGGGGCAGGCTGCTCTGACTGGACAGAAACACTCTTTTCCCCATTTCTGTAATCCCCAGGAGCTTCATAGTCTGGTGGAGGATGATAATAATGTTTGGAAAGGGCCAACAGGACATGAGTTGAGGGCAGAGTTTCCTGCAAGCTGTACTTCCAACCATCCTCCCCCCAGCCACTCCCAACCACTTTACTATGAATAAATAAAAAGACTTGGGACTTTACAGATTATTTCAGCTGACCCATTTGTATGTACGACTGTGCTGGGAGGCTGTATGGATGGATGTGCAAAGAGATAGGTGGGCTTGTCTCTGGTCAGTAATCCAGTGAATGCGGTGGTGCCCATGTGCATGTGTGGTGTGGGTCAATTTATATGGACATGAGAGTGTCTATACAGGGGCAGGAAGCTGATTTGTCCCTGGATGTCTATGGAGCTGTCTGTACAGGTACAGAGGGCTGATCTATCTCTGGCTGTGTCCATGGGGGGCTGTTGGTTCAGGTCCAGAGGACTGATTTGACTCTACATCTGTACACATGGTTGTCTGACAATTATGAGGCATTGATTTTTGGTGCAGTCTTTTTACAGGTGCAAGGAATTTGTTCCTTCGTGGGTATATGTGTGAGGATGCCTGTGTACAGGCAGTGGATTAATGTATTGTGCAGGTGTTTATGTGGAGATGTCTATGCAGGAGACTGATGTCTCTCTGTGTGGGTGCCTGTGGAAGTATTTTTTAGGATGCCAGAGGACTGATTTGTCTAAAGGGGTACAAGAGTTAGGCTTTTGGGCAGGTATAGGGGATTGGTTTGTCCCTGTGGGTGTACGTGGGTTGTGTTTTTTACAGGTGCAGGAGATTGGTTTCTTTCTGGGCATGTCTGTGTGGGTGGGTTTTTTTAACAGGTGCAGGGCAATTATCTCTTTCCAGGTGCTGAGGACTGATTTGTCTCTGCAAGTGTATCCAGGGGTGCTCAGACAGGTGCAGGGGATGATTGTCTAGTGGTATTAGTGTGTGTGGCTATTCAAAGCTGGGTGCCTATGCAGCTAGAGGTGCACTGATCTGTGCCTGCATGTTAGAAAGGTAGCTGTGCATGGTGCATGTGGGGGTGGTGTGAGGGTATCTCCCTCTGCCTTGCTCCATGCCTGCAGGCGCTGTTAAATGCCTCTCTGTGCACCTTGAACTTTTCTATAAATGCCGTTGCTAAGCTACAGCCATCAAGAAGACCAACTTTCAATCCAGAGTCCTCTGCAGGTTTGTGGGCACCTTCCTCTGGGGGGTCTTTTCTGAAGTAGGTGGGAGGGGTGAAGAGGCTAGGCAGCAGGAGAAAGAGCTCAGAGAGACTAGGAAAGTTCATGGGAAATGTGGAAACAGTATCATCTAAAGGCTGTGAGGCATTGCAGGCAGGTGAGAGATGTTGGGGCGGGGAGGTAAACAGACAGTGTGGCCCGGGCACATTGATACAGAGCATCCACAGGACTAGAAGCACATAACAGATTTGAAAGAGATAGCTGGAAGAGCGGAAAAAGGAGACTTTGAATGTTGAGACAAGTAGAGGAATGAAATCTAATTTGGGAGAGACAGTGGAAACAAATTCACTCAAAATCAATATGAGACTGAATGAGCACCAGGGGGAAAGAGCACAGATAACTGCATACAGGGAGAGCAGTGAGTGAAGGTGTGACAGCCAGCACAGGAATGTCTTCCAGCTGTCCGGGACCTGTGTCTGGAGGGCTGATCCTACTCACCTTGATGTCCTGGTGCTGAAAAGTTTGTGACACGGGGGTGCTGACCCCTCAGCTCAATGTTCCAGGGCTGCACTGCCTGTGCCTGGGGCTGGGGAGCTGATCCTGATGACCCTGCTTCTCCAGTGGTAGACACTTTGGGCTGGAGTGGGGGAAGGGAGGAAGGTGAAGGGCTGATACCACTGGCCCAGATGTCTCAGGGCTGGGACACTTCTGTCTTTCCTCTCCATGGTGACAGTCTGTCCATCCAAGGCAGCCTCTCTTGCATTTCAGATACTGCTCTTTCATCTCCCTAGGGAAATGTGTTCCCTTTTCTTAGCCTGGAGGTACGTGTATTTATAAATGTCAGTCTTTAGCTTAGTGTGAGGAAAGTTACCCTGTTTCTTAGTACCTGTTCTCCATCCTCCTATATCACTTAGTGCAGCACACTGCTGTGTTTCCTTCTTCTTCCATATATACTGCATCCAATTTGGGCTCCACATTTTAAAAAAATGTGGAGAAGCTTGAGAGGGTGCAGAGGAGAACCACGCGCATGATCAGAGGTCAGGAAAACAGACCTTATGAGAGGCTGAAAGGTATGGGACTCTTCCATCTGGAAAAGTGCAGGCTCAGAGGTGATCTGGTGGCTGCCTATATGTTTATAAGGGGTGCTCACCAGGATCTGGGGGAATGTCTGTTCACCAGAACACCCCAAGGGATGACAAGGTCAAACAGTCACAAACTCCTCCATGACTGTTTCAGGCTAGTCATAAGGAAGAATTTCTTTACTGTCTGAGCCCCCAAGGTTTGGAATAGACTGCCACCGGAAATGGTTCAAGCATCTGCTTTGAACACCTTCAAGAGACATTTGAATGTTTATCTTGCTGGGATCCTGTGATCCCTACTGACTTCCTGCCCCTGGCGCAGGGGGCTGGACTTGAAGATCTTCCAAGGTCCCTTCCAGCCCTAATGTCTATGAAATCTATGATATAGATATAGATATATCTGGAGGTACACTGATCTGGGCATGTAAGTTAAAGACATGAATGTTCATCTGTGTAGGGGTGGTATAAGGGTGTTTCCCTCTGCTTTGCTCCATGTCTGCTAAACTGGCACCTCTAGAAGATATAGTAGAGTGGGAATGGACCTTAGGGGAAGGAAGCACATGATGCTGCTAGTGGCTATTACTGAGCAGTGAGGTGCATATATGTGACTGCCATAAGAGGACTCAGCTGGAGAAAGACAGTGTAGACTATGCAGGGTGTAGACATGCCAAGGTTTTCCATCTCCTTAGACGCTAAATAACTGTTCTAGCTTTTGCCTTAAGAAGTTATGGGGGTCCCTGGACTATTCATTAACTATGCAGTGCTAGTGTTATAGATGCTTTTTTCATCACAGGTTGACCTAGAACCTTATCCAGGGTCACTGGCTTGAGGGCAGCTTGCATTCAGCCTTTACAGCTTCCTCTGCAATAAGACCTCACAAACGAAACACCAGGACCCAAGTATCTGCAGTACCTGAGGACAGAAATCACTGACTGTCCTGCCTGCAAAATGGGACACAAGGTCACTTTGTTGAATTTGTTTGTCCATGCCCATTGAGGAGGTCACTTCTCAGCACTCCTCAGCTCCCTTAGTGGAGCTGGTTTGTAGGTAATATTTTGTGAACCACATTGAATGTGTTTTAAGGTTTTTGAAGCAAAAAGTCAATGTTTTCTGATTTTTTTCAAGTGCAAAACACAACACCCTGCCCCTCCCCCAAATTTTTCTACTTTTTTTCTCCACCTCCACCGTTTTGAGTGACAGCACAGGAAAAAAGCATGAAACCAAAACAGAAAACGAGGGGGGGAAACAACATTTAATTTTTTTTTTAAATCCAAAGTTCAGGAAAAAAATATCATGCTGGAAAAAATCTGCAACCTTTTGCATTCTTGATGTGGGGCCATTTTTCACAAAAAAAGTTTTGATGCAACATCACAGTTCATTCTATTGCACAGGCCTCCTTCCATCCTGGAGAGTTCACCAGTGTCTGCGTGTAAGTAGCATTAGCCTGTGGGCCACCAAGAAGAGGCGTCCTGAGTACTTTCTATCTTGTGCCCGGCAGCGAGCTGCTTCTGGGAACAGCCAGAGCTCAAGGTCCTGCGCCCAGCAAAGAGATGAATTCTGGACATGTTCTGGGGGATTTGTTCCAGTCAGATGTAGAAATGGATTTTTCTATTCTGAGTGCAGAGACGCAGAGATAAGGGCGCCATCAAACCCTTCACTACACAAAAGGTTTAATTCTCCTCACGTAGAGTTCAGAGCTGCAAGTCTAGCAGAGGCCGCAGTGCTTCCAGCAGCCCCTGCAATGCCTCTTCTCAGCTTGCGTTTGATCACAGTCAGGGTGATTAAGGCTATGAAGACCCTATGCAAAAGTGTGTGCATGCAAGTGTGTGTGGGTGTGTATCTCAAGCAGGGAACTGCCTACTGACCTTGAGAACAACACCCCTACACAGTATGCTCTATGCCACACACACACACTCACATACACACACAGAGTCAAATACACACGCTGTACCCGTGCAACAGCAGAATCACGCAGTTTCATACACCCACTCTCTGTTTGACCCTCCCCCTTTGGGGCAATTTTTTTTAAAGAGAACTTTCCAGGGATGAAAAGCATCTCAAGAGAGGAGTAAATTGAGTGAGAGGAAGGCACACTGCAAGGCTGTCTCACTAGCACAGCCTGCCCTTGACGTCCTTCTTGGCTATTGTCAGAAAGCCATTACGCGCTCGGCGTGATAAAACAGCAGCACAGATAATGCGAACAGCAAAATGACCCACAGTTTTGCAGCATGCGCCTTCACTTCAGATGCATTTGGGAGAAGGGATCAAGGCTACGGATATGTGTGTCTGTGTGTGAGTGTAGGGGGTCATTTCTAATCGGTTCTTGATGCAGGAAAGCCAACAGCTAGAGATAGGGAGGGTGGGAAAGAAGAGAGGTTCCCTCAGAAATGAGACGCTCCCTGCTCTTGGGGTGCAACAGAGAAGTGAAATGCTTTATGTGCTTGAACGAGTGGAAAATATGTAAATATTTGCTCATGCAAACTTGGTGTTCTTTGTCTTTCCAAGCATAAAATATGCAAACGCAACACAGAATGCAGCCAGCTCACACAGCTCTCGCACTCAGCAGGTCATGCAGCCTCACACACACACTAAATGCACAGCTGGGTAAACAAAAACAGACACCTAAACACACCCATACCTGTACGATAACATGTACTGTCTAGAATATGTACACACTTCAACTGGGTAATATACACACAGACCTACAAATACACCCCCAGACACATGTTTAAAACAGGCATACACACACTACTCACATATGGTGCATGTGCATCCACTTCAAGACACATAGTCACAACCTGCACTTTTCAAATAGTCTTATAGGAAAGGGGGCTTCTATCTGGGGCAGTGGGGTAGATAGAAGCATTGTCTAGCTCATACTGTACCGGTTGTCAGCCAAGGGGGCAGCTTCACAGTGCTGACACTAACGTAAGACCTGGGTAGACAGGGCTAAATTGCTTTCAGCACCATGGCTTCACACAACACTCACTGAAATGATTAGGACCTCATACGGCATTGGACCCTGTCCCATGTGTAGTGCTGTCAGTGCAGAGAGCAGCATTTACTGCTGACACCAGGCGCATAACGTGCCAGGATAGATGATGCACAGGAGAGCAGGAGAGGCCACCAATGGCTCTAGCCGCTGTTCTCTATTTCTCCTGCAGGTGGAGCTATTTGCCCACCCAGGCCCCTCTCAATAGGGTCACCTGTTTTCCTAGGTTTCCAGCCCTGCCCTCAGGGCTCATAGGATTGGGAGAGGAGCAGGGCACAAAATATGAGAATCCAGCTGGTCACATATGATCCTCAGATGTGGCCAATATAACTAATACATTTGGTGCCTGGCCAGTGCCCCATGGAAAGTTACTGGGGTTTGGATCAAGCCAGTGGTCAGTACAGCCAACTAGTCACTAGCCTATGAGTCAGGGTTGCTTGGTCAATGCTGACTCTCTGGTGGAGGTCCTGTTTGGGTCACAGCTACACAAGGAGAAAATATCTCATCCTGCTGCTGAGTGGGTGCAAGGGAAAATCCTGACTTGCTTCATGAAACAAAATGTCTCCCAAAGGGAGATGATATTAGGAAATTCTCTCCCGCAAATGGCATCAGTGGAAAAATAGGATTTTCCTAGTGTGGGACACCATCTGCTGAGCAGGGTTCAGTCCCATCCAATCCGACAAGAACATGTTTTGCCCAGAGCAGTCCATAATGGCTGGTTTGGCTGGGGGTGGAAAGAATGTGAAAGGGAAGGGAGAGGGCTGCATGAGCCACAGGATGCCATCCATCTATGTGCCAGTGATGTAGGTGGGAATCCGAACCAGCCACCGGACTGATTCTGCCAGGTGCACATCTGCCATTGAGGTGTCTTTGATGAGTCCCTTACTGTAGTACCTCAGTGCAAAGCACTGCAAATACAGTTGGTGCAGCCTTGCGGTGTCATGGCTTTGGCATGGTAAAGCAAACATCCTCACATTGGACCGCTGGCCTGACAGAGCAGGTGAACTGGGGGCTTAGCTCCCCCCCACCATTTGCGAGAGGGCCCCAACATTTGGCAGCTGCTCTCAGAAAGACACAGGTGAGTCTGTGCCTCCTATTCTTGGTTGATGTGGGCCCCATTGAGCCCTAATTTGTCCTTACATGAGAGCAAAGGGCCACCTGCCTTATGAAGAACATAAAACAACACTCTGAGGTTATAATACCACCTTGTATGGACAAGCATCACATTTGTTACATGTTTGATACAGGACAGATGTTTTTATCCCACAACAGAATGCAAGTGTACAGATGTGCACGGCTGCTAACCCATGATAAAACTGGACAGAAGTGTACTGGGAGGAAGATGATATTGCTTTGTTCCTCAATATCTCAAAGGACATCCCTAGGTCTGTCATATTACAGAGTCTGCAAAAGGTGGGCTAGGCAGCTCTCTAGGTATCCCACAATACAGCATTCCTGCCTGTCCCTCAGGCCTCTCTGGCACTTGAAAGCCGCTTTAGTACTCCGGGCAGAACTCTACAACCACTGGAGAATTTAGCCTCACAACAACATCAAAGGGCCAAAATGATGGCCAAGATTATCAGATGCGGCTCATAATTCTGAGCCCCCAACTTATGAGGCCTTAAAGGGTCTAAAAATTGGTGGTGGCTGCTTTTCAATACTTTGGCTGAATATTCCACTATACAAATGGGGACACTGAGGAAGAGCAAGACTACAAACGTATGTACATTACACCACGGATGTCTATGACACTGTCAAGCAGGCTGTCTCCTGAACCCAAAATGGTTTAACCATGTTCATATGGCACCATGGGCAAGCTACTCAGCACAGCTGGGTGACAGCCAATTAGCTGGCCCCTAATTGCTGCTAATTGGGCAATTTGCTGTTCTGGCTGGATGCAGCTTCACTACCACTGGTTCAGGATGCAGCTTGCCCGGACCGGCACAGCATGCCTGAAAGAACCACTGCTGTGTTTGGCAAATTTATCATATATACACAGCCCAAGTGACTTGACCAAGATCACCCAGGATGTCAATAGCAGAGGTGGGAACATTGCTGAGAAATCGTGACTCCCAGTTCCCCTGCTGTGGCCACTAGACAACACTCACTCCTTCCTTCTAAGGAAAGGGCTGGCGCTAGTTCAAAGGAGTAGGCCCCGTTCCGAGAAGAGAGTCAGCTGTTGAGCCAAGTAAGTTATGATATGAAGAGAGAGAACTCAGCCTGGCACCATCCAGAGTGTGGGGGAGAGCTGCATAAAGGACTAGGCTTCCAGGCAGGATGAAAAAGACAGTAATTACATAACAACACTTGGCTGGCATCTGGTTTCAATCAGCTGGGTCCTTGCTCGCCCTCTGCTCTCCCAGTGCTAACAAGGAGCAGCTGAGGATACACGTAGCCCAGCACAAGACCCCGCTTACGGGGTGCAGAGGTAAGGGGCTTTCTGCACTCCATTCAGAGTACCCAAAAAATGGGAAGGGAAGGGGAGGGGAGGGGAGTGGACTGGATTTGACTTGACTTAGCAGAGTGGGGGGAACAGGAAAGGAAAACTGCTTACGTGGCTGGGAAGAAGGGGGAAGGGATTCTTTGCCTGCCTTCAGATATGGATAATGTGTCCACTGCAGATCCAAGAAGACTGCAGCCCTACTTGGCATGTGGGGAAGCTATGAGAAATTGAGTATGTGTGTATAGGGGGAGTTGTGTGTATGTGATGAGTATGCAAAGGCTGGAGGAGCTGCATTGTTGTGGAGGTAAGAAGCAGGCAATGCTGAGTGGGGGTGGGGGGGTCCTGGGCATGTTGGGGTTGTGTGCATGCAATGAGGGGACAAAGCATGAGGAAGGGGACATTGGGCTTAGTCCTTGTGTACCAAACTTGTGTTTGGGACAGGGTAAGCAGATGCCCTTCAGCAGCAACTGCCTGAATCCAAGCTGGCAAGAGCTTTCCTGGGCTGGTTCCAAGGCAGAGTGTGCTTGGCAGGGGGAGGGGAGTTATGTACAGGAGATGCCTTGGGCTTGGTCAACACTTAAAAGATTTCCTGGCACAGCTGTGTTGGTTAGTGGCATGGAACCCACATTCCTGATTGACCGCTGCATTGGCAGAAACCCCATTGTTGCTGCAGGTATACTGGCGTGCAAGGCCTGATACAGCATAGTCCATTCAGGGAACTGGTATAAGCTATAACAGCAAGAGTTTTTTGGCTGGTGTTAGTTCCATCTCCAGAAGAGGGGGCTGTTGATACAGTTCTTCAAGCTGCCTGCTCCTGGAAACCAGTAGATGCAAGGGCTTGTGGATTCCCCCACTGTTCTGATCAAGTAATGAAAGGGCAAAGGCACTGGCCAACAAAATCATCCCTTAAAATGCCCTGCTCTGAGTGCTCAGAAGGCTGGGGTATGAAAGGTGCTGAGGAGACACCAGCCACCCTATTCTGCCACCTCCCCTTGAAAGGAAAATGCCTCCCATGGATGAGAGTTGCAAAAAGGGCTGAAAAGGATCCCACTGCAGCTGGGTTAGGTCAAGACATCTCAGAGAGTGGCACTGCCTTTGCCTTTGCTCAGTGCTGCAATTGCCCCCCTCACACCTCCCAGGAGAGCCCAGTCCTCAGCACTTCATGCATGTTATTGAATGATTAAGCCAGATCCAGCAGTGGGAAGCAGACTCTTCAGGATCCTTCTGCACAAAGCTCTGCCACAACTCCACTAGCAGAGAATTGGCCCAGTCTCCCCATTCTGCAGATGGGGAAACTGAGGCACAGTGCAGCAAGTGGGACTTCCTCAAGGTCTCTCAGCCAGTCAGTAGCAGAGTTCAGAGGAGCGCCTAGGAGTGTCCCTCTCACTAACACCCTGCCCTGTCACGCCCACTCTGCTCCCTGGGCCAAAGGGGGAATCCACACCGCTTCCATTAATTTGTGGCTTCCAGCATACCAAACAGACGCATGCTACCTTTGGCCTCTTTTCTCCACTCCCCCTCCCCCTCCCCCTCCTCCCCTTGAACATATTTTCCCAGACTTTCCGTTTGCTTCTCCAAGGGTGCTGGGACCCTTGCCAAGCACGAGCTGCTCTCTGGGAAGCAAGCTGGCCACAGCCGCCCTCAGATTTCCAGCCTAAACACTCAGGAGGAAAAAAATCCCCTCCCAGCAGCCAAAGGGCTGGGAGACGTTCTCCACTTTCCCTCTAAAATTACAGGAGATGCAACAAAGCTGCTGACTGTGCACTTCCAACCTCTGCTACCCAACCCCCTCCATCCCAGGGAACAGGCCATGAGCCAGAGTCAGGCCTGGCTTGACTTTATTCCAGGGACTTGGGGGAGAGTCTCTTTCCATCCTGCTTTGCAGCATGGGGAAAGGAGGATCAAAGCTGGGGTGTTGTTCTGTGGGGTGGGGAATGAGATTGAGGGACTGCAAATAACAAGGGGAATCTCCTCTCTGACACTCTTTCTGGGTCCCAGAACCTGGCACCTGTCCTTGATGCCAGGAGGAGACTGACCTGGCACCAAACCTACAGTGGGGTGCACAGTCCCACATCTATGAAACCTAGTGGGGACCTTGTGCCCTGGAGGAGTCAGCACCCCTCAGCAAGACCACACTCCAGTGCCTTTCCAGCCCAAGCTGCCTTAGGAAATGTCAGGCAGGCAGCAAGGGAAGAAGAGCTTGCCTGCTTTCCCAAGCAGCAGAGACTGTGGGGAGCAAGAAACAGTGGGGAAAGACCAGGGAGGTGCAGAGGGACGTGTCTGTTCTGGCTGCATGTGATATTATGCAGGAGCATGTATGTGTGCAATCAGGCAGGGTTGTGTGTGTGTGTGTGTGTGTCCATGTGCAATAATGAAAGGGTGTGTGTGTGTGTGTGTGTGTGTGTGTGTGCGCGCGCGTGTGCACACAATCATGGAGGGGTGCATGTATGTGTGCACAATCGTGCAGGGGTGTGTTGTGTATATGATCGTGCAGGGATGTGTGTGTGTACATGCACATGATCGTGCAGGGCCATGGGTGTGTGTGAAAGATCATGTAAGGTCATGTGTGTGTGTGTATGATCATGCAGGGGCACGTGTGTATGTGATCATGCAGGGACGTGTATGTGTATGTGTGTGTGGGCGTCAGGGGATGCAGAGGCCAGAGGCTTTTCTAGCAAGGGTGCAAAGGGCTTGACCCCATGGGGGAAGGTCCCCACTGTTTGCATGCCAGTCTCCATTGGCACGGGGGTGGGCCTGGGATGCGTCAGGCTGCTGCTTTAGCCAGTCCCACAAGCCCAGCAAAGAGTTAAAGGCACAAAAACCAAAGCTGGCTGCTTGGGGAGGGGTGGGAGGCACAGGCTGGAGCCAGCAGCAGCGGCTGAAGCAATGGGGCTCACGGTGGGGATCCATGCAAGTGGTGGACGCTGAGCAGCTGGGACGAGGCAGGAGCCCTTGGTGGCCACCCCAGGGTGAGGTTTTCCGTGAGGGGGGGGAGGAGGGAGGGAAGACTGAGGCACACCAGAAATTTGGCCAAGGTGGCAGTGGGGGGAGCCCAAGCTCCGTGTCTCTGCATCCCAGGTCACTAGACCCCACTGGTGGGTTGGACCCTGCCAGTGCCTGCTGGGGTAAGATCCTGTCCTGTGCTACTTGGGTCGAGGCTCCTAGCCAAGAGTTAATGCCCGTGGATGAGATGTATGCCTCCAACTCTTCCCCAAGCAGTGAAGCTGATTTGATGCTTTCGGGTGAGATAATGGGGGATTTTTCCCCCACCAAGTGTGGAGTCTATCCTGAGAGCAGGCAGATCTTGAGTACCCTAGAATTAGCTTCTTCGCTACCCCCAGATCTGTCTGATCATCAGCTCAGGGCCCTGTGTGTTTCTGGCTTTGCCAGTGCAAAGGGAGTAAGTATTTCAAGGGGATGTACTTAATGCTCCAAGGTCAGAACCATTATCTCTCAGTTCACTCCTGAGAGGTGAGTTTGTTTTCATGGTGACAGGCAGTTGGATTTCTCTCCGCTCCCCATCCTGTTCCAGCCTGAAGACTGAATCCACAGCCTGTGGTGCCCTGGGTGCCAGTGGTTAGTCTCTGGCACTGATGCTGTAGGCTCCAGAGATCAGATCTGCCTACAACGGCACTGCCTGTCTCCAGTGGGTCCAGACTGTTGGGCGTTGGGCACGCCCTAGCAGTGACACCGCAGCAGCTTGGATTGCAGCATGAGACCTCAATTGACTATGCATTAGGCTTCCAACTAGCACCTCTCTGCAGAGCAGTTACTAACTCTGTCTCTACCTCCGTCTCTGCTCCCAGGGTGAGTCAACTGCTGATAGCCATCCAGCATGGAGGCACAGGCCTCCATCCTTTCCTGTTGACCCTCCGTCTTAGCTCCCTCTCGTCCCCAGGCTCTGTCTTTCTCCCTTACTTTCCGATATCTTCTCAGGTCACTATGGTAACGATCCTATTGCGGGCTTACTTGGCCTTCCTCATGCTCCCCCTGTTTGTGTTTGGGGTACCCACGGATGAACCAGACCCCAAAGAAGTGACCACCACCCCAAGCAGTTGCAGACGCTGCTGCGACCCACTGAATTCTCATGAGTCGGCTCCTGACCCGGCCAGCCACCACTCTTTGCCCTACCCGATGCCTGAGGTCCGGCCTTACATCAACATCACCATCCTGAAAGGTAAGTGCCATGCTTGTATGCTTATAATGCGGGGTCCCTGTGCTGAAGATAAAGGCTGTGTGCTTGCATTTTGGCTGCCCCCAAAAGTGGCTTTCATGTTATGATGCTGAAGACAAGTGAGAAGTGGCATCAGCTAGATATTAAACTGCAGGCCATTCATCAACATGTCAGTGCCCAGTGTCTGGATGGACGGACTTCCCATTGCATGCCACCATCATGCTGGCTTGGCAGGCTTACATTTGTATACCTAGAAAGTTAGAACTATCCCGGAAATTGCTAATGATCCCCTGAACCTACCAGCCTTGCTGCTCTTACCTCTGAACTGAGGGGAGCCATCTCCTCACTTGATTTTTACTGGCTCATGTTTATTAACAGTCCTGGGGTGGCAGTGGCAGCAGTAACTGCCTCTGACCAGGGCAAGAGATTTCCTTCCAGATCCATCTGCTTCAGGATCACGCTGCTATGTGGTGCAGAGGAAGGTAGCGGTGAGGGAGAGAGCATATGCTAAGAGCAAAGGCACAAGTCCCATACTAACATTTTGCACAGAAAAAATTGCAGGCAGACATTCTCCCAGCTCTCACGTCAATCTGGAGAGGGAGAAAAAGAACAAGGGAAGCCCTAACATTCCTTTTTCTTCTGAGCAGCTAGGAGGATATTTGCACGTACACCCCCACACTTAGATGTGCAAAGAGCAACTCCCAACCAAGACCTGTCCCACACAGCTCCTGCTGGTGGAGCGTAGGGTGGAATGGGGATGCCTCTCTGTTTCAGAGCAGCTGCTCCATCAAGGGTCCTCATTTGAGCCTGCACTGTGCCGATGTCTAAAATGTGCATGTGCGGTGAGTCTTGTCAGTGATGGGGAATTCTGTTGTTCAGGGCCATTTACTGTTGCCCGACAGCCCCCTTGGTTTAGCTGGGCCTAAGCTACCCATCCTTTCCAGGAAATATTTCCAGTGTTGGTGAGCACTGAACCGTATTCATGACAGGGAGCATGTCCATGACTGCCTCCCCAGCACAGGGGGCATTCTGGGGTAGAAGAGGGAGTGGGGGGTTGGGAGAACCTGGCCTCAAATGGTTTCTCCTCCCTGCAAGGACACATTAAAGCAGGGGTATAAAGTATAAAGCCTCTGTTGGAGGTGATACCATCTTCCCCAGACCTTTACTGTGGAAGGCACAGACTACATCCACTCTGCCCCCTGTGCTGGTGCCAATAAGAAGATGAATGTGCAACTCTAGTGTCTGGCCACAGCCACTGTCTCCTTATGGCACCTTTTCACAAGAACCTAGTTTGGGCACCTTCTCCATCTCCCTAAAATATCACATGGGGCACGTCCTCTGCTTATTTTGCAGGTGAAAAAGGAGACCGGGGAGAGTCTGGGATGCCAGGGAAATGGGGAAAAGAAGGGCCACGAGGTGAGCGGGGACCCCAGGGTCATAAAGGCAGCAAGGGCCAAATGGGTGCCCCAGGTGATCCCTGCAAGCATCAGTACGCTGCTTTCTCAGTGGGCCGCAAGAAGGCACTCCACAGCAGTGAGGGCTACCAGGCCTTAATCTTTGACACCGTCTTCGTCAATCTGTATGGCCACTTCAACATGTTCAATGGCAAGTTCTACTGCTATGTGGCTGGCCTCTACTTCTTCAGCCTCAATGTCCACACCTGGAACTTCAAGGAGACCTACATGCACATCATGCGCAATGAGAGTGAGGAAGTCATCCTCTATGCCCAGCCCAGTGACCGCAGCATTATGCAGAGCCAGAGCCTCATGCTAGAGCTACAGGAGAAAGATGAGGTTTGGGTGCGCCTCTACAAGCGTGAGCGTGAGAATGCCATCTACAGTGATGACATTGATGTCTACATAACCTTCAATGGCTACCTGGTCAAACCCAGTATTGATTAACCAGCTTTCTCTCTTGCTGTTCTCCTCTCCTTCCTCTCTTATCTCACGGTCTTTCTCTTTCTCTCTCTCTCTCTCTCTCCACTGCCCGCAATCACTGCAAACCACAAGGAATGAAACAGGAGGGTCATGATAGAGGAAGCTCCAGGATATTTTAGAAAATGGGAGGGTACAGGAACCCATCTTTCCAAAGGGGACTGTCAACATTCAAGGTCACCGACTGCCTTGAAAGACACATTCCTACTGCATTGGGGGTGCCATAGTTTATGACCTGCTTCAGCCCTCTCATGGCTTAGGTCAGCTGACAGGGTCCTAGACGTCAGTGTCAAGCCAGGGAGCAATCAGGCAGTTAGTTTATCGCTGTCTATGATGAGCTGTCTGTGACAGGTTGTGTCAGTGGCTGCTTCTCCAGATTTACAGGTGATGCAAATTGGTGCATCTCCACTGAAGAAAGCAGCAGAGTCACACTGCTCTGCTACAGGCTGAGCATTAAGTCCTGCATATCAGAGAGAGACAGACGGCCTCTCTTGGACCCAGTAAGCCTCCCTCTGCAGAGCAGCCTGGGATCCTCTGCAGTCTCCGTTCCTGTGTTGGGCTCAAAGCCAGCTCAGCCCAGGGCAGAGTGTTCCCTTTCTAAAAACTGCAGGTGGAACTGGTTCCACTCTTTCCATTTACATCATTCCATTGATACAAGCAGAGATACTTCTCGCATGCTGGTGACAGAGGAGGTTCAGAGCCAGGCAATCAGCTCTGGGATCACACTGTCTCAATCCGGCGAAGGTGGCTCCCATGGCTCTGCCAGGAGATAGTCCTTCCTTTCAAACCTCACCGTTCCCTCCAACCCATTTACTAGCATAATCTGGAGAAGGGGACTGCCTCGTGTGGGGGGCAGTTCATCATGGGTTCTAAAACTACTAAAGCACATATTAAAATCCCAGGGATTAGATATACCAGAGCTGTTTGACAGCCTGTATGAAACGTTTCGGGGGTTTCAGTCCCATTCTCTGCCTTTGGCTGTCCCCCTGCTATCAGCACTTAGTTGGAGTGAGCCACAGAAACTGGAACACCTTCCCACTGTCCAGGCTGAGGCTGCAAGCAGGACTGTGTGCTGAAATTTGGGTTGCCCCAGCCTGTTTGATGCAGGCAGCATTTTCTAGTGTTCTTGGCATTGGCCTGACTCTGCTCCCACTGTCATCAGGGAGGAGAATGAGGCCAACTCTGAGAGCTCCTGGAAACCCAGCCCTGCATGTTCTGAGGATGCCATAAAGAGCAGAGAGAGGTTTACAGGGCTGGCAGAAGACTGGACTCACCAGGGAAGCAAGAGACATGGAACAGATGTTAAAAACACACTCAAGAGAATTGCGGGCCAATTTCTCTCCTGCCAGTGTTATTACCCCTGCTTTGCTGAGGAGGAGGAGCTGGGGAGATGCAAATGAATTCCACGCTCCACACCTGCTCACATACTGCATCAAGGCAGTTGGTATTAAGAGTGCCTCCAAGGCAAGGTTTGGTGCTACTAGGGAACTGGTGTGGTGAGGCAATCCCAGGATGTGAAGGAACATGGAAACTGGAGTTCTTCCCTCTCCCTTAGCAGATGTGGAGTACTGAATCACTCCAGGGCAGGGCTTGGGCAAGTAGCAAAGGAGCAATGTGTTGGCGGGGAGGGGTATGAAATTTAGGCGTGAATGATCTAGGACTGAATCCCTCCCTCTTTCTAGAATCCACAGACTGCAATCCCAGATGTTGCATATTTACAGTACGTGGCATCCCTGTGTCTCCTCAGGGAACAGCAGGAATCTCTAATGCTGAATAACTTCCAGACCTGATTTCTGAATTCCCTTTGCTTTCCAGTTTCACCATTTGTTTCCTGCAGACCAGTGCCTTCAAGGGGGAGCTGATCAGGGCCTAAAGTGCATGGGGAAGTCAGAGTGTGCTAAATGGGCCAGCTTCAGACCCACTGGTGCTAAATAAAATGGTGGTCCCTTGGTGCTAATTGAAGCTTCAGGAGACTCACTGGTGCCCACTGGAAGGCCTAATAGAGACATATTGTACTGTGGAATTAATGGTGCTTTACAATATTAAAACCAAGAATTTGTGTGTGCGTGTTTGTGTGTGTATGTGTGTATGTATATATATTTGTATGTATATTTCAATCATATTAAAACTTTTTTGCACTTTGAGAGAATTACCCCCACGGTCTCTTCTTTCTGTAGGTTAAGGCAGTATGCTCCAGCAGAGCAGACACTGGCCACCAAGTCCAAAGAGCTGGGTTCCAGAACTGGCTCCACCACCAACCTCTGATCTTTGTCAAGTCACTCTCTGTGCTTCTGTTCCAAGCTGCCTAAGATGCAGATCATGACCCTTTGCCCCCTCTGTAAACAACAGTGAGTGGCATGGATGAGAAGTGCCACACAAGGTTTATTACTTCATAGAAAATGCTTTAAGTTCGAAAAGCACCAAGAGGTCCCATGGAAGAATCACTGGAAAGCACGTGATGGTCAGTGGTGCACCAACCACTGGAAGGTTTAGCTCTATATCTCTAGCTGATCCCTTGGGGACGGGCAAATGCAGGAAATCTCTTGTGGGAGAACAGATTTTTCTTTCTGGTCAGATTGCTGGTACATCCTGATTTCAGTTGTGTGGCAGATAGGGCAAGAACAGCTTTTCTCTGTTATTTCCACATAGGTACAGAGATATGAAAGCCAGGAAGTACAGACCAGAGAGGAAGATTAAATCATTGACTGGACATTTGTGGCATCACTAGTACTATAGGGGACAGTTTCAGAGCCAGGTTGTGGATCAGGATGGCGGGGAGGGATATGATAGGGGAATGGGCAAAAACAGGGACTCAGAGTGAGGGGATGGGCACTAGAGATCTGATAAGTAGGAAGAATGGAACGGAGGGAAGCTTGGGAACCAGGTAGAAGGATGGGTGAAAGTTTAGTGTTAAGCAGGGATGCTTAAGAAAGATGGGTGAATATTTAGTGGTAAGCACTAAGCAGGTGAAGATATGGGGGAATGGGCAGGAACACAAAGATCAACCTGGAGGGACAAGTTTGATGAAACAAGGGGCTGGGCAGGGACCTAAGATCAGATCCTGAGGGTGGTGGAAGGTTGTGAGAGTGTGGGGAGAATAAGTGAGTGCATGGCACTTACTTCACCATTTTTGGGGCCTGTTGCTGAAGAGAGAGTGCATGCTCAGCTGCATAGGGGTAGGGGGAAAAGAAGCATCAGTCTGGAAGTTCACTTTGGGCCTTTTTCTTTTCTAAACAACTGCTCTAAGCTGCATCTCCTATGTCACAAAGCTCTGATTGATTTGTAACTCATTAGAGATGACCTTTGACAGATCTGATTACAATCTCCCACCTGCTCCCTCAGGCTGCCTTGATCCCAGTGCCAAGCCTGAAGCCAGAGCGATCTCCTGGCACATCTGGTACTCCTCCAGGTCCCACCCCAGCCTCCTGTTGCTTGTCTTTCCTAAGCCACTCCACAGCCTACATAGCTACCCAAACAGAAGAAGATTCTCAGGAAGCCCAGGATTTTGCATACTCTCACCCTGGGGCCATTTTGATGAGATGCTTATGGAACTGGTGAGGTCTGTCATACACAACAGAGTCCCTGATGGTGACAGTCCTTTGGATGGGGAAAAAGGGGAATTTAATTCCCCAGCCCTTTAAAATGGTTTGTATGAATGGAGCTAGTAATACCTTTTGTTCCCTTTTCATTGCTCCCTTGCTGATCATCTCCTCTGATTCCAGAGGAGGAAGCAGGCAGGAATGGCCTATAGCTCCATTCTCTCCCCTTCCCCAGGACTGGGTGACAAGGGGCGTTCTGAGTGAATGAAAAGGCCACCCTTGGCCTCAGCAAGGGCTGGTCAGGGTGGCCGCCTCTCCATAGCCAATGGCTTTATGCTGAACTGAAGTGGGCCAGCCCCTTTCCCTTAGTGACTCTGGATAGGTGCCAGTGAGATAAGCAGCTCTAGGGCTCAAAAAGATCCCTTGGCCAGGCTGACTTTGTCACTGTCTGACCACAGGATTTCATTAGAGTCCAGTTGTACGTGAGGTTGCAGAAAACTTGTTCAGTCAATAAAAAGGTCCTGTCCACCTAACCCACCTCAGAGTCCCTGGCCAGGCTCTTACCTAGTGTAAACCAGCAGTGACTTCATTTATTTTAGTGAAGCTACAGCAGAGGCTCTGTCACACTCTCTTTTGAGGGGACTCACATGCATGGTATGATAGCAAGCAGGCAGTGTGACCTAATGCCCAATATAGGAACTGGAGTGTCAAGAGACCTGAGTTCTGGTCCCTGCTCTGTCATAAATCTTAGGTTTTTTGCCTCAGTTTCTTCATCTGGAAAATGGGAACAGTGATACCAACCTCCCTTGTAAAGTCCTTTGAAGTTGAAAAATGCAGAGCTAGGAATTAGCGTGCTTTAGCTCTTCAAAGCTGTCTGTTTCAGGACTGGCCCTTTAACTGACTTCCTGCTGCTTTCTGCTGGTTTGTGGTCTTGCAGGTAAAAAAAGGGCAGTGGGAGAACAGAGGTATGTGGGCAGGATATCGTGCTGTCTGGAAGAGGAAATGGCAGCTTGCACGCCCAGCCCAGCCAGTGGGAAGCCGAAGGTCCCTGCAGTAGCTTGTTGCCCTAACTCCTCCACCAGAAAGAGGGAAAGAAAGATTTTAAAAACAGGGAGAGGAAAGAGAGACTCCAAGGCCAACAAGAGAGTGGGTCCCAGGAGAAGCGCTGTGGAGACTGTGTATCTTTAGCTGCTAAGTCCAGCATCTTCCTGGTGCAGGCTGCAGTGAGGGGACTGGTTCAGTGTCAGTCCCCTTGTCTGCCAGGCGCAGAAGTGGGGGCCCCAGAGGAGCTGGGGTGGGGAGCGGAGGGGAGCTCTGATGTGGGTTTGAATGCCTGCCATAGCGTAACCAAGGAATCTGCTCCTGCTCAGCTCTGCCGAGATGGGGGATTTTTGTAGAGCATGCTGCTCTGGATCCAGCTGTGCTGTGATGTGGTGGATTTCCCCTCCACTCCAGCCTGCTCTTTCTCCCTCCCCTCTGAAACCACTGAGCTGGCTCTAACTTCAGAGATGTTTATATGAAAGAGCAGGGGAATAACACTGGCCAGCAACACTGAGATCCAGTATAAAACCCTCTGATTAGTCCAGTTTTCCTTCCCGATACACTTCATGAGGAGTTACTCTCTAAAGTTATCTCTTCAGTCCCTGTTCCATGCCAACCACTGAAGCGCACGAAGGGCAGATCTTCTGGTTGCAAAGGTAAATCTCCATGGCACCAACGCTGAGCTGTTTTGCATGTTATCTGAGGACAGTGTCTCCAGCCACACAGGGACACCTTTGCTTTATGCTGGGATCTGGAAGTGGAATGTGGCTAAAGGACAACTGCACAGCGCCACCACTGTCACGCTGGGATAAGGAACCTCCCAAGGGCCTGATGGAGCTCTCCTGTCTCCCACCAGGCCACCTTTGTGTGGACACATTTTGCCTTGCTGCCAGTGGAAAGAGTTGCCCTTTTCGAGCACCGTTTGCTGCAAGATGTTATCAGGAAGTGTCTTGTGAAGGGGCCAGGGCACCAGGCATTTGCTGTAGAAAGCGCCACATGAACCTTCCCCCTCACCAGCCCACTGCCATCTCCCCTTCTGTTGTACTATTGTGAGCGCCAGGGAACAAGGTATCGGCTGAAGCTCATGACATTCTCAGCCCACGGACTGGCCCTTTGTTGACTCTGAGTCACCTAACCCACAAACTGTCAGAGAGTCACTGCAGATTCAGATCCTCTTCCATTCCTTTCCAGCAGAAACAGTTAGTTGAACAGACCGGGAGCTCTCACCATGCTGGTCCAAAGCCTACTGAAGTCAATAGGAGTTTGCCCATTGACCTTAAGATCAGGCCCCAGCTGAGGAGAGGAGGAGTAGCTTCCCCACTTCAACCCCTGGTCTGTTCCCACACACATGGGGCAACACCTCCCATATGTATGGACATATGGGTCCTTGACTGTCAGACGTGGCCAAATCCTTGTGGGACTGGGCAAAAAACCTGCTGCAACAGGGACAGGGGCTCAATGTGTACGTGTTGAACACAGGGAGCGAGTAGATGAACGGACACCCATCCTGATCACATGATTTTCATGGACCTGGCCCCTGCCCACGAAGTTCAGCTTGCCAGACATCTAAATAAGCCATGCATTTATTTAAAGTATTATGGCATGCCAAAGATTCTTTCAAAGGCCAGATTAAGGCAATCTTTAGCTCTGGGCAAATCACAACACAGGATCCTCCAGCACTGCAGCCCTGTCCCTGCACCATGACCCCACACAAAGAAGCAGAGGTAACAGGAGAAGCCCCTTTCCCTTTACCTAGTGGTTGCCGGAGTGAGTGGTCTGCATTTTTCCTCTCCTCCTAAAGCAGCGGTGGGCAAAATGTGGCCAAAAGGCCAGATGTGGCCCACTAGGCCATTCTATCCAGCCTGCAGGGCTCCTAAAAAATTTAGAAAATTAATATTGATCTGCCCCTGGATGCCTGTCATGCGGCCATTGATGGCTTGCCAAAACTTAGTAAGTGGCCCTCTGCCCAAAGTAATTGCCCGCCCCTGTCCTAAAGAGTCCTTGGTTCTCCCTCTTGAGCAGTGGATCTCAGGGTTTCATAGTTTCATAGTTTCATAGTTTGTAGGGTCGGAAGGGACCTGAGCAGATCATCTAGTCCAACCCCCTGCCATGGCAGGAAAGAGTACTGGGATCAAACGACCCCAGCAAGGTGTTCATCCAACCTCCTCTTAAA
>NW_017728931.1:50895080-50967209 GCF_001723895.1 Crocodylus porosus | reverse complement strand
TCCGCCCACCCTTGTAACCTGTCAAGGTCTGATTGTAGCCTGTTGCATCCTTCCAATGTTCCCACATCCCCCCACATCTTAGTGTCATCAGCAAATTTGAACAGGGTGCTTTTTACCCCCTCATCCAATTACTACCTATCTAGATTTAGGGGCTATGTTGGGGCTATTGTTTCAGGCTCTCAGTAGACCCAGGACAACATTGCTGCTTTGGATACACAGCTGTCACATTTTTAACTTTGTTTCTGCAGTCAGACAAACTTCTTTTTAACAAAAGGTGAGCCAGCCCAATATAATCACATGCTTCCAGGAGCTGAGGGCATAAGCACTGGCCTGTGCTACTTATGCCTTAAACCAGCCTTGCTGCTTTCACCTGTTGAGAGGCAGTCAGAAGTGTTGGTATACACTGGACAGTGACAACCAGCCCGGCACAAAGAGGTGAATGTACTGTGTTATCACATAATGCGTTTGTCCTGCAGAATAAGCAAATAAACAGGTGACAGCCTTCAAGAGCCCATTTTCTACACTTTATTTTAATTATTCTTTTCTGATTCCAGTGCCAGCTTGAACTGTATTTTCACAGAAATCTTTTGGGTGCATAGTGGAGGGGAAAGAGTAGGAGGGTCAGGTGAAGACTGAGCAGTACAACAGGAAAAGGTCAGTGACGCAAACTCAGAGAAGCGGGCTTGCACTCTCTTACCTGAACTGCCTCTCTGTTTGTCCGTGTTGTTTTCTGTCGCTTCAGCGGCACTTCACACATCTGGGGACCACAGCTTCTTCCACCACCCACGTTCTTCCTCCCCCTCTTAGGGCTAGAAGGAGGGGATGGGGGAGCAAAGCGAGTAGAGGCTATTTTACCAGGCTGCCAAAGGACAAATGTACCAGGGCTTCTGAGAAAGCTTTACTCCACTCTGGTTACCAAGCTCACCCTTCAAAGGGATGCATATAGCTTTCCTGAGGTGCTTTCTCCTGGGGTGCAGAGAAAGAGGTGGAAAGTCGGTTCTGATGAATAGTACTAGCTTGACAGGCTTTGAAATGCAAGTGTTCGCCTGATCCCTATACCAGATACTGCACAGCAGGATCTGCAACCATGTAAGCTTTCCCTAACCCCAACACACCCCCACAAGGAGGGTAAGGAGGGAAAAGGAAGTTCAGTCCCTCAGTTCATTTTGGCCTTCCTACAAAGCACATGGACTTCACTGAATCTCTTGCTGACCAGCAGCAATGTGAGCATGTGTGTGTGTATGTGAGGGCACGTGTGTGTGTAAATAGAAGATGCTTGAGAAATTCTCCACTTCCCTGCCCCAAAATGCATGTTACATAGCTCTGACTGTGCAATGACACCCCAGTCAACTTGGGGAATATTGGCTGATACCCTACAAGCACCAGCAGAACTTTTCTTTTTGATGAAAAAAAGCAACAAGAAGAAAAATGCTATTGCTTCAGTGGTGTGCATTGACCTGCTGTTTTCACTGGAGTTGCTAGCACTTCATACAGTATTGGCATTTCAGAGGACCCCCAACACATGCACACATACACATCCATATTCCTCCCAGGAAACTGCTGCAGTTAAATGATAAGGTTGCCTGCCAGGCTTCTCACCTCAAAGGTCAGACCCCCTTCCTCCCAGGATGTTCTGCACACTGCTCCCCTGAGCCAGACTTGCCATATGGGGCAGCTAATGTGATTTTTTTTAAAGTGCCTGTTACGCTATACTTATATAGCTATGTATTGCTTCTGTCCAGCAGAGTCTGATGGCTCTTTAGTGACCACAGATGAATAAAAATAATCTCCATGCTGACCCTGTCTCCTTGGCAAGCCACACAGCACTAACTGCAGGACTGACACTCATGCAGAGCCCCTACAAAGAGCCAAAGCCAAACCCCAATGACTGCTCCTCCAGGAGGAAACCTGCAGCCTTTCTTCCCACACAAATTAATCATGCCTACTGCTTCTCATAGTCTATTGCTTGCAGCTAGCGACTCACAGAGCCTGCTTGCATTTTAGGGCCAAACTCCTCTCTGTGCCTTTACTGGCTCATCTGAAGAAAGCTGACCCCAGCCAGGATCTGGAGTCTTTCATAGGAAAGATTTGCAGAAAAGCAGTTCCCTAGCAAAGCTACTGAGACACCAGCCTACCCTCCCTAAGCAGAGTGAAAAAACTTCATGCTGTCATACTGATGAGGACAACATGGCTATTTGGTCTCTAACATGATGGGTGCATCTCTGGTCTACAAGCCAGTTTCCTTCAGGCTACTCAGCTCCTGAATCAGAACTACTCCCAGTCCTATCTGTTTCTTCCACACAGGTCTCTGGGGAGAAGTCTAACACAGTAATCCCCTGACTACCAGGGATGCTGTGAAGTATTTATATACTGCTGTATAGGACCACATACATAGTGCCTGGAAGGGCAGCATGCATTGCTGTGTGAGTGCTCAGGTAAACTTGGACAGCAAATATAAAGGGCTGCAGCAGCAAGGACCGCTTAAGAGCTGGCAGTGCAGCTCATCAGCACGGAGCTTTAGGGAGGCACACTCATCTCATAAACCTACTGAAAATAAATGGCTTCTATTCTACTGCATTAATATCAGTGAACATAATAATAGTTATGCTCCTGAACTACCTTCCCCTGCTAAGCCTCAGGGGCCCTGGGCAATAATTTCATAATAAAACCTATTAAGAAGTCAATAATCTAATTAACACCATCCCCTAAAGCTGCTCAGATACACAGGCAGGTAGACAGAAAGAGATCTAGCATGGGACAAAAGGAGGAGGAGAAATGTTTTAAACAAAAAGGGGACTATGGCTATAATGATAAACTCCTTTGATGGAAGGAAGAAACTGTGATTAAACAGAGAACAGACATAATAACACCACCTCTGGGCTTATTTCCATGAATTTCCCTGAAGCAGCATGTACCTTCTTTAAGTAATTCTGAATGCACAATAAACCTTTGAATCTATCTTAATTTATTAGGCCTTGAAGCCTTTGTTGCTGCATAATAAATTCATCATGTATTTGAATACAAGCCATTCTCATTGTAAATATGCAGGCATCCAGAACCCCAGCTGTCTGTAAAGCACTTTTAAGCTCACCCAGGCAACAAAATCACCATCTCCTCTCCAGGCAAAACCAGTAGCTGACTCTTAAAAGCAACCAGCCAAGTGAATGCTCAGTGAGGAGCTTATTTTGGGGGCATCTGTGGTGTAAGGCTGGCATCACCTGGCCAGAACTGCTCTGGTCCCCAGTGAAGACCTGCTTTTTCTACAGAGCTTCTCTCTTCAGTATAGCTTCTGGTGCAGGGGCAGTCCCCTTGTTGTCAACACAGATGTGAAATACCAGGGCACACAGGACTCCAGCTACACCCGCTGCATTTGGAAAATCTCCTCCAGCAAGGTAATTTTTAGGAATCTGTTTAGGGCAACTGCTAACTGAATAATAACATTGTCCTGGCTGGACCAG
The DNA here is from genome assembly GCF_001723895.1 of Crocodylus porosus. Lineage (NCBI taxonomy): Eukaryota > Metazoa > Chordata > Crocodylia > Crocodylidae > Crocodylus > Crocodylus porosus. The sequence continues at coordinate 50,963,751 of NW_017728931.1, read as the reverse complement.
TCCTTTTTCTATTAGGTGATTAAGAAACAGAGGATGATGCCAAGATGATAGATTGATGAAGGGGTAGAGTATCGCATAGTCTCACCTATGCACTACTCTACATATAGTTTTTCAGATAAGTTTTTGGCCAGGTTCCAGATCACAAAGGGAAACAAGGTCAGGTCCAGGACATGAACTCTGGGTCTTGAAGGCCTGGCTATGTGTTAGACCAAGTAGCCTCTCAGGGTACTGCGGAGCTGGAACTGTGAGCAGAACGTGGCCTGAGGGGATTTGATTATGGGGGATTATGCAGGAGAAGGAAAGAAGCCAACTTTATTCTCAGCGCTTAGGCCAAGTTTGCAGAGCTGGCAGTTAGTGAACAAAAACAAGCCTATTTTATATGGGTAACACAAGCACATTCACTGGTACAATAAGCAGAACTTCCCCCAGGTACCATTTTAACAGACATATTTCAGAGTAGAACCGCAATTTGAGGGAAAATATACTTGGCACAATGTTGTAGTTTTAAGAAATGTAAATGTCTGAATGGCAGGAAATTCAAAGTAAAGGTTATACTCAAAAGCACTTTTTTTTTTTTTTGGAAAGTACCAGAATTAACCTGAAGAGTGTTGAAAAACCTAAAACATGGCTGAAGTTTGGGAGGAAACTTTATGGGGTCCCTAGCTCCAGCTCTTCAAGTGAGCCATTAGAGCATGGAGCCTCCACCCGCTCCCAGGTTCCACTTCACACCACGTGGCAGCAGTCATCCATACCTGAACAGCGCGCTTGTCACAGGAACCTCACAAATACCTTAGCATAACCAGGAACTTTAGCTAACCAATAATAAAACACACCCAAGGTCTCCAAAACTAACCTAAATTTTCTACCTCCACTGAAGGCAACAGAATGAGATCAATCTTGAATTTCTAGGCCAGCCTAATTTTTTTATGTCATAAGTCCCACACCTACCCAAACCAAATTACTCCACAGAAGTGCTCTGTACCTAGTTTTTTTAACACTCTCATAACTCACTTCTGTTTGCCCCAGATGTTTCTGAGACAATTCTGCTTTGGCATGCATGTGAGATTTCTTGTGGCTTAGATCAGTTTCTATTAAGTTGAGGGGAGAAATAGAATCACTCATAACAGATAGCTAGGCTTCACCCTGAACTAATATTTCCCCACTGATACATCTATGGTGACCCGATTCACACTCCTATGACAGCCTCAATTCTAATGGTTTCATGGGTCTATTCTGCTGCACAAACAAAGGCTTGTACTTATGTTCTTTGACTTTTTGTTTTAAATAAAAAATAAAATAAGAAGCTGTTCTTTTTCCTTTTTTTTATCTGAGGCCCTGTGAAAATGTAGTTTTGCCTTGGCCTCCCACATTTTGAACTTCATCACTCTGCTCATGCAAAAAGAAAAAGTTTCACAGTTTTGGCAGCATCACTTCATTGGCAGTAATAAACTTAGCTCAGTGCAATGGGCTTGGTCTTCATCTGGCAAAAATCCATGCAATCAGTTGATTCCAATGGGTCTATGCTGGTTCATACCAGCTGAGGATCTGGCTCAATTATTTTATTACAAGCATCCCTCAAATCACTGTTGTTTGAATGTATTGTTTCATAGTAACAGCAACACCTCTTCCTCACTAAAAGAAAAAGCCTGAAATTTTATTCTTCTGCCACTTTGAAGCCATTTGTGCACAGAGGCACTTTTCTTTGCCACAAGAAAAAGGAGTTTCTTTCTGTCAATGTGCTTAACTGAAAACGAAGTGCCTTTTCTGCATGCTTTCCAAAAACACTCATCTCTGGAATGAGACAGTGCACAGCTGCTCTCAGCCCATGGGGGAGTCAGAGAAGAGGGTGGGTATCATAAACATGGTGTGTGGCAGCTCTCACAGGTGCAAAACCTATCTAAATACATGCAGCATGACCTCATTACCCTTGCTCATGTTGAGGAGCAAGGAGACCCACTGCAATCCATTGAGCTGCTCTCAGAGTAGCGTATGCTAAGGAGCTTATCTGTGTTACGGGCCTGCATTGATGCAGACTCACCAGTGAGGCTGGTGGCAGATGTGCGTTATCCCAGTGCAGCCCTTTTATACCAGGGAAAAGGAAAAGGAGATGGGTGCAGGCACTGCCAGAAAAATAATTTTGAGATCTGGATAATGAGCGTTTTAAGCATGAGATTCTGAAGCCATTCTTCAGGTCTAGTTGACCTGCTCTAAGATCTCCCTTCATTCCCAGGGCATGTCAGCTTCCAGATAAGGCTGCTCTAACCAGCAACAGCCCAGCAGCAACCATTACACCAGTTAGGGATTGCTAGAGCCCACTAACACTTCGACTGCACTCCTCCTTGGCCTAACCCTACATGCTAGAAGCTGGGTGCAAGCTTCTCTGGCTATACACCCTGCAAAGAGTCTCCATACCAGGAATCCTCAGCTGCCTACTGGTGGCAGCTTTTTATGGCCCCTTTACACTGATAGGTGATATGGTATCAGAGCTGAGGAGCTGGCCTGAGGTCTTTGTCATTTGCAGTCCTGCTTCAGTGAGACAGATGAGGCATGTTCTTGACTGCAGAGTTTGGAGCATGAGTCTCAGTAGGGTTTGGATTATAATGCTGTGCCTGAAATGGCCTTTTGCTGCAGGCTTCCTAAAAATAGTTCCACCCACTCCCTCAAATCACTGTTCTGCTTTCTGTATTTGAGGCCTGAGAGTCCCTTTCTGGACTGCAGTGATGAAAAGCTAATCCTCCTCCATCCCTCTTCCCACTTCTTGAAACTATTCTCTGCTCCATGTCCCTCCTCAAGCTCTCATTATTAACCTGCAGCTTTTGCTCCTGTCCTTGTTTTGCCCCAGGCTCTGTTGTGCTACTTGTGGCCTCCCTGATGTCTTTGTGGGCCTTGATCCACCAACCCTGTCAGGTAAATAGGCTTGAAACCATGTGCTCCATTGCTGGTTTCCACAGGCATACTTTCAAGCACTTTGGTTTCTGCTCCCTGAAATTACTGACCTGGAGCTGACTGTGACTTGGAGCTCATCACTCAGACACTTCTGACTGCTCAAACGCTGTCACTGGGCTTATACTAACTCTCAGCTCTGTGGCCACTCTGCATGTCAGTATTTCAGTATCTTCCTGCCCGGCCCTACTGGCCATGCTTGTCCAGCCCTGACCAGACAGGAAACGTTACACATTGTACTTTAGACAGTTTGTGCATGCAATGGGAGGGGAAAAGGGTATTGGGTTTTGAGGTTAGGTACATATGTATTTTCATTTGCAAAATGCAGGGGGGTTGCACTTGGGGTTGTATTTGGGACTGCCTGGGTATAGGGCAGAATATGTTTCTACACGGTGAAAATGTCCATATGACGGTTGTGCTTATAAAGGTGGTGGTTGCTGTTTGGGACAAGGACTCAGGACTCCCGGGCTCTGTTAATGGCATTGCCACTGCCCTGTTGAGAAGTCCCTTTAATCACCTCTTTCCTGCTTATTTTGCAGAATGGGGATATTCCCTTCCTCGCATCTGTGCAATGAGAAGTAATACATTGAGATCCTCAGGTGAAAGGAAAGAGAAAATGTTTGTGTGTCTGCGCAGAGTGAGGGACATGTTTGTTTGTGTGGGTAGGTGAGCTCTGTGTGTGGGAAAGGTGTCTGTGTATGGTGTGGCTGTGCAAGTGCGGTGGCTTTACATACGAGGGCACACCAGTTCAATGCAAGGTGTGATTTTTTCAATTGGCTTAAACAAGCGGGCACTGTCTTGGTATGGATGCACTTAAATGGAGTTCATCCTGGTTTGCACCAGTGCAGAAACCTGCAGGGGTAAGCTAGGTTTCCTGTGGTGTAAATGCATCCACACAGGGATTAACAGTTAGCAGTTTTTTTTAACTAGATAAAACTCAGCCAAGGTGTGTATGCAAGCCTGAAGTGGCAAGTATTCAGCATGGTCTACGTGTGTGTGTGTTTCAAACGGGCAGGCTGTGGGTAGCTGGAAGTGTGTCTGCATGCTGGGGGTGCATGCAATGATTGCATATGGATACCCAGCACTGTCAAGCTGAAGCCCAGACAGCTGATTCCTCGTCCCCCGCCCGTACCTTTTTTCAATACCAGTCAGGAAGTGGGACGTGGTTTGGGGCTTTTTATTCTTGGCCTCGCTAGCCTTTTCGATACTTCGGGGCCTCATCTCATTCTGACGGGGCGAACAAGCTGCAGTTTCCTGTGCAAAGGTGAGAGGGAAAAGAGCTTACTTGAGCACAACCCCTGTGCTCTGACGGAGCTGGCCAGCTCCAGCCTCTCTCCTCTGGCTCCAAGCAGTCCCAGCTAGCCAGCAGCCAGGTGCTGAACTAGGAGCCTGCTGTCTCCACCTTTCGCTGTCTGAGGACCACCACGTCACATCCATTCGATGGGCAAGTCCAGCCACTGAGGGGCATCTGCGGCCAGGCCACACAGCAAAGGAGGGCACCACATAAACAGGTAATGGGGTAATGCCAGACAGCTCCCATGTAGAGGAGGCTGAATGCAGGAGGTTCTTGGAAGGAGTTTCAATCTGACCCATTTTTCCTAGCACTTGAGGAGATCTGATCATTTATTTATCTTTCTTTCTGTTTCCACATCCCTTCTCCTCTCATCCTGCCCCATACCTCTCACAGACTGCTTCTATTTTTTTCATTGTTTTTGTCTTTCTTTCTCTGAACTGACATTGTTTATCAGAACCGAAATCTCTCTTGTGTGTCCAATGGCAACCTTAGCCCTCTAGTAATCCACCTTCTCTCCTGCCTTGGGCTTCAGCTTGTGCCCTTGCTTTTCTTTCCTTTTTTATATCCTTATGACCAGATATTTCGCAGAATTCACAGATTCGCTGGAACCTGACGGGGCCATGCCGCGAGTGCTTCTGCTGTGACCTCAAACTTGAGACCTCTGGGCTGTCAACCATGTGCCTTAGCACCCATGTCCGCCACCCCCACCCCGTGGGTTTTTGCTTGCTACAACAATCCCTAAGCCCCCTATTCATGGAGGAAGAGGGTTTTCCCCTCTTATCTGGGCAAGTAAGATCACCTGGATACAGGAGAGACTGGGGAACATAAAGATATGGGGCATGAATGTCCCACTCAGCCTATGGCAGCAGAGAGCTTCACCCTGACCTGCCTTGAAAGGACCCATATATGCAAGGGAAGGACAAAAGAGTTTGAATTCCTCCATCATGGAGGGCTCCCTCTGAGACAGCATGGGAGATTTCTAGAGAAGCAGCTGTGGTTGAAGGGCATGTGTGCTTGTATGATTAAACCTTTGTTTACCGCATTGGGCACCCTTTTCCCTATCCCTTTATATAATCCCTGTCCCATTCAAGCCCTCTAGGCTCTGCCTGCTGATTCTCCTGCTCACTCTCTCTCTGACATCCAGAAAGCTCCCTTTCCCCTTCAGCTAATGATATGAAACCATGTATTTGCCTCCCTGCAGTCTCTAATGCTTGCAGTTACAAAAAGTCTTCCCACACCATGCACTGGGTGTGACCTATGTAGCTTCTCTGCCTGAGTCAGCGACCAGCCTGAAACAATAGGGCTGAGTGGGGTGCTGTTATACTCATTTCAAGAACACTTTAACTCTGCAATCAATATAAATGTCAGTACTGCTGGTAGTCAGTTTTGTTCAGCAGTTGAACAAAGGAGGAGACGACTCAGACGATGAAGAGATGTGCAGTCAGAGGAGTGGATTCTCCTTCATGTGACATGGATAGTTAGGCTGTTTTTTAGAGAGATCTGACTTAGGGCCTGTGCTGAGAAGTGCCACCTTGCTACTTTATTGGTTTCAAAGTAAACTTCTGCTAATAGCACTGAGGGAGGATTGCTGTAGGGAACCCTCACGCGCTCCCAGAAAAGAAAGGGGAGAGATCACATCCCGACCTGCGCTGGTGACATCCTCTTCTCTCTTCCAGTGTGATCCATTCCTGCACTCAACATCAATGAAGTCCTCCCCTCCCCTTCTCCTTCATGTCAGGCTGTTTGCTCTCCTGGCCATCACACTGGCATCAGAAGCCACGCAGGGTAAGAATGGATCACTTCTACACTCCATCAGGGATATCAGGGAGGTGTGTGGGTGAGACAGTGCACAATGTTGTTTGTCACTCTGCTGTATGGGAGGAGGTCAACCTGATGTGGAGCTTCCTCCATGCCCTGAAGCCTGCCAAGAAGCGTGGAAGCAAAGGACTATATGAGTAACATAATAGGTAACATTCTTTTAGAGGCACCCCATTTTGGAGGGTGTGAGCAAGCAGGTAAGAAGAGGCTGTAAGCTTCTTTCATTATCGATTGGAGATGTGTCTCCTGTGTGTTAGTCCACCCGTGCATTGGATGCTGCGTAGAGCTGTATGGAATGCTCCTGAATACCTAATACCTTTTGTTATGATGGGATTAATGGAATTAATCTCCTTTCTGTTGACAGGATCCTCAGATCTAGAATGCTTTTATGACTCGGGGGTAACTCTCTTTTGCACCTGGACTCCAGATGGGACTCTCACGGAAGCACCGTGTCAACTTGATGCTGAACTTCAGAACCCTTCTCCTGACGACTGGTATGTTCTTGGAATGATTTAGGAAAAGCAAAGTCTGCTTTTCTTTAATTCGACAGAAAATGAACAACTGACCTGCAAGTTTAGTACAGGGCCTCAGCTGGAGTAAATTGGGGTAACATGATTCTTTCCAATACAGCTGGACTGAGTCCACAAGGACACCTATTCTCAAACCTGGAGTAGGTAGGATGTTGGCCAACTCTTTATGCATCATTCCTCTTTTCGTGGTATAACAAAAAATCTAGCCCAGTTTCTTCTTTCCTGTTTAATTTCTGTAATTTGATTCATTTTCTTCAGAGTTCTCCTACCAGTAGGCTGGCTGATTTCAGACCATGAAGGGCATTAGTAACTGTATCAGGGCACTGTTGGTCTGCCTAGCAAGAGGATAGATCAAGGGTGGGCAAAATGTGGCTCGCGGGCCAGATGTGGCCTGCCAGGCCATTCTGTCTGGCCTGTGGGGGCCCTAAACTTTTTAGAAAATTAATATTTATCTGCCCCTGGCTGCCTGTCATGCGGCCCTCAATGGCTTGCCAAAACTCAGTAAGCAGCCCTCCACCCAAAATAATTGCCTGCCCCGATGTAGATTTATATTGGCTTTTTCTAAAGCAGCAATGGGCTTCTTAAGAAATGTTCTACCCTGGAGGGGCAATGGGAGGGGACATGCTGCTGAGAGCGGAGGGGAAAGGAGGAGGACAGTGAGACTGGGAACGAGATTTTTAATTGACCTGGGGACTGATCCCATGCTAGTCTGCCTGCCAAGGGTGGCCCAGGAGCTGAGACCAGGGGGTGCAGCCCCAGTGCTCCACTTCACAAAATCCTAGATCTGCTCATGCCCTTCTTTAGCACCTCCTTCACTCCCTGTTCTCCATGGTGATGGTGGCAGGTCTGTAGCCACCACTGAGTTCACTGAGTAGTGTTTAGCTGTGGCATGAGACCCACTTTATGGTGGTTAGCTAGGTTATCCTTTCAGAAAGAGGCTTCATTTGGAAATGGTAATAGATGGGTCTCTGTTGATGGCTGGCAGCTTCCTTTAAGTGGTGTAAGAGTGTCCAGTAGGTAATAGATCTCCTTGGGCTATGGAAAAGGCACAGCAGGGGGCTGCCACATGACAGTGATGGGTGAGAGGGTTTAGGGCTTCTTTCCAGTACTGGGTCTTTGAGTTATGCCCTGGGCCAGAAACAACATATACCAGCAACAGTGGGAAGAGGACTCCCACTCAGAAAACCACCTATTTTATGCCCTCCCTTTCTCTCCCCTTCCACCTACCCATGCCAGAGTAGGACGTAGAAATGATTACGTGGCACAATTCACTCTTCTCAGCAGTCCTGGGGAGCATTGTAGGAGGGAGTTTGTTTGGCAGCAACTGCCACAGTTGTCTGGAAGCTACTTGTGGGTGCAGCACCTGGCTATGCGGGGAGCACAGCTTTGGAGGTGAGGATAACGTGGAAGGCAACTTTCCTATTTGCCTTTAGTGCCCCACCCTGCTGCCTAGGATTAGCGGGCTGGCTTCCTCGTGGCTCTCTGTTGGGTAGTGTGCACAGATGGAGCAGTCCCTGGGCTCCCTCAGGGGAATGGATTGCATTGCCTCTCGCACTGGGAGGGGGGATGTATTAGGGGAGCTGGGGATAGAACTTAGCAGCAGATCCAGAAACAAGGCACAGGCAATGTGGCCCCCACTTCGCCTGTGCTGGGAATGCGCAGTGAGCTCTAAGCTCATCGCTCGGTCAGTGCAGGCTCCTGCCAGAGCTCTGCCTGAACTGTGACCTCGGAGCTCATCGGTTGACTAGGGTGGGTTCCAGTGAGAGCCCCTGCTTTTGTTCAGCTTCGGAGCCTGGGGGGTGAGCAGTGCTGCTGTTCACCCTCAGCCTGAGCAGGGAGAGGAACCCCCCTGTTGTGACTAGACACAGCTGGAATCCAGTTGTGCCCCACAGATGTCCATGGGAGTTCTGCGGCTGAGGCTAGTGGGGGCAGGAGCACAGTGTGCTTGAGAACAGGAAAAGAGGCAGAAGATACAAAATGAACTTCTCAGAAAGAAATGACTGCTATGGGGTTGCAAATGAACAAGCCCTGCCGCACTGCCCAGAGACTGGCCATGTTGCCAGGGTTTACCAATGGAGCCCAATAACAGTGCTGCTGTTCACCAGCCCCATCCCCCTTCCCAATGAATTCAGCAGCCAGGGAAAGAAAGGGAAGAGTGGCAAAGACAGTGCTCACACCCTGGGCTCTGGAGCTACATGAAAGCCCTGGCTTCAGGCCACCCCTGTGTGGACAGCTCGCATGTGACACAGTCAAAGAAGGGTGCAACCACACCATTTTACCCCCTCCAGATCCACCCTGATAGAATTCCTTGTGCCCTTGCCCTTCCTGGCCCATTCACACAAGTCTCCCCCTTATGCATCTATGTAGCATGACCCTACCCTGCCTCTCTTGTACCAAACCAGCCCTATGTGGATTAGGGCAGGGCCGGAAAGAGAAGTCTGTGTAAGGAGCCCTTTGGGTGACTCAGTCTTCATCTGATGAGGGGGAGGAGAGGTTCTTTTTTAAAATCTTCCCCAGGCTCCTGCTGCAGAAGCTGAGCCCACTGCCCTATTCCTTCCCACAGCACCTACATTTGTTTTGCATCATTTTGTTTCCAAGGGGATATTGGCAAAGCAAAGGCCTAGACACCTACTTCTTTAAATAAGAGAAGCAGACTGTGTCCTTCCTGAGAACCAAAGATCAGCTTTGCCTACTGGAGACTCATCCAGGCACTTCTAAAATGCTGGGGTCAGATTACAGATTTCCCTCGCTTTATGCTGTGTGTGTGTTCCTGGAAAATGGCACATAACTCAAATTCACTTAAAGGGAACCCACTTTACAATGTAACTAATAGGGATATGTTCCAAGACCTCAACTGTACTGACCCCCAGACTTATTTCTGTCACTTTTACGAGACAATTTTAGTACTCGCCAACAGCACCAACAGCTGCAGCTGCCCTGGGAGCAGCACCATTGGGCTGTGCCGTGCTGCCTGCCTGCACGGCAGTGGGACACACATGGCATCATGCTGCTCCTGGGACAGCTATAGCTGCAGAAGCAAGAGCACCAGCTGCCCTGAGCAATGGGCTTCCACCACACCGAACACCTAAGAGTGAATTTACCTCGCATATAATGAATTTTTGGTATAAATGAATTCACACATACAGAACCTGCATAAATCGAGGGAAACTTGTATTGCTATGCACCTTGCCTGTGGCTGTGAGGAGGCCAGTGCAGAGCACAGTAGCTCACTCAGTGAGAGGGACACTTTGTGGGGACCAAGTGACATCAGAGGCCTGGGATCCGTACCAGATTCTTGTTGATCTCCATCTTGGAGTCTCCCTGGTTATATAAAGAAAGAGTGGTTGCAGGGCCTTCTCCTTGAGAGCTTTCAGATTCTGGACTTATTTCTTCCCACTTTGGCCTGAAAAACGTTGCGACTGGGTGACTTTTGGGCCTTCTGCTAAAGATATGTGTATAAGAAGTGTATGAAGCAGGACTCTGTAGGGAGCTGGTTGAGCTCCTGTTGGCCTGAAGATTTCATAGATTTCATAGATTTCATAGACATTAGGGCTGGAAGGGACCTCGGGAGATCATCGAGTCCAGCCCCCTGCCCAAAGGGCAGGAAGTCAGCTGGGGTCATAGGGTCCCAGCAAGATAAGCATCCAATTTACTCTTGAAGGTGTTCAATGTAGGTGCTTGAACCACCTCCGCTGGCAGACTGTTCCAGACCTTGGGGGCTCGGACAGGAAAGAAATTCTTCCTTATATCTGTGGCTGGGATTTCCTTGGATTTTGTTATCAATGATATTAGGCATCTAAGAGTCATGGAGAAGCCTCATTTTTGTTTAAACAAAATGAATACATCCAAAGTCCTCAAGTTCATCAATACTCTCACACCAGCAAACCATGGTCTCCTCTTTCTTACAGGTGCTGCAAGGGAAAATGTAAATTATACGGGGTTGGCCCCAGGAGATGTGACCTTGCCTTCAACAACAAGACTAATGTGGGTAACTTCCCTGGAATTAACCAGCTAATAAAAACCTGGGGGTTGTAATTTTCTGCTAAGAGACTAAATTTTATTTCCTGATTCCCATTATCTGACTTGGGGCATGGTTACAAAAGTGGTAATAATTATAGCCATCTGGCACAGGTCAGAATCCCATCACCATCCCACCCAGGCTGTTGTAGTCTCCAGGGGGTAGTGAATTTAGTACCCCTTCCTTCCCTTTCTGTTTGATACCTGTTATACTTTATGTAGGATCCTGCCCCTTTTTTTTATGGATAAGTCCAGAGCCTTCACATTGTGCTTGTGGCACCCACACACTTATATCAGCAGTAAAGCTGTGACACAACTCGACCAATAATACCTAAGTAGATGCTTTGCCATTCCAACCTGACTCAGCCCATTTTTCTCCCTTGGGGAAGAAGTGATGGCAAGCCTTGAATATTCAAATACTCTCCTCTCCCTGCCTCAACTTCCCAAGTCAGGCTAATTCCATTTCCCTGCTAATTAGTAACTGTGAAGTGCTGCAGGCTCCTTTGCATGCTAAGGGTCATGCAAAGGAGTAGACCTTGCCATGACAGACGCCTTAGCAATATGGTTATGAGGGAGGTAACTTGTACTACTCACAAATTCCCCTTGCAGATACCTGCCTTGACTTATTCAGACAAGCTTACCCTGACTGTGTCCTGCCAAACTGGGGAGCACTGGACAATGGTGAAGCAAGAGAAGAAATTTTCACCATTTGACAACAGTGAGTGTTGACCTGTCATTCCCTTCCTGCAGGCTTCTCCATTCCAGTCTACCTGCCCAGTGGGCAACCTGTTCTTCACCAAGCATATGGAGCCCACTGCTTTTCCCTCCTCTTCAGCAATTGTCTGCTCCCTCAGCCACCAGAGGCTCACCATGCTGCTCTGGCTTTGACCTGATGCTTCATGCTAGCTACCCAAGCCTGGGGTCTGGATCTACTGGCAGTGAACTGTAAAAAAGGCATATTTGTTGTTTTCAAAAGCACTTAGAACAAGATCTTCACCTGGTGTAAATCAACAGAGGTGATAGGGCATCTCCATTTTACACCATTTTACATGGCCTCATGTACCTCCAGAGCGGGGAGAGGAACCACCCTGTTGTGTCTGGACGCAGCTGGAATCCAGTTCTGCTCCACAGATGTCCATGGGTGTTTTGCTGCTGAGCCGAGTGGGGGCAAGAGCACAGTGTGCTTGAGAACAGGAAAAGAGGCAGAAGGTCTGAAATGAACTGCTCAAGAGAAATCACTGGTATGGGGTTGCAAATGAACATGCTCTGCCGCACTGCCCAGAGACTGTCCATGTTGCCAGGGTTTGCCAGTGAAGCCCAATAACAGAGAGAGTAAATTACTACTTCAGTTTTTCCTATGGCTCTTCATAGTGTCTGTATTAGCCTCTCTCTCCCTCTTCTCTCTCCAGTCCAGATGAGGCCACCAGACACCCTCAAACTGGTAAATGACACTGGACACGTCTACAACTTAACGTGGAGACTTAGTGTTTCTTCTCATTACTTAAATGAAAAACGGGAATATGAACTACGGTACCGAGCTCAGAATAAGCCCTCAGAGGTGAGTGCAGGGGCCTGGATGGGTTTCTTCTGCTGTCGTGCCTGGATGGGTTTCTTCTGCTGTTCTCCCACAGAGAACTTGTCTTTCCCACTGAGGGTTTGTCTGTGTCACATACCTAAAACTCCTGGTCTTGCTCTTAAGCAGAGAAAGGCCTTGGCAAAGTTGAACCACCCATCCACTCTCATCTGGATCTCTAGGGGCACCCTCCACCCCCAATTCTGAGCATGCCAGAAACAGAGATCTCAAGAGCAGTTGTGGGAGCACCCATGGAGTAGCTTCCCTACAGGTTTTACAAGTATGAACTGGAGCAGGTGGGCAGGGTGTACTTGAGAGTCACCCTCCCTGGAAGTCCTGGTGATGTGGTGAAGGCATAAATGTAGAGTCTAGACCCTTGCAGAACTCACTGCAAGGGCAAACAGCCCCTTTCTCCTGAAAGAAGCAGATTTTTAGGGAGACCAACTTAATCCATTTCGTTTGCTGAGATGTGATGGAGGTGGCATGAAAGCAAACAAATTTCCCAGTCTGCCCAGTGTTAAGTTGGGAGGAATGGTCTCCTCCCAGTATTGGAGAGTGTGGAGTCTGAAGAGGAGAAGGGTGGAGAGGGGCTCCTGTCACTATGAAATAGGCTTCTATGTGGGCAAGAGCTGTCCCCCTGGTACCTACCGGCTGTGAGGGACTTCTCTCCAACTGAACTGCAGAGATGTACAAAGGGATGGGGCATGGCAATAACTCTGTAACTTTTACTCTTCCCAGGATTTTATATATGTCAGCATTAAGCAGGATCAGGAGTGGGTGAAATTTGATAAACTTCTGCCTGACTCAGAGTATGAAGCTGCAGTTCGTGTGAAACCAGGCAGACAAAGTGGTTTAAAAGGCCTGTGGAGCAACTGGAGCAAAACCATAACATGGAGGACCCATTCTAATGGTATGGAGCTGTGGGCAAGGCTCACAGGGAAGCAGGTGTGGAATGGGGAGGCCAGGGCCTGTAGACAGGGGAAGACAAGGGAGGCAGTGTCCCTACCTCATTTCTGGGTTTGACATGTATGAACAAGATGGGCAGGGCATACCTGAGAGTCATCCTCCCTAGAAGTCCTGGTGATGTGAAGACACCCCTGCAGAGTCTAGACCTTACCGAACAGGTCATGGAGTTCTGTGGACATGGAGGAGTGCACTCATGAAAGAGCAATATAAACAATAGAGATCACTTTGGCGGGTGCTAAAACCAGACACAGGCAATCCCGGCCTGAGCCCCACTGAAGTCACTGGCAGAACTCCTCCAACAATTTCACCTCAAAGCTCAAACCTCACAGAGCAGCAGGACACCCCTCTAGCCTGCAAAGCAAAGGACCAGGAAGGATATTTTCCAAAGAACCCATTTGATCTAGTGTGTGTCTGCACCACAGCAGCAGAGATCCATTTCACTGCTGAGAAAACAAGTCCCATCAACCTGTTGCCCACTCCTCATATGTCAACTCAGAAAGGAGATGGAGAGAGCCTCAGCATTGCATTCAGGACCTGAATTTCTGACATGCTCAAGAGTGGTGGCTTGGCATGCCCCAAAGGCACCCTCATCATCTCATTTCTGAGATCTAATGTATGTGGAGTGGATGCAGGCGGGCAACCTTATTTCCTCAGAGGCATCCTCCCACTGTTGTATAGACAGACTCTTAGGGTATGGGGGCACTCACAGTTTACCACTGGGGTAAAAGGGAGCCAGGCCTATCAGCAGCTCCATAGTAACTAGGCCCGCTTTCACTGACAGCTAAGTTACCATGATTTAGCTTCCCTTTATAGCAGGGTAAGAGTGGGCACACAGATGATTACGAAAGCAGCTGACATGCAGTGAAGCCTCATCCTTGCTCACCCACAGTAAAAGTTTCACATTTCTGTACCCTCAGGACCCTAAGCTCAGTATCAAAAGTAATCAGGCAGCTTAAATCTCCACTGAAAATCAACAGGACTTAGGTTCCTATGACACTTGAGAAAGTGTTACTCCAAGACTTGAACCCACCTCTCTCATGTGGTAACACAAAGCAGTCCTCTGCGTCCCCTGGATATCTTGCTTAGTCAGAGCCCCACAGTGAAATGGCAGCAAGGAGGACATGACTTGCAGCCTTAGAAAAGACCACGTCCATCCCATGAGTTGCCCACTTCAGGCATGTGTCATTTCTTCATAGGACACAGGCAGCTGGTGGTACTGCATTGCACCTGGTGGTGGTATAACCAGAGGAGCTATGTTTAGAAAGGGCATTGTGCTGCTGCAGCATTCAAGTTTTACCAGTGTGATGTCAATGAAAAGGATACAACTACAACCAGTTGTCATAGCAACTGGGACCCAGAGATAACCAGGTACCCAAGGCTGAGGAAACAAAGGGAACTTGCTAACAACTCAAGGACAGGCTATGAGAGAACCTTGCAGAAAGGCAGCCTGCTCTGTTCCCCTTCTGTCCTCTGTGTCCTTTCCAGGGGAGCTCTGCAGGCCCAGGCTGATGTGCACTGGCAGAGGGCACACAGGATGAGGAACAGCAGGATGGAGTGGAGGTGCTTTGTGAGAGCTGCATAGAAGCAGCAAGCTAGGAGTGGCAGAGGGTACTGGAGGCTAGGCTGAAGGGGTCTGGGCAGAGCTGAGAGAAGAAGGGGACCTGCTGATTAAGGCATGCTAGCTGGCAGAGACTTGTACATCAAATCTCTTTTCCCAGAAGGAAAATTAAAAACTGGATGGGAATGGATGAAGAAAAAGAAGTCTGAGACCTGTTCTCCCCAGGTCTTGTGTTCTGCTTGGCTCTTCCCAGTAACCCTTTCTTTGCTTTTGCAAAATTGACAGAATCAGCTGCCCTGGTTGCTCCCCAGCCCATGCTGCTAGCTGTTATAGGAAGCTCCTGCACCGCTCTCCTCATCCTCGTCATCTTGCTGGTTAACTCCCGGACACTGAAATGGTAAAAAATAGTGGAGTGTTACTCTCCAGGACTGTCACACACCTGTGTCTTCTTGACACGCGCTCTGTCCTTTGCTCTCTCTGTCTCTGATGGTGATACTTATATGAAGGAACAAGCCAAAATAGGTGAACACTGGGCTACACAGGAGATGGGGTATCAAGCAGAATCAGGAGTGGGTCAGGAGTGGGCCAGTCTGATTGGGAGTCAAACCCCTCAGGTTCCTGAAGGATAGTTAGCATGGTGTTAATGTGGATGACTACAGCATGGTAGTGTTTGCATTGTGATGTCATGACTCACTCACAGTGTGATGTCATGCCATCACCTGGCTTTAACTAACTGTGCAGTGCTGGATTTAGGTTTAAGCTACTTAAGCTACAGTTTAGGGCCTCACATTATGAAAGGACTCTAAATAAGAAAAAAAACCTGGACATTTTCTTTCTAATATGACAAAAATATATGAGGCTCCACAATCATTATTCATATTGAGTTCATAAATTTGTGCAGAAATAATAATAATTCATCTTAACATTTCATGAAAAACCATTTTCATGTATTATTTTTATCATATGGGGCCTCTTAAAATGGACATAGCTTAGGGCCTCAGCATGTCATAATCCAGCACTGACTGTACGGCACTTTTATTGTCTCTGGAGCCATTTTTTATTACCCAGTGCCTGAATGATTTTGAAAATCTAGGCCTCTGTTTGAAATCCCACCTCCCTCCCCACACAAAGCACGGCCTGTGATTCACTGAGTCACACTTAAATCGGAAGAACAAAGCTCAGGTGGGATGTACATGGTGCTTGCTCTATTTGTAATCCCATTGCACAGGGGTGGTTTCCATCATCCGTGCACAGATCCTGGGATGGGCCATCCAGCCAAGACTGTCCCCTAGTGTTGTGGTAGATAATGACCCACTGCTGTTTCTGAAGGCTCCTTCCCCTCATTTCTGTCCTGGTGCTGTTCTTAATGCCAAACGTGTGGCACAAAGTCATGAAGTACAACAATACAGAGAGGAATCTGACAGCGTTATGGAAATTAAGAGGCCTCAAGTTTAGTTGCCTTAGCTTGAGGAGGGACACAGGGGAAATAGGAGAAGGGCTGATGCAGCACAGCAATCAGAGGTGGAAGAACCGGGGGGGGTGGAGGGGCCTTGTATAAGCAGGGATTGCAAAATGGTGCTGCTTCACTTGTGAAGAAAAGGAGAGTATTGAGAATGTAAAAATGAATTACCAAAACAGAGAGAGATGACTGACTACTCCTGTTTACCTTGTGCCTTAAGACAAGGACAAAGGAGCACTCAGTTTACAACCAATATAGACAGATAAAAAGACCTCCTTTCCCCTCGGTACATAGTTAACCTACAGAACTCAGCAACGCAGGGTAATGCTGAATATGATTCTAGAAAGAATTAGATATGTGTGACTAAGAATACCATTTGCAATGATGTGGGCTAGCCTGTCACATCCTCATGCTTCAGAAAGAAGATAAAGATAGCCTTTTCTCTGCGGCTTTAGTGGACAGGACTAGGAGTATTGGCCTCAAACTGCAACAGAGCTAATATAAGTTGGAGATTCAGGAGAACTTTCTCGCCATATGTGCAGCTGAGTATTGCAACAGACTACCTAGAGATGCTGTGGAATTGCCAGCCCTGGAATTTTTCAAAAGCAGATTAAACAGACACTTAACTGAGATGTCCTGGTAAGGGATGATCCTGCTCTAAGCAGGGGGCTGGACTAAATGACCTTGCCTTCTAGCCCTACTGTCTTATGATCCTATGATCTCTGATAGTAGGGTGTCACACTGTTAAGACACACAAGGAGGTTTTGGGCACCTAAACCATTCAGTATCGGCAACAAAGCAGATGGGATGGGCGTAGCTCTGCTTTGGTGCGGTAGCAACTTTGCTCCAGTATAGCAATCAGTGCCACAAGGGTTGCAAGTGTTATAAATTACTGCCACATCACTGGCATATTCCAATGGTGCCATGCAGTGACCTAAAAACAGGGGACTGAGCTATGACCTTGCCAAAAAGACCACCATGTCCTGCTGCTGAGCCTCCATAGCTCTGCAATCTTTTGTGTTGCTATGATGGCAATAAAGGGAGGCAGGATCCCTTTGTGGTGACCAGGCTTTAGAAACCATTGGCAGCCTCAAAGGCGACCTTGCCAACTTGGCAGGAAATGAAAGGAGTGCACAGACCTGGGAAACAAGGAGAGGCAGGTGTGGAGGTTGGTAGGTGGTGGCATTGTTATTAGCTCTGCTTCCCTGGGGGCAGGCTTGCAGGGAAACAGATCTTCTAGCACCATGTTCATCTCTCAGCCTCTATATTTCTTATATGCTTATCTGCTACTGCGACAGGTTTTTTTTTTCTAAGAGTACAAGAAAGGATAGAGAGCTCTAGGCCTCACTTCTCCCTCATTCACCTCACTTTTATACCAGTGTAGCTCAAGTGAGTTCAGTTTATATTGTTGTGAGTGAAGGATCTGACCCCTTTAAAAGCTGTTTTAAAGCTATTCTCCTTCAAGGTCATGTTCACTTTGCACTTTTTTTTTTCTCTTCCCTGAAGGTTTAGGAAGTTCCTGAAGAGTCACATTCCAGACCCAGCCAAGTTCTTCCCCCCACTTGGCACTATTCAAGGAGGTGATGTTCAGGTATGAGGCCTAGAGAAAATCTGGGCATTTGCCTGGTCAAATGGGAGGGCCCCATTGCCTCCTTTGCACTGCAAAGAGCATGGTGATCCAGGTTAGCATATATGCATGCTGGTCTGGACTGTCCAGCACTGGCTTCTAATGTATTGGCGTTAATTTTATTTTTGACCTTCTAAAAATTGCCATTTGGCTGGTGTGTCTCTAATTACAGAACTGAGAAACTACAGACCACACAAACCTCAGTACCTTGCTCCACTAACAGGAAGGCCTGAGGGAGAGAGAGCAAAGAGCTTGCAGGACAGCTTGAGCTGCCTGGATTCTGCTCCCCCAGCCTGCTTCTGTCTTTACTGGATTTACTTCTTGGGACTCATTTCCATGTTCTATTTTTTTCTCATTTGCTTCCATACCCCACTCCCTCTGCCCCCACTTCTCCTCCTCCTTTTCTCCTTCTGAGTGATGCTGTTGAAAAAAAGGCAAACACCATTCTGTGCTATACTAACAGGAGTGTTGTATGGAGCACCCCTGAGATAGCCTTCCTGGCCCTGGTGAGGCCTCTGCTGGAGCACTGTGCCCAATTTGGGACACCGAACTTCAAAACAGGGACAAATGGGAGGGAGTTTAGAGGAGGTCCCACATGAATTACAGGAGATTGAGAAAACATGGCCTATAAGAAAAAGTTAAAAGAAGTAGGTTTGCTTAATCTAAGAAAAGGAAGACTTAAAAGGGGCCACAGAATACCACCATGAAGTTGTTCAGACCTTTCTGCAAAAGGGGCGGTGATCAATTGTTTCTTGTGTCTGCTGAAGGTAGGCCAAGAAAAAATGGGATGCAATTGCAGCAAGGGAGCCAAAAGAGTTTCCTGAATATCTAACCTTACGCTAAGGGGAGTTGCACATGGGAAGAAGCTGCCTGGGGAGGCTGAGGAATTCCTGTTACTGGAGGTTTTTAAAGACAGATTAGACAAACATCTGTCAAGGATGATCTAGGCATATTTTATCCTGATTCTGAGTATGGTGGTGGGTTAGATTAATTCTTTAGGTGTCTTCCAGCCCCACATGTCTGTCATTTCTCAGTCACTCATCTCACTCCATTCTGCTCTTTCCTCTTTCTCTATCGCTCTCTTTTATTTAATCTGTTCTCCTTTTCTCCTTTCTGCCCTTTCCCTATGGTAATGAGAGAGGGAAGGCTCCCACATCCTGCTTCTTATTTTAAAATGGCAGACAGCCTGGTGAGCTGGTATTCTCTATGGAGATCCCAGAGGAGTGATGTCAGCAGCATCTGTTCCCTATGGAAAAGCCAAAGGAGAGGTGCTGTGAATCTGTTCACTGTAGGCATGTAGGAGGAATGATGTTAGGTCTCTGTTCATCTCTTATGAGAGTATAATATTCCTGCCACTTTGAATATAACAGTGTTTCTTCCGTGTGTCTCTTCCCTCTCCCATCAGAAATGGTTCTCCTCTCCATTCTCCATGTCTTCCTACTGTGTAAGCAACATCTCCCCAGAGATCTCAGTGCTCGAAGTAATCCAGAAGAAGGACCAAGAATCCCAGCTTCTCCTTCCCAAGCTATTCATCACCTCTGGAGGCTCCCCAGAAACCAGTGGGCACTCTGTGTCCAGCTGCTTCACCAACCAAGGCTACTTCTTTTTCCATCTCCCCAACTCCTTTGAGATTGAGCCATGCCAGGTATACTTCACCTATGAGCCTTTCACTCAAGAGAACAGCAGCAGTGAAGATGGTGACTCCTACAGGGCACTCCCCTCCCCAGACCACTGCATGCTAGTGGATAACACCCCACTCTTCCCCTCCCACTTTCTTCACCTCACTGAAGGCACCCAAGGTTTCCAGAACAGATCCTTTGTGGGAGAGACAGAAGACATAGTCAGTGAAGTCAGGGTGCCTTCTGAGACTCTTCCATCAGATGAGAGTGCCTCACTGACAGCAGCACTGGAGCACAATGAGAAGAGAAATGAAAATAATACAGTATTAGAGTCCTCCAAGTGCCCAGACAAGGCTGGCGTGGTCTTCTCAAGTCCCCCAAAGCATCAAGGAGGGGTTGCCATTCAAATGGTAGAAGGGGCCAGGGAGACTGCCCCTCAAGTCAATTCCACTGATATTGTGAACGGTGCTAGCTCTTCACCCTCCCAACCCATGCCTCTGAGTCAAGAGCAAATTGATGACGTCCGCAGAATTGCTTTCTCCAGCCAAGACCCTAACACTGGAGCCTATCTGTCTTTGAGGGAGCTTCAGAGCCAATACAGCCATTGTTCAGTTTAAGCTATTCCTGAGGAACTGTAAGTAAGAGCAGGAGACTTCCTTTGGAGGGAAGGATAAACACTTTGTCTGTCTGCCAAGAAGCTGATCCTTCAGCTTCACCAAACCCAGTAGCACTCTTTGAACTAGCATGCATGGAGATCCTCTACTAGTACAAGGGAATGGGGCCATTAGACAAACAGGTGGTGAGCACAACCCAAGCTTACAACTGGTAGGGAGGTCATATATGGAGATGGAAAGGTGTGAACGAGGAGAAGGTAGAATGAAAATAGATGAAAAACTAAAAAGGGGATGGTCAGGGAGATGTACAGCTCCACAACACAGACAATGCCATGGCAACTGCAAATGGATGGATGCCAGGTATGGAGTACTAGACACATAAATTGTTAGAAAGATGGATAAGAAAGAGTTTGAGAAAAGAGGCATTAACACTTCTAAAATATTAGACAGAATATGGACTCAGAAGAGCGTAGAACTGTAAGGGTCCTCCTGAGTCATCAACTCCAGTCACCTACTCTCACAGGCAGACATGTAATTCTGTTCATAAACTGGTCATGTTCCATCTTGAAAGGAGCTATGTTGTTTGTCCCTGCTACTGTTATGGGAAGCCCATGCCAGAACACTTCCTCCCCTGCAAAATGATTTGAAAATCACTTCTAGCTCTCAGGTTGAGCTGGCAGGCTTTCTCTCTCCCTCTCACATTCTAGCCAGCCAAGCATAGATGCTTCTACAGGGCAGAAGAAATGTCTGAAAAGGCAGTGGTAAGTCTATGAAGAAGGCAGTAAGACATTAGTGAGAGCTTCTGCTTCTTTATTACTATTACAATTATCATTATTTAGTTCCCTGCCTGCTTTCTTCCCTCCCAGGTGGTACAAAGTCAGTGTTTTGATCAGCTTGGTCAGAATTAGAAGTTTAGGCTAGGGCTTGTATGTTTAAAGAAAATTCATGACTACAACTGTCAAGCCCTGCAAGGGATGGAATGTAAAAAAACCCCCTTTGCCATGTAAAACATCCTGGGGAAAATCCCCCCTCATTTTGCAGGGGGGCGGGGAAACAAGAGCGATGTTGGTAGCAAGAGACAGAGCACAAAATTTCCCATTGTTGATGCAGTTTCTTTGCAAAATTGAAAGCCTGTTCACCCTGCTGGCAAAAACAGAGTTATTTGACTATGATAAGCTGATTGCGGAAGAGTCCATCCCACATCCTGTATTAGTGGAAACCATCTAAATGCTGCCCATTCCTTCCATTGCTTGAGGGGAACCATTACCTAACTAGTAGTGAAGAGAAGTGAATCAGCAGCTCCCTGAAGTAACGTCACTGCAGCACCATTGCTTGAAACAAAAACTCAATCCACTCGTTCGACCCCTAAGAAATGTGGATTTTTTTTAATTGCCTTTGAAGTTCCAGATTTGGGACAGAAATAGTAGAGGAGAGGGACATACGCAAAGGGAGGGCTGTTCCTATTTATCCTATGATATCCATTCTTGCCATTCCCTTTTGTATCGATTCCTTTTTGTATCGGTATTTCCTTTCCAATTTTCCAGACCTGTCTAGAAGTGGAAAATATCAATCGCAAGCTAGGAGGATTGGATCTCTTACAAAAAATTCCCTGACCAGAGAAGTTTGGGGTCTTTCCATGGGGTCTTTCCATAAAACTTCTAAAATTCACTTACAGCTGTTTCAGTACCACCTGTTCACTACCACCTGTTCCCACAGTAGCAAAGAGTTGCCTTCCTTTTTTCCACACGTATGTCCCAGAGCCACAATTACAATTAAATTCCTTTATCTTGAGTTATTAAACTGAACATTGTGTTTATCAGAGAAGTAAGCCCACACTGGGCTTGACTTCATGACCAAAGAGCTGCTGAATGGAACCTGGCCTGCTTAGAAGTGGAACTGTTGGGGAGAAGACCCCTTCCTGTGTTAGGTTGTCCATCTCCACTATATCACACATGCCTCTGGATCCCTACTATGCCATGATCTCAGAGACTGAAGGTATAGGAAAGACAACAGCCTGCCTAATGCCCATGTATTTGCTGGGAAGCTTCCAAGATGAACTGCTAGGAAAAAGCATTGAATTTCTAGTCCCTGGTAGACAAGATTCTAGCTGAAATGGGCTGGTTATCCTATCCACTATGGCATTTTCCCTGAGCCTGTGTATTTTTTAATAAGCTTAATCATTCTTGCTGCTAAAATAAGTAAAAAATCAAACCTTCCTTTTTGCCAATAAAACAAAATTGTCTTTTCAAAACAGCAAGTCTCTTTCTTTTATTAACAGAACTTGGGTTTTAGCTTGTATTGCCTAGTTGGATGGAAGCAAGTTTTTAATTGTTGACCTCCCACAGTCCACCCCTGCTGGAAGAGGGCTTGTGGGGTTGCCCCTCAGTCAGGTACTGAGACAATGGGTTTAGGGGCCAGTAGGGGATTTGCTGCAGCACCGTACCTAGGTTCCTGGTGGCACTGGGGAAACTTTTAGTATCGGGCCCCCCTTTGCCAGAGAATAAAAACATCCATTTTGGGGCCCACTTTCTGTCTGGGCCCTGGGTGGCTGCCTGGTTTGCCCATGCCTGTGTCTGGCCCTGAATTGCTGTTATCTAAGGTTGGTTGGGAATTTGATTCAAGGAGCAGAAACTGGTGGTTTTGGAGACTGTTCAAAGTGTAGCACTTGGGGTCTTGGAAGTGAATGGAAAGACTCTCTCTGACTTCAGTGGGCTTTGGGTCAGCCCCTTGAACAGGAAGATCATGGGGATTTTTCCTCATTACAAACAGATGGGTCCTGCACACTGGGTTCAGGAAGAAGGAGGCAAACTTCAGGAGGATTTGACTCTCTGCTCCAAACAGGTGAGGATGAAGACAACAGGTTGAGAGGAATGGGAAAAGTGTAAAAGAAGCATTATCCTCCTGTCTCAGACGGTGATGTGGAGGGTAGGGGATAGACTGAATCATTTGAGACTAATCACTTGAATTCTTTTCAGCCAATCTCATGAAGCAATGCTGGGAGTGAATCTGCTGGAAGTCACTGAAAATCACTCTGCCTGCTCTATTTTCTTACTTCTGAAATTGCTGATGGTTTTCAGACATATTAAGCAGCCACTCTGGGTGTGAATGTGTAACATGCTGTGGCAGGAAGTCCTCAACCTAAGATATGAAGATAACCGGACCTTTCTTCCAGGAAGCCTGTGTCATGTGATGTGAAGTTCTGCAAATGTGTGACTAGCTGGTGTTGTGTGTCTATGTATGTAGGAGGCACAACACAGCCTTTTCCTCTCAATCCCTCATTGTCTGAGCCCTAATGGGTCTTCTGAAGTGTCCTGAAGGTCCAGTGGGACTTATCCAAGTGCAGTATAAGCAGAGCCACAAAGAACCCACACAGAGTCAGCTGTAACACTAGTGACAGGTGATGGGCACCAGTAGCTCCTGGGGCAGAATCCTCTACTTAGCCTGAGCACACATACAACAAAGATAGCTGCAATGAAAGCGCGCACACACACACACCATACCCTACCGTCCCTTTCATTTCGCTTCTTCATCCTGCCCCATGGGTAACTGGAAATTTGGGGCTGGACTCAGCCCTGGTGACACAGCCCTTTAAATCTGATTTTGCTTTTATGTTCTTGATTGATTCACAGGTACCACAGTGATAAATGTGGTTCATGTGCTTAGATATTAGAGCAAAACAAAAGTCAATAGATCTTTTCCTACTGAGACTATTAATGAGGAGGACATTCACTTTTCAGGAGGCATGGATGGTCCTGGGATTAAGTTGCTGGTCTGGGAATGCAGAGTCAGGATTTGGGAGACCTGATTGTTTCACTCCCCACATCACCTGGAACAGTTCACTTGCTGTAATATTTTCAAAAACACCTAAATTGCTTGCAAGCCAGAATCTCATTTCAAAGCATTTAGAAACTTAAATTCCAATTCACTTCAGTGTAACTGATGCACCTGAATCGTGTTGTCCTTTTCTAAATTTTTTCCCTAAGTCTGTTAAGGATCAGGTAGTCACTGCATTTAGGCAACTAACACCTTGACAACATGGCCCTAAGTCCCTTTTGAAAATGGGGCTCCTAAATCTCTTAGGCATTTCAGAAAAATTTACCCTTTGTTACTCTGTGTATCAGTTTCCTATCTGCAAAACAACAATTATAATCCTTCCTAGTCCTGGGGAGTAAAGGTGGGGGATAACTTCACAGAGATGCATAAGCTGCTCAAACCTTACCTTAACCAGGGCCTTTGACTACACACATCTGAGTAAACAGACAGTGTACTGAAATGGCTTTCAATTTCCCTTGGCTTGAGACTAGATTTGAATCAGTGCCCTTGAGATGAGCAGCTATTCCTTGGCAACTAATGCTATTCTAATAACAAAGTTCTTCTGTTTCCCATCAAGATAATACCTGTTTTCTAAAAGGTAATTTCCACTAATGATTATCAATGAGATTATTCTGTTTACTTTGTCCTGGTTGAAGCATAGTTGCTTTTTTTTTTTTTTTTTAAAGAGGTACATGTGTGCAGCCAAACAGGTTCCTGGTGAGGTGACTTATAAGCAGGGGGTTGCAGATCAAGAGTGAAGGGCATTGACAGAGTTGGGTGGGAGTCTGACCTGGATCAGTACCATGCACTAAGGAGACAGGATAAGGACTTCTTGCCAAAAAGAAACAGAGAGAGTTCAAAACTACTGTGACAAGGAGCTTAGCAGGTCAGGACTGAGGCCATTGGCAGAGCTGTGCATAGTTGTTATTAGAGGTATTAGTTTGGACAATGCTGTATCTGTCCCAGCTTGTCTCTTTAGTCTTTTCACCATCTCTCTCCCTTCCTCCTCAAAGGCACCCACTGCCCTCAGAAAAAGCCTACTTATATGCATGGACACACACCCTTCACCTGCCCAAGTCATTTTATCTATGTGCCATTTTTCCTTTCCCTCTAGTGGGACCAATGAGTGTAACTAAGAGAGAAAGAAGTTGCTGAGCAACTAGTGGTCCCTCGAGGAGGAAACAGCAATCCACCTGCACCTGCCTTCCCAGGTGACCTTCTCAGGTAGGTGGAAAAGTGCTCTTATCCTGGCTGTTTATACCACCATCCATGCACACCGTCCCTTTTTGCCAGTCTCCCTTGGATGGGATTCCTCCTCCTCCTCCATCAGAAAAAGCCACAGCTCTCCTGAGCGCATTGAATACTCCATGTATGACCAGACAGGGCAAAGGCCAAAACGCAGGAACATGGCGTCAGATTATTGATCACTGAGGAGACCTTGGCCTGAGTAAATACGTGCCATTCGATATGTCTGTGCGTGAGTGTGTGGCCAGTCACACACAGAGCTGCATGTCTCAAAGGTAGGTCTGTAGCTCTGGGGGGAAACCCCAGTGTCTAGAATTAATCTTCTAACAAAGGGAGCCCTTTTTTTTTGCTTGGTTTGTGGTTCCTTTTTGCTGCTGTTGTTTTGAAGGGAACCCTTGAAGGTGGACTAGAGACCCTCACCTGTTCCCTCCCACTTTGCGAGAGGGAACCCAGATGGGGAATGAAAGGTGACCACGGAGAAGCAAAAGAAGGAAACCAGCGCTTTCCATATCAACTGCATGCAGGGGCCGTAGGAGACAGGATGTGGTAGTGCTAAAGGATTCATCGTGCATTTCTGTGCCATCTTTGGTTGTGTTAGACATTTCTGGTGAGTTGCTTAATTTTTACGCTGTGTTTATGTGTCTCTATCCTGAGCGGGTGGGTATATGAGGTAGGCCACAGCACTTGATGAAGAGAGAAGGCTGGCTGGTACTCACACACATGCATGCACACATACAAGCACAGACCACTGTACATGGACCCACAGGCATGAATACCTGAGGATTCAAGCACATTTTCCTCTCACACACTGTCTGGCACTCTTCATGCGTTCACAGTCATGGAAACAATCAGGTGCATGCATTATCAAATAAATGCTTGGGATAACGTGTCCTCTAGGAGGCATATCCTCATGTAAGCATTTTCATAGACTGGAAACCACACACACACACACTCAGGCATGAGTGTCAGTGGGTCATCAAGGCGGCAGTCCATCTTGTTAGGTTATGACACGTCTTACCCAAAGACCATGGAGCTTGCAGGAAAGGGAGCAGACAGGAGGAAGATGAACCATTGATTGTTGTTGAATTGGGATTAAAGGTAATCAGAAGATGTTGGTCAGCAGGACAGTGAGGAAGACAATGGACTCAGTTGCCTTTGGGCATTTACCTCTTGCCACAGTCATATCCTGAGTGGGTTATAGCTCTGAGGTCCCATACAACAGGAGCTGGAACCCACTACCCCTGTTGAGTTTGTAATATGGAAAGACAGGGTTATATTTACCTGTTCCTTTATAAATTGAAGGTCAGCTGAAGAGGCCAAAGGGGAAAGAACAGGAGAGGCCAGGTGTGATTGCAGTAGCAGAGACTGAAGTACTCTGAAAGGAGATACATGGGACAGAGCAACCACATGGAGATCTCAGCAATGGTCTCAAGTTTAGGTTAAATATTAGGAAGACCTGGAATATTAGGCATTAGATATTTAGGGAATATGTTTACAGGACAAGATCCTAAAGGCCTAACTCAGTCCCTGCCTCAGCAAAAACTGGATGAACTCCAACTGGATTTTGGGAGGAGTTTTACTTGTGAAAGCATGGGGCAAGGTCTCTGGTATTTGCAGGTAAACAACAAGGAAATGCATAGATAAGTGAAGAGGCACATAATAGATGATAGTAGGCTTGCTGGTAATGAGCAAGAGGCATATAGAAGAGCTGGCCTAATCATTGGTTTTCTGCTTTGTTAGGTGGCCATGATGGAGGCTGAAGAGCAGGAGGAGGATGTGAAAGCCTCATCTGAGGATGAACCTAAGAGCAGGACACAGGACTGCCTGCGCTATGCACCTCTCTGGATTGTCCTTGTTCTTCTGGCTGGTGCTGGAGTGCTGACCTGGTATTTTGTAGGTAATGGGTGATTTGCTCTCTACACTGGGGCTGATATGGGCTGGTAAGGATGGAACTGGTCCACATCCAGTCCAAAGGAAGTCAGTGACTTCTGGACATACAGCAATGGATGACCACCACCCCATCACCTGCATATACATACAAACACCAGTGCCTTACTAGACTTCACATTCACAGGCTAATCTATCTATGTCATCTGTTGGCAGACTACAGACCACGGTTTCTGGAACCAACCGTCCTGCAGTTCTACTCTGGTAGCCTCCGGATCCTCAATCACCAGTACTCCCTGGACCTTGGACGGCTGGAATCCAGAGCCTTCTGGACTGAATCAGCCAAGCTACAGAAGATGGTGGGAATGGTTTCATGAGTAGGGCTGCCCCTAAGGCAATTCAGGGAGTGGGATTATGGGTCACAGACATTCATGCAGATCAAGTTTTTGCTGGGGTTATACCACAAACAGAGAAGGCAGAAACACTGGGTCGGTTTCAGGTGGTTTGACATGGTATCATAGCCAGGTAGGTATCAGATGGCATTTTTGTCGTTACAGATGAAACAACTTATTCGTGCCACGGAGCTGAGTTCATATTACAACTCCAGCACAGTATATGCCTTTGGGTGAGTATTACTCCCATGACACTCATATGTGAGATTTATACTTGGGTTGTAACTTTGTTTGATAGGCACCTGCTTATCCGACAAGAGCTGCTGCAGCCTCTGTCCTTAGCCAATGTGAGCTCTGGATTAAAGCAGACTTGACTGAACAAAAAGAGGAATTTCCATCCTGCCAGAAATACTGATATCTTGAGATTTTTTATTTCGAGAAGACAAAATATTGATATATTTCATCAATGTAAAATTCAGGGAAAAAAACCAAGGAAATATCAAAAGTGTTGTTTTGACTTTTTGGTCCAAATGAAATATCTGCCCATTCTTGAATCAAAACATGAATTTAGTTTGTCAACCTAATATGAAATGCTTTATTGGTAGACACTGGTGCATTATGGGAAATGTAGTCTGGCCAGAAAACTGGGCCTAAAGGAACCAGTGGAATAGAAAACCTGAGAACTACCACTCCCAAAGGGCACCTTTGTGACTCAGGTAGATGCAAAGGGGAATGTCAACTTAACACAAAATAATTCACTTTGATTTTCCCAGGGAAGAGCACACCAAACTAGTTCTGCACCTACGGAAAATTTTGAATTTGAAAACAAATGTATATTTCCAATGGGGAAAATTGTTTCATTCAGAATTTTTTAACCAGCCCTACTTGGAACAAAAGTTTGGCCTTCACATGTCAGTCTTACCAGCTCGATCTGTTCTGGGTACTGTAGGATCTGTCTGCATTCACTGTCTTCTGCAGTGTACCAATGGCCCCAGCACAAGAGTAAAGGTTTATAATGGCCAGATGAACCATGAATTGTCACTCCTGAAATATGGATATTAGACCTTAATGGTCAACAGTTCAACTCCATAGTCAATAGTGAATAAATATATTTTCTACTTGAGGAATATTAAGTAGATGATAAAAATGAAATTAACGATCCTGAAAATGAAATTAATGATTCAGAGTGACCTAGACAAATCAGAAGATTGGGCCAAAAGAAATCTCATGAGATTCAATAAAGACAAGTGCAAAGTCCTGCACTTAGGATAGAACAATCCCATGCATGAGTACAGGCTGGGGGCTGACTGGCTGGGCAGCAGCTCTGCAGAAAAGGACCTGGGGGTTACAGTGGACAATAAGCTGAATATGAGCCAGCAGTGTGCCCTTGTTGCCAAGAAGACTAACAGCATACTGGGCTGTATTGATAGGAGCATTGCCAGCAGATCGAGGGAAGTGATTCTTTCCCCTCTATTCACCACTGGTGAGGCCACATCTGGAGTACTGTGTCCAGTTTTGGTCGTCCCCCCCCCACTACAGAGAAGATGTGGACAAATTGGAGGGAGGCCAATGGAGGGCAACAAAATGGTTTGGTAGATGGGGGACATGACTGATGAGGAGAGGCCGAGAGAACTGGGCTTATTTAGTCTGGAGGAGAGAAGACTGAGGGGGGATTTAATAGCAGCCTTCAACTACCTGAAGTGGGGATCCAAAGAGGATGGAGCTAGACTGTTCTCAGTGGTGACAGATGACAGAACAAGGAGCAACGGTCTCAAGTTTAGGTTAAATATTAGGAAGACCTGGAATATTAGTAAAGCACTGGAACAGGCTACCCAGTGAGGTGGTGGAATCTCCATCCTTGAATGTTTTTAAGACCCGGCTGGACAAAGCTTTGGCTGGGATGATCTAGTTGGGGTTGAGCAGGGGGTTGAACTAGATGACCTCCTGAGGTCCCTTACAACCCTCATTTTCTATGATTCTATGATCTTACCCTACTTTGGGAAGGTATCAATGTCATTAAAACTACCATTCTTATTAGCACAAAATGGCTTGCAGACAGGTGAAACAGAGGGAACAAATATTGAACATCCCACAGACATGCTAACTCCTCTATTTTACTCAAGGTTGTCTGTCCAGGTTAAAACTAGAGCATACTGGTGAGACTGTGGCTTTTGGGGAGCTGTGAATAAAAAGAGCACTTGTCTCTAGGGCTGTTGTTATGATGATTTGCAGCAGATGTATCTGACTTGAAATGAACAGAAGGAAGGAATTTAATGTGCTCTTTCCCTGCCAGGGAGGGCTCCCTGACCTTCTTCTTCTGGTTCGCCCTTCAAATGCCTGAGAGTCAGCACAAGGGGATGACGGCTGAGAGGGTGAAGGTGACACTAGACAGGGAGCTTCTTGCCAGCATCAACAGCACAGGCAGCCTGTCTTACCAGACAGAATACAAGCTTGACCCAAATTCTCTGGTTCTGCTGGGTAAGTATCAGTTGCTCAGGTGTGACCTGAGCCATCAGAAACAGGGACTGTGGCCTATACATTCTTGCAGGGAAGGGTGAGAGTCTGAGCCATAAGGTATTACTGAAGGAAGAGGAGGAAGAAGACAAGTGTGTTAAAGAGTGGTAGGAGGGAAAGGAATGAGGGTGGGCAAAACACATGGAAGAGGGAAAAGCAGAAGACATAATGGATACAGGAACTGACTCTAGCACAGGGCTTTTCAACCTTTTTGGATCAGTGTAGCCCCGGTGGCTGGACACAGAACAGTGTACCTCCAGTGGCTGGACGTGTTGGGGAGGTGCATGGCCGAACACGGCGTGACAGCAGCTGCCGCATGCAAGTTTCTCCCACCCCCCATGTCCAGCTGGGTGTGTGGCGCCTGCACGGCAGCACGGGATGGTGCATGGCAGCACTCTATCCCTTCCTACCCACACATACCCCCTAGGGCCTTCTCAAGTACACCTAGGGGTACACGTACCCCTGGTTGACAACCCCCGGACTAGCACTTCCTCCTTGCAGAGGACACACTTTTCATTGAATATAATTATTCCTCCTGAAGAATTATAGAGCCCTGGAGTTAGAGATGGCAGCAACTGATTAGGTAACAACCTTTTCTTTTCTCTGCCACCTCCCTCAGCTTTCGCCAGTGCAGAGTTGTTTCTTATGCAATGTGCTGCCTCACATTGAGCAGTCCAGTTGAAGATATCCATGGTTTCCCTTGGGAAACTGTTCCAGAGTCTAATAGCCTGAGAAGAGAACTGAACCTAAGACACTTAGATCACCCACTACTTTTGTTTGTATTACTCTGTAATTTCAGTTCTTTATATTTCACTTGGAAGTTTGTTTGCTTTTTATCACTGCCCAAAATAAAGGTCACTGCCTGCTAAAAAATGCTCTGGTGTGGAAGGGGCCAGAACTGAACTGGATATTTTAATTTAATGCACATGCTGTACAGGTCTTGATCCACAATGCAGCTGGACTTGGATCAGGCCACTAAAACAGTGATTCTCAGCGTGCCATGTAGTATTAGCACTGTTAGATGTGCAAACACCTAGACATGATTCACAAGATAAACCCAGAGATTTCAAATAGGAATCCTTAGTGTCAAAACCACTTTAATCTGTTGTGATCATTCTGACTTCTCTGAAACAGAAAAATTGCTCTTTTATTTTGCCACAATCAAGAAATGAGTGAAACTTAAGACCACGCATTTTCTGATTGGTACCTTGAGTCTCATGAGGGGTGCCATGAGTCTAACAATTTTGAGGACAACTGCCATAAAATGAGTTATGTTTTTGTTCTGTGATGTTATAACTCTGTACATGGAGCCCTAAATCACATTTTTAACTCCATATGGCATTGCAAATTCATCTCTCATTTGATATCCCTTTCCCTACCTAGGCCTCTTTCACTGTTGCCAATTTCCAAGTGTCTCTTTCTCATTAAACACTGCGTTTCCAATTTTTTTTCCCTAGACATGCTTTCTTGCATTGTTTTAGGATGAATATGAGTGAGTTCAGCATACTCCACCCATATTTCTAACTTCATAGGCCCCTTTTCCTTCTATGCTCATTGCTGACTTCGGTGCCTTAGAATTTGAATAAATGAATTTCATTAAAATCTGTCTTTACTCCTTCTTCCAGCTTGTTAATGAAGATGATAAATAAGACCAAAACCTAACATCCCTCTGAAGACCTCCCTCAACTTAATTATAAGTTGCCATTTATTATAAACTGCTATCTGCAGTTTAGTTTCCAATGCTCTCTGTGTAACAGCACTCATATCCAAACCTCTTTGCATTCATTTTGCAAGTAAAATGTCATGAAAAACCATGCCAAGTGCTTCACCAAAATCTGGATGTCCTTCATCTTCTTCTTTCCCTTTCTCCACTAATTTTGTAATGCTATCAAAGAAAAGCAACCAATATTTCCAGTTTTTAATTCTTCTACCCTGACTTTTGTCATTATTATACTAGAATCCAAGGCTAGATTTGCTGGGTTTATTGTCATGATCACTCTTCTTTCTGTTTTGGAAAACCAATACCACATACGTGTAATTTTCCCCAGCTCTTCTTATTTCTCCAAGACACTGCAAAATGAACTGTTAGGAGCTGAGAAAGATATAATAGTTTGGAAAGGAGTATGGCAAAGTAGAGCAGGGGACAATGAACAGGTTCCTTATATTCTATATTAGGAGCTTTACTGGGTGACCTTAGGTCTGTGACTTGATTTGTATTGTATTTATTCTGTAAAATGGGAATGCCAGAGTAATAAAGAACAATAATTTGTTAACAGTTTCTTTCCCCTGCTGGTGTTGAGGCTTAGCTAATTAACAGGCATGAAAGTTTTGTTTTGTTTTGTTTTGTTTTATCCTCCAGGTCCTCAAGTGAAAGCTGCTGTATAAAAATATGTTGTTCTTATTTCTAAGTGTGTTAGCTGCCTCTTTGATCCCAGACCTATTGATCTGTGCCAATGCAAAGCTCCCAAACCTGCACTTACACTGTTTTTATTAACAGCTATGCACAAGCCAGCTGGCTATCTCAGATGCATGTGCACCAGGGAATGTGCTCCAACTACAGGAGTTCATTGCTTTTCGTTCAAAGACTCAGTTTTATATTTCCCTAGCAAAAGCTATCTAGGAGCCTGGAGAGACAGCTCATTTATACCTTTCATTTACATTTATCCTGGTATAAAATAAAAGGAACAGACATGGTATAGGAACAGACCTATACCATTGTAATTTTGTCCATTCCAGTCTAGAATTATTTCTGCAAGAAACAGAGCTAGGAGCACACTGGTATAAGTTACTGCCCTGTAAGTATGGTCTGCTCTCAATTTATCACAGGTAGCTGCTTGTTTAAGTCAAATGGGCTATTTCCTGTTGTCTGCTACTTAGTGTCAAAGTGCTGTAAGAGCCACTTACTGCATGCTCTCCTGGGGTAGCTACCATCTGTCCACTTAGTGTTCAGAACTGATATAAGTCACACCAGTGTAAATGCATCACTTGTCCAGGCCCTAACCCAGGTGCAGCAGATCAGTTTTTCCCTTCTCTCTAACCAGTCTGCTGTTGGAGTCTGTCTATTCCCTCAGGACATCTTCCTGAGAGTCAGGACAAACCTTTCTGATCCCTTCTCTCTTCCCTGTCCCCCCCCACCTCTTCTCAAGCCCATCAAATATGAACTGAATGAATTGCAATCTTTCCCTTGAAGTGTTTAAAAATAAAAGCCTTCCTAGTCAAATGAGCTGTTGCTGGCTTTTATTAGGAACAAGTGATCTTCATCTGTCATCTCCACCCTGACCTCATCACCCCAGCCAAGAAAGAGCTGATAAGTCAGAGCTAGAGCTAGGCTAACCACTATGTAACACTATTTTTTTTACAGGTTTCCAGCATTTGCTGACAGACTTTTCTTTATGTTCCTTGTAAAGGGAGATTTTATCAGGCAGTTCATTTGGAAGGCATTGTTCAAAAGGGGCCATTCTCTCCCTAACATTTTGCCTTAGGGGCTACAAAAAACCCCTACTGTTTTCAGCAAGGGATATTCAGATTCTATAGTGTTGAGAGTCAGGCTTCTGATTTCATATTTCCCTTTAATTGGTGTTCTTGCTAGTATACCCCCTTTGGATTGCAGCATCCTATTAAGGCATTCTTCCCTCAGCTAAACTTATATATCTTGTGGTTGCTCGTACCCACCTTCCCTCTCCGTCTCCTGTTTCCAGTTGATTTCTTCCCCTGCTGACCCTCTCTTTGAGGGCCAGTCCCAAACCCTGCTGAAATCAGGGGATGGATCCCTGTGGGATTTGGATCCTTCAGCTTCTTCATCCTGGCTCACTCCAAGGGGTGGGGGTGTTTCACCTAGCTTGAGGGAGAAGAGCTGAGGGCTGTGGTCATGGGAGGTGTGGGAAGGAAGGTGCTTCCCTATGGTAGCTCTGACAACAAGCATGGATGGTTAGGAGAGCTAGCTGAGGTATGAATGGGAGTGGTGGCTTTGGTTAATGCCTGATGTTAATAGGAGGGACAGAAAATGCCTACAACAGCATCAGGTGATGGATAAGAGAAGGGGAGACATGTATGGCAGGATGAGGGCCATGAGCTGTGGGTGGCAAGGCCTATGAAAGCCTGGGCAGAGGTGGGAGAGGTGAGCCCAGGTGAGATGGGAAACAGGGGGATGACTCAGATAGATAAGGGCCATGGAAAGGAAAGGAAGTGCCCAGTGACAGTCAGGATGATTCTTTGGGAATGGGAAGGAAGTCCATGGGATTTTAGATGCTACAGTCTTATGTTTTTTCCTATCTTTATATATTTCTTTTCTAACAGAATCCAGTGTGAAAGACTTATTAGTGCTGAAATCCACTCTGGGTAGGCTATCTTTTCCCTTTCTTTTTTGAGTTTGTTATGTTTTGGGTGGAATTATGGTGTGGCCAGAATCATTATTGGCTTTTCTGAACCAGGACATCAGGGCAGTTGAGGCAAGGAGAATCATACCCAGGAGGCAACAGTACATACAATGGACACCACTTTCAAGAGCAGCTACATGATTTAGGAGCCTATGTCAGGTTGATTCTCAAGGCCTGCAGGTGCCTACATCATAACTGAAGCTGAGACTTAGAAGTCACACAGGTGTTTTTGAAAATTTTGCCCTGTGTCACAAATGCTATTGCCGATAGCTCTACATGCTCAGGCTTTGTGGTATGTGTGTGCATGTGGAAACTCTCCCTGTATTTCACCATTTCACAGCTACAGACCTGGAGAGATTTAGAAGAGTAAAAGGGAAAATAGACAAGATGCCCAGTAAAGCAGGGTAGGTTATAGGGTAAAGAAGAGGGGGGCCACGAACCAGGAGAATGAGGGAAGTGGAAAGTAAAGTTTGAGTGCAGGTCTGCCTAGTAATTAGAAGAATGAAATAATTAGCATGGTGTTAGCTCATGAGTGGGGACTGGTAACATTGAGAGGAACTGGGACTAGTGAAAGGGCAATTGAGGGGAACTAAAATACAGTGCAAGGGGATTATTATCACTGTGAGAAATATGGGGAGGGAGCTGTTGTCAATGAGAAGGACTAGAAAAGTAGTACAAGTGATGTCAATGGAAAGAACTGTTAGACCACAGAGAATAGATTGGTGTCACTAAGAGGAACTGGGTTACCATGAAGAGAAGAGGGAAGTCACTGTGAGGAATGGGGATACCAGTAAAGGGTCATGGTGTCAGATGCAGAGCAGCACAGCTCTATGTTTGGGGCAGCTGTCCAGTGCCTGGAGCGTTGCCAGCCCCTGCTGTGATGATGGCAGCAGTACAATCAGTATGGCAATGGCTGCTTTTGCACTCCCCTGCAAAAATGGCGCACAGAGCTTCTGCCTGGGTTTCCCCCCTCAGTTATGCTATTGCATGGTGTGACCAAGAGGAAATAGGATGCTAGTTGCCACTGGGAGAACTGGGAGACTGGGGGTACAGAGGTTGTTATGTTGCTAGAAAGAAATAGGATTCCAGGGGAAAGGGACCAGTGCCACTGAGAGTCACTGTGAGCAACTGGAATAAGTGTGAAAATAAACTGAGATCAGTGGGAGAAATTAGGCTAACAGAGAGCCTAACCCCATACTAAGGGCTTGCATAAATACCCTAAATGATGACTATATTATCAAGACTACCCCAAGCACCCCACCTCAGACTGATGACACTCTGATGTTCTGCTTGTTTCGTGGTTTCAGGTTGTTACAGATACAGCTATGTGCGGGAGAATGAAGCCCTAAAGCTGAAGGGCCCTGACTATTTGGCTTCCAGTTGTCTTTGGCACCTCCATGGCCCCAAGGGTCATATGATCAAGCTGCATCTGGAGTGGACCCTCCCGGATTGCAGGGACCGACTGGCCATGTATGACGAGGCTGGGCCGCTGGAGAACCATCTCATCACCTCGTAGGTAGCTTCCTATGACAGTGGTACCAAATCTTGAGAGTGGTTGAAGGAAAGGAAAGCACAGGGTGCTATTCACAATGCAAGGGCAAGGAAATGTCCCTTACACAGATGAGAGGAAATGCTCTTGGATGCAGCATAATAGAACACAGTAGTAGAACTCAGTGTTGGGGGATATTATTGAGGCAACCCTGTAGCTTAGCAAGTTTTTTAAAAAGTAGTAGGTGAAGGTGTTCTTGGCAGCCTCTGGGTACAATGACAATGTTTTGCACTTTTAGTGCCTCAGAGACCAGAATCTGGTAAGGGCCTAAGAATATGAAATTCATCTTCAGAATAGCCCAGCTCTGTTTAGGTACAGAGGCCTTATAAGGAGCATTGCAGCCTAGGGACAGCTCTTCAGTTGATGTAAATGGATGTAGCTCCTTTGATTTCATGGGAACTGTGCTGATTTTATGCCAGCTCTGGATTTGATGTCAGGGTTCCTCAGAAGAGGAACCTGTCATACATTAGTACGAAGGATAAAATGAGGGGTTTCTTGAAGGGGATAATGTTCCCCCAGCTTAGAGTTGGGAACCAAACAAGGGGGTATCCTTTGGTCTAATATTCATCATGAAGTGGTTTGGCTTGAGAAAAGGTCCTAACAAGGGGGACCCCTTCCATACCCAGATCTGAGCCCTGTTTTCTATGTTACATCTTGATTTGTTTTATCAGAGTCTAGCAACATGCAAATCTCACTAGAGGTCTGGACAATCTCATCTGCTTCTTGTCTTTCTCCCTCTCTTCTCTCCCTCAGTTCCCTACCTTCTTTACACATGGTCATCCCCCTTCTCACTTCCTCCTGTCTCTCCTTTCAGAGTCTATGGCTGCAACCGTCAGGAGCCCGTAGTGGAGGTCCTTTCTTCAGGCCATGTCATGGCTGTGGTGTGGAAGAAAGCAATGTACAGTTACTATGATCCTTTCATCCTCTCTGCCCAAGCTGTACCCCTTGAAGGTGAGGACAAAGGGAGGGAGGGAAGGAGGGAAGGAGAACTGAAGGCACTAGAAGATCTCATACATTTTTAGACCCTTGATCAATTAGCCTTCCTCACCACTGCCTGTAAATGCTCCAAGGGGCTTGGTAGCTGTTCAGCAGTGCTTCAAAGCACTACATAAAAATTTGGACTAGGAGCTCCCTGAAGAATGTGTGATGCTACTGTGATGGAGCCAGATCATAGGATCCTAGAGAATCAGGGCTGGAAGGTGAGGTTATCTAGTCCAGCTCCCTGCTCATAGTAGGATCATCCCTGACTAAAGCATCCCAGCTAAGTGTCTGTGCAACCTGCTCTTGAAAATTTTGAGATGGAGAGTCCACAACTTCTCTAGGTAGCCTGTTCCACTGCTTGACTGCTCTCATAGTCAGAAAGTGCTTCCTGATCTCCACCCTAAATTTCTTCTGCTGAGGCTTGAGGCCATTGCTCCTAGTCCTGTCCTCTACAACAACAGAAAATAATCTATCTCCATCCTCTCTATAATTGCCCTGCAGGTATTTGAAGACTTATCAAATCCCCTTCTGTTTTCTATTCTCCAAACTAAATATCCTTAGTTCTTTCAGTCTGTCCTCTTAAGTCACACTTTCCAGACCTCTACTCATTATTGCCACTCTCTTCTGGACTCTTTCCTATCTATCCACATCTTTCTTGAAATGTGGAGACCAAAACTGGGCACAATACTCCAGATGAGCCTTCACCAGTCCTGAATAGAGTGGAAGAATTACTTCTCTGGATTTTCAAGTGATACTCCCATTAATATAACCCAGTATGCCATTGGATTTTTTTTTTGCAACAAGAGGTCACTGTTGAATTATATTCAGTTTATGGTCCACTGTAACCCCCAGGTCCTTCTTTGCAATATTGCAGCCTAGCCAGTTGTTCCCCAGTTTGTATTTGTGCATGCTGTTATTTTGCCCCAGGTTTAGGACTTGTTGGATTTCATCTGGTTGATTCCAGACCATTTTTCCAGTCTATGCAGGTCATTCTGGATCCTAGCCCTATCCTCTAGACTCTAAAGTGTCTGCAACTCCACCCAACTTGGGGTCATCTGCAAACTTGCTCAGTGCACACCCAAGCCCATCATCCAAAGCATTAATGAATATATAACAACACTGGACCCGGGACAGATACCTGGGGAACCCCATTTGATACCTCCTCCCAACTAGACATTGAACAAATGATAACTACTTGTTGAGCATGGTGAACCCACCAGTTATGTATCTACTTCACCATTCTTTCATTTAGTCTGTATCACTTTAGCTTATTAATGAGAACGTCATGGGAGAAAGTGTCAAAAGCCTTGTTAAATCAAGGTATATCGCATCCATTGCTTTCTCCCCATCCACAGAGCCTGGCATCTTATCATAGAAGGAAATCAGGTTTGTCAGGCATTACTTGCTCTTGTGAATCAATGCTGGCTGTTCCTGATCACCTTGTTCTCTAGGTGCTTCTCAATAGATTTCTTGAGGACCTGCTCCATGATTTTTTCAGGTATAAAGATCAGACTGGACTGATCTGTAATTCCCCAGATCCTCCTCCTCCTTTTCTTATAGATGAGCACTATGTTTGCCCTTTTCGAATCGTCCAGTACCTCACCCAACCTCTGCAATTTTCAAAGAAGACATGGTTCCAAAACTACCTCAGCCAATTCCTTCAGCACCCTAGGATGCATCCCATCTGGCTCTGATAACCTGAAAGCATCTAGCTTCTCTGAGTAATCCCTCTCTAAGTAATTCTCTATGTAATTCTTCCACTATTCTAGACTATATGTCTTCTTTCCTATCTTGGCTGACAACTAGGCTCATCATTTGATAGTTGCCTTTATCTGTAAAAACAAAAGTTAAAAAAAAGCCATGAAATACTTCAGTCTTCTCTTCAGCATCATCCATAACTAAGCTGCCTTCCATATTCCATAAGGACCTATAGTGTCTTTGGTCTTCCTTTTACTTTTGACATACTTGTAGAATCCTTTGTTTTTCCTCTTTATGTCCCTTGCCAGTAATGTCTCAAATCATGCCTTGGCTTTCCTAACTTTCTCCCTGAATCTTTGTGTGATATTCTTAGCTCTTACTCCACTTTGTAGGATTCCTTTTTGAGTTTCAACTCATTGAAGAGACTGCTGTCCATCCAGGCTGGTCTCCTATTGAACTTCCCATTCTTGTATCACATTGGGATTGCTTGCTCCTGCACCCTTAATATGGCATCCTTAAAGTACAGCCAACTCTCCTGGACTCCTTTTCCCCTCAGATTTGCCTCCCAGGGGATCCTGCCTACCAGTTCCCTGAGTTTGTAAAAGTCTTCTTTTCTGAAATCTAGTGTTTTTACCTTGATGCTCTCCTTCTTTCCCCCCCATAGGGTCTTGAACTCTATTGTTTTGTGGTCACTGTCACCCAAGTTACCTTCCACCTTCATATTCTCAACCAAATGCTCCCTAGTTAGCCCCTTTACCATCCGTATAAAAAAGTTATCTTCAACACACTCCACAGATTTGCTTAACTGGTTGTGGACCGCTGTTTCCCCATGAGAACAGATGTTTTAGTAATTAAAGTTCCCCGTGAGAACCAAGTCTCATGATTTAGAAACTTCCATCAGTTGTTTAAAGAAGCCCTTGTCAACCTTTTTTTTCCTGGTTTGGAGGCCCATAGCAGATGCACACCATGATATCCCCTTTGCTGTTCTCTCCTTAGACCTTTATCCAAAGACTTTCAACAGGCTTACCTTCCACTTTGTACTGCACTTCAGAACACGTGTACATCTCTTTCATGTAGAAGGCTATAGCTCTTCCTTTTTTCCCCTGTCTGGACTATGATAAGTGCCTAGGTAGATGGAAAGATAGAATGATACTGTATTCAACTAAAGCAACAGGGGAGTCACAACAAAATGTACTGTAATTACTCATCTTTGGCCAGGAGAAGGAAGCTAAAAGCATTACGTGGCATCAAATGCCCTGGGATCTTTAATAACTACATTCGGTCATGGCTTTGGTTTTCAGCTGAGAGGATGCAACCCTAGCAACCCAGCAGCCCCTGACACCAGGTTGGCATAACAGCACTAAATGACAAGGAAGAGCACAGACATGCATTGGCCAGGCCTGACATGTCTTAGCTTGTAAGAACCTAGCCTGTGGTTCTGTGGAAGCTCATTCCCAAGCAGGGGTTCCTGTTTACATCCCCCTCCAACTTTTGTGCTGTTCCCACTGTCTCATTTCTCTGGAGATTTCCCCTCACTATCATTGTGTGCTATATGGTGCCTCTGTCTCCCTTTTCCAAGTATATTCTCTTGGGAAAGATGGCGTAGTTGTGCATGGAGCTGAGCAAGTACCTGTCCCTACAGCTAGTTCCTTCTGCTATCCATCTCTGAGGGGTCCCAGCTCGGGAAGAAGCTCTCATGAGGTGGGATGTCTCTGGGATGCTCACCCAGAACAGTTCAGAAAATTTGAAATTGGTCTCCAAGCAGAGCACACCAGATCATAAACTCAGCAAGCAGCCCCGTGTTTTTCCAACAACCACAATATTCCACACTTTCCCTGCATCCTTTTTCCTGGGGTGGGATGTGGTCCTTGCCTCCTTCGAGGGTTTGGGTGACGATTCTGTGTTCCCAGACTGATGCTATACTGAAGTGGGCTGTGACTGTGTTTTCAGCCTGTCAGGTAAATCTAACACTTCCAGAAGACCTGGAGCTGCGGGGGAAGATCAGCACTCCATACTACCCCAGTTACTATGCACCCAACACACAGTGCACCTGGCACATGATGGTAAGGGATCATTGACTTCCTCTCATCCCCTATGCAAACCTTCCAGAGGGCTCCTGGCATCTTTCCACTCCCCACTGCTTTGTGCCAGCACCCTTTCCTCTCTAATTCAGGTGTGTGCTGGGCTGAATATCATGCTCATTCCTCTCTCTCTTGAGTCTGCAACTAAGGCTGTCACTGAGATGGGCCTGGGCAGGTACCAGAGGGTCACCACCAGCCAGCTCTTGTGGTGTTGAACAGAAGGAAGTCCAGGCTAAGTTCCAGCTAGATGGGAGGATGGCTGGGTGGAGGGGGCTGGCTCCTCACAGGGATAAAGTGGAGAGCCAATTCAAGCTCTTGTATAGAATCCAAATGAATTATCTCCTTGTGGCCACATCAGTGACTTGTGACTGTTCAAGTAGGTCACTTGGGAAGTACCTGCTGTTCTTCACAAGCTGACAGACTCAGTTCAAATGGGACGTAGGCTTAGAATAGCTAGGGTGGGAAGTCACGGGTAATGGCAAAGCTCTGCATGAAGCCCTAGGACTGGGGTAGCAAGGACTATTGCATGTCAGGAGCCAAAGTGCTGTGGCAGACCTAGGAGCAGTAGGTAAGACCTCGGCAGAGCTGGGGTATGGTTCATAGAATCATAGAATCATACAAGTCGGGTCGGAAGGGACCTTGTAGATCTTCAAGTCCAACCTCCTGCCTGGGCAGGAGAAAAACTGGGTTCAGATGACTCCAGCCAGGTAGGCATCAAGCCTCTTCTTAAAGACCCCCAGGGTAGGAGCCAGCACCACTTCCCTTGGAAGTTGGTTCCAGCTCCTAGCCACCCTAACTGTGAAGTAGTTCTTATGGATGTCTAATCTAAACCTACTCTCCAACAACTTGTGGCCGTTATTCTTTGTTATGCCGGGGGTGCTAGGGGAAACAAGGTCTCTCCCAAACCCTTCTGGTCCCCCCTAGTGAGTTTATAGATGATCACCAGGTAACCCCTCAGCCTTCTCTTGTGAAGGCTGAACAGGTTCAGGTCCTGCAGTCTCTCATTATAGGGTCTGCCCTGTTGTCCCCAGATCATGCGGGTGGCCCTCCTCTGGACCCTCTCAACGTTGTCCACATCCCTCCTGAAGTGGGGTGCACAGAACTGGACGCAGTACTCCAGCTGTGGCCTGACCAGTGTCACATAGAGGGGGAGAATCACCTCCCTGACCCTGCTTGAGATGTATCTGTGGATGCACAACAAGGTCCGGTTAGCCCTGCCAACTGTGACCTTGCATTGTCGGCCCATGTTCATCTTGGAGTCAATAATGACTCCAGGATCCCTTTCTGCCTCCATGCTCTCAAGAAGGGAGTTTCCCATCTTATAAGTGTGCTGCTGGTTATTACTGCCCAAGTGCAGCACCCTGCTGGTTGGGTCAGGGTTGTGCAGAATGGGATTCAGGTGCAGAGTTTTGGAGGGCACTAGCATAATACCAGCATAGATTGTGCCCCACTTTTGCTAACTTGGCACCATTTAAATCCACTGCTCTCCCCTTCATAAGTATAAGAGTATAAGAACATTGCTCAGGCATGCCAGGATGAAGTTAGGAAGGCCAAAGCACAACTGGAGTTGCAGCTAGCAAGGGATGTGAAGGGTAACGAGAAGAGATTCTACAAGTATGTCAGTAGTAAGAGAAGCATTAGGACAAGTGTGGGTCCCTTACTGAATGGGAGAGGCAAACTTGTGACAGAGGAAGCAGAAAAGGCTGAAGTGCTCAATGCCTTTTTCACCTCTGTCTTCACAGGCAAGGTCAGCTCCCAGACTATTGCACTGGGCAGCACAGTTTGGGGAGGAGATGAGCAGTCAACAGTGGTGAAAGAACAAGTTAGGAACTATTTAGAAAAGCTGGTTATATACAGGTCCATGGGGCCAGATGGGATACCCCCAAGCATGCTGGAAGTGTTGGCTGATGTGACTGCAGAGCCACTGGCCATCAACTTCGAAAACTCATGGTGATCAGGAGAGGTCCCGGGTAATTGCAAAAGAACAAACATGGTGCCCATATTTAAGAAAAGGAAAAAGGAGGGTCCAGAGAACTACAGACCAGTCAGCCTCACTTCAGTCTCCAGAAAAATCATGAAGCAGATCCTTGAGGAATCCATTTCTAAGCACTTGAAGGAGAAGAAAGTGATTAGGAACAGTCAGCATGGAGTCACCAAGGGCAAGTCATGCCTGACCAACCTGATTGCCTTCTATGAGGAGATGACTGGCTCTGTGGATGCAGGGAGATGGGTGGATGTGATGTACCTTGATCTTAGCAAGGCTTTTGCTACGGTCTCCCACGATGTTCTTGCAGGCAAGCCAAGGAAGTACAGGCTGGATGGATGAACTGAAAGTTGGATAGAAAACTGGCTGGAGCATCGGGCTCAGAGAGTAGTAATCAATGGCTCAAAGTCTAGTTGGCAGCTGGTATCAAGTGGACTTGATCAGTCCTGGGGCCGGTTATGTTCAATGTCTTCATCAATGACCTGGAAAATGGCATAGAGTGCACGCTTAGCAAGTTTGCAGATGACACAAATCTGGAGGGAATAGTAGATTTGCTGGAAGGTAGGGCTACGATTCAGAGTAACCTCAACAAATTGGAGAACTAGGCTAAAAAAAATCTCATGAGCTTTAACAAGGATAAGTGAAAAGTCCTGAACTTAGGAAAGAACAATCCTATGCACCAGTACAGGCTGGGGGCTGACTGGCTGGGCAGCAGCTCTGCAGAAAAGGACCTGGGGATTGCAGTGGACAATAAGATGAATATGGGCCAACAGCGTGCCCTTGTTGCCAAGAAGGCTAACGCATACTGGGCTGCATTGGTAGGAGCATTGCCAGCAGGTCAAGGGAAGTGATTCTTCCCCTCTATTCAGCACTCATGAGGCCACATCTGGAGTACTGTGTCCAGTTTTGGGCTCCCACTATAGAAAGGATGTCAACAAATTGGAGAGAGTCCACTGGAGGGAACAAAAATGGTTTGGGGGCTGAGGCACATAACTTATGAGGAGAGGTTGAGGGAACTGGGCTTATTTATTCCAGAGAAGAGAAGACAGGGGTGGGGGTGGGATTTAATAGCAGCCTTCAACTACCTGAAGGGAGGTTCAAAAGAGGATGGAGCTGGACTGTTCTCAGTGGTGGCAGATGACACAAGGAGCAATGGTCTCAAGTTGCAGCAGGGGAAATTTAGGTGGGATAGTAGGTAGAATTTTCTCACTAGGAGGGTAGTAAAACACTGGAAGAGCTTTCCCAGAGAGGTGGTGGAATCTTTGTCCTTGGAGGTTATTAGAACCCAGCTAGAAAAAAACTTTGGCTGGGATGATTTAGTTGGGGCTGGTCCTGCTTTGAGCAGGGAGTTGGACTAGATGACCCCCTGAGTTCTCTTCCAGCCTTAATTTTCTATAACTCTATGATTCATGTCTGTCTCCTGATGTGTCCTCCTGGGTGGGAGGGAATGTTGCTTGCTGATGCTATCTCAGCTCTGCTCTTAGACTGCTCCCCATGCAGGTCCCATCTCTCGACTACGGAGTTGTGCTCTGGTTTGATGCCTACGCGCTCAGGAGGCAGACGCATGACCTGCCGTGCACTCAGGGCCAGTGGATCATTCAGAACAGAAGGTGTGCACTCATATTCTTGCTCATTTCTCACCCTCCGTTTTCCCATTCCTGAATAGCTTTGCCGCAAGTCTGAATTGTCCCACTGCCGTCTATTGTTCAGCCCAGTCCCTAGTTTGTTCTGGAAATCTTCACAAGCCATCTGCTCACTCCCACTCCATCACCTTATCTCAGCCTTTACCTTTAACTGCTCACTATTGTGCTGATGCCACTTCCTTGCCTATATCTTTTTTCAATTCTCTAATGACTCCTCCTTGTCCACAGACTCTGTCTTTCTTAGTTAAGGCAGTGTAAAACTGCCTCAGCTCAGTATCTCCAAGATCAGGGGAAACATCCTCAGCAGTCTCCAGCTTCATTATCAACCTGCCTTCTTTATTTCATTGTTTGAATCAGACTTCCTAGTTTCCTCCTCTGTGTGTAACCTTGGCATCCTCCCACATCTCCAGTGTTTGCAAATCTGCCTATCACCACCTCTGCAATATTGTCTGTGTCTGCCATTGCCTTGAATCCACCTCCGCAGAGAGCTACCACCCAGGCTCCATATCCTCCTGCTTTGACTGTAGTGACTTCCTTT
Source organism: Crocodylus porosus (assembly GCF_001723895.1). Taxonomy (NCBI): domain Eukaryota; kingdom Metazoa; phylum Chordata; order Crocodylia; family Crocodylidae; genus Crocodylus; species Crocodylus porosus. Next base: position 50,919,032 of record NW_017728931.1, on the reverse strand, counting down.
TTTGAGGCCTCCCTAAGCCCACATGCCTTCATCTACTGAAAGTTGCTGCCTGCTTTCCCTCGTACACAGAAGCATGGGCACAGCATCCTCCTTCTCAAAGCCTTTCAGCTGGTTCTACACTTCGTGCAGAATCCTGTTCGAAATATCTTTCTCTGGAGCCACCCCTGGCTTCTTTCCAGCCTACCTCATAGACTTCATCTCACCTGCTCATGAAAGCCTCAGCCACCTCACTGTGCCTGGGCTTGATCTAGAACTCCTTGAAATCGGTGGACATTAGGTCAGTGATGAACTCAGATGCACCACTACTGGCATAAGAGTTGTTTCACTATCCACTGAAGCCTTCCTGGTTTTCCCCATCTCACCAACATAGCCTCCATTTATAATTCTCCTTTGCCTGCACCTTTTCACTCCTCTATCTCTATTTCATTTTTCTGTTTAGCTCTTATTTCACAATCAAAAGCCTTTAGAACATGGGGGAATAGCAAATTCACGGGGAGGTATACCAAGATAGGAGTTAATTACAGTTACAGCCTCCAAAGCCCATGTCATGCTGGACTTTCGCTGTAGTAACTAAGGGCAGAATCTGGGCCCATTCCTGTGTGACCCTTTTGCACCCATTTCTCCAGTTCTCTCCCTGTGCCTCTCTTCTGTATCCAACTGCAAGGTGTTATTCCTAAACATCTTCAGTGTTGCACGTGCAGAACTATTGCATACCTGCCCTTCACTAACTTCAAATGGCCTTTGCCACAGCCTTCACTCCAGATTCTTACCATCTCTTCCTAGAATCTCTCCTTTACTTTCCTCTGACTGCCCATCTCTGTGGCTGCTCCTATTACATGTTTCCTTTTCTTTGCTCTTTTGGGGGTGGTTCCTACCCCAGTTACACCAGTGTTAATCCAGGGAGACACCACTTCTGTCACTGGAGAGGCTCTTTCTGCTCAGCTGTTTAGTGGTGGGGCAGTGGAGAACCAAACAAGGTGCTGGATCCCCTACATGCTGACCAGGTTATCTTGTGTTCCCAAGGGGTTCCTTACTCTTTTCTCTATCCTTAACTTAAATCCTCAAAACATATTGAAAATGTTTCCCCATCTCAGTTATTCGAGTCCTTGAAGTTCTCTTCCCTTCAAAGCAATTGCCACTCCCAAAGTAGTACAAAACCAACCAGACCAGTGCTGCTTTGCCCTCAAAGACTACATTCTTCCCCTTCAACCTTACCCTGAGATATCATGCTTGGTGTGCTTCCTTGTCAGGTTGTGTGGCCTGCGGACCCTGCAAGCGTACGCTGAAAGGATTCCAGTAGTGTCCTCTGCTGGCATCACCATCAGCTTCACCTCTCAGATCTCCTTGACTGGACCTGGCATGCAGGCCGCCTACAGCCTATACAACCAGTCGGATCGTAAGCATATGGCTTCTCACATCATCGTGACACACTGAGGTGGCAAAGCATCTTTCACAGCTATTCAAAATCTTTCTTATATCCCTGACTTGTGTCATGACACACAGGCACACACACACACACTCACACACACACACACACGCCTCTTGTGCATACAGGTGCACAAGCCACCCTGTGTCATGGACAAAAGTGCACACGCACACACCCACATACATGCACTATACACATGCATAATCTCATTTAGAGATCCCAGCATAAAGCATTCAATTACTCACACCACTTGCACAGATACTGAAGCACTGAACATACAGACACCAGAAAGTTCATCTCCATGTCTCTGTTATGGAGCTGGCCTTGGCATTAGATGATATGACTTAGTTTAGTCTCACTTGAAATGGTTGATCACAAAAGTTCTTAGTGACAATGTCTCCTGCTCATGTTGGAAATCTGCAGATGTGAGATCCTGACTAGGATTCTGTAAAAGCCCCCAGGGAATCTATTCTATATTTCCCAGCCAGCCAGGCGCACGGTGGGACAGGTGCAGTGCTGGTGAGAGTGCTATTTCCTGGTTCCTGGCTCCTGACACACTTGGAATACAAAACAACCATGCCCCTGTTGCACAGCTCAGGTCTGTTTGCTTATTTAGGGACTGTACCCAGGGCTTGCTGTGTGCCTATGCTGGCAGTGCAGATGTGGTTAGAAAGCTCATAGATTCACACTCCACTCTCAAATCACAGTATGTTGCTTTAGGAAGGTTCCTGGCACTGGGGACTTAACTTTCCCTTGTGATTTCTCAGCCTGTCCCAGGGAGTTCCTCTGCTCTGTGAATGGCCTGTGTGTCCCAGCATGTGATGGGATCAAGGACTGTCCCAATGGACTAGATGAGAGGAACTGCGGTGAGTGGTCCACTGTTCCCACCTCCCTGCTCCCATCTCTCCTCTCCTCAGGAATCTGCAGCTTAGTTTGACTCCCTTCTGCACAGAACCTGGCACTCAGGTCTCTCGGGGAAAATGGAAACCTTTGGGAGGCCTGGCTACACCAGTCAAGTGTGTGAAAGTAAGACAGGTATTTGTGTGGTGACAGCCTGCAGCTCAGTCAGGAGTTAAATCCATGATATCATGCATAGAATCTTCTTCCCCCCACAGCCAGAAGGCAGTTGCTGTGAATGCAGACACACAACATGACTGCTATGGAGGGATTTACTCCAGACTTTACTCCACAGTCAATTGACTCCCTAGCAAGGAGCAAAAGCACGACCACCCACATGGCTCGGCCCATCGCCTGCACTACAACCCAAGCCAATCAGCCCACCAGCTAGAGCCTTGACTGCCCATGATGTATGTGGCACAGTGAAGCTTTTTGTATTTGCAGAACATTGACAAATCTTTTCTCATTAAGTCACAGGGCTGCCCCATGGGGTGGGTATTATTAGTGTTCAAATTATTACAGATGAAGGAAACAAACAGAGAGTGAGCTCAGGTTATTAAACCAAGGCCACCCAGGCAGCCATGGGCAGAACTTGCTCCACAACCCAGGAGTTCTTGGCTCCTAATCCCATACTCAGTTTATTGGGCCATCCTGCCTGTAGGCAGCACTGTCAGTGAGTATTAGTCCTGGCACACAACACTTCCTCCCTGCTGTTCCAAGGTCTCGGATGAGGCTCAGAACTCTCTACTCATAGGAACACAAACGCTGGGTCCAATCCAAGGCCCATCCAATCCAGTCTCCTGGGCCTGACAGTGCCAGCACCAAATGCTTTGAGGAAGCACACCGTATCACGGAATATTATGGAATAGCATGTCCGTGGCAGACATTTCTTTCTAAAGCCATTGGTTAGGGCTTGGTTTATACCTTTAAGCATGAGAGAATATGTCCCTAATAGGGTTCTTTAAGGCCTAATGTTGCTGTAGAGAGTCTCATTATCCACATAAATGTCTGATTCTTTCTTGAATCCTGTTAAGCTCTTGGCCTCAGGGATATCTTGTGGCAGTAAGTTCCATGGGTTAATTATGAACTGGATTTTTTTTAAAGGATTTTTCAGTATTAAATGCATTCACTTTCAGTTTCCACAAATGAGCCTTTGTTCTTGTATGTTTAAAAAGAGGAAATAGGAACTGCTTGATTTCCCTTCTCTGGGGAGTTCGTTATCATGTGTGCCTGTTGTGTGCCCTCTTAATAGTCTCATGTCAAAATTAAACCATCTCCATCTTTTATATCTCTATTCACATTGCCTCAAGTTATTCCATGCCTCTAATCATCTGACCTCTTTACATTTAATTATCACATAACTAATAATGTTACTGAGACAATGTTTAGAGATCTCAGCCCCATTGTGTTTGGCACTGTACACATACATGCATGCACACACACACTATAATAAAACAGTTCCTGCCAGAAAGAGATGTAAGTCTTAAGTATCAGATAAAAGACTACAGGTAGATAAGAAAACAGGCAGTGGCAAGCAAGAGGTAACCATGAGCAGTTGTGTTAGCTGTAACATACTGTATAGTCAGTGCTCACTGAGCCATTGTTAAGTATTTTGCCAGCATTGTTACAAAGATGGTTTTGAAGTAAAGAACTGAAGGAAGATTGTGTAGGGCCTTTGTGGTCTTCTGGCATTGCCCCAGCTTTTTTGACATGGGATGGTCAAACCAGAGTCCTGTGTTTCATAGAATCATAGAAAATTAGGGTAGAAAGGGACTTCAGGAGGACATCTAGTCCAACCCCCTGCTCAAAGCAGGATCATCCCTGATTAGATCATCCCAGCCAAAGCTTTTTCTAGCTGGGTCCTAAAAACCTCCAAGGACAAAGATTCCACCACCTCTCTGGGAAAGCTCTTCCAGTGTTTTACTACCCCTCTGGTGAAAAAATTCTACCTACTATCCAACCTAAATTTCTCCTGCTGCAACTTGAGACCATTGCTCCTTGTTGTGTCATCTGCCATCACTGAGAGCAGTACAGTTCCATCCTCTTTTGAATCTCCCTTCAGGTAGTTGAAGGCTGCTATTAAATCCCCACTCAGTCTTCTCTTCTCCAGACTAAATAAGCCCAGTTCCCTCAGTCTCTCCTCAGAAGTTATGAGAAATTATGTGAGTTATGTACTCCAGCCCCAAACCATTTTTGTTCCCTCCAGTGGACTCTCTCCAATTTGTCCACATCCTTTCTGTAGTTGGAGGGCCTAAAACTGAACACAGTACTCCAGATGTGGCCTCAGCAGAGATGAATAGAGGGGAAGAATCACTTCCCTTGACCTACTGACAACACACCTACCAATGCAGCCCAGTATGTCATTATCCTTCTTTGCAGCAAGGGTAGACTGCTGGCTCATATTCATGTTATTGTCCACTGTAACCCCCAGGTCCTTTTCCGCAGAGCTGCTGCCCAGCCAGTCAGCCCCCAGCCTGGTACATGGGATTGTTTCATCCTAAATACAGGACTTCGCACTTGTCCTTGTTGAACCTCATGACATTTCTTTTGGCCCAATCCTCCAATTTGTTGAGGTCACTCTGAATCCTAGCCCCATCTTCCAATGTATCTACTACTCTCCCAGCTTGTTGTCATCTGCAAACTTGCTGAGCATGCACTCTATGCCATCTTCCCAGCCATTGATAAAGACATCGAACAAAACTGGCCCCAGGACTGGCCCCTGGGGCAGTCCACTTGATACCAGCTGCCAACTAGACTTTGAGCCATTGATTACTACACTCTGAGCCCAATGCTCCAGCCAGTTTTCTATCCACCTTACAGTCCACTCATCCAGCCTGTACTTCCTTAGCTTGCCTGTGAGAATATGGTGGGAGACAGTAGCAAAACCCTTGCTAAGATCAAGGTATACCACATCGACCCGTCTCCCTGCATCCACAGAACCAGTTGTCTCCTCATAGAAGGCAATCAGGTTGGTCAGGCATGACTTGCCCTTGGTGACTCCATGCTGACTGTTCCTAATCACTTTCTTCTCCTTCAAGTGCTTAGAAATGGATTCCTTGGGGATCTGCTCCACGACTTTTCCAGGGACTGAGGTGTGGCTGACTGGTCTGTAGTTCCCTGGATCCTCCTTTTTCCTTTCCTTAAATATAAGCACTTGGTTTGCCCTTGTCCAATCATCCGGGACCTCTCCTGAGCACTGCAAGTTTTCAAAGATAATGGTCAGCAACTCTGCTATCACATCAGCCCACTCCCTTATCACTCTCGGGTGCATCCCATCCGACCCTATGGACTTGTATATATCCAGCTTTTCTAAATAATCCCTAAACTGTTAGTTCAGTAGTCTGGGAGCTGACCTTGCCTGTGAAGACTGAGGAGAAATAGGCACTGAGTACATCAGCCTTTTCTGCATCCTCTGTCACAGGTTGTCTCCCCCATTCAGTAAGGGACCCACACTGTTCCTGATCCTCCACTTTCTACTGCCATATTTGTAGAAACCCTCTTGTTACTATTCACATCCCTTGCTAGCTGCAACTCCAACTGTGCTTTGGCCTTCCTGATTTCATTCGTGTGTGCCTGAGCAATGCTCTTATAGTCTTCACTAGTTGTTTGTCCAAGTTTCCACTTCCTTTTTTTTTATTTAGTTTACTAAAGAGTTCCCTGCTAAGCCAAGCGGATCTTCTGCCATACTTGCTAGTCTTCCTGCATATCAGGATGGTTTGTTCCTGCGCTCTCAGTAAGACTTCTTTCAAGTACAACCAATTCTCCTGGATTCCTCTCCCCCCCAGTCTGGCTTCCCAGGGGATCCTCCCTTTGAGTTCCCTGAGCAAGCTGAGTTTCTATCAAACGGTGCCCCATTATTTTTTTTTATAAAGGCATCATAATAGTATTTTTTGCATTGCTCTTATTCCTGTGCTTCTTACATTCTAACACAAACAGTCAATATACAAAGAGTAAATAGGGGCAAGTACTTACTATAGTGCAGCTGATGCACTGTAATTATCAGGTATTACCCCACAGAAAGTGACAGCTAAACCAGGGAGCTTACCCCTAAATAAAACAGGGCTACTTTACCCCAGTTAAGCTTTCACTTACTGTGGAGTAAAAGCAAGCAGTCAAACAGGAACTATGCCTCAGCTGCTCTGCAGTAGGTTCCATTTCCCCTTTAATTCACTGCAGTGGGATTGTCTGTTAGTACCTGCCCATCTACCGTTTTAAGCTCTGCTGTGCTACAACTAGAGACTTCCACTGAGCCATTCCCAATAACACCCAGGCCTTTCTTCCATGCTGTTAGTGAGTTTAAAATCCAGTTACATGCAAAAGTAGTTCAAATCATTCCTTCCTAGATGCACTGCTTTGCATCCATTGGCAACTGACTTTATCTGCTTTGTACATTGCCTATCCCCCAGTCCTGTCAGGGGCTTCTGCTCTTCCAGTCTTCTCTAGTCTCGACTCACCCAGACAATGTTGTGGCCCTTGTGTATTTTGCCACCTCCCTGTCCCCTGATCATTGACAACTGTATTAAACAGTAATCCTTGCACAGCACTGAGGCCTGGGGCACAACACTCTGGGCATGTCTACATATGCATTTACTCTGGCTTAAATTTACTGTGCAGTAAGTTACTGCATGGTAGACAGAAATAGGCCAGCGTCTACACATGCAGGCATAAAAGCACATTAATGCTGTATGTGGAATCACTTGGGACTAAAGTTAGTCCCAAGTCAGTCCATACACAGAGTGTTACTGTGTAGTAAGAAGTCTACATGTGTGTTACTGAACAGTAACTAATTGGGTGTAAATTTGCAAGATATAGGTATAAAATTTATGCTCAAGTTGCCATATTTACTGTGCAGTGTGGGCATGCATGTATAGACATGTGCCCATACTCCCCCCCACGACACCACAGCAGCGCTCTGCTAATGCTCTTTATTTCTGGTGCTCAGTCCTCTCCTATCTTCTCTTAACCACAAATGACCTGTCTCAGTTAGAAAAAAGGAGCTTTGTGATGGACAAAATGGGTGACAGGGGTAAGACCCAGTTTTTTGCCAGGATTCCAGAAGCAAAGAAGAATAGTCTCTTAATACCCTATATAGTTCAAGTCCCTTTCTCCTGCTAAGTAAATGTCACATAACTTTTCAGTTAGAATCTACTTGTCGCTAATGGTGGGTGTTGCATTGAGAAAAGAGGCTGCAACTTGCCATTCTCTTCTGAAACCCTCCTGTTTCCTCCTTGTGCTTTCATAGTGTGCTCTGCAAAATTCCAGTGTCAGGAAGACAGCACCTGCATACAGTTCACAAGGGTCTGCGATGGTCATCTGGACTGTGTCAATGGGAGCGATGAAGAGCAGTGCCATGAAGGTAGGGCAGGAAGGTCCCTGGGGTTGCAACAAGGTTCTCTTCTGCAATGCATACCCTACCACCTAACTTGAGCTATTGATAACCTTCTACCCTGAGCTCCCAATAAATGACAGTGGCTGCCAGCAAACACCCACAGGACTGATAGCTATATTTTCTCTCTGAACCAAATACAAAACACGATGGTATTTCTAAAGCAGCCCTAGATAGGAAGCTTTATGCTATGAATTTAGGTCAGGCAGGGGTGAGCAAATTCTGGCCCTCAGGCCAAATTGGGCCTGCAGCGGACTGCATTTCCCAGCAGCCCCTGCCTGCATCACTGTGGCCAGTTTCCATGAGATCCCAGGAGTGGTGGAGCTGTGACAGCACGGAACCAGGGTGGCCATGGAGACTGGGCCCAGCATTGCTGGCAGGGCACAACTGGGTGGGAAGCCGTTCTGGGCTGGGATCTTGCAGCGGTGACAGTGTGATCCAGAGCTGGGATCACAGCCACAATCTGCTGCTCGCATACTCCAGGCAGGGGCATGTGGGCAGTGAATTGCAGCTCTGCCCCAACTCCAGACCGCACTGGCACCACTGCAAAATCCCAGCCCTAGCCCCAGAGCACCTCAGTGCCCAGCCGCTTACGCTGCCAGTACTGCTGGGGCCAGTTTCCATGGAAAACCCGACCCTGCGCTGTCATGGCCCCACCTCCTAGGATCTCCATGGAAACCAGGGCAGGGGCTGCTGAGAAATAAAGTCCAGCCACCAGCCGGATCTGCCATTTTGCCCACCCCTGGTTTAGGGATTCACCAAGGCAGAAGGCTGAGATTTCTCCCACATCCTCCACTGAATAAACTCCTCTCCTCACTTAGCTCTCCCCCTGACTCTTCCTTCCACTTACATCCTTGCAGATGTTCCCTGCGGGTCATTCACCTACCAGTGTGCAGATGGGTCCTGTGTGAAGAAACCCAACCCTGAGTGTGACTCGGTTGCAGATTGCAAGGACCTGTCTGATGAGAAGAACTGTGGTGAGGAAGAACTAATGTTGCCTTACACAAAGTCAGGGCATTCTGCCAAGCACTGCCAGGGCTAGGTCTGATTATCAGATAGGAAGAAAGCTCATTTGACCAGTGTTCAGGTTGGCACTTGTTGGAGTCTTGGTGGCACCAGCTTGAGAAGGCTCCCACTGATAGAACATGAGCCAGCCCTAAACAGGCACTGCTGAGAGGAGGCTCGCAGTCCTTGCATCCCAGCTTAGCTAATTGGACATATCTGAACAGGGAAGATAATGCAGAGCGATTACACTTCCCTGTGACAATCATCAGGATAAACCTCAAATGGGAATTCTCACTAGCTTAGCTGTCGACTGTGCAAAACATGCCCCCCCACTGTGTGTTAGGCAAAGATGGCAGGCTATAAACAGAGAACTGGGAAGTCAGTAAAGCAAAAGAAAGGGTCTGATACGATGTATGGTGATGTCTTCTCCTCCGCCTCCTCTCGTGGTAGATGCCTTTCATAATTCCTCCTCCTTAGACTGTGGATTACAAACCTCGTTAAACCGGATTGTGGGTGGCGTCAACACTCTAGAAGGGGAGTGGCCATGGCAGGCTAGCCTGCAGATCCGTGGACGCCATATTTGTGGTGGAACACTTATTGCTGACCGCTGGGTGGTCTCAGCTGCCCACTGCTTCCATGATGAAAGGTAAGTGATACTGGAGGAATGTTGGGCAGGAGATCGGCATCAGATGGCTTTCAAAGTACCATTGACATGAGCCGTTTGGGCCTTAGCCTTATTCTAGTTGTGGTGCAGAATGACCACAGAGTTTTGTATGATGGACAAACTCAGCTCAGTAGTGCTCTGGGAAGTCCAAATGGAGATGTCTGTGCCTGTGATGGGGACAGGACCATAGCAGAGAGCTGGTGGGGGGGATCCCATCCACCCAGTGCTTACGCTGGCCATCATTAATAGCCCTGTCCCTGTCAGGGGACTCAGCTTCCCCAGCTACCTTCCCCATGTTCCTTTTTTTTATTTTTGCATTTCTGATTTTCTGACCCTCTCCTTCCTCTTCTTCTCTATCACTCTCCCTTGCAAAGCTCTATGCCTTGTCTGTCTTCCTCATCAAAGCAAATGTTTTTCTCTCCTGTGCTCCTAGACTGGCTTCCCCATCCATCTGGACTGTCTACTTGGGCAAGTACTTCCAGAACACCAGCAGCTACAATGAGGTGTCCTTCAAAGTGAGCCGCCTCCTCCTGCACCCATACTATGAGGAGGACAGCCATGATTACGACGTGGCCTTGCTCCAGTTAGACCACCCAGTTATCAGTTCACCCTTCATCCGGCCTATATGCCTGCCTGCCCGCACCCACCTCTTTGAACCTGGTCTCCGTTGCTGGATCACTGGATGGGGGGCCCTCAAAGAAGGAGGTACGTTGCAGGGCATTTGCCGATCTCGCCCTATATTCCTCAAGGTTAGGGTTGTGCGAAACCCAGCCCATGAACTGAATACAGCATCCTGCTCTATGATCTCTGGTAAAAGGAGGGTTTTGTGTTGTACAGGGCCTGGTTGCACAAACAGGGACACTGGAGACTCAAGAAAAGCCTGAAATAGATACATGTGGACAGCCACATGAGCATCCTTCTGGAGCTAGGGTATACCTGTGGGTGCAGGTGGGAAGGGCCTGTCCTGACCAAGACTCACTGCTCCCATAGTGTAGATAAGTCCTTTTTATCTCTCCTAAGCTTGGCTCTACTTCTCGGTAGCAGAATCAAGAAGTAGGGCACAGAAGGTCTTGTAGTCAAGAACTTTCAGACTTCCTAAAAATGTATCACAGCATGGCTTTCTGTATATCACCTCACTCTTAATTTAACCCTTTAGCTTTAAAAGTTTGAATGGGCCTGTGCTAGGTGACAGATGGAATATATGGGGGAATCCTCCCTCCAACCTGTATAGCAACATGATATAATGCCACAATGGCAGGCTCCCAGCTTTGCTTGAGAACTAATTTATGGGCATAATATTAAAGGCACAGAGGGCAGCTAGATGCCCAACTCACAGTGAAGGACTCCTCTCAAGCTCTCTATCTCTGGTCCCACAGGCCTTAAGGGCCTACAACCACCTTAACTACAGACATGCATCTCCTCCTGTCCTGTGCAGTCTCCTTCCACATTGTCACATCTTCACATGCCCCTTGCAGATCAGGTCTTAATGTTATTTTCATATCATTACCTTGGTTTGTCTCAAAATCAGATAGCTTCTACCTGAGCTTCTACAAACTGCCTCACATGCTTTCTTTCATCAGTTTTCATGATATGTCCTGACCATTTCATTCTCTACATGCGTACGTTGCTCAAGACATTGGGTCTTTTGTGAAGGCCCACAAGCTCTTGATTACATCTCCATACTCCATTTTCTTATATTGCACCAAATACTTTCCTTAGCACCTTGTTTTCAGCCACTTGCAGCTTTTTTCCATTTGCCTTTGGCAGCATCCAGGATTCACATCCATATAAAAGGACAGGTTAAACAATTGTAGTATAAAGAAAGTCTCCTAAATAAATAAATACCACTTCAATGCTGAGACAGTCCCAATCATGACATTGTGGCATCACATTGCTCCAGTGTGGAATAGTGTTGCTGCAAGGATCTGGAACAAGTTCCCTCAATAAAGTCAAAGAACATTCCAACTCTGAGACCCATGAAACATGAATAGAGAACATATAGACTTATGTCTTTTCTTCCAATTAATATTATGCAACACAGCCTCAATCTACCCTAATCAACATTGCAACAGGTACCCTTTAGCTCCCCCTAGTGCATCATCACATTTTATCAAACAAAATAATTGCAAATGGATGCAGCATCACAATAGCACAAGATTCAGGACAGATATGAGATTATAATTATCTGGGCTTGCAGATTAGACTCATAAATGTACAAAAGAGAAGGAATATTGAAGTGCATAGGTGTCCTGCTCTAGAAATGATCTCAGCAGGAGGGTTTTGGACTGAAGACTCAATAAAGGGTCTTTGATCAGCAAGTAGGGCTTGGAGGATCTTTTCTTATCATCATTATTTTTGCAGACCCATGTGAAGAACCATGTGTATTCACAGAGTTTTACAAACATAGCCCTTCCCAACAATAGAATAGTCTCCCATGAGAAGTAACAGAAACCTTGATTTAAGATTTCAGAATTAACTAGTGATTTAGGACACCCAAATTAAGATGCTTTAAAGAGATCTGATTTTCAGAGGCCAGTATCTGTGCATTTCCTGAAATTTAGGTCTCTTTGGGGCATTTTAAGCTGAGCATCCGAAAACAGAGATATTTTAAATCATTCATCCCTTTGTAAGAAAGGAGGCCCCCTTCACTTAACATGTGTGAAATTAGTTTGGACAAAACTCTGGCAAATATATAGTAAGAACCAACCCTAACATTCATAAATTCATAGATGTTGGGGTCAGAAGGGACCTCAGTAGGTCATCGAGTCCGACCCCCTGCCCTGGGCGGGAAAGAGCGCTGAGCAGAGTAGGGAACAGAGGGAACAGAGTAGGTGATCTACTGGAAAAGGGTTTTCCCAGTTACTCGGTATAATTCTCTGACAGGGAATTCTTCTCTGAAGGAAAGGGTCCAAATTTAGACCTCTTGTAGGCAGGTGCAACTCCATTTAGTTCAAAAGTACTGTCTCCATGTATAGAAGATCACAAGTGGGGCCCAAATTCCTTGTTAAAGAGTTCATAGTTTAATTAGAAAGAGAGATATGAAAAACAGGGAAACAATTCAGAAGGTAATGGGAGGATGATGTTAGAGAACTGATCACTGTAAGGTAGGGCAGCTTTGTGAAGGGAATGGTAAAGAGGAAAGGAAGCTCCTTTGCAGGGTACAAAGTCTGCAGCTATTCTAAACTCATGATGAGGTGCTTGTAACAGAAAGGGTGGCACAGGGGACGAAATGGAGCAGAGGGCAAGAAAAGCAAATGGAGATCCATAATGAGAGAGGGTGGTGAAGAATTCAGGAAACCTAAGGTAAGAGGGCTGAGAAAGGGAAGGGCCACATTGGCCCAGATGTGTTTCTGCATCAATGGATTTCACTCATTCAGGGGCTAATGCAGCTCTGTAGAACCATCATAACCCTTGTCCCTGGTGAAATGGTCACTCCAGGACACAGAATTGCCAGCATAAAGTTTCACCCTCTCACCTGCTCTGATGTCTCCTGAATAGAGCTAATAGGAATACTGGCACAGATGTAGAAATTTTACAAAAAACAGCATCTGATGATGGGAGCTTGGGCTTACCAAAAGCTCCACTACAGATCCCTGAGTGAGTTAGTCTATAAGGTACAAATCCACCCTATTGTCTACCAAAGCTTTTGTCAGAGAGATTCTACTCCTTGTTTATCGCAACCTTGATTGGAAAACTTTGCTCTGAATCAAGTGGAGCAGGGTCTTGAAATGGAGTCTCCACCGCCTTCCCAGGCCACATGGAGCCAAAATAAAATTCAAAACCTCAGAAGCTGCTGCAAAATGGAATTGTTATTGTCCAGACAGCTCTGCCCCTTGCATGCTCTACCAGGTATACAGTGATGTTAAATACAGCCCTCCATACAGAGCCTTGTAGGGGAGGGAGGAGCTTGAACTGACTCTAAAAGATGAAAAGCCCGTGTTAGGTTCAGGGAGAGGGGAACAATGAATGCAAGTGGAGGACAGGAAGATGAGTTGCATGGCAGCAATTTGGACAAACTGGAGACAGAGAGAGGCAGGACATGTTGAGTGGTTTAAGGGGATAACAGGAAGGCTCATCTGCTACTCACATGCCAGTCTTGTGTTTTGTACCCAGGCCACATCAGTAACATCTTGCAGAAGGTAGATGTGCAGCTGATCCAGCAGGACATCTGCAGTGAGACCTATCACTACAAGATCTCTCCCAGAATGCTCTGTGCTGGCTACCACAAGGGCGAGAAGGATGCCTGCCAGGTGACTGAGGAGGCATAGGGTACTCCCACCATATGACAGGATTGCCTAGCATCCTGTGGGTGAAGGATGGGAGGAGGTTCCTTCTGGCAGAACATGCTCTATAGACTTAAATAAGGGACATGACAATGGCAAGAGCTGACGAGTAGAATAACCCCTCCACCCCAACTGTCAGCCACCCAACTGTACCCATCCTCACCCTCCAGTTACAAGAGCAGAAATTTGTCTTCTCAGTTCCTTAGGGTGATGTCCAGGCTCCCAGGAGACTCTTGGTGATGTAGCCTTATGAGAGCTACACCAACCCCCTTGGGAAGTTTATTCCTCAGTGTCTGTACTGTATTTAGGATTGCTGGTGACAGAAATACAGCTTCAATGTTCCCTCTTTCATTCCAGCCCATTATATCCTCGCTCTTAGCTCCTCCTTTACATTCCTTTTGAGCAACAATCCCCACCTCATCCCTTTGGAGGAGGTTCCCATCATTCCTCCCAATCCCAGACCCTACCTTACATCAAATGTAACTGCCTTTTCCCTCATTATTCTACATTCCCCAGTCATTGCGACTGGTCCCAATCATTGTAGGATCCAGTTCAAATTTGTCAGCTTCGAAGACTCCTGTGGACTTGCTCCAGCCTCTTTCCTCCTGGGGACTTTGCATTGACTGGAAGAATAGATGGAAGATAGAAAGCATCTAATAGCTGGTTGGAGGAATGGGACCCACACTCTCAAGGATGTGCTAGCAGCTAACATCAGTTCTCATAAGCCTTTGGTTTCTGGTTCTCCCTTGCACCTCTCTGCCTGAGGTACAAATCTCTGTGGTAGATGCTGCAGACACCTCAGGTACTGGGATGGAGCAGCGGAGTGTAGCTACTCAATGGGGCCTGACCAGGAAAGAAAGAAAGGGTAATGCATTGTCAAAAAGGTTGTAAGATCATTGTTCTCCAGCATCATCAGTGTAGGAACCTGATTGGCCTTTCTTTCTTTTTCCCTCTCCAGGGCGATTCTGGAGGTCCCCTTGTCTGCAAGGAGCCCAGTGAGAGGTGGTTCCTAGCTGGCCTGGTGAGCTGGGGGCTAGGATGTGCCCGTCCAAATTATTACGGGGTCTACACCAGGATGACGCAGGTGCTGGGCTGGATGAGGCAGACGATGAGCTGAGGAGTGTCTGTGCCTTCCCCATCCATTATCTCCTCCTGACACTGGTCATTTTGTCTCCAGTGATGGGAAAGAGAGACTTGTTTCAAAGTGTTGTCAGGGTTGGGAGGCCTGCAGCCTTCAGTATGAACTCAAAGATGATATGTAGCAGAGGAAAACTAAGGAGAAGTACCAGAAGAAGTGTCTGCTGCCCCCTGCTCTTCTCAAGAAATGTCCAATTTTTTATTAAGGTCAAGCACACGAAGGGCCAGGGCTATGGTGCATTCTGCAGGGGGGCAAGGGAGCATAGGTTTCCAGGGTTCCTGGACAGATGTTTTCTGGTTAAGTTACTGGGGGGGAAGGCATGGGCGAACTCCATGATTCATTCCCCGTCCCAAAGCTGGCACACTTGCCGAAAGAAAATCATACTGATGTAGCTAGAGCTGAGCTCCCCGTAACTGTGAAAACAATCTGCTTCTCTCTGTCTCTGCCTGTCATTCATCCTTCTCTTTCCCCTTCCTCCTTGCCTTACACCTCCTCCCCCTGCTAATTGCTGCTTTTCTTAGCTAGAGCATGTGGTTAGGGTTCAGCTGTGCATCCGTTATGTATCAGTGCCTCAGGTCAGGAGACCATCGCTAAGCCGTTGTGTGTTGCTGCATCTCTCCTGTAATAGCGCCACCCTCTTTTGCTCCAGTTGGACTCCCTCAGGCAAAGTTCCTGGGCATCTGAGAAGCCTCCTTCCCAGTTCTGTGAATTAATTTAATACCTTTAACACGAGGATCTTCCTTCAGTTCCATCCTCAGAGCCCAACTGGGCAATGAATGAGGGGAGAAGGTCACAGACTGGGTACTTTAGATGGTGATTGCTATGTATTTATAAAGAAATATTATGGGCCACTCTCTAGAATTGGAAATAAAGTGTATTATTTTTTGCTCTACATTTCCTTTCTCTTTAACTTTCCCTGGGTAAAGACTGCATCTTCCTGGCCTGAATTCTATGTGCAGCAATTTTATAGGAATGGATTAGGGTGCAAACCTCAAGGAGAAAGCCACCTCCTTCTCATCTAATGAAGACAGTCACCTCCCTCCCAGCTACATCTTGGGTCCACTCTGGACAGCCAGTCATCTAGGTAGGTGCTTAGACAGTGGTCATTATTGTGGTGAGAGCCTCAACAGGAAGAGCTTCTCCCATCGATCCTGTTGCATGTACTTAGAGAATGCCACACAGACAGTAAAGTGTGGTGTGGCCAGGCTCCCTTTGACTGTAAGAAATTCTCTGCCACTTTAGCTAGGGTCCAGGACAGCTTCCTTTTCCACACCTCAAACTGGAGGACAGTGAGTGTTCAGTAACTATTCCTGGTTAAACCAGGAGGTGACAGGAGGTTCTTTGCCTCCATATTTCTGAACAGGGACTGGGACAACACCCCCACTAGGATTATGGACAGGCTCAGAGGACACGATGCCATGCCTAGGGTCAGGGACGATCTAGTTAGGGAACTCTTGGAGGGTCTGGACGTGTATAAATCACCAGGTCTGGATGCTCTTCATCCGAGGGTACTGAGGGAATTGGCAGAGGTCATAGCAGGGCCCTGGCACAGCTGTATGAGTGCTTGTGGTGCTCTGGCCAGGTCCCAGGGGACTGGAAAAGGGCCAAAGTGGTCCCCATTTACAAGAAGGGGAGAAGGGAGGACCTGGGTAACTATAGGCCACTTAGTCTCACCTCGGTCCTTGGGAAGACCTTTGAGAAAATTATCAAGGAGCACATCTGCAAAGGCCCAGCATGGGAGGTAATGCTCAGGGGCAACCAACATGGGTTCACTGCGGGCAGATCCTGCCTAACCTCATTTCCTTTTACAACCAGGTACGAAGTCCTTGGATGAAGGCATTGAGGTAGATGTCGTCTACCTGGACTTCAAGAAGGCCTTTGACACTCTTTCTCACCCCATTTTCATAAAATAACTAGGCGACTGCAGCATTGATGCCTACACAATCAGATGGGTGACAAATTGACTCGATGGTCACACCCAGAGAGTGGTGGTGGATGGGTCATTTTTGACCTGGAGGGACGTGAGCAGTGGAGTCCCCATGGCTCGGTCCTTGGGCCTGTGCTATTCAACATCTTTATCAGCGACTTGGAGGTGGGCATGGAAAGCATGCTGTCCAAATTCACTGATGACACAAAGATGTGGGGTGAGGTGGGCACACTGGAGAGGAGGGACAGAATCCAGCTAGATCTAGACAGGTTACAGAGGTGGGTGGGTGAGAATAGAATGGAATCGGTGCAGACAAGTGCAACGTACACATCTAGGGAGAAGGAACTGGCAACAAGCCTATAGGCTGGGGAACACCCTTCTCAACAACACAGTGGCTGAAAGGGATCTTGGAGTCATTGTTGAGTCCAGGATGGACATGAGCTGCCAATGCGAGGAAGCAGTCAGTAAGGCTAACCACTCCTTGTCATGCATCTACAGATGCATCAAAAGCAGATCCAGGGAGGTGATCCTTCCCCTCTCTGCAGCGCTGGTCAGGCCACAGTTGGAGTACTGTGTCCAGTTCTGGGTGCCGCACTTCAAGAGGGATGTGGATAACCTTGAAAGGCTCCAGAGGAGGGCCTCTCTCATGGTCAGAGGGCAGCAGGCCAGGCCCTACGAAGATAGACTAAAGGGCCCAAATCTATTCAGCCTCCACAAGAGAAGACTGAGAGGGGATCTGGTGGCCATCTATAAACTCACTGTGGGGACCAGCAGAAAATAGGTGAGGCTGTGTTCCCTTGGCCACCACCTGAGATAACAAGGAATAACGGCCACAAATTGATTGAGAGCAAATTCAGGCTTGATATCAGGAGGCATTACGTTATGGTTAGGGCTGCCAGGCTCTGGAATGGGCTCCCAAGGGAGGTGGTGCTCTCCCCGACCTTGGGGGTCTCCAAAAGAAGGTTGGATAGCTAACTGGCTGGGGTATAATGATTCCAGCACTTGTTCCTGCCCAGGGAGGGGGTCGGACTTGATGATCTGTTCAGGTCCCTTCCAACCCTAGAAACTATGAAACTATGGAACAGGCAGGTAATAGGGAACACAACCCATTTATGGGGGAAAGGGTTAATATGAGCCTCACCCAGCAGACAACCTTCCCATCCTGTCTGCTTTGTGAATTGTATTCACAGCCCAGCCTAGTCCCATTTGTGCTGGGATGTCCCACAGGGTTCTCTGTGCGGAGACTCTATCACAGACACCTCTTGCCTTGCCTGCCATTCCTGATCAGGGCTGAAAGGAGTTATAATGCCTCTGCATCATTAACATCTTGGTCCTTATTCCTAGTACCCAGACTCTTCCCAGGAGTACCAGACTCCTGTGGCAGAAAGGCGCAGAGACAAGAAGTAACAATCTGTGAGATTTATTGAGGAGTTATAACATAGCATCCTCAGACACAGCTATGAAGCAAACAACCCACTCCCAGAAGCACAGGCTGGCATCTCCTGTTTAGAGCAGATGAAATCTGCACAGGTGTCCCAGGCAGCAGTTTTGCCTCTTTCACCCTCACTGGGCTTAGATTTCTTACTGTGAGGCATCTATGTGCATATCACCCTACAAGGGCTCAACCCTTCCTCCTTCCTCCCCATAGCAGGCATAAAGGCAGATGCTATTTGGAGAGAGACAGGGATTCTCTGTTTGCCTGCTGGTGACAAGCATGGTTTGACTGCCTTCCCCAATGGCAGGCTCTGTTATAGAGCAGGGAAGGATCCTACAGTAAATCAGGCACAGGGGCCCAAAACTGAGAAGTGGGAGTGACAGAGGGAGCTTATAGCTGTTGTGCTTTCTTCTGCCCAGCAGGGGTCACTGTGACACTAACCAAGGCAAATGCAAATCTTGTGGGCAAAGGGTGATTGTAGGGTGTGGGTTACACCCCTGCAGCAAGTCAGACACAGATTTGAGCATCTGCCTGCCTCCAAGGGGTGCTGGCACAAGCTTCAGACAGGATATTCCAAAATACAGGTTTTAAAGCAAAGGCAACAAGTTGAGGGTGAGATGTGGAGTCAGCACGCTGTCCCACAAGGGGCTGCCATAAACTATGGTACAAAAATAAAGATTTAAACTGGAAATTAAAAAGCTGGAGTTGAGCACTAGAATGACATCCTGAGGCCTCTGGCTTGTAACAGCTGGAAAATGAGAGAAAGAGCAAAGCCAACGACAGAGAAAATCAAGAATGAAAGGAAACGGGAGAATGGGAAGAAGAATAGAAAAAGGGAGAGAAGAAAGAACAGAAAAGAGAAAGATATGAAAAGGGAGGAAAGAGAGGGAGAGAGGAAGGAAAATCCACATGAGTAAAATACATTGACTCTTAAGAAACTCAAGTCTCACAGCTGAGGAAGAAGAGGCTCCTGAACAGAAGGCAGGAGAGAGCCTGCCAAATACCAGACAGACAATGAACGCCCTAATCATGAAGGGTGCAGGAAGAGGGATTCAGAAACCTCCCATGTGATACAAATCCTGTAAAATCCCTAACAAGAGAGAAGCAATGACTCTTTCCTTTGAGCTCCTTATGGCACCAGCCATCAGCACCGCACAGTCAATGCTTATGAGCTACAGAGCGCTGGGGCATATTTTATGCAGAGCCCAAAAAGTCAGCTGCTCAGTTGCTATGCTTATCTCCAGAACAGTCACCCTGTTGTAGTCTGAGGGGAGATGAGATGACCAGCCTAAGATTTCTTTCAGAAGCAAGTAGCAGTGAGACAGAAAAGATATAGAAATCCTCACGCAAAATATTCTGTCAGCTGTCAAGAAGAGGATTAACAGTAGCTTCTGGGAGAAAGACTTGTGGGATATGTGCATCTATCTGTCTGTCAGTGCCAGGCAGAAATGTGGCACTTCTCCCATTTACAACAGGATAAGTCTTGCCCTTGTTCCCACCCCTCTTAGTTTGTCACAGCTTTGCTCTGCCTTCTGCTGCCAGACCCTTTAGTCCAGAACTGTAAGGCCTGCTCAGAAATAAAGGCACAAACCAAGAAAATCAGGAAAGTTTCACATAAAGAAACAACTCTCCCCACCCTCTACCCCCCCCAGCTACCTCCACCCCCAAGCTTTACAAACCAAGGCCAGATCCATAAGAGGGGAGGTGAATGTCACACATGCAGAACTCAGATTTGTATCCAAGAGTGCAGATAGGTACCATACCTGCAGAGAAGGAAAAGTGAGGAGCAGGAAGAGACAGGGTCCTGACTGGGGAGCACGCAGGATCAGAGGCTGGGGAGGTGAGGTATGGGAACGTAGGTGCATGGGAAGAAGCGATGAGGGTGAAGGGGACTGAGGAGCAGAAATCTTGAGGGAAGGCAGTGTGGAGAGGAGGGAGTGGGATCCCCGTGGGCAGGATGAGAGCAGTGGAAAGGAGCAGGAGGAGAGGGAGTCCGCAGGGAGAAAGAATTAGTGGAATCCTGAGTAGATGAATGTGCTGCAAATAAAAATAAAAAATTAAGTTAAATAGAAAGCAGCAGCCAGGGTAACAGAGCTCCCACTGAACCCTCAGCCCCAGTGTGCCTCCTGCTCCCTGCAGTGATTCCCCCAGCCCCTTCCCTAGTGCTTCCCTGACACTAGCTGTGCAGACTCTCACCAGAAAGGAATGGACGGCTTTATGCTCGGGTATTTATTATTATCATTTTCCTCAGGAATTTGCTGCACCTTTCTCCTCTGCTTCTGCCTCTGCCTCCTCCTCCTGCTCTTCCTCCTCTGGATCCTCCTCTGTGCTCTGCGTCCCAGCATGCAGTACAAAGGGAAGAAAGAGCGGAGACACTTGCAAGATGAGCCACGGTGATTCTTGCTCAAGCACCAGGCCTTAATGTAGTGGTCATATTTGGGCCCAAGAGAGAATTTCTCTAAACAGCTTAAAGATCTTTGGAGGTGGTTGGGGGCAGGAGGGAATTCACTGATCTCCAGAGCACAGGATCTATCCCATGTAAAAATGCGGATGGTTGTCAGGTACTGAGAGAACTTGGTTCTTGTTATGGTCTACTGCCTACCAAGAAAGTTTCTCCCCTTCCTCTCCTGCCAGAAGGTGAATAGGGAACTTCCTCCTATTTCCACATATTGGAACTCATTGGAGGAAACATTCCTCCTCCTGCATAAAAAAGCTGGTAGACTTGGTCAGTAAACAGGTGCCTGCTGCAAAGCATTCTGAGGATTCACATGCTTGCAGGACTGAGGACAGCAACACACTCACTATGGGCACAATGAGAAGGGATATCAAACAGGCATGAGAAAGTCGCAGGTACCTCGTTACAGTGATTTACCACATATACAAGGTCCTGTTTGGTAGCAGATGATGGCACTTCATGACCTTGAAAAAGGGACTGGCTATGACATTTCACCACCTGGTTAACTCACAGCTGAAGTTGACAGAGGAAAGAGAAAGAAGACGCTCTTATGGTGATGAAGATAAGCCATTAACAGGGAGGGTGACATAAAAGTTAGTCTCACCTTAACCTTGCGGCTGGGCTCAGAGGTCAGGCCATTGGGAGAACTGTATAGCTCTTTGGAGACCACACACAAGAACTCTGTTTGGTCCTCATTCCCATAGTTATAGGATGAACCAATATTCACCAGCTGGAAAGAAAAAGGAAGGGGAGATTACACACATTCATTGCTATATGGCCACTGTTCTCCGGGGAAAAGCCTTCAGGCAGCACTGAGTTAAACCTCTGTGTATGAATCCTGCTAATACGTCCCAGTAGCTGGGAACAAAAGAGAGGCTAAGACATGAAGAACTGGGAATGGAACCTGCAGAAATGCAGAGAACTTTATCCTCAGATGCACAGGGTCCTCCCAACTCCCCATGAAGAGGTGACAGGGAGAGGGGCACTCCCTGACAGCATCCCAGGTTGTTTCAGGTGAGTGAACAGCACTCCTGGAAGGGAGTGTGCATTCTGGCACCTTGGGGTTATGGCTTATTTCCCTTTGCAAACAATATACTCCTACCTAGGCCACACATATTCTGCCCATACCTGCTCAAAACGCCAGCCATCTGACATGGTGGAAACCATCTGAGTGAGCTCTTCTTCCTGGCACTGCAGTACCCGGTACACATGTTTTGGTGGAACCTGGGAGCAAAGTGAAGGGTTTATTAAAAGCATGTTGCTGACAGATCCTTCCTGTGAGGCAGATGTTCCATCAGAAAATAAAGCAAAATGGTTCTCTGGTTTTAAGACACCATATTGGAACAAAAACTAACACCATTGTGGCTAATAAGGAGAGAAAGACCTGTGGCTCAACTTCATACTGCCTAGTCCTTGGAGGGCCTGGAATGAGGACAGAAAAGGAGAGTGGTTTCTATGGTGGGGAGGGAGCAGACCGCAGATGCAGCAGAAAAGCACCTGTATTAAATCCACACAATGCAGGGGAGAATCCAGCACTCAGCAGAGACCACACTCTTCGATATGGGAAATCTGCAATTGTTACTAACATTAATGAAAGTCACCTATATAGTGCCATAGATGCCCACTTACAAGCAGTCAGCACATTCCCTATCCCACAGGGGTGTACAACCTAAGTCATATGAGGCAAAAAGCAGCACAAGATAAGGCACAGGACAACTATTCAAAGAAAGAGGGTAGGGTGGTATTACTGGCAAGGAGCAGCAGTGTATCTGCCACAGGGTGCCTGTGTGATTGTGGGCAAAGCACCTAATCTCTCTGTGTCCCAGTTTCCAGCCTGCAAAAGGAAGATGATAATCCAGCTTTTCTCTCACCCTTTCTCTTGTCTATTTGGATTATATATCCTTTGGGGCAGGGACTGTCCCTGTGTTTGTATAATACCTACTAAAGTAGGACCCCAACGTCAATATGAAAGTCTTGGTGACATTTTAATGCATATTACCACCATTATTTATTAATGTTGTTGTTATTAGCAGAATTTTTGTTGTTGTTGTTGTTGTTGTTATTTATTAAGAAACAGAAAGTATTAAAGGAGATCTTGAAAGAGGTGAGCAGGGTGAGAGATGGAGAAGTCAGGATCAGTGATTTCCTTTCCACAGCTACCCCTCTGCCTAATGCCATGACACTTCAGTGACTCCCCCAACATATCCCTCTGCCTTCCCTCATGCTAACACCTCAGTGATTCCTCACTGATCTCCTCCTGCCTCCTACAGTGGCAGCACACTAAAGGGAATGAGCTGACTACTTTCTGAACAGACAGAGGCCCAGCAGACATTATACCTTCAACACACCAGCTCTTTCATATATTGAACAAGCTCTTATGGTTAGTGCTCTGACTGAAGGTTGATGATATAATATCTTCACAGACCAGACAAATGCCACATCCAGTGCCACCTATGGGCTAAGAAAACAGGACCAAGTTATTGTAGTTAAGTGGAGGTATCGTTCAGGGGAGATTTCAGGACATGGAATTTAGCTTGTTAACTCTATTCAGTGGAGTCATCCCTGTGTTTCTACTGCATGATTCAAGCATTTCTCCCATTACTACTCCTGGTTCTTCTTTCTTCCTCATCTCCACCTTCTGTCTCTTTCTCTCCCCATACCTGTGTTACTGTGTAGTCCTTCTCCTCCAGTCTGTCCTTGATTATTCTGATTAAAGGGCCAATGTTATAGAACTCAGCTTCTTCCAGAACCCCTAGAAATAAAGGCACAGACAGCACAAAAGGCACATGGATGAGCTGCTCTATTTTCTTATTGGCTTATTTTCTCTATTTCTCAGTCCCATTTGGCATCTCCAAGAATTCAGATCCATCAACCAGGAACTCCTCCTACATGAAGAGGTTTGGGCTGTTTGGAAGCTCCTACACCTGGTATTGAATTCAGACTCCCCTGATTACTGGACCATGGGAAGAGGTAGTGGCCTGAACTGAACCCCAGCTCCCTGGTTACCATTCACAGATTCATAGATGCTAGGGTCAGAAGGGTCCTCAACAGCACATCGAGTCCGACCCACTGCCCTGGGCAGTAAAGAGTGCTGGGATCAGATGACCCAAGCCAGATGCCTATCCAGCCTTCTCCTAAAGACCTCCAAGGTAGGGGAGAGCACGACCTTCCTTGAAAGCCTGTTCCAAATTCTGGCCACCCTCACCATAGTTTCATAGTTTCATAGTTTGTAGGGTCAGAAGGGACCTGAGCAGATCATCTAGTCCAACCCCCTGCCATGGCAGGAAAGAATACTGGGGTCAAATGACCCCAGCAAGATGTTCATCTAACCTCCTC
>NW_017728931.1:50887975-50894450 GCF_001723895.1 Crocodylus porosus | reverse complement strand
TCAGCAAATTTGAACAGGGTGCTTTTTACCCCCTCATCCAAATCACTGATGAAGATGTTGAACAGTGCGGGCCCGAGGAAGTTCTTCCTGATGTCCAGCTTAAATCTGCTCTGTCAGTTTGCAACCATTGTTCCTTGTTACCCCAAGAGGTGCCCTGGTGAAGACAGCATCTCCGATCCCTTTCTGCACCCCTCTAATGAATTTGTAGACGGCCACAATATCACCTCTCAGCCTTCTCCTGCGGAGGCTGAAGAGATCCAGTTCCCTTAGTCTCTCCTCATAGGGCTTGGCTTGCAAACCCTTAACCATATGAGTGGCCCTTCTCTGAATCCTCTTGAGGTTATGCACATCTTTCTTAAAGTACAGCACCCATGTGATCATGTTTGGATCTGTTCGTCATGCATCTCCTAATGCATGATAAAGTGTAGTTAGCTTTGCTGATGATTTCATCACACTGATGACACATGTTCATCTTGGAGTCCTCTATGACTCCAAGATCCCTTTCCACTTCTGTGCTGCTGAAAGTGCCATTCCCCAGCCAGTAGATGTGCTGGATATTTTTACACCCCAGGGGCAGCTCTCTGCATTTGTCCTTGTACTGCATCCTGTTGTGTTCTGTCCACTTTTCCAACCTGTCCATGTCCACCTGCAATCGTTCCCTACCCTCCGGTATGTTCACTTCACCCCACAATTCAGTATCATCTGCAAACTTGGACAGAGTACACTTCACACCCATATCCAAGTCACTGATGAAGACATTGAAGAGTACAGGTTCAAGAACTGAGCCCTGCAGGCCCCACTGCCCACGTCCTTCCAGGTCGATACTGACCCGTCCACCACCACTCTCTGGGAATACCCCCCTATCCTGCTGTGATTCCAGAAAGGGGGCACTGTTCACTGAGCTCTGAACCCAGGCCCACTGCTCACTTTCCCAGGGAGAGAAAGGCTCTCACTATGGGGTACACAACTTGCTCCCTCTGATTTACTGACTGAGGAGATTGATTATAAGGCCCTGGCTACATTTCTGAGGGCTTCACTTCGGCCCTTGGTTACTATCCTGTGGGCTTCATTCAGCTTCTGAATACAGACACTCTCAGCTTCTCTTCTGCAGAGTTCTATACACTTAAGAGTGAGACCTGATTTCACTCCCTGTCATTGTCCTGGGACTACAGGAATTTGAGTTTTCCCATCTGGTCCCTGTCCTCAGTGACCTTTGTCTTGCTGATCTCAGAACTGAATTGTGCTTTACCTCAAAGCAGACCAACAAAGATTTGTGTTTCACTTTAAGCTACCGTGTTTGCATCTGGCCCCTCTCCTGAGACCCATGTGATCATGTTTGCTAACAGGCCTGTGGGAGAGGGTAGGCAGGGGGCATGGTACCTAATGGGTCCACAAGGGGCAATGATGTCTCAGAAACAACCTTCACAGATTCCCTGGTCAGTATGCAGACATAGCAGGAAAGTGAGATTTGTCTGACCCCACCCTTCCCACTTCGACCCACTCAGAGCTTTTCATCCTCCTACCTTCCTAGTGGAAGAAGTAAAATGGTGAGAAGGGACTGAGTGATAAAGCAGTCTCAGCCAAACAGGGCTCAAACCCTGTGGGGTTGCACTGGAGAAGGCCACCTGCATCCTATTTGATAATTCAGCAGGGAACTTACTGTCCCAATGACCAGTGACCTTGCTGCTCCTTTCCCATCTCCTCCCACCCCCCGTAACTGCAACAGCCCACTTCAACCAGCGGAGCAGTGGTGAGGACACCAGCTTGTTCAAGAATCTACTCAAACTGGGCTTCCCTCACCATCCTAGTGGGCACTTCCTCCCAACCACTTATTCAGTGTATCAAATGAAGACTGACCCATTTTCAGGATAGCAGAATGGAATGAGGTCAGGGAATTAGGGCAAACAGCATGTAATGTAACCCACTTCCAGCAGCAGGGAGAGGTGTTAAGAAGGAAGTTTGGGGTTTCTAAGACTTACCCTCTTCAGCCATATCTTTATCCAGTACCAGCTTGCCATGACGGAGAAAATTCAGGATAGGTCCAAAGTATGTGGGGTCCCGGTCTATGAGGTAGGCACCAGTCTCATCCTAACCACAGAGACAAGCCAACGTAGGAAAAATTTGCAAGGGAAACTTGTCCCCATCCCTGACAGCACTATGCAATGAACAGTAATAACATAATCATTTTAGTAACAATATATGATATTTCTATGGCTCTTTTGATCCAGTAGTAAAGGCGTGGCAATGGAACTGGGTTCAGTTCTCTTGGCTATGCAATCTTGGAAAATTTACCACAATCTCTCTGTGCCTCAGCTTCCCTATGAAAGATAAAGATGATGCTATCTCCCTTCCTTAAGTGATTTGAGATGAAGAAAAACAGAAGCATTAGGCCCCTTAAATCCTTCCGAATCACATAGGCATACAGTACCACATGGAAAAACAGCCACATCTGAGTGAAAGGCTGCTGGTAAATGCTGCAGACAACAGCACTACAAATACACAAGCTCAGGGACTTTGGCAAAGTCAGCATCAAAGCCAAGCAGCCCATCAGGCCAACACAGTTAAAGCACTCCAGTTTCTGCAGCCAACAGAGGGTCATTACATTCAGCTGCTTCTGGCTCCCCTGCCTAAACGAACAAGTACATATTTACAGCTGGTTCAACAGGAACAGATGCCAGCACAAGTCCAGCATGAGGCTCAAACGCACAGCTTCAAGTTCATAGCAAGATGCCTTAACTACTATGTCATCATACTTTGCTTGGCAAAGCATGCTGGGTCAAAACAGTACCCAGGATTTTTAATGTTCATACAGAGCAAGCGGGACCTTGATTGTAAAGGTCTCGGTATCCTAAGCTCAGCCCTGCAGCAAAAGGGACAATACTCTTACTTTTTCTCCCTCAGATAAACTGAAAGGATCTAGGAAAATCCCACACAGATTTGAGCTGATGGGCTTCCTGACATTTCAGGCAAACTCCCTCCAGACTCCCCCTTCTGATTAATGAGGCTTTCTGGGAGTTTTACGACATATCCCTGTCAGTAACAGCAAGAATCAAAAATAAAAAGTCGGGGACTCTCCACTCAGCATGGCTCCTACCTTGACAGTCCGCATGAAGGCAAGGAGGACGGGAAGCTCTTAATTTTGGCAAAGCTATTTCTCCTGTCAGGCTTCAGCTTAAAGTCTGAGCCAAGCAGTGGCTCAAAGCTAGGGCACTTCAGGCGGAGTAGTGACAGCATAAGAAAACAGAGCCTCTCAGGAGTCGCTGATAGTTCTGGTGCAGAAGACAAGTGTTATGCCACATGTTAAGACAGCTGCATGGCACTAAAAAGAGAAAACCAGGGGATCCAGGGAGGGATGGAGGTCGCTCCATCAAATTACTTCTGCCTCTCTGCAGCTGCAGAGTTGCTGTGCAGTCCCTGCCATCAGCCTGGCTCCATCCCTTTCTCTCCTATTCCTGCACCTAACCTTCCTCTGCCCATGTGCTCCTTTCTCTCTCTCCTCTTTTCCTCGTGCCCCCCAGCCCAGCCTGTGCAGAGCTTTGTCTCTCCCTCAGGGGTCCCTTTCTTCCCAGGTGGGTACAAGAAGAAGGCAGAACACAACCGCACACACGCACGCACACACGATGCCAGGCAGAAAGCTAACCCCTCAGGGCAGGTGCCAGCCTGATGCTTACCCGGTCTGACTGCAGCTCCTTCCCCTGGCACAAGCGGCACAGGAATGATTTCTGTTCCCGGCACAGGGTCTGCCTCGTGGTTAGGAAAATGGTGCCCCCAACATTCAGCCGTACCCACTTGCCCCTGCTGCTGGTGGCGGGGGGAGGCTGGTGAGTTTCCCAAGCATAAGAAACCCTGTCTGCCCGTTGCATTTCCTCTCTTCCTTCCATCCTCATCTCTCCCTCTCTCTGCCTCTCTGTCCCTCCCCTGCTCCTAAGCTAAAGAAACCAGGGCAGGTATTGGACACTGGAGAATTCTGGGAGCTGTAGTTCCTGTGGTGGCCTGCACCCCAGAGGTGGCTGTATTTCAATGGTGCTGTACGTACACGGCTTCTTAAATGCTATGGGATCTTTTGGGAAATTGGATGCTGTATGAATGTTGTATGTACTGTTCTTGGTGAGTGGCACAAGAAGCAAAAGTGAGATCCACAGTCTGAACCACTGCTATCATTCAGAGGGCATTAGAATCATGGTTTTTGCTTAGAGCCCTTCTCTAATTTTTATGAGTGTACTTGCTATACAGCACTTTGAAGATGCAAAGTAGTATGTAAAAAAACTTTAACTGTCAGGTGAGTGACATCCTCTGAAAATGGGCACATAGGAATTCTGGGGACTGTAGTTTTCCATGTCCCACCATGCCTGCAACCTGTGATCTGTGGACTTGGGAGATGCTGAGCAGTGCCGCGTAACACATCCCAGTAACCCTCCTGCGGGACACCAAAGGATTCTGGAAGCTGGCCTCCAGACCTGGGTCACACATGCAGTTTGCTTTAAATGGATGAGAAAACTGCTCTGTGCCCATCAGCCAAATAGTGTTAACAGACACCTTTCCTGTTCCTGATTCCCCAAACAAGTGTCTGACTGCTATCTCAGTCACTGCAGTGCTGTTGAAGTAGAGAAATTGGACAATTTCCTTCTTTGAAGTGGGTGTTTTTAAGAGTGGGGAATCAGCCTTCAGCAGCAAAGCCCAAGTTCTTTATATTTCTCTCTGACTCAGAACAGCCATCTAGATATCTACTTGGCAAATTTTCCTAATCTGCTACCCTTCCAACACCTCTAAATCTGCCTGGCAGAGACTCCTTCATGGGGGAGGAAGGAAAATGAGTCTCCATGTTCACTTAGTCACAGGGCTTTGCTGCTAACACACACACACACACTTCAATGTAACTCTGGAATGAATTAGCACCTTCTAAAAGCTTCTACCTCTAGCTCTTCTGAATGCCCCATTCTAGGCAGTGGTTGTGGAAAAGAAAAGACCAGCTTCATCAGCAATTTAGTTGCATGGATTCCATGCCTTCAGCAAAACACGAATGCTTTATCCCACAACCCAGCGTCTACCACACCCAACTAACCAACTACAGCCACGCCTGCCAATCTTTCAAACTGTATTCATATCTGGAAGAAAAATGCTGATTGCTTCCCTCCCTCAGCCTGAAAGTCCATATCTTCTCTTATCTCTTTTCCAAATAGGTTTCTGACCTTTGACAGTGCAACACACAGAATACAACAGCTTAGGCATTTTAATTTATCATGTCCAAATGTGTTGCCTTTACAGTCCCGGCTGTTGCTTCACCATGATATGCATGCTTTAGCTTTTGTTCTAATCAAGGATATGCATCTATATATTAATAACAGTGTTTGCAGGAATGGTGCTCAACCTTTTTAAGGCACCTTTTGGAAAATACTGGCTTTTAGTTTTCATTTCATTTTTGAGTATAGAAAAATAATAGAGCCATTTTTCTGTTGCAAAGAAATCATATAGACCATAGCAGGTCGGAATGTTTTTAACTTTATGGATACCTATTTGAAATCACTGGGTTTATCTTGTGAATCATTCTTGTACACCTAACAGTGCTAACTTTGTGTGGCACCCTACAACACCCTTGAAAGAAACTCACCATGCTCAAGGGTGCCATCATTGCCTTAGGCCCTTTTGCTGATGTAATCGGGCACTGTAGCAGGTGCCTGCTACTGATAGTAGGAATAATAGTATTAAAGGCAGCAGGACACTAGGGTGCCTGCTACTGAATAGTAGTAAATGGGCTCAGCTGCCACTCACCAGGGCAGCAGGTGGGAGTTGCTATGGCAACAGAGTGGGTCAGCTGACTGCCAGGGGGCAGGGCCTGGCCTTTATAAGCAGAGCAGGCTGAGGCCAGAGGTCAGTTCTCTTGCTGGTAGCTTGGGAGAAGTTTTGTGTGAGCAAGCTGAGTGGAACATTAGAGAAGTTTAGTGGCTGAAGAGCAGCTGCTTGGCAGTACTGGGTGGAGGAGACCCTGATAAGGAGATATGTGAGAGTGTGAGCCAGGTTTTGCCTGGAACTGATGTTGGAGCCCTGGAGGGAGGGGGTTTTCCATGGTGCTGGAAGTTGTGTTGGAATCCTGGAGGGGGGGACTTGTGTTGTGCTTGGGAGTTATGTTGTAACCCCAGAAGGGGAGATTTTGGGTTCAGTTATTGTTAAGACTGGAGGACTGGGTGAGGCTGTAGGGGTGGAGGAGGCCACAAGGGGAGCTCCCCAGTAGAAGAGGGGTTCTTAGTGCTGCAGGGGTGCTGTGTTTTGGGGTGTCCTGACCCTGGCACAGTGTGGGCAGCTTTGGGAAGAGCTCAGTGTTGTGCATAGGCAGAAGCCCCAGTGGGGCATAGGCCTGAAGAGGTGGGTCTGGGGGCCAGGTAAAGCTAAGGCTGCCTGAGCCCCAGTTGGCAGAAGCCCCAGTGGGGCATAGGACTCTAAAAGGGGTCTGGGGCCAGGTAAGGCTGAGACCGCCTGA
>NW_017728931.1:50882508-50887120 GCF_001723895.1 Crocodylus porosus | reverse complement strand
GCAGTGGGGTGACAGCTGCAGGAATGGTGGCCCCTGCTGTGATGCCTGCCAGCTGTCAAGGACACTAGTGCATGGGGTCTCTGGGGCCCTGCACCCCTACCTGCTGACAGACCAAACTCATACCAAAACTGTCTGTCTTGGGGCAGTTGATTGTCTGTATTGAGTCTTTCCACTCCTCAGCCTGGTTTTGTAGGTGGTAATTGATGCTTGTTAAGTTGTGTAGTAGCTAGGTCCTGTGTATTGAGCTGGTCCCATGGTTGATTGATTGGTAACTGGTAACACAGCAGCTTAGCAGCCAGGTCTGCAGGGGTGTCTCTTTCCTGCCCCAAGCCACAGTCAGTCCCACAAGCACCCATGGCACCAGTTTTGCTTGTCCTCAGCTTGAAGGGCAGTCCACCCCCCCCTCCCCCCAAACCCCTGCACTGATTTTCTTGGAACTTAGCAAGATTTGTGGCCTCAGCAAGAGCTACCAGCCCTGCAGTTTTGACTCTCCTGTGTTGTAACACAGACATCACAAGTTTTGCTTTCAAGAATTTGAGGTACAGTTGCCCCTAAACCCCTGCACTGCTCTTCTTGAAACTTGGCAGGATTCATCTTCTCAGCAGAGTCTACGATCTCAGAAAAATTCATTCAAATTGGACAAAAAACAACAAAGTTATAGATATTTTATTGTTTTCCCCATTATACCCCATGGCCGGATCTCTGAGGCAGCTCTGAAGTGTTTCCAGAAGCCAAGCAAGGCAGCGCTGTGACCCAGATGTGCTGCTTTAGACCCCAAAGCATCTCCAGATCTAAAGCTCTGTCCAAAGCTTTGCACAGCCCTAGTGCTTATCCACTGTAGGATGTGGCTACAGAGTGACTACACTGAAAAATTAGGCTTGACTGCATGTCTGGAGTTTGGGGACCCATGAGTACTGGGAGCTGACTACTGAGGTTCTGAATGTGTCTGGTTAGGGAGCATGGACATGTATATCTGGGCTTGCCCAAACTATTGGCACATGTGTATCCAGATGTATGACAGGGTGGAAATGAAGAAAGCAAGCCAGCAGCACCCTGATCTGCTAAGTGAGCACAGACTCTGGTTATTTGGCTCTTGAGATGACACCAATTCTAAGTTGTTGCTTCTCTAGAGAGTTGGGAGATGGGCTCTTTTAAATGACTTTGAGAGAGGCTGTGAATTAAAAAGAGATGCTGATGAGGCCATGTGTGGTACCTGTCCCCTTCACTGGCAGGGAAGGCAGTGGAAGCCTTTGCCAAGTGCCTGAGGAGGTCTGCGGCAATTTTAAACTTTGTAAAATAGCTCTGCTGCCAAAGGTGATGCTGACATACAAAACAAAGAGAAACTATAGAGGGAGTGAGCTGAGAAGAGGGGATACAGTTATGCTGGGCTACAAGAAAGAGGTTACATCTGAAAAGGGGGAAATGGGGGAGAGTTACAATCTTTCAAGAGGCTTATGAGAGTGGAGCAGATCCAGAACCTGCCCTAAGACTGAAAGGATATGTGTATCATAGGGGGATGTGCAGATGGTTCAAAGACAGCCTAAAGAGGAGCTTCCCAGGCATGAGATCCAGGTAGAGAGAGAGGAAGGTGCTCTAAACAGAAAGCATGTGGGCATGCCTATGACAAGTGGGAAAGGCATCCCTCAGCTGACTCCTGATGTCTTGTCTTGTCACCTGATATAACCTCTCCCAGGGCCTGGGGCACGAAGGGCCCTGAGCCACATGCCCTAGGTTAGGTAATTAACAGTGCATCATAGCAGCCCAAGCAAGAGCAGCATCTCACCCCTGCTTTGAAGTGCAGGTGCTCTGAATGCAAGGCCAGAGCAGGTAAATAATGTGCAGTCAGACCCAGGATCAACAAGAGGTACCAGACAATGGGGTGATATTTGAGGGATGGAAGTACATGGAAAGCTGCCTGTGCTTGGTCAAACCCTGCATGGTACCCTTCAATAACATTGCTGTCACAGTTCCAAGATTAACTACATAAATAGTCCCTTTATGGCATCCTCAAGAGCAGCTGATTAGATCTTGGGTCTCTGGCTGTCCCCTGTTTTTGGAACAGGAAGCTGCATTCCACCTTGTCCAGACCAGAATTTTAAGGTGCAGTCCCCAGAGGTTCAACAATGTTCACCCATGCACTGTAATGATGGCAGGCTTTTGGTGTGGGAACCAAAGTTACAGAGCATGCTGTATGGGAGGACAACTCAAGACATGAAATGAGATGCATATGGGCTGGGAGCCATATAGGCAAAGCTGGTCGTTCATTTGGGTGTGTAGTTTAAGCTACACATTAAGTAAAGAGTCCAGTATTAACTGAAAATTTCTGGTATCATGTTTGATATGGATGCACTGGATATTACACCCAGGTCAGAACATGGTGCAGCATCTGCAGAGCTGTGTTCCCTCAGAGATGATGATGCAGTGGCCAACCACCTTTCGCAAGACACATTATCCTTTATTTAAAGGAAAGGCATTACAAAGAAATGATCATAAAACAATAAACAGTGTATATACTTACAAGGCTTGCCAGAGTTTACCTGTCTTCCAGATAAGTTTCTAAATAGCCCAATTAGAAGTCTGTCAGTTGTCAGGTCTGACATTTTTTTTCCCCCAAAGTAGAGTTCTCTTTTAGTTGCTTGCTGCCTTCTTGAATCATTATGTACAATTCCCCTCACCTCTCACACCTCCATAATCAAGGTTTCCATAAACCTGTCACCTACTTTTGGCATTGACATAACTTCATCCTCAGTAACCCCAGATCCCATGGGACACCTGCTTAATGAGCCAGGGGCACATTTGAGCTGAGGTATAGTGGCCATTATGAATTTGTCTGTGTCCACAACTTCTATAATATCTGAACATAATGAGACTTTGACACTTCTGAGCTTCCAAAATACCAACTCTACCTCCGCATGTTGACCCCATTGCCATGCCTGTAGACCAAGTCAAAAAAAGGCTCTGGGATCCTGATACTGGCTATTGGAAGATAATTCCTTTTGGTACCTTATTAAAGGAAAATAACATAGCACTGAACACTTTGGAGGCTTCTTTTCTTTCCTCGTTCATGTCTTTGTGACAAGGTATTTAGCAGAAGTTGCAGTTTTTTGGAATCTGACAGGGCTGCACAACTTCAGAAGGATAACAGGCAAAGCTCACTGCAGCCGGACTAGACAGGCATAGGAACTGTTAGCCAAATGAATTAATGACAGTTGAACTAATAAACAGTCATGCC
The DNA here is from genome assembly GCF_001723895.1 of Crocodylus porosus. Taxonomy (NCBI): domain Eukaryota; kingdom Metazoa; phylum Chordata; order Crocodylia; family Crocodylidae; genus Crocodylus; species Crocodylus porosus. The sequence continues at coordinate 50,883,888 of NW_017728931.1, read as the reverse complement.
TAGAGATGTAGGGCTGGGACATACCTAGGGTACATGGGGAGTACCGCTGCGACAGGGTTCTCCAGGGGAAGAAATGTGAAATTTTGGAGGAATTTGTCCACATACTTTTCATGGATTTGGCCTGAAGTTATTAGGCTAAAAAGAAAAGCCTACAAATGATGGAGGATGGGATCCACCTCCAAGGAGGATACTCTGCACTGGTCCAGTCCTGCAGGGAGCAAACCAGGAAAACCAAGGCTGCAACAGAACCCCAACTAGCTATAAGTATCAAGGACAATAAAAAGTCCTTTTGTAGATATGTGGGGAGCCAGAGGAAAAGCAAGGGCAACATGGCACCCCAGCTAAACCAGAAGGGTAAACTGACAACCGATGCTCAGGGGGAAAAAGCTGACCTATTAAATGGGTACTTTGCGTCGGTCTTTCATCAGTCCCATGGGATGCCCCTGCCCATTACAGGACAGGGCAGATGTGGTGAAGGAGATCCCCTGCCCTCCATCAATGTTGACTTCATGCAGGAACACCTTGAGAGGCTGGACACCTTCAAGTCAGCTGGCCCTGACAATCTGCACCCCAGGGTACTCAAGGAGCTGGCAAGCATCATAGCCCAGCCCCCTGGCATGGATTGAGAACTCCTGGTGCTCTGGTGAAGTGCCTGAAGACTGGAAGAAGGCCAATGTGGTGCCTATCTTCAAGAAAGGGAGGAAAGTGGATCTGGCAAACCACAGGCCCATCAGCCTGACCTCTATCCCTGGGAAGATCTTAGAAAAGATTATTAAAGAGGCCATTCTCAACAGACTGGCTGATGGCAACATCCTGAGGGATAGCCAGCATGGGTTTGGTCAAGCAAGACCTACTTGCAACAATCTCATTTCCTTTTATGACCAGGTGACCTATCACCTCGACAAGGGAGAGGAGATTGATGTCATATACATTGACTTCAAAAAAGCCTTTGATCTGGTATCCCATGATCACCTCTTGGCAAAACTGGTCAACTGCGGCCTAGGGTCCACCATGATCCGCTGGCTCGGGAATTGGCTCTGTGGTCGGACCCAGAGGGTGGTGGTTGATGGAAGTCAATCGTCATGGTGGTCTATGACCAGTGGGGTCCCTCAAGGCTCTGACCTTGGACCTACACTATTCCACATCTTCATTAATGATGTGAACATTGGAGTCAGAAGTGGACTAGCCAAATTTGCCGATGATACCAAACTCTGTGGTAAAGCATCCACACCTGAGGACAGGCAGACCTTGACAGGCTCAGGAAATGGGTGGATGAGAACCTGATGGTGTTTAACACCAAAAAATGCAAGGTTCTCCACCTTGGGAAGAGAAACCTGCAGCATCCTTATAGGCCGGGCAGTGCTACGCTGGCTAGCACTA
>NW_017728931.1:50801183-50882408 GCF_001723895.1 Crocodylus porosus | reverse complement strand
CTCATGATCAGAGGTCAGGAAAACAGACCTTATGATGACAGGCTGAGAGCTATGAAAAACCACAGGCTCAGGGGTGATCTGATGGCCACCTGTAAGTTTATCAGGGGTGTTCACCAGTATCTGGGGGAACATTTGTTCACCAGAGCGGTCCAAGGGATAACAAGGCCAAATGGTTATAAATTCCTGCAAGACTGTTTCAGGCTGGACAGAAGGAAGAATTTCTTCTGTGTCTGAGCCCCCAAGGTCTGGAACAGCCTGCCTACATTGAATGCCTTCCAAAGAAATTTGGATGCTTATCTTGCTGGGATCCTATGACCCCCAGCTGACTTCCTGCCTCTTGGGCAGGGGCTAGACCCGATGATCTTCCGAGGTCCCTTCCAGCCCTAAAGTCTATGAAATCTATGAAGTGTTACGGGATTGTTGAATCATGGAGTGTCACCCTATGCAGAATGAACTGTTTGCTGACAAAAGCTATGTTTCCACTTTAAGTCCATCATTAAACTTGGATGATGGTCTATTCAGGTGGGGTGTGAGTTGGCTGAAGCTGAGAAAAGATAGGTATTTAGGAATGGAAGAGAGCCCAGGGGCATTAAATCCAATCCCCTGCTACCATACAAACCATAACATACAATCCTTTGCATACATTGATCAAGTTCCATCTAAAAATGATCTGGGTTTCTTCTCTCCTCTACTGTTATTGGATGGCTGTTCCAAAGCCCTGGAATGGTTAGAAACCTCCTTTTAATTTCCAGCCTAAATTTATTCAGGCCAGTTTGTATCCATTTGTTCTTGTACCAACATTGTCCTTTATCTTAAATAGCTCTTCTCCATCCCTGGTGTTTATCCCTCTAGTGTATTTATAGAGAGTAATCATATCCCTTATGTCACCACTACTTAGCTAATTCCTCCCTCTTCTCTGCAGAAAGTGGAGAGTGGAAAATTCCCAAACTCAGAATGAATAAAGCAAGATGTTGCTTAAAACTGCAGAGATTGGAGTGGGGGAAAGCCACAGTGGATGTGTTGGGGAAGGAAGACTGGATCATGGTTTTGCTACAGGGTCTGGGGTTGCTGCTTAACCCAAAAAAAAAAATCCATGATCTAGGTGATATGCCATGGGCTGCATGATAAGAATCCTGCCCCCTATTTAGAATAAGGGTCTAGACCCCAATGGTGCCCATAGCAATGAGGAAACCAAGGCAGAAAACCATGTGCAACGTTTACTGTAGCCTACAGCTGCATATCTCATGTTGACAAGAGCAGTTTGTTTCATAATCCTGTGCACAGTTGGTATGTTTGTGTGTTGTCAGGCCTATCAGAAGTCTCTGAAGAGTTATACTGTAAACCTGCAGGAGTACTCAGTGGGGAGGAGCAAAGAGAAAGTGCATGCCTAAGTTTCCAGGAGCTAGGAGAAAGAAGGGCGGAGTCAGCTGGGCCCCATTCATGAGTGAGTAAGCAACAGAGAGCCAGGTCCCAGGAAATGCAGCAGAGAGGCCAAAGGGAGAAAAAGTATGGCAGTTAGGGCAAGGGAAGCTTAAGAGCCACGTGGGCCCTGTGGATTAGGATCCAGCTGCACAACAAGCTCATGAGCCTGCAATAAGAGGGAATTTTACCCAGGACTGTCGCAACATATGCCTCATATTGTTCACTCATTCAGAGAGCAGTGTGATCTGAGGAGGGAAAACATGCTCATCTCATGACCTGAAGCAGAATCTGGCTTATTCTTTCTTCAAATCACCAGGACATTAGACATGAATATGCCCATATAAAAGGACAACGAGAATCCCAAAGACAGCTCCTCCTCCCGTTAATGTGCTGAATCAAACAACTGTTACTCTGACCCAGCTATCAAAAATCCCCGACAGCTTGTGGAAATTGAAAATCTCTCCTTGGGGTAAAGTGACTGCTATTGCAGGCAGTTTATTCCTAGGACCCCTATTCAGGCAGGTACTTCAGCTCCTGCTCTATGTTTAATATTTATAAATAGCCTATAGAAGACTATAGGAGCTTTTCACATACCAAGAATTAGGCATGTGTCTTGCTGAATGAGTGGAAATGCACACCTGCACATGTTTAAAACAGTTTTCAAAGGAAAACTCCTTGCTATGAGAAAGTAGGACAGTGGAACAAAGTACCTAGGAATTTCCCTCCTTGGAAGTTTTCAAGAAGAGGCCAGATAAACTAGGATAGTTTAATAGTGAACCCTGTACCTCCACAGTGAATTGGACTAAAAGATCCTGTGGGGGGAAGAAGGGACCCATTCAACCCTATGATTCTAATAGCATGGAGAAATACGAAGGAAAGGCATGCTTTGCCTCATCTGAGCCACATGGCTTGCTCAGGAAAGCAGAACTATCCCTTCCTAGAAATGAGAGATACTGCAGTTGTGTCATCAGCAGGGAACCTGGTTTCCTCTGTTTAAAAATAGCAAACTCTTTGGGGGAAAAAACCCTAAATTCTCTGATTAAAACCCCCAAATCCATGTTTTTCTGCTATTAAAATGAAATGCCACTATATATACATAGATATCAGTTGAAAACAATGGTTTATTGATCTATTTACAGTTTTAAAGCAATTTGGAAGCCTACCAGTGCCTCAATCATTATGATAAAATACATTCTAAATACCTATATATTTTGGCATTTGATTTGGGTTTTTTATTATGGAAAATCAGAGTTCCCCTTGCCCACTTCACTCACCAGGATGCAGGTCCAGCTGGCACCCGTATCGCTTTGTGGCACTGAGCAGCCTTGATATGCCGGTGCCCTGCCCATGCTGTTGCCCTTTACGCCCAGCCCACAGCCCCCTGGCACTGTTGGTGCCCCTCACTCCCAGGCTGCTGTCCCCAGTGTTTGAGGAAGTGGAGGGGGGGAGGGTGTGGGCACAGGCAATGCATTGGATGGTAGGGAAGGCCACATGCCCCCCCCCCCCGATTTCTACACCCAGTGAAGCCTGGGGCTGCCCCCAGCATGGACCAGCTCCAGGCAGGAGCTGCATCCATTTCCCAGTGGGCAGGAGCTGGAACAGGAGGCAGTGCCATGCCACCATGACTGCCAAGATGAGGTGCAGAAGCACAGAGTTGTGCCCCCCCACACTGCTGCCAGGTGGGCAGGAGGCACCTCACCTTGGTGGCCATGGAAGTGCAGCACTCCCTGCCATGTCAGGTCCTACCCAGTGGGCCATGGCGATAGCTCCTGCCTAGAGCTGATCTAGCCAGGCTGCAGCCCTGCACCCCATTATAGATACAGACCTCTGGGGCAGCACATGCTCTCCCCTCCCCCCAGTATGTTGCGTGTTGCGCCGTCTCCCACCCCCCAAGGGAGGGAGCTGCAGGCACTGCCCTCCGCACATGCATGTGGTACCCCCTGAGTCCCACCCCCTACAGCCCCTTGCAGGCTGGAATTCTGCCAGCCTGCAAGGGGAAACCCATGGTTCCCCATGTTTTTCTCCTTTAAAGGAGAAAGTCTGTGTTTTTCTGTGGCAAATGCAAAACCCAGACCCCTGGTCATCAGGATGGTGCTCCTCCTGAACAACAAATATAGCTGTGCCAACTAAATACACCCTGTAGAAAGAAACAATGTGAGATGTCTCCATACACTTCAGCTTAACATGAGCCGAGGGTGAGGCACTCCCTATAAGATAACCCCAACTTATGTTCAGTTCAGCAGAAAGACCCTGAAGTTTATTAAGGTGTATTTTTTATTATCATCATTCATTCAGACCTTATCTGACAAATATTAAAAAAAAAAACCCGAGAGAGAGAGAGGTTTTCAGGTTCCTGAACAATGGTAGATACAAAATGAGAACACAGCACAGTCATCATCCCCATGAAAGAAATTCAAGTTGATCCTCCCTCTCACCAAGTGCCAATCCAGATAGATCATGAGGCAAGCCTAAATCAATTAGTCAAGCATCCCATGACCAATACCTTCCCCCACCCTTCCAATAAGATGCTGTAGAAGGGCATCTTACAAGTCCGGAGAAGTAAGCCGGGGGAGGGAAATGAGCTAAAACCCAGTATATTTAGATTTGTAACCCAAGACTTGTACAAGATGGCAATGTGATTTAAAAAATTGGAAAAGGTTAAGAACATCTCTTACAAATCCTGTTCTAAGGCAATGTGTTTGCATGGTAGGGATAGGAATGGGCATGTTACACAATCTTCCCCATCCCCTCTGATATGATGTCTTCAGGCTCTGCACGCATGTACCACTCCACCCAGGCACCATCATAGATGGCCACATCTGGTTTGCCACAGAGGTATGCCCCCAGGGCCACATGGCAGGCAGTGACTCCAGAGCCACATGTGGCTACCAGTGGCTTTGAGAGCTCCACCTTCTTCTCCTGGAACAAATTGTGGATCTCCTCAGGGGTCTTTTCGAAGCCAGCCTCTGTGAGGAAATCCACAAAGGGAATGTTCAGGGAACCTGGGATGTGACCAGGCTCAATTCCTGGAAGAGGAAGAAAAGCATTGAAGAAGATAGGAGTTAATCTTTGTATCAAGGATGGTTCCAGCACAAAACCTCACTACTTAGCTCCATACACAGCAACTCCCATTCTGAAGCCACCACATTATGTATCTCACAGTGCTACCATGAGGATCAATTCATGTCTGTACCTGAAGTACTAATTATTTTTAAGGGGAAAGAGGTTGTGAGAGCTACCCCATCTGTCCCTTCCTTGGTCTCCCAAAAGACTGTGTGTGCTTCTGCCTACAGAACATGAGACCCTACAGTCATGTTAAGCCAGGGGTGGGCAATTATTTCAGGGGGAGGGCTGCTCACTGAGTTTTGGCAAGCCATCGAGGGCTGCATGACAGGCAGCCAGGGACAGATAAATATTAACTTTCTAAATTTTTTAGGGGCCCCATGGGCCAGATAGAATGGCCTGGCAGGCCACAGGCCGCATTTTGCCCACCTCATGTTAAGCTATATGGCTTCCTTCCCTTATAAAGGACCTAAAATATCACTTTCAGCCAAGACCAACTTAGAGGTAAGGCAGAGATGAGTTTGAGGGGTGTCTGACTGAAACCCATCCTCAACACAAGCAAGTTTCCATCTTCAACTTGCAGATGGGAGCAGAAGTCATGGTTTTGGGCTCATGTCTTAACTAGACCCCATGCACGTTACGCTGATGGTCAAGTAAGTGCGTTACCATCTCTAGGTTCCATCTCTATCCCCCTGAATCGCCCAGCAGAGCGAGCATCCACCAGCTGGAAACGACGTGATTCCATGTTCTTCTTTATGTCCTCATGGCTCTTCACCAGCGATTTGTCTAGGGAGGCGTGGAACTCAGCAGGAGCTGTCCGACTCTTGCCAGAGCTCAGCGGATATCCTTCTCGCTGCCAGTTCTTCAGGCCACCATCCAGAAGGGAAACAGCATCATGCCCAAAGGCCCGGAACATCCACCAGACCCGGGGAGCAGAGAAGAGCCCCTGATCACTGCCATCATACACAACCACGTGAGAGTCATTCCCAACACCCAACTTGCCCACATACTCTGAAAAGTCATCTGTACTGGGCAACATATGGTCATATGGTGAGGTACGGTCACTGCACTGGTCAATGTCAAAGAAGGCTGCCCCGGGGATATGGTGCTCTTCAAATTCCCGCCGGGGATCACGCTTCATTTTCGGGAGGTACCAGGATGCATCTAGGAGCCTCACAGCCAGCCCAGGCTGTGGGGACTTGATGGCTTCTGACACCCATTTCGCTGACACCAAAGCACGGTAGAGGAACTGCTGTGACATTGCTCTCAACTCTTAACAGAGTTCAGCCAGTCCCTGTGGCTTATCTGAACTCTCCAAACTGTGAAGGAGGAAAATCGTAGATTAGCAACAGAAGGGGTCATGGAGAACTACAGAAGGAAGATGCCAGATACCAAGCAAGCTCTTTGCACCAGGGAATCCTCTTTCTTATCTAGGCTTGCACAGCACTCAGCCTGATAAGCTCTGGAGGTGCCTATACACAAGCAGCAGGGCTGCTCAGACACACTGTAATTAGAGTGCATCAGAACAGACTTGATTAATCAAGTCTGTTGGAACATGATAATTACCACGCTCCAGCAGCCTCCAGCGTCTTGTGTATTGGCATCCCTACACTTCAAAATAGCAGTGGGGGTGATTTCATTAAAGCTCGTTCCACAAGCTTCAGTCAAAGCACCCCCACTGCCACTTTGAAGTGCAGGGATACTGATACATGAGACACTGGGTGCTTTAATTAGAGCGGATGTCAGAGCCACTCTAATTAAAGTGCTCTACCCCACCCCAAGAACATATGTATAAATGCCCTGGGACTCCCAGGGGTTGCAGTAATATGGATAATAAGCAAGGAAAGCTGGGTCCCTAGTTTACAAGTTATAACCCATCCTCTGCCATGCTTTATATTAGGGGTTCCTAGTTTTTCTGTGAGAACACTATTTTCAAGTTCAGGATCCTACTTCTAGTCTGAACAGTGCCTTCTGCACAAGCATGTATCTGGCACACTTCACTGACTCCCCTAGCACTTGCCCCTTCTGTGGACAGAGGGATACCCTGGTGCATGCCCTCCTCAAATGCATCAGGCTGCAAGCCCTCCCCTGCCTCCTCAGGAACCTGCTCTTGAGGTTCTGCCTGCACTTCTCCCCGCTCCTTTTACGCAGTGCCATGCATGGCCCCACCAATTCCTATGCCTCCCTGGTCAACCTCCAGCTCCAGCCAGACTCGCCACGTCTAACAGATCACCAAGGAGTCTGTAGCCAGGGGAAGAGAACTCGAGTGACTGTGGGCCTGGTTTTTTCCACGCATGTCTCCAGGCCAGGTTGCACTGGGTGGTACCCCATCACCTCCTTTGATTCACTGGAGGGGTGGCAGATCCCGACTTTAGGGTGGCAGCAGCCAAAGGGTAGAGGCACTTGTGGAGAAGAGTGCCAGCTCTGACTGTGTGGCACGCCCCAAGGTGACTGCTAGCTGGCCTTCTCAGCTCCGTTTGCCCCCTCAGAGCCCTCCAGATCCACCTACCACCCTCACTCTTGTCCCTGTTACTTCACCTGTTACCCCCCAGCAAGCAGGAGCCATGCACTTGGTGGCCTCCCTTGGCTGAAGACAGGTTTGGTTCCTGGCAGTAGGGGGGAAGGCCAGGCCCAACGTGGAGTTAGCACTCAGGCTGCGACTGGCCTGTTAGCACAGCTGGGCTTGCCCCAGCCTCCTCCCTGCTGGGAACTGTGCCACCCTGAGGTGGGAATCTGCTGCTCTAGGCATAATGGACTTGTAACATGTCAATGGGAGTTATGGGCCTAGGCCCACCAAGTAAACTATACTCCCCCTTTAGTAACAGGAGCCCCTCGTGCCATGCTCCTAATTCCTTGGGGCAAATAATAATGAAAACGGGGACAGGAGTGGAGGTCAAAAGTTACTAACTAGGATGCTGAAGGGGGAACACTGAGAAAAGCACACCGGACAGTGTCCACAGGCCCTCAAAGAAGTCCAAGCAGCCAATGGACGCTACCTAGAGATACTCTGCCTGGCCATGGGATCACATGAGGGACAGGAAAGTGGCCCCGCAGACCTCGGGGGTGCTCCAGGCCAGAGCCTCCTTCCTGGTAAGCTACACTGCTACCTTAACTAAGCAGGGTTTGAATTACACTTTGACTCTTGGGGGAGGGGGGCAGAGGAGGAGCTGCAACAAAAATTAACCCAGTTCATTGATTAACAAGTCCACCTAGGTGAAGGAGCAATCTGACTGGAGACCCCCCAGGTTATGATTTTCAAATCCATACAGGAGGGCTCTCATCTCATATGGGGTGCTCAGCCCCCACTCAGCGCTCCCCCTTAGTTTGCACCCTGTAGCCAGGACGAGGCTGACCAGGAGGTCCCAGGACCTGGTGGGACCACAGATGAGGAATACATAAAACAGACAGGTGAAGGAAGAAGTGCAGCCAGAACCTCAGCAAAAGGATCTGGAGGAGGCAGCAGCAAAGGGGCTGCAGCCTGGCACACTCCAGGTACCGGAGCGCCAGGGTCTCCCTCTGCTCCCAGAAGGGGCAGGTGTCGGGGTGTCCATGAACCATGCTAGATGCACGCCTGTGGCGACGGCTCTGTACAGGAGCCTGCCAACTGAGGTCCCCAGTGGCTCGGGAAATCAGGGTCTGTAGGCACACTGGATCCAGCTGTGGGAAACCGCTGGGGTCCAGGTGCGAGCCATCCAGGGATCACCTGGGATCAAGAGATTGTCTGGGATCTAGAGATCAACCAAGACCTAGAGACCAGCTGGGTTCCAGGGATTGCCCCAGGGTCCAGGGACCCCCCCCCCCGGGATTCCCTGGAACCTGGGGCTATTCCTGGATCGCCCGGGATCCCCGCGATCGCCGAGGGCCTAGCGACAAGCCTGTCCCCAGGCCGCCCGGCGGTAGGTGCAGGGGGTGGCCCCGCACGGCGCCCGCAGAGGCAGCGGCAGCGCAGCGGGGGAGGGCGCTCCGGTGCCGGGGGCCGAGCCCGGAGCCGGGCGCTGGCGGGGGCCGAGCTCCGACCGTACCTCTGCGCCGCGGCCGCTCCCCGCTGCTGCTCCGGCCTGCGGGGCCGCGCTGGTCCCACCCCGCCTGGGGCGGGGCACGGGGCTGGGCGTCTCCGCCGCTGAGTCACTGCGGGAAGCCTCCCGCGCTCGCCCCCGCCCGTCCTCCTTTCCCTGCTCCCGCCAGCCGCTGCGCTCGCCTCTCCCCGCCCCGCCCACAGCGGGGGACGCACCGGGAGCCTCCGTGGGGAAGCAGCAGGGGGCCAGGTCTGGGCCTAAGCTGGCTTGGAAGCCTTGTCCTGCCCCGGCCAGGGCCCTTAGCCTCAGGGGCCGCCTTTGTCCCTGGCAGCCGGGCCTCGCAGGCCCTTTGCTTACCAGGTGAGCCTGGGCCTCGCCAAGGCACCAGTTCTGCTTGGGGCCTCGGCCCTCCCGCCTGCCCTGGCCCGTTACCCTTGGTGCCTCACCTGCAGGAAGGCCCCTTGGGCCTTCTGCGGGGCTTCCCCTTGGTCCCAGTCCCAACATCTGACGCTGCTGTATCAGTCACCCAGGCACAGGATACTAGCTCATGTTTTTGCCCCACCCTGAAGAGCTCCTATTTACTGTCCCACTTTGTCAGGCGGGGGGCATTTAACAGCCCTGACCTGGTTCCCTTGGTCTGGCCAGTTGTTTGGGCGCTTTGGGAGCCTCAGTTCAGCCCTTTGAAGAGATCAGGTGGCTCAGCCTGGAAACAAATGAAGGAAGGCCACCCCCCTTTCTCCCCGCTTTTCCTCCCCTCCCCGCAGCAGACGATTGGCTGAGAACTTGACACTGGAGGCTGGAACTGCCCGAGGCTGGGTCCCTGCCCCTTGCACACAAGCTGCTTCCCCACACGCGCTCGTGCTAAAAACGCCGTTCACTGCGTGAACGCCACCATGGTGCAGCAAGTCCTCTACAGAGCTCTGGTCTCCTCCAAGTGGCTCGCAGAGTGTGTCCGGGCCGACCGAATTGGGCCCAGCCTGCGAGTGCTGGACGCCTCCTGGTACGCTCCTGGGGAAAAGAGCGCCCAGCAGGATTTCCATGAGAGGCACATCCCCGGCGCCTCGTTCTTCAATATTGAGGAATGTAAAGACAAGTCGTCGTCCTACGAACTCATGCTCCCCAGCGAGGCGCACTTCGCCGACTACGTCGGGCAGCTGGGCATCAGCAATGACACGCATGTGGTGGTGTACGACGGGGACGACTTGGGGAGCTTCTATGCGCCCCGGGCCTGGTGGATGTTCCGGGTCTTTGGGCACAGAACAGTCTCGGTCCTGAATGGCGGGTTCAAGAACTGGGTGAAAGAGGGGCATCCTGTGACGTCGGAGATAAGCCGCCCAGAGCCAGCGGTGTTCAAAGCCACCCTAAACAAGTCCCTGCTGAAGACCTATGAGGAGATGGTAGAAAACCTGGAATCCAAGCGGTTCCAGGTGGTAGATTCCAGGTCGGAGGGGAGGTTTCGTGGGACAGAACCAGAGCCAGGGAAAGAAGGTAGGAGTGTCTCCGTCAGCCAGGGTTGGATGTTTGCTCAATATTAACTCAGGCACAAGCCCTTCCCCATGCTAACATACACACGCCTTACCTAATGTACAGGTGAACCTTATCCCTAGTACCTCTGCTTGCTTCCCTGTGCACAAAATAGGACCTGCACCTCAACACGCAGATCAGCCTGCCTGAAGAGATCAGGCTGTTTGGAACTAGGGTTTCCTTTCAATCTGTTTTTAAAGACGGAAACAATTGTGAAATTCAGAACTGGTTGCAGATGTCCCTTAGATTTAAAATTGTGGCCTGGTTCCCCCCTCCCCCAGCACCTGCTGGGAGTTAATCAGCTGTATACAGGCATGGGAAATTAGAATCGCTAGGCTTTTCTATTAAATTCATTTCTATTGTTAAGAGACATGCACACTATTACTATTCATGCTCACACCTCGTCTTAGTTGCATACACTAGCAGAAACCCAAGCTATTTTTAAGCATAATCTTGTCCCTGTAACCCAAGGAAAGTTTTTTGAACTTAAGAGCAAAATCCAGTTTCAAATGAGCTGAAGAACTTGTTCGACTCGATCTTTGCCCCTGGAATCCTTACCATAAACTCAAACATTTTATTGTGAAAGAGCCCTAAGCCCTGACCCAGCAGGATATATGCTTCTTCCCTCCTCGCTTTTGGGACAAGCTGGAGGAGGCTGTATAGCTGTAATGTAATTAACCTGAAGAGAAAGCTAGAACTGCAGTGGTAGATATGGGGAAAAGCTGGATGAACTCCATACATAGCAGCATGCCTGGAATGGAATTTCTCTCTGCTTGAAGTTAAAAGCCCTTATTGTAAGGGTTCATATATCACAGACACTCCCAGAAAAACATAGGAATGACTTTCAAACCCTGAGAGTTCCATAAATCCCAGGATTATTTGTTTTGTCTCCTGGTTTCAGATCACTTCAAGGAAAGCCAGTCCTCTCTTCAAACTGTGCAAAAGCATTTCCTGTTGTTGCTGTTTCTTGAGAGCTTCGGGGGCCAGGGGTGGGGGGTGGAGGGTAGTTGGGAGCAGGCAAGTGATCATAATCAAAGATCACAATCCTAAATTTAGATCCATGCAGACAGATCCCTGCACCCATGATGTAGTGGGGTTGTAAGTGGGGCCCACATATGGAGGCAACCATATACGTGGATCTGAGACATATTATTGAGACTTATTATTAGACTAGGGGTATCAAACTCATCTGCCTCCGTGAGCCATATGAGTCATGGGGGCCTGGTCTGTGGGTCAGATTGGACCCATACACCAGCCCTGTATGCCAGATCCAGCATTCATCATGGAGAAGGTGTGTGCCCTAGATCAGCCTGTCTGGGCACACAGGGCCCACTCTAGCATGCGTGCACTCCATGCCAGATCCAGCACACATCCCAGACCTGCCAGAGCAGGAATCATAAGCAGTGCATCCCTGGAGCAGGCTTCACATGTCATACAGACCCAGACCAGCCGATCACGGACTGTGCTGCACGTAGCACCTGCTCTGGCCACTCTGGGAGCATGCTGCACACAGAGCCTGCTCCAGCATGTGCTTGTTTTATGCCAGATCTAGCATGTGTCCTGGAGCAGGTGTCATGTGGCATGTGTACCAGAACAGCTGGTCTGGGTTTGTGCTGCACACGGCACCCAGTCCAGACGCCCCGGGGCATCTACTCTGGCTGCTTCAGGACATGTGCTGGATCTGTCACGGAGCAGATGAGAACTTAAGGAGGCACCGCATGCGGCCCTGTCCTGGAGTGAGGGGCCATCTGGCACACCCCAAATGCTGCCTGTGAGTTCACTTGAGACCCGCGGGCAACACCAGGGGTTGAATGATAGGTTTCCATGAGCCAGATCTTTGACACGCCTGTATTAGACAATGAGCTGTGGGATGGGAATTAACAAGAATGGAAAAGGAGGCACGACAACGGTTACTGCAGTTCTGGAGATGGGTTTATTGGTGGATCTTTTCTTTTTAGCATCTTAAAATCTGAGAATGTAGCTGTGTTCCTAGAAGTAAAAACTGAAATTCAGTCTGAAGTGAACAATGCTCCTGGCAGATGGTGGATTCCACATTCCCTCTCCCCGGTCCCTGGAGTGGGGGTGGGGAGCTGTCATCAAGCAGCAGATACTGCAAACCCCTCACTGTTACTGTGAACACACTTGCCTACATTGAAACTATTTTTACTTTGCTTGGCCCATATTCATACCTCTTTAGCATTGTATTTGTTTCCCACATATAGCCCCAGTAGACAAACTTTCCAGGTGCATATGCTCACTGGCAAGAGGCTCATTAATTTAGTGAAGCTGATTTTTTTTTAACTACTTAACTGATGACAATATCAAGTGCAAATTGTCAGCACCAGAGTTTATGCCCAGCTGTGCAATCTGAAATCTATGCTATTACTGTGTTCCCTGATGGAATGACCTTTGTAACTGAAACACCTGCAGGTAGTTTAGGTAAGAAGGGTGATTTTTGAGGTTAAGAAACTGATCTACTACTCAGTTCACCTAAGCTCAGTTTATGACTGTTATTGATTTGTTTGATTGGCTCATTTAATCTTTCTGGCTTTGAATCCCCATCTGAAAATGAGGATTATTCCTTCCTTTCAGTTCACTCTGCCTGTTTAGATTTGTCATCTCGGACCTCAAGGGACAGATATTCAAAAAGCCTGAGCCTGAATTGATTCAATCTTTGCAGGTTAATCTAATCTACAAAGCTTGAACCAATCTGGAGGTGGATAGCCTTCCCCTTTTCATTCCAGAAATGGAGGCACATGCCTGCAGTGGCTCAGGCTAGGAGCCAGAGGACAGTAGAGCAACCCACCATTACCTTCTACAATGATGAGCTGAGGGGGGTGTGGCTAGGTCCCCCCGAGGATGCTTTGATTAGAATGGGGTTTAAATCCCTACCCTGGCCTGCACCATCTCAGGCACCCCTCACGCCCCCAGTTGCTGCTCAAGGAGCGGGAGTGTTGCCAGCCCCCAGCCAGCACTCTGAAGCAAAGGGTGGGATGTGCAGTGCATGAATCTGTTGATGACACTGAGCTTTTCAATCTCCCTCTCACTGTATGCAAATCTGGCAGGGCTGCAGAGCAGCAGGAAGCCACAATGCTCTTCTTAAACAGCTTTTTCCAAGGAAGGAAGAAAGAACATGGGTGACTGGTGCCCCTTGAGTCGGGGGGGGGGGGGGGGTGTCAGCAGCTCTTCTGTCTGCCTTTGTCCTGTCTGCCTGTCCCAGTGAAATTGGAGATACACACACAGACACCTCTCAGCATTAGCTAGCATACTGCATGCCTAGGGTCTGTGCTGTGGGAGAGGGGAATTGCTGCTTGAGCAGGGAGGGAAGTCAGGCAGACCCTGCTGTGCCTGCAGTCTCCCCCAGAGCTCTGGATAGGAAGGAGAGGGGCAGGGCCAGCATATCCTCTGGAGGCCAGCCCAGCCCAGGGCTGCAAAGCAACTGGGATGCTGGGGAACTCTGGTTTAACTTAAACCAGGAAGGTGTCTGGGAAGACATTGCATAAATCGGTTTGACCCAAATCAGTTAAGTCTGATACTACGTTCGACCAGGTTGATCTTAAACCAGTTTCAGCCATTTTGAAACTGGTTTATGTGCACTGAACTTCTGTTCTGTTGCAGGTTTTTGATCACTTAAGCCAGTTTGTGTGTAATGTCTGTCCTAGGAGCTTATTGTCTTCTAGGTGTTTATACAGCATCTTGCACAGTGGGATTCTGTTCCCTGTTAAGTTTTTTATCTGGTACCGTCATATGGGCAAGTAAGAACAACAGTGGCTGCATCTACATGAGACACTGACTGCACAATAGGCTCACTCCTATTGCACAGTAGTGTTGTGTGGCACAAAGCATGATGCAACACTACTGTTCAGTAGTAATGAGCTACTGCCCAGTCAGTATCACCTAACAGCCGTTTGGTAATGCTACTGTACAGTAACTTCAGTTACTGCGCAGTCATTTAGTACTTGTGTATGCAAGTAAATGACTGTGCAGTTGTTAATGCGCAGTCAGTGTCTCATGCAGGCATGGCCAGTGCTTATAAAATCCCTTTATACCATTTGGCCCAGACATGTACAGGAGCTCAAATGCAGTTGAAGATTTCTCAATTTCTTTACAGGCAGCAGAAACAGATGGAAACTTGCCAAAGGTGCATTTTGTTGTGAATGATGTTATCCTTGCCCCCCTCCTATTCTCTAGACTCCTATACTTTCCTCTTGGACTGCTTTTGCTCGCTCTGAAGGCAGCCCAGGGAAGGAGGGTGTTTCACTGTTCACTTTTCCTGTTTTGAGTGATGCCTGTAAATCTAGCTTTCCTGAGTGGAACCTGCCCTTAGTCCACCCAATGCAGCCTTGCTAAATCCATCAGTTACCACAGAGGCAGAAATTCCTTCAAAGCCCATTGTGTTCCTCCAGAGCATGTAATTCCTAAGGTAGTTGGTGGGTGTCTAGAAATGTGATGAGTTAGGCACCAGAGTCTGCATCATGCCTATTCTGACTCTTTAAGAACTGATTTTTTTGACCATTTCAGCAGTCAGAGATACCACAGACAGATCTTGTGGCCAGGATTATGGAACCTGGCACAGATGAACAAGATTGTACTTAAATGGTTCTTTTTCAGCTAGTTCCTGAAAGATGGAGTTGAATCATTAATTATCCACCCTGAAGACAAGTAGTTAAGTTAAAAGGAATGATAAACAAGACAGGGTTTTTCAATTAAGGTTTTCAATTTTAAAAGCTGCAGCTGTTGTGAGAAGGACATTAGTTATTGGAGACAACTTGACTAAAGAAATCAGGAACTTAAGAGCTTGGGGGAGACTTAGAATTTCTTTCAGTCAAAGGTACAAAAATCAGCTGAAATTTGCAACCCAAGCGAAGGGGAAGAAAAATTATAGGGAAAAGCTCCAAACCTACCACAAAGAATGACCCTCTCAGAAAGGATTTTGGGTGTAAGTGAAGTGTCTACAAAGAACAGAAAAAGAGATTAATCAGCAAAGAAAGCAATATCTTAGATATCAGGAAGTGGGACCCTTTCCAGAAGTCCAGCTGAGTTAAACCTGACAAAGGAAAATAAAACAGACAGCAAAAAGTCCTTGAGCCCTGTAGGGCTTCACAATTATAAATAAGAAAAGAACAAGGAATAAGGAAGTGGGGCCACTATGTGATGAGTTGGAAAAAGCAGAGGAGTAAAACTTTGGGGTGTATTAGTTCAACACACAATGAGTGTGACATGGCTGTGAAATAGGTAAATATTTCCTAGGATAGGAGTATAAAAGATATGGCCCATGAGCCAGTGGCAGACCAACAGGGGGACAGGAGGGGGCCATGGCCTCTGAGCACTGGCCTTGTGGGGTGCTGGCTGGGCCCTTCAGAGTGTTTATCGCACAACATGACTTTAAGTATTGCTACGAGAAGGACCAGGGTGGGGAGGTGCAAATGTAAGCATTAGCCCCTGGGCACTGGTGATCCACAGTGTGTCACTGTCATGAGCTGGATCCATCACCTGGCTCCCAGTGCTACCCCTGGGTCTTGAGTTGGCCCACATGCCAGACTTGCCCTGTGCACAGGACCCAGGACACAAGTCAGCATGGCACCTGCTCCAGCTAGTGCGGGATATGCATTACATGCTCTGAAAAAGGCAAATATATCTTAAGACAGGGGTACTCAACTGCTGGGCCATGGGCCTAATTTTAGTGTGGTAGGTCAGGCAGAGGTGGCACAGGACCAGTCAGAGCATGTGGTGCACAATCCAGGTGCATGGGGAGAGGGGAGGCAGTGTGGGTCTGGGTGGTGGCAGTTCAGGACCTGATCCTGGCATCTGGGGCCCAGTTGGGCCCACGGATTCACCCCGCACTATCCATCCACCCCATGGGGTCAAAAGGTAGAGCACTACTGCTCCAGGACATATCAGACAAGGTAGTTAAAGTAGAAATAAGAAAGTATGTCTGCTATTATATACAGCAGTTGTGAAATCTGAAATTCAGTGTGCAGTTTTGTACATCCCTGTTCCCTTAAAATGGAGTCACACTGGAAAAGGTACAAAGAAAAACTACTGCCTCTCCATTGCCCTTGCCATCCTATGTTACTGGAAGAGGCTAAAGGAGCTAGGCTTGGTTAGCTCTTGTTCAGTGATGCCATCGGTATGCCAATGAAATGAAACTCAGATCATTTACAGCAAAATCGGATAGTTAACTCTTTTTTTTAACTGATGGCTAGCTATGAGGTTTTCATGAGATCCCAGATGTAACCCAGGTAAAATGGAGGTGATGCTGGCTGAGTAGAAGAAATGTTAGACAGACAGTGGTGCATGACATCTGTGTATGTGGTGCTGTGGTGTTTATACATCCCTTTATCAGGGAGATCTGCAGTCAGGAAGTAACCCTGGGACCTCCATGGCTCCTGGAGTTCCAGCTGACTTTGGTTGCCAAAAATGTCTTCTTCCATCTGTTTGCCATGGCCATGGGGAGAGTTTATGGAGTTGTCCTTGCCACAGTTAACCACATTAGACTGGGATTACTTTGTGCTCTATGTTAGAGCTGGCATTGAAAACCACTCAGAAATGGCATGCAGCAGGCAGTGTAGAAATTTCAAACGTGCCAAATGATTTAGGAGCACAAATCTCATTGAAAGCCAGTGGGACTCATGCTCCTACAGAAGTGGTTCTCAACCTTTTTAGGCTTCAGGCACCACTCCATAACTCTTGTGAACTGAGCTGCACCCATTTCAATAACTAATTTATTTATTGCAGCACTTAACTCTGGGCACAGCCGCCCAGGATGCAGGGAGGAACAGGCACTTAGCTCTTCACACAGAGGTAGGTGTGAGCTTAGCTCCTTGCACTGGAGCCAGATGGAGAGGAGCCTGCACTTATCTCCTTGCATAAGGGCTGGGTAGGGAAGAGCAAATGCCTACCTCCTCTCACCCTCAAAAGAATTTTGTGGAACTGCTTGATGCTGTGGCGACCCTGTTGAGAGCCACTGTCCTACATCGTATTCCCAACCTGCCCTTGAACCAGAGGCTGGGAGGACGTTTCTGAAAAGCCCACCAAGAAATGAAAGCATGTATTGCACAGAGCTAGGAAGGTGTCTTTGGCTTTGTATTAACATCTGGGTACGACTCCAGGTCCTTTTCTGTAAACCTTGGTGGTGTTTGGTGTCCAGCTATCACCTTTGTCCCTGTGGACTATTGCAACAACTAATGTGTTCTCGTTAATCAGCTAGCTTTAACCTATGAGCTCTGTGGTAAGGCCTTGGTGGAAAGCTCTGATTTGCTTTCCCTGTTTGCCAGATTCCAGCTTATTTACCTTTGGTAGAGCATGAAGTTTATCTGTTCTCCTAGGTTTCCAGGTGGTTGGGGAATGAACAGGGGCCAGTCCAATGCTATTGGGATAACTTACTTCTGAGGCCAAGTAGTTGAGTGTCTCTGTTTACAAAGTATTTACTGGTGGTGGATGGCCATGTTAACTGTAGTGATGTGCATGTTTTTTAAAAAGTAAAGATGAAACAGCTCTCTGTCTTGGAAGAGAACTGCATACAGCTCTTGAGCTTGGATAAGGAGATATCTGAAGTGTGACAGAGCAGGCAGGTGACAGCTCAGGGCATGGAGAGGAATTGGTCACACTGTGACATAGAGGAGCTTGCATGGTGCACTGTGCTTCTGTGCAGTTTGTGTTGTTGCTATTAGTCTTTTGAGTGCATAGCCCAGGAAGGGTCCAGTTCTGCCATCACAGAATATATATAATTCCTGGCTATGCCACTCTGGACCCCAAAACTCCTCCTCCCAGGATGCCGAGACATAGGAGGTGGAGGGGAACCATACAACTATTATACTGGAAACCAACCTATACTGGGGGAGTCCCCATAAACCAGCTTTGCAGTTCAACTGCTGGAAAGGGGCCATGATAGAGCACAGGATCAGAACCATAGCTTTTCCCAGGGGTTACTTTTGTTCAACAGGGGGAGACTAAGGCCCTGAGTCTTTAACGCTTTCTCCCAACAAAAAGCTGTCTGGTTTGAAAGCTGCATGCAAGTGCTGCTTTAGTAGTCTATAGTAGTATGAGAGACTGGCATTTGGAAACACGATTTTCATTAAAAAGCAGCAGAGCAGGAATGACAGTAGTTCCCTTCCCAATATTTGCTCTACAATACTGAAATAATTTTCCAAGGAAGCGTGCAGACCCTACTGAGAGCTGGAGCCAATTTCTGTTGAGCTCAGAGGAGACAAATCAAGAAGCAAATGAGACGGATAATGTCCGTCTGGAAGAGAAGGAGGTCGCTTGTGACCCAGCCGCAGAACAGCCTTCCAAAGGAAGCTCATCCTTGTTTCAGGCTCTGTCTTTCTACCATCTCCCTTTACCTGCGGGACAAAATAAAATGTCACAGGTCTTGCAGCCTCACACTGTGGTTATGCAACCAAGAGTGATGATATCAAAGCATCATTATGTAATGACATGACATTGTGATGCTGTGTCATGATGCAAGATTGTGGCATTATGAGGCCTAAAATTAACTGGGGACTCTTTTTCATCCTCTCCTTTTGTAGGAGGAGAGCCAACTTATGACTAGCTGGACCAACCTATGCTTTTAGAACAGCTGGTGTCTTGTTTTTTGAAGTATAGGTTCCTACTGATGTGATCTCCACAAATATTACCTCCTTCACGCTCCTTAGAAATACAAACCTAACTAATTCTACTCACTGGAAAACAATTTCAAGCCAGAATGTACAATCCCAGGCTCTAATGGGGAGTGAGCCAAAGCCCATGAAGGTCAGCAGAAAAACTCCCATTGACCTGAGAGAGCATTGAGCCAGGCACATACTTAAAGAGTTTGAATGTCAATGAGACTGTTAAAATCCCATTCATCATTTTTGATATCTACTTTGTATTAATGGCATTATTCTTTGGAACATATTTTCAGACAGCATGAATTGATATGAATGGCTTCACAGAGTTTCTGAGCAGAGAGAACTTGACCCTTGTTTATCCTGGGGCAGACCAGCTGTAAAGTACTATATAGTCTGAATTCTCCACTTGCATGGATAGTTCTTTATGCACTTTACCTTATGGTAGGGGCAAATCAAACCCTAAATGTGCCATGGCTGCCAGGTTCAGGCATGGACTCCAGTTCCTGTTTCCCTAGAAGATAACCTGTGAGAAATGGATCCAAACACATGGCTGAGAACATTTTTCATGACCTTTCTGCCTTTTAAGAACTTGTGTTGTCTGCCCTGTTTCACTAATGGTTAGAAATGATTTCATAATTTCACAGGGCCAGGTTCACTCCTGATATGACTATGGGCAACTCTGGTGAATTTGGCCCATACAGTAAATGTTAGGGGCCGGAAATGGCCACAAGGTGTTCCAGTCTGATATCTTCTTGCATATGTTTCTGCATTACTCTTTACACCTTGTCTGTTAATGTCTAGCCTATTCTGCTGTAGCATCTCTGCAGTGACAGAGGACCCTGCTCATGAAGAATCTTAGATTCTGCAAACAAGGTTTTTTGGGTGAATCTGATCTCTTTTATTAGACCAACTTAAATAGTTGGAAAACAATTTTTAAGCAAGCTTTCGGGTTCAAAAACCCTTTGTCAGGCTGAGGAAGTTTCAGCAGTTGGTGTGTGCTCTTCCTGGATGGAATGAAAAGTAAAGAAGCCAGAGGCTGGGCTGGTACACATACAAGATAGGCAATCAGTGAAGATGTAAATTGAGAAGTCAGGGATTTCTCTCACTAATGTTCAACCTTAGTTTGTCTTCTCTAAGGTGCCTGTATCCTCCAGTCCATCACTCCATACAACCACCCTCCTCAGATTGTGAGCAATTTTCTTAACAGGATTTGCTGATTGTGATCCTGTTGTCTGGATATTTCTTTAAACATTCTCATGTTTCCTTCTCTCTGGTGGTATTTTTCTAGGGCTGGAACCAGGTCACATCCCTGGCACAGTTAACATGCCCTTCTTCAACTTTCTCACGGAAGCTGGCTTTGAGAAGAGCCCCGAGGAGCTTCAGCACATGTTCCAGGAGAAGAAGGTGGACCTCTCAAAGCCGCTCATCGCCACATGCCGTAAAGGGGTCACAGCATGCCATATTGCCCTGGCAGCATACATCTGTGGCAAACCAGATGTGGCTGTCTATGATGGTTCCTGGTCAGAGTGGTTCCGCCGTGCCCCACCAGAGTATAAGGTGTCAGAGTGGAAACGCGGTACGGCTTGAAGGGAAGAAGGCTGTGATGCACTTCTACAGCATCCATCAGGCATCAGATTTTTCTGCAGTCTCTTTTCACAAGCACTGAAAAGGTGGTAGAGGGAGGGTAATGTATGAAAATCATCATACTTTATACTTTGTCTCATTTTCTAACACCAAGGGGTAGGCTTTTGGGGGGCTCTCTTTTTGTTTTTTATTAGACCACTGAATAAAATCTGTACCTTCAGATTACATGTCTGTGCATGTCTCTGATCCTTCCTAGTACCCACTCACCTCATCGCACTCTGCAGGAAGAACAGCCATGTTACACTGAGGAAAATAATGCTCCTCTGTAATCTGCTCTGTGAAATCCCAGCTGAGTTGTGAGATAGCAAGTCTAAGCTCCAAACATTCCCAAGACATGAGTGGCGCAGTCTTGTGCTAAACTACAGCACTATGTGTTCTAGTCCGGACTGCTTCACTGATTTGGTGAGTGATTGTAGCAAGCTACAGAAACGAGGAGAACATTACTTGTCTTCTGGAGAGCGTTTGAGGAGGCCCTTGGATGGCATGTTCCACAGAAATGCAGAAATCCTGTTAATTATTATTATTTTATTTTGAGAATTGTCACAAAATCATATGACTATGCTGAGAACTATCAGGTCTGGGCACCTTCTGGGACAGAAGGGTTTTGGTTTGGGTTTTTTAAAGCTACAAGGATGACTCCAAACTGTGATGTTTATTTTGGTTCCCATAGTAACTACAGCTCACAGATAGGGAGGGTTGTTCCCTAGCAACCATCTATGGTGCATACTTTTAGTTCAACCTCATCATCAGCACTCCTGGACTTCATCAGGGCCTGCCCAGTTAGAAGAATCACTTTGGCATCTTCCCTGAGACCATGGAACAGGTGAGATACCTCTAAAAGAGAGGTTTCACTTCTCGGCCTCTTTCCTAGGGACTGAACCAACTCATCAGACAGAAGGACTCAGACAGATACACTAACAAAGACAGTCTGACCTAAACAAAGACATCATTTCATGTTTCCTGCCATAGTAATCTCACCATCTTTTGGATGCCTGGCTAGGCCTCATGTGGGAGACATGGGGGGCTCTACTTGGCCACATCTGGCAGCTGATACTGAACCACATCTGGCAGGAGACACCGGGCCACATCTCACACATATATAGTTCATCTATTATAATAATAATAACAATAATAATAGTGCTTTTCCAGGCAAGAGACCTTGTGAGAATGACCCAGCTACAGCTGCCTAAGGAGGTTAGTCCTTTGCTCCAGAGTGACAGCTCTCAGGTTCCTCTGTGGTCATTTGATACCAGAAGACAGGAAAGTGTGAACAAGGTGAAAATGTCTGGGGATGGTAAAGCAGGCTAAGAATTTACTTGGGGATCTTCAGAAAAAAAGAAGAAAAATGTGTTTTCATTATTTCTAACTCCTGAATTGAAATGCATTTCATACTACGTGAATGTACTGTGCTTACTGCAGAATGGGTTCAAAAATAAGAATAACTGGATGAAACTCTATAGCTTGTGTTATACAGATGGTCAGAAATGATCTAATGGCTACTTCTGGTCTTTAATAAATCTAGGAATAAGGCCTGGATTTCAGTTAGAGCCACCTGCTGCTGCTATAAAGTAAATAATAGTAGTAATGTATAATTATTTCAAATCTGCCTGTGAAGTTTAACACCCTTTAAATCACGAAAAACTGGGAAATCAGAGTTAATTGTTAATGGTTATGCTTTGTGAAATAAGGAGACAGAGTAGGCAGTATCCCAGCCCCTTGTCCACAGAACTTTCAAGTCACAGCTGGTAAAGTCTTCAGTTGTTGAATTGAAGACTTGCAGGTTCAGAGATCAGAATATCAATAATGGTAATTTTACTGTAGGTAGAAGGCAAGAGCCAGTGTGAGAACTAAGGGTAGGAGATCCAATTAGTAATGCTGATTCTTTCAGGCTGGTTATAATTTTAATAAAAATGTAAGCATTTGAGTGCTCTGAATGGGAACCAAAGAAAAGAACCTAATTTCATCACATGGAACAGTGACATTTCTTCAGTTAGGACCCAACCCTGTGCCCATGAAGTCAACTGGAGGCTGGTTGTGGTCTTCATCTGGGCTATGACTTGGGAGCCCTTGCTTTCAGGTTTTATCATCTCACATGCAAGTCCTAAGGTCTAACAAAGGTCAGGGAAAAAAGTTAGCAGCATGGGTGAGGTTTGCACATGAGAGCTACCCAACAAACTTCCTCCACGCAAAACACAGTCAGCCTGTGGAGTCTAATACCAGTGTAAAATACCAGTGGGTTTTTTTCCCCAAAAGGGCTAGGTTTTGGGGGTTTTTTTAATAATATCATTTGCACTTATGCCACAATGGGTGAGGGTAATTGATGGAAAGCATAAAGCAATC
Organism: Crocodylus porosus; assembly: GCF_001723895.1. Classification (NCBI taxonomy): domain Eukaryota; kingdom Metazoa; phylum Chordata; order Crocodylia; family Crocodylidae; genus Crocodylus; species Crocodylus porosus. Next base: position 50,859,787 of record NW_017728931.1, on the reverse strand, counting down.
ACTATGGGAATCAAGAATCCCAGCTGCATCGGTACTATGTTTTGTGGCTGATGCTTTCCTCTGCTGTTCTGCTCTTTCACCTTCATACTCTTCTGGTTACACTTTAAATCCTTTGAGAAGAGGAAGTTTCTCACTATGTTTTTATGGTTCCTAGCCCAATGGGATCCTGATTTGGTTGAGACCTCTATGCTGTACAATAAGACATGTAACAAATAATTTTTCTGTTATTTTTTTATCTGCTTTTGATATCTCAGTCAACAGACACTAATTGAGGCAGTCCTTATCAAATGGAGTTCCACAGTAATTGCTTACAGTATTCCAGTATTGCTGTGGCTGTCTTCTTGTTTTGTTTTACAGTATTCTCCCATAATTGTCCACTTTTTCTGATAAGAAATGAATGTTGACTTCATGCATCAATTAGCTGATTGAATCTGGTACTACAAAGCCTATAGTAAATGGGTGGTAAGCCCGTATCTGTATGAGACACGATTTACTTCTCACAGATGGACAGATCAGTTCAGATTCTATTGTTCCCCACATTATGCTTAACACACTCCTTTGTTTCTCTCTTGAGGAGGTGCCTATAGCCCTGGCCTCTCATATACCTGCTGCAGAGAAACAAGAATCTAGACAGGCTGGTAGTCCATCAGGTAAGCAATGCAGTAGAGAAGATGCCCCTCTTTTATACCACATGTTATGGCAAGCCCTCAAATCCCAGGTTAGTTATTTTTCTCTATCCCTTAGACTACACCTGGATTCCTATGTAATTGTGTGTTTTCATAAACGCATGATGTTAAATATGCAAGCAGGCAAAAGAGTGTCTGTCTGCATTGATTCACAGTTCGTGCCTGTGGAAATATATGTGTCCTGATTAGACAGGTGTATTTTTTCAAGAGGGTATTCATGTGGACATGTGCCCAGCAGAAAGAGCTGGGGGGGGAGGGGTAGGAAATCATTGAATGAGAAAGACAGCATGTTCTATTCAGCTGTGTGTGTAGGCATACATTTGCATGGGTAAGAGTACTCTTGCACAATGTTCAGTACACAAGCAGTGATACTTCTTTATGCATGTATGCAACCAAGATGCTTATTTGTGTGTGTTTCTGGACATGTACATACCTGTGTATATAACAGTGACAGCTGAGACCCCTCAGCTCAGAAGAAACATGAAGACCATCATGCTGCATTTTTGAAAGTGGCCCTTAATGCTATCTTTTTATTTAATGATACTGCACAGTACCAGATGGATTTATTACATCATTTAAAACACCATCCGCTACCAAAACAATGCCAGATATGTTCCTTCTGTCTTTGAGCAGAACCTGGAGATGCCAACAAGGACTATATTGTGGCAGGAGCATGGCCCACTAACAAGAGAACCTCCTTGAGGAGTTTCAGCAGAACCTCATGGAAGATCTCCAAGGTCCCTGCAGCTCCAGGAACACCTTCAATCTCTGCTCCAGTTAAACCCATGGCATCCCCCTCTGTGCAGCATCTCTGGAACAGAAGCTACAGCAAACAGAGCCTTCGGCCTAAAAGTCCCTCTGCACAGACTGATGATGCTGGAGAGGAAGGAGAAGAGACCAGAGATGTCTCAGGCACCAAGGAACCTGCAGTGGGGCAACATCAAAGAGGGAGGACTGGGGCCCTCCAACAGCTGGCACAGTCTAGCCAGAGGGAAACAGAAGATGCTCAAACCAACTCAGCTGTAGCAAGGCAGCATCGGACACTGGGGCCCAGGATACCTGGATCTCCCCGAAAGACCATCAAGAGCCGCTACAAAGAGACAAAGGAAGTTCAGAATAGTTTAAGTGCCAAGGAATCCTTAGCATCAATAGGGCAAGATGTGAAAGCTGAAGGAAAGCCTCTTTCAGAGAGGAAGAGCAGCCTGATTCCCCCCATTAGTAAACACAACTGTGGGAGCACTGTAGTGGACCACCTCATTGCTGCAGAACAGGTAATAGAGGAAGGCAGTGGCTTCACAGACCCTCAAGGAGTAGGGTGGCTGCTTGCTGAGGTGGTGTGAGAGTTGACTGACTGGAGATTGAAGTGGTTCCTGGAAGGTGTTTGGCAGGGAGCAGTTTGAATTTTGCACTTGGGGGCAGGTCCTGTCATCCCTTCCCCACCCTGCTCTCCGTAGCAAACTCTAGACCCAGAGACATCCACTGTTTGACATGTCCTTGTGTCCTCTCTCAGGCTCTGTCATAATTTTGTTTCTCTTGATAAAGAAGCAGAGGGTGGAGGGCTCTGCAGTCAGAATTAAAATCAGCAGTTCTTCTGGGCAAGATGGTAAGAGTGCCAGTACACACCAAAGGTCTGAATTCCCACCTCTTGTTAGTAGCTAGAATTTGATTGGTTCCTAAGTTGCACCCATTTGTTGCACCCAAGTCTAAATCAGTCTAGGTGTTTTGGGTGCACCCAGAACTAGTAAAAGAGGGTTATATTGTCTCCCTCAGGTTTGCTTACAGAAGCAGATGCCCCAGGGGATAAGGTGCACATGGGCAATGTGGATGAAGTCTGACTCTATTGCTTGTGATCTTCAGGAACGCCGTGCTCTCTGCGAGGCTGGATTGATTGAAGGGCAGAAGCGACTCAGCGACCGAACACTCAAACTGCTCGAAAACCCCCTGACCTCCACAGGTTTTGCTGATTACAATGAGCTGGGCTACAACCTGAGGTCCAACATCTTCCAAGGTGGGCAGCCCAACACTGCTACCTCAAAGGTCCAGTACTGACTCCCTGTGCACTTTGTGTTATCCTGGTCTTCTGAGTTGGTAGATGAGGTGTTCATTCAACTCTAAGTCTCTTCTCTGTACCTCTTGCACCTCTCTTTTGTCACTGCTGTGACACTGTTCAAAGAAGAGAAATAATGGCTTCCCTTTTTACTTCTTTTGTCTGTCTCCCACATCGCCTTTTTCCAACTGATGAGAAGACAGGGTATATAACCTGACCACCTATCTCCTCTACCTGGACTGTAATTGCTGCTATTGGATGTGCCACACAAATATCTCCACTTCAGATCACCTCCTCCTTCCTTAGTCAAGGTTTCTGCAGACATGCCTCTCCCCCAATTTCTATGCATCCAGAGTCCTCAGTGATCCCTCTGTATTCCCTCCAGCATAACTGTTTGGAGATCTAGCTACTCTATTGGTCTCATCTCTATGGCATCTGAGTACCTCTTGGGTACACAACTCTGTCCCCAACTTCCCATATGCCAACCTAAGATGGATTATTATTACTGTTAAATTTCTAGGAACTGCAGTGAACAAGTAAGGCCTTGTTGTGCTGGGTAATTTTGCAGCCAAGTAGCAAAGAAGACGGTTCCTCTCCCAGAGAGCTCAAAATAGATATTGACTTAGAAGAAACAGAGAAAAGAGGGTAGGAACAGGTGGGGAGGATGACATAGCAGTACATCAAAAGATGAGAATCTAGAAGTCAGAAGAAGAGAACAAGAGTCATCTTTGTTTGTGCATGCATGGCCCAGTGCTGGATGGCCATGATTTGCAGGCCTTGTGGGTGAGTTGCACAAAAGGTTTAAGAGGCAAGGTGGTGGTTTTGTGAAGTTAGACTGGGAGTTTCACCCATTTATGGCTGACAAGCTTCTGCAAGAGAGTGGTGGTCAGAGTCCAGGTGATCTTGGAATCATCCTCAGATCTTAATAGAATAGCGGAGTAAATGGAAATACAGTGAGAGGGACAAGATTGTCTCCCTATCCCTTTTCCCTTTCCCTCTTGTTGGCTAGAGTTTGCCATGCCCAGAGCTGGATCCATCTGTCCACAGCATGAGCAGCTGTGCAGGATCTGTATACAATTCCTGTGTATCCTGTTTCTTGCAGGTGGCCCACTGGAAAGCAAGAGCCTGATGAAGGATTCCTATACCCCAGATGTGATTCAGAGGGCAGTCAGGGACCCCAAGCACTGGCATGGAAGGAAAACTGATGAACTAGGTATGCCCACTGCCAGGAGCAAGCAACCCATGTGCTTCAGGGTTGGGCGCTGCCAAAACAGGGAGAGGGTGATAGGTATGGGATGGCAAGTGGCAAAGGAAAGAAGCTGATGAATTAAAGATGGACATCTTCACAGGAGAAGAGACAGAGATAAGGCTGCCATAGGTGGGTAGGTATTAAGGGGCAGGGACTAGGATTGCAGCAGTGATAGAGCTATGTGGTTTGTCTTTTTTGTAGGGAGGTGGCATCAGAAAAATGCCTTAAACATCAACCTGCAAAAAGCTTTGGAGCAGAAATATGGGGAGAAGAACAAAGGTTCCAAGTCGTAGACGGTGAAGGAAAGAATATGAGTGCTTGCAGAGAGGGGCCTGCTCTTCCTACCCCGACAATAAACCTCCATGCAGCCTCTAAACTCATGCTTACTGAGTGTCAGTGGTAAATTGACAATAAGAGAACTGAGGAATCAGCTGGCAAAGCCTTTCCGTCTGGGTCCAAAATAGGGAGGAGGAAGGCAGGTCCCTTAGGCCAGAGTGTTTCTTTGAAGAGTGGCGCGAGAAGAAATGGAAACTGGGGAGTGGTGTGAGAGGAAAAGGGAGGAGGGGGGTGGGCAAAGCCCAGGAACTAATGAACTAGGGGACCAAATACCCGTCACTAGCAGACCAGCAAAAGTGCTAGGTAATTAACAGGGTGGCCAAGGATTTCTTTTGTAGGTGTGTGTGAAAGACAAGGGAATAAACTCCAGCATAAATTAACATTGGTGGCATTTTCAATGGCTACCAGCCCCATTTCCCTCTCTCCCCAGTGGATTCTGTGTAGAAATCTCCTGCAGGGCAGCAGAGAAGTTGAGTGGCAACACAAACCAGGTAGACAGCCATCTTTCCCTGATAATTTTTTATGCACATTGACTCTAAGCTATTTTAGGATACCTGTCACTGTCGGTACATTACCCAAGGGTCACTCTTGGAAGGCTGGAGACAGAAGGTGTGTGGGACAGGACAAAGAGGCAATTTCTCCCTCCTCCACCCCTAATTCTGGCTCTCTTGCTTTAAGGCTGGTGGACAGGGACTACCATGGAGAGCTTCTGCATTGCCAGGATCCTGGAGGAGCTATGAGAAAACCTGCCAAATATGTCCTCAGAACAGGAGGCAGCAGATGACTCATCAAGACCAATGAATTCATAGCACAAACCAGTGCTCAAAATCTATCCCATCAAAGGAGCAAGGGATGGCCACAAGGGCACCCAAACTGCCCCTGGGCTTTTCCAAGCCAGTGAATCATATTACAGTAAGGATAGTTGTTTCTGGGGGTTTCATGACCAGCCATTCCTGTCTGTGTGATTCCCGTGAAGCTGTCCTCCAGAAGAAAGGTCCATCTGTGAGCAAGATCATGCCAACCATACAGGGTACATGTGAGCTACCATCTAGAACAAAAATTCTCAAACAGCCTGCAGTGGCATCCTGGGGTGCCCTGAGAATTTATCTAGGGTGACACAAGGTGCTACACAATGTTACCACTGTTAGGTGCTCACACATGATTCATAAGATCAGCCTAAGCTTTTCAAACAGGAAACATTCTGACAAGGAAGCTTACAAGAAGTGGAAACTTGGACAAACAACTAGGAAGAAGTATAAGAGTATTGCTCAGGTATGCAGAAAAGAAACTAGGAAGGCCAAAGCACAACTGAAGTTGCAGGTAGCAAGGGACATGAAGGGTAACAAGAAGGGTTTCTACAAGCATGTCAACAACAAGAAAAGGGAAAATGTGGGTCTCTTACAGAATTGGGGAGGCAACCTAGTGAGAGATGATCTGGAAAAGGCTGAAGTACTCAATGTCTTTTTCACTTCAGTCTTGACAGGCAAAGTCAGCTCCCAGACTACTGCACCTGGCAGCACAGTGTGGGGAGGAGGTGAGCAGCCAACAGTGATGAAAGAACAGGTTAGAGACTAGAAAATCTGGACATGTACAAGTCCACAGGGCCAGATGTGATGCACCTGAGGGTGCTGAGGGAGTTGGCTGATGCAATTAAAGAGCTACTGGCCATTATCTTTGAAAACTTGTGGTGACTGAGAGGTCTTGGATGACTGGAAAAGGGAAAATATAGCAGCACCCATCTTTAAGAAAGGGAAGAAGGAGGATCTGGGAAATTATAAATCGGTCAGCCTCACCTCAGTCGCTGGAAAAATCATGGAACCAGGTACTCAAGAAATCCATTTCCAAGCACTTGGAGCTGAAGAAAGTAATCAGAAACAGTCAGCATGGAGTCACCAAGGGCAAGTCATGCCTGACCTACCTGATTGCCTTCTATTATGAGTTGACTGGCTCTTTGGATGTAGGGAGACCAGTGGATGTGGTATACGTTGATTTTAGCAAGGCTTTGATACCGTCTCCCACAACATTCTCACCAGCAAGCTAAGGAAGTCCAGGTTGTATGAATGGACAGTAAGGTGGATAGAAAACTGGGTGAATCATTGGACTCAGAGTAGTAATCAATGGCTCGAACTCTAGTTGGCAGCTGGTATCAAGCAGAGTTCCCCAGGGGTCAGTCCTGGGGTTGGTTTTGTTCAATATCTTCAGTGACCTGGGAGATGTGATGGAATGCACTCTCAGCAAGTTTGCAAAAGACACCAAGCTGGTGGGGAGAGGGGAGAAGTAGTGGATACATTGGAGGGTAGAGCTAGAATTCAGAGAGAACTTGACAAATTGGAGAATTGGACTAAAAGAAATCTCATGAGATTCGATAAGGACAAGTGTGAAGTCCTGCACTAAGGATGAAACAATCCTATGCATTAGTACAGGCTGGAGACCAACTAGCTATGCAACAGCCCTGCAGAAAAGTACCTGGGGGTCACAGTGGACAGTAAGCTGAATGAGAGCCAATAGTTTGCCCGTGTTGCCAAGAATGGTAATGGCATACTGGGCTGCATTAACAGGAGCATTACCAGAAGATCAAGCAAAGTGATTATTCCCTTCTATTCAGCACTGCTGAAGCCACATCTGGAGTACTGTGTCCAGTTTTAGGCCCCCTACAGAAGGGATCTGGACAAATTGGAGAGAGTCTAGCAGAGGGCAACAAAAATGGTTAGGGGGCTGGGGCACATGACTTCTGAGGGAACATTTTTTAGTCTAGAGAAAATAAGGCTGAGGGGGGATATAATAGCAGCCTTCAACTACCTGAAAGGTGGTTCCAGAGAGGATGGAGCTGGACTGTTCTCAGTGGTGGCAGATGCCAGAACAAGAAGCAATGATCTCAAGTTACAACAAGGGAAGTTTAAGTTAAATATTACAAAAAACTCTCTCATGAGGAAGGTAGTAAAACAGTGGAACAGGCTATCCAGAGAGGTTGTTGAATTTCCATCCTTGGGGATTTTTAAGATCTGGGTAGACAAAGCCTTACCTGAAATTATGTGGTTTGAAGCAGCTTCTTCTTTGAGCAGGGGGTTGGACTAATGACCTTCTGAGGTCCCTTCCAACCTTAATTTTCTATGAGTTTATGACAGGCTGTGAACTATGTTCTTTACTGCAGAAAAACTGCTCTATTGTATTTCCATAGACAGAAAAACAAGTAAAATTAAGAAAGAGCTGGCATTTTCCATGGGATGCCTCAAGTCTAACAAGGAGTGGCATGAGTTTAAAAAGTTTGAGAACCATTAATCTAGATCCATCTCCCAAAGAAGGGAAAACCAAATGGGGATAGATCCATTGCAGTGTTTCTCAAACTTCTCTGGATTGGGACCTGCTTTCATCAATAACATTTATTTCATTTACAACATTTACTAATTTGAGATAAATACAAAGTGGATGCATGCTCATGATACCACTGAAAAGGACCTATGGTGCTGCTTGGATGGCTCTCCCTAATTTGAGAAATACCGGTGCATAAAGATGGGGTTGAACCAGGAATAGTAACAGGCTTGAATGTTGTTCACTGGCTGGGTGCTCAGTGTTGCTTATGCTGGAATTTCATCAGACCCTGTCCCTTTTCTCAGGGGGCTTCTCACAGAACCCAGAGGCTTCTAGTTCTTCTTTTGAGCCCCGTACAGTGCACTGACTTGCCCAAAGGATCACAAGATAGCAAGTGGGCAGGGACTCCCTGGCCTCTTTCCCCCTCCCACCCCAGCCCTGTCACCCAGAGTTGGAAACATTGATTTTTTTGCCCTCAGATACGAACTGATTCCCAACTTGAATTAAAGCTTTTCTCCAGTCTCTGGCATGGGTGGGTTGAGGTCAGAGCTGGCTAACTGCAAAGGAGCCCTTTTGCAAGCATAGGAGGTTAAAATGTAACCAGTGATAATGATGGGCAGATTATCCTTCACCAGCAATAATTAACCCTTAAGTATTCTGAAGTTCATGGCTGTTTGGGTTTAGGGAGAAAAAATTAGTCACATATTGCCAGAGATGGTCAAAGGGCAGCTGGTGGAGATCTCTGAGGCTTTCTTGTGCTTCAGTACAGAGGGTGCCAGGTCTCAACATTCAGAGTTCCACCATCATTCAAGTAGTAAGGTGCATGTGGCCAAGCGCAACTCCATGTGGACAGTGCAGCCTCAAGGCACTTCATGGTCCTTATAAAAAAAAAAACCAGAGAATGAAATGAAAGCTCTCACCCTGACCTCCATGAGCATGGGATTAAGGCCCAAGAATTGCCAGGGTACCAAAAAACCAGAACAGTTGGGGATGCATTAGGCTGATACACAGCTTGTGTACCCAGTTCCTGGGATGAGTTGGTACATGCCAACACATGGAGGATAGTAAGCCAAGGTACAAATGGCCTTCTCTCCCCATTTAAAAAATCCATGATGAGACAAGCAAGGAGAGCAATAAACCAGGAGTGAGCTGGACTGGGAAAACTTAGAGGCGTGCAGCTATACAGTGCCTCCAGCTCATTTTTAGGCTGGGGACAAGTTCTTAAGTCAGGCCCTGCTCCATACCCCAACATCCACATACCTCTTTGTGGCAACTGAATCAGGTCTGGTTTTAGTTCCACTTCTATATTTTAAGAAAAGTAGTGCTAGCCCTATTATGGTTTTAACACATTAATTTTTCCAAGTTTTATATAAAAACCATCCAGTACCCAAAATCAGCCAATCTGGGGCCCCCAGAAATGGCAGTATCCCAGTGTATCATCCTCGCTGCCAGCCTCCCTTTTTGGACAGTTCTCCATCTACACTCTGGGTGACTCATGGTGGTGCCATCAGCCTCCTGCATTCAAGAGCACTGGATTCACTCTCTAAAGTGTAGAATCTGAAATGCTGTTTAGAAGACTTCACATTATCCAAAGGAATGACTATATCCTGCACAGTGGTGAAGAGGCAGCATCCATTTAACACAGTAGGAAGAATTAGTCTTCCTCTCCTCAACAACCCTGACACACAGTGCACTGAAGTCAGACCCAAACATGCCACAGGGCAGATGATATATCCAAGGTTATGTGTACACTGCAGAGTTCAGTGTAGTACAGAGATAACCAAGCTCACATTTTAAATAAGTTGGTTCAGGTATTTGAAACAGTCTGCCCATACCACCAGCCTTGGAACAGTCTACCTATACCACCACATCTCAGCATGGGCTAATACGTTCTGCTTCAGCAAGGTAAAGTACCCTTGCAGAACTCTCTGTTGACAAAAGCAGTACCTGAGCTAGCTTGCTTAATGTTTATTTGAGTTACCTTTGCTGTACCCTGCAGCCTGCAGTGTAGACAAACCCTCAACCTAGATGATTTTCCAAGGTCAGATCACTAGGTGGCAGCTGTGTTTTTAAGATGCAAAATTTTTGTAATACAGATTAAACAGACAAACAGATTTTCTCTCTTTGGCATAACTAATACCTTACAAATGCTGCTAAAGCAGCTTGTTTAGATGTTTTATAATAATCTAGGAACAGCCAATGCCCTTGAAGGCAGTAAATCCTGAAATGAAAATGCCTCCTGAAGTCCCTTCCAACCCTAACTTTCTATGATTCTATAAAATAATGCAGTATTTTAGCAATTAGAGCTACATGGGACCATTGGGTTCTGGCATGTCTATCTGCAGAGCATATTCCCCACACAGTTTTTCCTGAAATTATATTCTAGTTTTGTGTATCCCTGTAGTGGGAGCCGTGTGCTTCCCTTTGGAGATTACTCTACAGGAAATTACACTAGGGTTACCATATATCTGGGTTTTCCCAGACACGTACTCAACCGCAACAGTCCCTGCCATTCTAATACTGGGCAGAAATTTCTTCATGGCGCCCATACCAGTGAGTAGTTTAATCTTGAGCACATGGATCAGACCTTCCAGCCAGGCACCTGAGAAGCTTCTTCATGCCAATAGTAGTACTAATACAAACCAGCCTGCCTCCAAATGCCACCACCAAACCAAGTTATGTCTTCAAGAGGAATTACACAGAGGTTTCTTCCTGGCATCTGCAGGCAATCAAATCACAGCAGCTCTTAATTATGGGTTTAAGTGTGACTATGGCCAAAAATCATGAGAGTTGACTAAATTATGGGTTTAATACAGGGCAAATAGTATTTTAAACCATTAAAAGCTTCACGTCTGGGTCCTGTAACCACCAAAAGCAAAGCTAAAAGCCCCATACCCCAGACATCTTCCTCACATGTAAGTGAACAGCACAGTGATAAAGAACAGATATCATGAGTTGATGAGCATTTCTGGGGTATTGCAGAGGTGAGTGGAACTGAGAATCTGTGGACTGAGGCTGCCAAGAGCATTAGCTTTTCTGCAGGACCCCAGTGAGAGCTTCCCTGCCTAGCACCAAAGCTTGGAGTTATAGTCAGCCTCCAGATTGGCACATACCTTAAAGACAAGAGATGGACCTGCCAAAAGTTTGGATTCCTCCAAACCTAGGCAGCATACTGCAGGTAGGGAATTAATGGAAGAGATGAGGTGAACAAACTCATTAGCCATCCACAACTGAGAGGAATACTATAGTTAGGCTGCCTCCAGAACATCCTGGATCAGGACTGTCATCTAATATTGTGACTAATTAGTCTGGTTTTCCCAGCTTTATCATGTTCTCCCATAAGGTTTTGTTTGTTCTGTGCCTATTGACTTGGCAATGGGAAATATGGCTCATTGAAGGAACCCAAGCAATATAATTTATTTCCCTAGCTTGAGCAAGAACTGGAAAAGGTATACATTTAAGTTTTAGAAAAATAATCAAAATTGGTGCTTCTCACTGGCAGAAGGGCTACATTAACATGCTTGTAGCAAGGGGGCAAGAGCTGTGTGAATGCATAAAATTCCTCCATATGGGAATATGTGGCTTATTCCCCAACTTAAGTGCACTGACAGTGGGCACGTCTACACATGCACCGTTACTAAGCAGTGACCAAAAGTTACTGCGCAGTACAGGCACATGTCTACTGTGCAGTACGGGCACCCATACTGTGCAGTAACTACAGCAACTTAGCTGACTTAGGCATAAATTTGCTACCTGTATGATGCAGGTAGCAAATTTACACCTGACTAGCTACTGCACAGTAAGGTACATGTAGATGTCTTAATGTGGAGTAACTCTGTGTAAACTGACTTGGGACTAACTTTAATCCCAAATTAGTCCACACACAGTGTTACTGCACTATAATGCCTGCACATGTAGATGCCAGCATAAAAACCACTTACTGCACAGTAAATGCACGTATAAACACACCCAGTATAGAAGACGAGCTGGTGCTATTTGAAGTCTTTCATCCGTGTTGGAAGTGCAGAGACCTGAGGAGAAGAACTGCTCATTGTCATTCCTCCTGTGTGGCAACGGTGGAATGATGGGGAACACAACAGAATTGATATTCCTTGAAAGCTGCAGTTGCATTCAGTCACCCAGTGTCTTGATATCGGTCTGTCCCCTCCCACCCTCTCAGCTTTAGCACAGTTCCCTGGCCCTCACAGCAGGCTGCTGTCCAAAGTAATCATCAGTCTTCGGGGCTTTGAAAAGTTGAATGGCCTGCATGCAAACTGCATCATCTTTATTGTTGTTGGTGGATCCTCCATCACATACAGGCTTTCCATCTACCCCACTGTCTTCTGAAAGCTTACTGGCTAAGGAGGCTTTCTGACTCAGGGGGGTCTTCTCACTGGGTTTGAGGCCAGGGAAGAAGCAATATTCACCCACTTGGTATAGGAAAACCGGTCTGCCACCATCAGGGTTAAATGTGACCAAATCATTCTCTTGTGCAACCCCCTCCAGTAAAGCAGAGGGGGAAAGGCTGATGCATTTGGGGAGGTCGAGTGGGAGCGTCATATTGCTCCCCAGTTCAGGCTGCTGTGATCCAGGAGGAGCGGCTGATGCTTGAGCTGGAACTGGGAGTGAGACACCAGACCTCCCAGAGGGCAATGCTGGGCTGGAGGTGTAATCTGTGGCTTGGGGCAGCTGGGAGTTGGAAGTTAATGTGCCAGCAGTAGTGAGCATCTGCTCCTGAGGGTCCAGGGAAGGTGAGAGACTAACAGATTCTTTTGCTGGAGGTAAGCACAGACCTTCACTGGTGATGTACCCCAGTGGGCATTTCTGAGAGGAGCTGATAACGGGGACAGCAATTGGTGACCTCTGACCTTCTCTTTTCTCTTTCACTCCTTCCTCACCTACTGGCTGGTCTTGTAATGCATCTTGCCCTTCAGCAACTGGATGCGTCTTCTCTTTCTGGTCCAAACATGCAAAAGGATGGAGGTGAGTTGCCCCCGTCTTTTGCAACGGTGGGAACTGGAAACAGTCCTTCTGTGGTAGAGACACATACTGCAGGAATGTTGGGTTCTCCCTTATTCTCACTGGAGAAGCTCCAAGGCCCTGGTGGGCATTGGTCTGCAACTGACCACAAGGGAAGAACAAGTATGGACCATTATAACTGAAGTGGGTCATACGCTTTTGAGTGGCAGTGTCTGCTTTAGCGGTACCAACACTGGTAAGCAGTGTTGGTGAGGAGGACTGACTGGTACTTTGATTTGAGATGCTGTCAAATGGGGATGAAGGAAGTGAAGCAGGACTAGACACTGGAGAAAACTGATGCTGGTTTTTTAGGTCTAGCACAATATAAGACAACTTAGTCTTGGATGCCTCAGCTCCTGGGGATGTTGCTGAAATAATCTTCTCCCTGCAGTCAAGAAAAAAAAACCCACAAAAAACAAAAGGAATCAGGTGCTAAGGAGAGGTAACCTGCAGAAGATGTTGCAGATGGACAGGCGCTGAGCAGCACTGAACTGAGCTGAGCTGAGGCAGCAGAGAACCTTCTGCAGTACTGCCAACTCCTATGACTTTTGGCATTGTTCTTAAAGTCAACACTTTAGGAATGTGAACAACTTAGCTCTTCCAAATATATATAGAGATAAGTTTTTCACATTCCTGAAGCGCCAACTTTAAGAACAATGCCAAAAATCATGAGATTTGGCAACACTGCTTCTGGGGGGCAGAAAGAATCTTTTCCTGCACTTCCATCTGGAGCGTCCAGCACTCTCGTCTTGTGGTGACATGACCCTGGACTACGTGGACTAGTGGGGATTCCCATGGCACATGGACCAAGCTGCCTGTCACCCTTTTGAGAATGTGATCACCAACCTCTGCATTTATGTAGCTCCATAACTGCCTGGTAGGGCTGTGTGAAATTTCAATGGCCATTTTGTTTCAATGCTGTTTTGAATCATTTCAAGGTCGAAACAGCAAAATCAAAGCAAAACAAAGGGCATCGAAACAGTCTCGAAACAAAACGAGGCTAGTTGAAATGTTTTGAACGTCGAAATGTTTCGACCATAACACTGGAGATGGGGAAAGTCAGTTTTTCCATCCCTGGCACAAGATCCAGCAGGGGACACCCAACTGGGCTGACTTCCCATCCCCAACGCCAGATCGGACTGGGGGCTGACACCCCATCCCTGGTCCTATGTAGTGTGGGGGATGGGGAGTCACATCCTCAATCCGATGTAGCGTGCAGGGTGGAAAGTCAGCCCAGCTGATCTGACTCCCCGCCCCCAGTCCAATCTAGCAAAACATCAAAACAGCCTCACTGTTTCAATGAAGCAAAATGGAACAGCCCCCATTTAAAGTTTGAGAATAGGTTGAGAACGCCCCCAACCCGGCTTGGTGTTTGGCCACAGGGGGACTCCAGGTGCCCCCTCAAATCCAGGAAACACCAGTCACCGAGCCGGGCAGGTGCAGCGGAGCCCCTCTGTGTGCTCCCTAGCGGACCTGCAAGTGGACCGCTAGTGCTTTTGGTCCACTTCTGGGTCTGCTGCCGAGTGCACTAGGGAGCCCCCAGCGCTCCTGTGGGACACTCCATGTGCCCCAGCACCACAGCGTTCAGAGCCCCTGCTGCCTAAAGGTATGTAGAAAAAATAATTTAAAGCTGTCTCTATGTCTGAATCTTTCCGAATCGATTCGGAGGGTTCTGATTTGATTAAGAGAGATTAAGGGTTCTCCAATTTGGTTTGGATTTGGAGATTCAGCCACCAAATCGGGCCAAATATCCACCGAATCGAATCAGGGACTGAAGCTTGGCACAGCCCTAATGTTTAGAGAATAAAGTGTCCCTGCCACAAGGATCTTACTGACCCTGAACAAGAAGCTGGATGAAGGGAGGGGGCAAGGAAGATGAGAGAGAGATTATAACAAACAGCCTGAATAGCTCATGTTTCCTAAGCTCGCCTAGAGATGTCAGATGCCCAACCCAAGGCACCAAAAATAGCTAGGCACCTGCTCCCTAAAAGACAGAACTCTTGTCTGAGCCCAGGGGTTATTCTAACTTATTCTGACTTCCCTGGCTGGAACACTATGTCCACATCCTCTCTGCCTCTGCAGCTCCCCAAACCCAGGGCTGTGGGACTGGCACCACTGGGCAGTTTTCTGCTGACCCTACACAGCTCCTGTGGCCACTGCATTTCCCTTATGGCTCCTTTATACTATGAGAGCCAGAATCAGCTTCAAGAGCAAGAAAGACTGTCATGTCCACCCGATAAGAGGAGGCAGGACACGGGTTAGTTTGTGGTGGTGGGTTATGCATGACTGTTTCCAGATTGGGAAACCAAGGGCATTTATGCAAGGCTATCTCCAGAGGGGTAGCCAAGATAATGTGAGGGCCATGCTTTTTCCTTATCTTTTTGTATGTAGTAGAACCCAGAACTTGCACATCCATTCACTGGTGTCTCCATATGGCCACACAGAGGACATGCTGAGGTCAAACATGAGTTAAATGTTCCACCCCCTGTAACAGGCCATGATGACCCACTGGTGGCCACTCAACCCCTATTCTGCCCTCACTCCTCAGGCTAACACCCCTTCACCTCCCCTGCCTTGCCTTCTTGTTCATACATCTTTGGAAAAGGAGGCTTCCCCAGGGATCCCCGATCCCATGTTGGTATTCAAGTGTCTCTATTTTGCTTCAAGGGCTTATAACATGGCTCCAAATGCCCCTTATACCATGCCTATAACCTTACTGATGTCACCATTTGCTATCTAGCTGTCTCTCTCTGCCCACACTTGGGCACTCCCCCATCTTGACTACTCCTGGGTACAGCCCTGGGTCCCTGAGCCCAATACTGTCTGTCCTGAGGCACAGGGCCTCTGGCCCTGACTCCACCCTTCTCTGGGCTGTCAGTCCCTGACCCTGATGGTCTCCAGCTGTGCTCCTCCTCAGCCTTTGACCCCTCTTCTCAGGCTCTGGCCCTGCTTCCTAGGTCAGTTGAGACCTCCAGACTCCCTAGCCCTGCTCACCCTTCCTGGGCTACGAGTCCCTGACTCTGCCTCTCACACCTTGCAGGCTATGGGTCCCTGACCCTCCTTGTTCTCACGACCATTTGGCTATAGCCCTGCTCTTCAGCCTTGGCCCCTGACCCCACTCTTGGGCCAACTGAGACCACCTTGCCTCCCCTTGTCTCTGTGCCTAAACCACCAGTCTGTTTACCCCAGCTCAGGTCATGGCAGGAGCCTGGGTGCAGCCCTGCTGCCCAGAAAGTCCTTGCATCTTGACTGTCAGGGTTAGACCCCCACTCCAGCTCAGGCTCTGGGCTTATATCCTGCAAGCCCAGCCCCCTTTTGGATCATGGGATGCCTGACTGCGTCCTGCAGCACCTGCAGACTGCTCCATCTGCAGTCTGCCTTCTCTTAAAGTAGCAAGCACACCAAACCTCCTGCTATACCTCCTCCCTGATAGAAGCAGCCATCACCAGGCATGCTGAGATCCTGGGGGCACTCAGGACATGTTGAAGAGCATGATCACCAACTCATCAGTACAATGTTCACTCACCCATCCAGCACTTGCAGGGAGTCGGCCTGCTCCTTCACCAAATGGTTCTCGCTGTTGAAGTCTGGCAGGCTGCTGAGCAGCTGATTTCTTAATGATACCTTCTGAAAAGAGAAACTACAGTGGCAGCACATCCTCAGGAAGCAGGGATCCCTTGATAACAAGAGAGATCCAAGATTCCTAGATGAAGGCAGGCATACACCAAAGGAAGTGCTGCTCCTGGTGCTTCTGCCAAGTCTGTTTTGTTCTCTCTTACATTTCCACATCACCTGTCTCTGCCCTGTGTGTCATGCCGGGGAGCGTGTGTAATGGCAGTTCTACTCAAGGAGATAGCAGCAACTGTGTAGGCAGGTGCTGCTACTTTGTGCAATGGCAGCTCTGCTTTGCAGAGGCTATGGGGAACACAGTTGGTAGGGACAGAAGACAGAAAATCATAACAGTGATAGCCCACCCTGTCCCCTGGGTGTTGGAAAGCTTTGGATAAGAAAAGACATCTAAAACAAGTGACATTTGAAGCTATGGGGTAAAGAAGAAGGTCCAATTTTGGCTTCCAAATAAATTAAGTGATCAGAAATGGCCAGTCATTATGAAACAGCTGCTCCTCTGAGCAAAGAGAGGTTCCCAGTGACTTATCCCAAGGGTCAGTCCTAGACCCAGTACGAATTGCCATATTTTCTCACCTACAACACATGCCTTTTTTTTTTTTTTTTTTTTTGGAGAAATCAGTCCCCCAAATTGGGGCTGCACATATTAAGCCTGGAAGCTGACTTGCTGCCCTAGGGTTGGAAATACCCTGGTTTGATTCATGCTTTACAGTGCAGCAGCTGTGGTATTATTGTTCAGGAAGCCGAGGGAGTCAGCTGCTCATAGTTCTTCATTCTACAGGTGTCAACAATTGTTTCTCTTTTTAAATGGTCTAAATGTTCCTCTAATCAAGGTAACCTTTCTTAGGGTAATTCTGCTGTGTGCTCCTGGTCTTTCTATTTCACAGCCTCTTTAGTTAAGACTCTTCCTCTCTTTTCAAAATCATATATTTATCGCTTCTCAGCCTTTTGGCTCAGATCAAGTGTAGATGGGGACATCCAAATCCCAAGACCTCTGGGCTTGAGCCTGCATGCAGGATGGCTGCCAATGGTTTTGGAGTACCTGAAGTCCCTGGGTGAGAGTGTGGGATGAAGGATGCTCCCCCGCTGTAGCACCATACACAGTGTTTAGAATGACTGAGTTCTGCCTGCTCAATCAATATGGTTTTTGGAATGATTGAGTTCTGCTCAGTCAGTATGATTTGGAACTGATTTGGCTAATTTGACCTGGAACACAAAATATATATCTATAGCTATATCTATCTTTTTTCTTAATTCTACCTTTCAAAAACAAGGTGTATATTATATTTGGGAGCGTGTTCTATGTAAAAAAGAGTGTTATTTCTTTGGAGCTAGGTTTGGGCAGCAAAGTGCTGAAGTTTGCTGATAAAACCACCTTATTTCAGTTAGGTAGAACTTAAAAAAATTCAAAGACTCTCCAGGCAGGATTAAATGCATTGGGAGATTGATCAGCAGGAGAGAAAGAGGAAGTCTGGCTGTGCAAAGTAATACACAGTGGCAAAAATAGCCAGGATAATGAAAGTGGGATTATAGTCCAGCACAGTATTGAAAGCTTGTCCTGAAGAGATGGCTGTTTCATCTCTGCAGGACAAATTTGTGCATATGAGTATGGGAGGGGTGACCCCCAATGGTTAGGATCATTGCCTAGTCCATGCTTTGCTTCAAATTTCCTGTGTGGCCTTGGATAAGTGACTTCACAGACTTCCACTCTTTAAGGCAGTATCAGCATAAAACTATTAAAGACTGTGGGGCACACAGACACCACACAAATAGGACCAAGGAAAGGACCACAGACAGCTCTGGCAGAAGCATCAGGGATGAATTATACTGCCAGAAACAAGCTCTGGGAGGGGAGAGGGGTGGAGGGATTATGTCTTCGGCAAGGGAACCTAGACAAGTTCCATCATCCTAGATCAGTCAAGTGTCATAGATGCTAGGGTTGGAAGGGACCTCAACAGATCATTGAGTCTGACCCCCTGCCCTGGGCAGGAAAGAGTGCTGGGGTCAGATGACCCCAGCCAGATGCCTAAAGAGATGAACTGTTCCATGGGATGGGGCAGGATGATGATGACTCATCCAACTGTCTTATCCCTCCACAGCCCATAGGAGCAATGCCTACCCTGGGTCCAAGAAATCAAGCACTATGCTGATCCTGCCTGGGAAATGTGAATGTTGGGAGATCTTTACCCTTAAAAATAATTGAGCACAGGACACTGAAGCTTGCATAGATCCTTTTGTCCTCTTTCACCTCATGAGGTTCACCCAGTAACAGGTAATAAAAATACAGATTGGGGAAGAAATACTGCAGAATAAATAGGGAGACCGTGTGTGGGGAGGCGGTGGGACCCTTTATGTCTAAAACCTCAGATTTGACCGCTGAAGCATGGTGAAAGACACAGGAGACCAAAGGCCTTGTCTGTGGTATCCACTCTGCCCACAGCATCCTCAACAATTCCCAGCAGCTGGGGGTTGTGAGTGGGCAGACTCCAGATTGGCTGCTTCCCCTAGCAGGAAGGCCCAAGGCAGCCTGCCCTCCTTCCTCCTCCCTCTTCCCAGGTGCAACTCTGCAGCGTGCAGCTCCCTCTTACCTGGAAGAAGCCCTGCACCAGCTGACTCTTGCTGGGATTGGGAATCTTTTCTTCCCATTTCTTCTTCTTGCTGCAACAACAACAACAGTGATGCAGAGTTGGCATATGGTCTGTGGATGCTGGGAGGCAAAGGCTGCATCAAGCACACAGCCTTGCCCTGGGCCACCATAACACCATAGAGGCGCCGAGCCTCCAGGACACTGCACTAACCCCATCTTCCAATCACAGACACAGCTCCCTGCTGTACCCCAGGACTGAACTAAGGTGATCATGGAGGATTGCTCACTCTGCCACGGCCCCCGGAAAATCCCTTCACCAAACAGTACAGATTTACCTGAGGAGATATTTCCAGCTGTACCAGCCGACTGCTACCAACATGATGGTGAAGAATATGGCAATACATATGGGTATATATGGTGCCAAAACTGAGAACAAAAAAAGGAGAGAGAGAAAGTTACTGAGACAACTCTTCCCAGCCCCCTGTTAGGACTATTAAGAAAGTAATGAAATTTTTAGACTAAAAAGGAGCAAGCCTAAGAATGAGAGAACATATCAGTAACGTGAAGGAGAAAGAAAGGAAAGGGGAAAGAGATAGAGACCACAGCTATTATAATCCCAGGACACTTGCACAAACTTACAAGAAAAATCAACATTTGAAAGTCTGCGAATGTATTTGGTCACACCTCTTACTTGAAAGCTCTTCGTCCTTCTGCTTAGATTCATGCATTTCTCACCCTGCCTCCTCGTCCACTTTCAGGTTAACTTTGCTCACTAGGAATCACTGTGTGTCATGCCCCTTAACAGTAATTACCTTGATACTTTCAGGGTTTGCAGAATAGAGAAAAGCTACCCATGTGTGTATAGGGGGGAATGTTACGGCCAACTGATCTTCACCTTGCCTGGGAGAAATGGAGCTCAGACTGATGCAAGACACTTTAATATATCATAGACAACAGTCCTTTTTGAGTCCTTCCTCATCCTGATCGCTCACTACCAACCCCAGATTCTCACACTGTCCTTTAGCAGCATCCTCACATCCGTGGTTCCCATTCCAATATACCCCATATTTAACTACTAAAGCATGGGGCCAGGAGTAAGGAACCTCTGGGAAGGATCTTTGCTTGATTTAATATAGGGAAACCATGGCTTTCCCTAAGCCCCATCCCAGGGGACTTTTCCCCTGTGGACCACACTGTCTCTCTCAATAAAATCCCTGACATAGAACACCATGTCAGAGGTACCATGCTCTGTTTTCCAGGTGTGCTCCTCACTCCACTCGCTCCAGGTGCCATTATAGCCAGAGGATGCATGCACCCTTGCCCGTACTTTTGCCCTATAGCATGTTAATGGCTCCAAACTGTCCTGGCGAAGGACCAAATGGGGCTCATCAGTGCTGGTTCTGTTGGGCTTGGCAAGCTGAAGAGAGAAAAGGAGAATGGATCAAAGAGGGGAAGAAAAATTATCATTCCTATCCAACATCTCCCAGGAGACCCAGTCACCCAGCACCACAATCACCTACCTCCAGGGGCTGGTCTGCTTTCCAGTACAAGACTTCATAGGTCTGTCTTATATCTTCATAGTGTAGGGCATGTTTTACCCATCTCAGTTTATACTCCTGGTCTTTTGTTTTCGTCACCGTCAGGTTGACAGGTGCTGGCACCTTAACTAGAAGACAAAGAACATTTTAGCCATGTAGCCCCATACCCATGTCCAAGTATCTTCCTACCCACTCCAGCTTTTACTTGTTTACCCAGTTTTTCACTCCTCCAGCTTTTACGCATTCTGGGTGGCTACCAAGACCAAGTTGCATTTTGTCTGAAGAAGGACAAGAATGGCTAATGAAAATGCTTCCACCTGGCACATCTCTCTCTACCTGCTCATTCCATACCAACTTTCTTCAGAGATCACTGAGAGCCAAGAACTCTAACTGCAAGGTGTCATACTGATCAGCTCTAAGACAAGCTCTATACAACCTAACAACTAGATGCAGCTCTCTTAAAAGCATGTTTTCCTTTTCCTCTTTCCCTTCTCCTATGCCTTCCTCTTCTAGCCAAACATAAAGTTACAGAGCAGCACTGAGATATTACAGAATTTGAAACATATGTGCAACCCAGTGAGATGGGGGAAGATCATGTGGTCAGTTACAGTGCCAGCCAACCCCTCTGTCTAGGGCAGCCTGCCCCGTCTTGTCTGACATGACTTGCTATTCAATAATACAATAAGCAGGAGGCTACCCATTTAATGCTCTCATACCATGGGGTCTACACATGGCTCTGACTTCCCCTTACTGTGTTCCATGCCTCACAGATGGCATCCAAAATTATTAGCTGCTCCGGCCAGAAGCTGGGTCAAACTCTGCCCCTTGCCGGCCCTGTTACATTCATCTCACTCACTCTGCCCCCTCTCACAGGGCCTCATTCACTCTGCCCCCTCTCACAGGGCCTCATTCACTCTGCCCCCTCTCACAGGGCCTCTCCCAACACGCCCTGCTCTTCTTGAGCAGCCTCTTCGAGCCAACAGGCTTGGCTACTTCCACTCAGGGCAATCCCCCACAGCCCTTCAGGTGCCTCCTGCAGCCTACTTTATGGGTGATGGTCCTTGCACAAAACTAGGCCAACTCAAGCCACTAACCCCTCACTGGGCACTAGGTTCTTTCTGCTCCCCTTCCTGGGGCCACTCTCTAACCCCTCACTGGGACCAATTCTATGCCTCTTCCTGGGGCTTGCGGTCTTGCACCCCCAGGGACTCAGGTGCCTCTCCTTTGGTATGCCTGGCGCCACTGCTGCTCTAAGACCACTGAGTAGTGGGGGCTAGGGTTATAAGGCACTCCTACCTGCCTTTCACTAGGAAGGCAACTGGTCTGGCATTTCTGGAGAGCTGCCCCAGCACAGGCAGCCCCACCAGGCCATCCTTCCCCAGCAAGGTGTAGTTTCAAGTCACACCCAGGACAAGGAACCTCCTGCCATCCCTATAACCCCTGCCCTTACCTCCAAGGTGTTCCCAAGCAGCTGCCCAACCACAAGTTGTTCTGCTGGTTACCAGCAGCAGACTCCTGGCCCAGCCTTGAGAGCCTGAGCTAAAATGTAGTCTGCTCATCTCTCCCCTCCAATCATATGGCTCTTATTGGGTCATGTGACTGCCTCATCAGGGCTGGCCTGCACCTGCCAGCTGCCCTGCTGTAACTCAAAACCCTTAAAGTGACAGGCACCAAAGGTGTTCTGTCACACCCAGTAACTGGAAAACAGCAATTATTCTCTGAAGTACCCTGCACTGGTACATGGACCTGCAAGTCTCCCCCTGAGACATCAGCACCACCACTGTCAGTAAGTAGCCTTTTGGCAGAGGTTGTATTTTGTTAGCAGTGGATATTATAAGCTCTAAACAACCTAACAACCACATCCAGAGGGCTCTTGTTAAAACCTATTAAAGGCATAGTTCCTCATATTGTCCTTCCCCAGCTAACTGTGGGAATAATGAAGATTAGTAAATTGAGATTTAATTAATAATGAAGATTAGTAAATTGAGATGTTTGAAAGATAGGTAACTTCCACTAATGAACAATGTTCAGTTAGTCTCTGAAGTGTCCTGTAGCTCTCTCGTGACTCATCACCAGGGATCCTGGTTTTGGCTGATAAAAAAAAAATCCCCTAGTTTAGGATTTAAAAAGGTAACCCAAAATTCACATTTTTTTGCGTGATTAAAATGAAATATCACTATATATAGATATATTAGTGGTGTTTCATTTTAATCACCCAAAAATGTGGATTTTAGGTTACTTTCTTGAATCTGAAAATTGGGGATTTTTTTATCAGAGAAATCCAGAGTCCCTGCTCATCACCACTGCTTCTCTTTGGTGGTGGTAAACACATTAGTGCTTGTTTTGACTGTTGTCTGCTTAAGATATTTTTTGGCCTTCAGGGATTTGGAGTGATACTGTATTCATAGTCTACTGCAACATGTCCATTGTTCCTCACAAGAATTCCTCTGAGCTAATGGTGTTACTGTCCTCTTCGCCCAATCTAGCACAGCCAACTCTTGGAAAGTCTTGGATAGTCTCAGCTTGTGCTGTTTTCCACGGAGTCTACAGCTCCAAGTGCAGGTTTTAACTTTGGCCTCTACATGCCTTTCTATGTCAGGTCATTTGTCCTGTAATGTTTCTGTCTGATTCTTTGCTATGCCAATGATGTCAGACCACCAGCCACCATCTATAAATTTCAGCCAGGACTATGTTACTTCTTTTGCTTGAAAAGCTCCAATTCCTTTGCCAGAATTAATTCTGGGTCTTCATTAACTAGGGGTATGTGAAGCAGGCCCTATTTGATTTGGATTTAGCCCAAATCAGAGACAGTGATTGGATTTGTTGATTCAGATCACTGTCCCTGATTCGATTCGGCCAAATCTGAATCTGAAGATTCGACGCTAATTCAGAGAATCAGAGATTTGTATACAGACACAGCTTTAAATGTTTTTTCTGCATGCCTCAAGGTACCAGTGTGGCTCATGAATGCTGCAATTCTGGGACATGTGGAGCATCCCACAGGACTTCAGGGGGGCCCTCCACATGCTCAGCAGCAAACCAGGAAGTGGACCAAAAGTACTTCCGAGCCATTTCTGGGTCTGCCAGGGAGTGTGCTGGGGGGGGTCCCTGCACCTCTCCCGGCTTGGCAATCAGCCATGGGGGGACCCCAGGTGCCCCCCCCAGACCCAAGAGGCACCAGTCACTGAGCTTTGGGGGTGCAGGCCCCCCCCCAGTGCGCTCCCCAACAGACCCAGAAGTGGACTGGAAGTGCTTCTGGTCCACTTCCAGGTCTGCTGCTGAGCGTGCTGGGGAGACCCTTGTGCTTCTGTGGGACACTCCACGTGCCACAGTACTCACGAGCCCCTGCTATCTTGAGGTATGTAGAAAAAACATTTAAAGCTGTGTCTATGTCTGAATTGCCGAATCTCTCCAAATCTATGTGGAGGGTTCTGATTCGATTCGGAGGGATTAAAGGGTCCTTTGATTTGATTCAGGTTTGGAGATTTGTCCACCAAAACCACTCCCCCCCGAAAAACCCCCTGGACTCATAGCTCCTGCCAGCTCGGGCAATCCCCGCTGCTCCCCCGCCCCACGCCATGTGAGGGTTAGGCACATGTCCCTGAAGGCCCAAGGCTGTTGCAGGACAGGTGAGTCCCAGGGGGAGGCAGTTTCTTAGAGGGCCAGAGCTGGCCTGAGCGGTGCACCTGTGAGGGGGCTGGGGGAGCAAAGGGGGTCTGGTAAGGGTCCTCCCATGGTCCCCTCCACCCTCCCTCACCCCTAGTACTTACCAGCTTGGAGTCCGGCTGCATATCCCTGCTGCAGCCACCAGGGACTGCCCAAATCATCAAAGCTCTTCGAATCTTTTCCAAAGATTCGGAGAGCTTTGAATTGATTCGGACCTTTAAATTGGTCCCCTGATTCAGTTCGGGTTTGGAGATTTGGCCACCAAATAGGGCTGAATCTCCTCCAAATCGAATCACCACCCATAGCTTTGCACAGCCCTAGTGGGCATCATTCACATGCAATTACAGAATAACACACTGTTCAAATCTACTTCAGCTGTCATCAACATTTACAGAGACTTTAATATCTGATGGGGTTTTCGCTGTTCCAGGTTTCCACTCAGGATACTTAAATAGTTTGCTTTATTCCTGATACCATCATTCAGAGCAAACAAGTCTGAATTCCAGCTTATCAACACTACATAACATGAGCCATTGCACTACTAAACAATTAGTTCCAACCACTTCTTGTGAGAGCATCAGAAAAGACACCTCCTAATGGCAATGCCCTGTCAACCAAGGTGCCAAGAAAACAGCGTTATTCAAAACCCAGTGGGGTCAGTGAAAATATTAACATTAAGTGATGAGAAATGGATCAGCACCTATGAATCCTTAATGGTATCCTCCTGCTTCCTTTGGGCAGCCCAAACCAACACTCCACTACTACAAGCTTCCTCAGAGCAATGCTCTATCAATGCTAGTCAGAAACTCCAGTACCAAGATTCCTTTACCAACGATTTATCCCCTCCACACATCATTGCAGAGCATTTTTCTCAGTCAGTCAACCTCCCTGTTTTTCTCTTTTTTGATCAGTTATCTATCCCTGGAAAAAAAAATCTAAGAGATAATCCCAGGTTTATTACAGCAGAAAGAGTCTTACTGTGCTTGAAGAGTTCAAGCTGCATCTCCACCTTTTGGGGCCGGACAGATATGTTGTATTGGCACATATGGTTGGGACTGGTAATGCTGATCTCACAGCTTTGCAATACATATGGGATGTTGGGCAACTTCTTCTCATGAATTGGCAAACATTCCTTTTCTCTGAGGGAAAAATGAGGTGACACTGACATCAGTAGGGATAAGAATGGTCAGACACAGGAGAAAAGGTGCCACAGGGAAAAAGGATGCCATGGGCAGGCCACTTACTCTGATGTCTGTGTAGCCTTGTAGAAGAGTGTGAACAAGACAGAGCTGGTGACCTCTTGCCGTACTTCCCAGCTACACAGGAGGCGATCAACACCATTGAAGAGGCAGTGGAGGTTCTTGGGATGACCATCATCTCCTGGGAAAGAAAGAGGTGAGGCTTCTTCTGGGCAGACCAGGAATGGATAAAGGGAGGACAGTTGAGGAGTGACTTTTTGTGGCCATCGCAAAGGAGGGGGATATTTTTAGCTTCAGGTTTCTCTAGCAAAGCCTGGAGCATTATATCAGCCCATCGGTCCATCCGTCCACCAAAGAATGGATACACTGCTTGAATCATGAGAGGCAGACAAGACTGATAACAACAGAGTCCCTATCACAGAAACAATCAGCACCAGAGGCCAGACTGAATAAGCTACACCACTAGGGGAACTGGGAGTAAAGAGCTATTGCTGCTCCTGTCAGTGCTAACTTGGCACCTCTTCTATGGGACTAAACAAAAGGCTTTGCCCTCCATCGCTACTGATCTGATTCCCTTCACAGACATTGCATCCACTCAAGTAAAAGTTGACGGTGACACTGGGGACCTTTGGGTGAGCAGAACATAATAATCACATTCCAGCAATGTCCCAGTGCTCTTCAGCTCAGCCCCAAACATCTACTGCTAGTACAGCACATAGTTCAATGCTCCTCACCCCCCAACACCTCATCCTGACCCTTATTCTCTTACATCACGCTTACCTGCCTGGGTCTCCCAAGACACCTCTGTGCTCCATGCGCTGTACTGCCCAGTAAAGTTACTCTCCTGGCTTGGCTTGGCTCGGACACGAGCAACATAGGTGCTCCCGGGTACAAGGCTGTTGTGGCTGAAGAGGTATTTGGAGGTGTTTGAGACCAACACAGAGGAAGAACTCTGTCCATGGGGCGTGAGAGAGTGAAGTGAGCAGAGAAGAGAAATAATAAGACAAAAGAGAGAAGAGGAGGGGACAAGAGGGAGAGGCAATGTCAGAGATGAGTGTGAAGACATCTTAGCTTGGTCAGTTCCATGTGGTGAAGCCCAGCTACATCTGTGATCCCGGGCTAGGCCACGGTGCAACGCTGCTTGTGTGGAGTGTATTGCTTTCAAAGGAGACAGATAGCTTTGTACTTTCAGGGTCTCAGGCCTTGATCCACAGGGCTAGATGGGACAAGAAGTGTGCAAGGCACACCCCCAGCCAGCTACACCATGTCAGAGGCATCATATCTATGACATAGAGCTCCCTGAGGATTTGCATATCAACCATTCCAGTTGTAGAGGCTAGCAAGTAGATAAAGGATTTTGGTCAAAAATATTTTAAAACAAAGTGCACATTCCTGCTAACCAATATATTTGTAATTTTCTCAAGATTTGGGCAAATTGTTTTATAAGCAATAAACCCCTAAATACATCAATACATTTGGTTTCAACAATTTCAGGTCAAAGTTGAATTTTACATTTAACTTTAAATTTTACTATAGCTTTTTAAAATAAAAATGTAAACAATCTCTCAAATGAAACCAAACATTTTGTATTGGCTCAAAGGAAATATTTTGTTCAAACTAAATGAAACTTTTTCTGACATTTGTCTATTCTCAAAAATGTCCATTTTGTTTCAATTTTCCAGAAATTCCAGTGAATGGAGAAGTCAGTTCTCTGCACAGGTCTAAGTTCAGGCTGTCCTCTCTATGGTACAACCTAGGACAGCACAGACCAAAGCCTGCATATGTCTCATGCTTACCCCCCAGGATTCCCAGTCCCTCTTGTAGGTCACTTCATATTCCAATATGTTGTCTGGCCAGGTGCTTCCATTTATCCCACCAGCTGCTTCCCATGCCAGCAAGAAGTCACCTCCTTCTGTCACATTGATGAAGAGGCTTTGAGGTGGGAGAGGCTGGACTGGAAAGGTGAGGATACAATATACAATGGAACGATTAGTATGTGGGTTGGGAAGAGACACTGATAGAAAGGTCTTACAATGGAAATAAACTTTGATTCCTGGCTGGATTCAGGATCAGTATTCTTGTCTAGGGCTAAGGGATCAGGTAGAAGGAAGAAACTTTCATTGCAAAGGATCTCAAAAATTTATGGAGAGGAAAAATGATGGTGTCTCAACTTTACCATTCTGGAAGAGAATGACA
This sequence comes from Crocodylus porosus, assembly GCF_001723895.1. Lineage (NCBI taxonomy): Eukaryota > Metazoa > Chordata > Crocodylia > Crocodylidae > Crocodylus > Crocodylus porosus. The sequence continues at coordinate 50,832,328 of NW_017728931.1, read as the reverse complement.
CGCAGTTCAGTCTGTAGCTCCTGGTCAGGTTTGAGGCTGTAAATAACTTTCTGTTCTGTTCCAAAAGTGGTGTGATTTTTGCGGCACACCCAGTGTGTGAGTGAGCCCTGGCAGTCTGTGTGTCCCTCCACTTGGTGGGATTCACATGGAAGCACAACGCTGCAGAGAAAGAGACCCAGAAGGAAATGATTTAGGCATTAAAAAAAATCCAAAATTTGGACTTTGAAACTGTCCCCATGGTCTGTTCTATTCTATATTGGCCTTTATACCAATTTATCACCATGTACCAACACTTCTCATATATCACATATGATTTCTTCTCTCAGCCTTTCCCAGGGGGGTGCAGCAAGGTATTTTCTTTTAGCTGAGTGCAGGCATTTTGAAATGAGCTCATGATGCATATTTCTGTTGGAAAAAGGGTAGCCAAGAAAACTTGCTGCCACTCTCTGTACTAATTCTTCTTCATCCAACAACTGAAGACCTCCAAGGACTGGGCCATTTGTTGGTAGTGGTGTGGTGATATGCGGTGAAGGAAAGGCATCACCACATGATGACTGGTAGTGGTGGAATACATTTAGTATGACCAAGTAATCTAATTTACTTTAATCTTATGACTCAGTCTCGTGGCCCATCATGTGAGAATGACCTTCACAGAGCATCTTTGGAAGAATCATGTCATTTCACAGGATGTTTATCTAGAGATGATCACTTTCCTGGGGCCAGATCCAAAACCTGGTAAAGTCAGTAAGAGCCCTTTCATTTACTTCAATAGACATCAGGTCAACCCACTTGTGATTTCAGCATCTCTTCCATACAAAACAAAACAATATAATTGATCTCTTTCACCTCCCATTTGCCTGTTTTCCCCAGACTTTGACCTGTCTCTCCTCACACCTGAATCTCTTTGTTTCTACATCTGTCCTTGCCTTTCTTCCTCACCTTTCTTGCCCTTCCCTCCTGTCCCTTGCAGTCTGAAAGCTTGGCTGCCTTTTCAGAAGAAAGCTGATGTGGTGTGGAGATACAGAAATACAGAGCCTAGCATCTCAGAGAGGAAATCTGGCAGTACAGATAAACATTTCTCTCTCTCTTTCTCTCTCTCTCAGCCTTTCCACGCTTCCTTGTTTTGTAGAATTGACTTCATCAGAGATGGCTGATACTGCTCTAAGGATGGGCCATAAGGAGCTGCATAGGAGGGAGAGCTGTACCTCTCTCCTCTGCTAATAAATGAGCTTCACACCTACATTGTAATGCCTCCTTCTCCACACCATGTACAGGAACCTAACATGCCCTGGCACAGCTACCACTTGCAATCCCATAGACAACCAGTGGTAATGCATCCCTATTGTGTTCAACTTCCCGCCTCCATTCTTCTTCCGAAAGCAGATGTCAAAGTTGACTTGAGTCTCCAACTCCTCCCCTCCTCCCCACATACACAGCAAGCAAACCCAAAATGGCCATACATTACTCGAAGCCTGTCTGCCAAATCAGTCCATTTCTCACTTCCCATCCCTATTTTTTAGGTCCAGTAGCCAAGATGCCCTCATGTCCTTCTCCAGGAGAACAGAACTCAGGCACTTACGAGTCTTCTGTGTCATCATTATAGTAAAGAGTCATATTCAGGAAATGTTGTGCCTCTGAGCACTCCTCCCACATGCAGGTCATAAGAGAAGTGTAGTCATTATAACAGGTCAGGCTCTGCTGTGGGATGCTCTCTGCAAGGGGAAAAGCAGACACAATAGAAAACATGGGTCATAAAGAAAAGTTGTGAGGATTAATGGAATAGATGCACACTCTGCCACCATAGTGGGGAAGGACTGAGCAGTAAGGACTAAGATGAATTCTGGAGCAAAACCCTTGCATGTTGTTTAATGCGCATATTGTAGATTTCATGAATATATCCTTACCCTTCCACAGGCCCACTGTTGGGAGACAATAAAGAAAGAGGGTGATCACCAGTCCTTAGAGCCCAGCTGACAGTCCCCATGTTGCCAGTTCTCATGATGATATCGTGAGCTTCAGGATAATAGTGTTTATTTTAAAGTCTCAACTTCTGTATTCAGATTATCGCCTGAGCATCTCAGGTTAGAGCTGCACTGACATTTATGATTCATCCTGAGGGTTGCCCCCAACCGTCCCAAATCACAAGCTGCCCCTCCTCCTTATATTTTACTTTCTGGCCCACAAAGTCAATCGGACTGTATTTCCTGTTTTCAATTTGAGGCCCTCTAGTCTGTGAATAAGTATCTCCTTCTGTGCTGAGCGCTAATGATGGGCAGTAGAGACCAGAATTGGGAATGCAGAAGGGCTTAGAGCTTGGAACAAGGAATTGTGGGACTCCTGTGGATGACTTTCTGCACTTGCAGCCTGCAGTGCTTGGGTGAGTTCTGAACATATTGCAGAGAAGGGACAGCTTGGGGGAGGCGTGATTTTAGACCCTGAAGGTCAGAAGAGTTTTTTGGGTCATGTTGCATTGCTGTCAGGGGCAAGCCCTAGGGTTTTAATTTAGATGGCTGGCAGATATGGGCTATAGAGATACCTTACAGCTGATCCCGAAGCAGGTTAGGATGTTGTTATGTTTTGTGTTGTTTTAGGTTTGACCCTGTACATTTTGCTAAGAGGTTAGACAATGGATTTATATAGGAGGGTTTCAATAAGGATAATACTGCCTCAGGGAAGGAGTTGGACTAAATGAGCTCTCAAGTCCCTTCCAACAGTACTTCTCTATGATTCTTAATATGGGAATATAAACATAGCTCTCATTTTATGTAAAGAGTGTAAGTTTTTAGCCTATAAATTTGTAGAGGAAAGCATGAGCAATGCTCTAGGAATGCACATCCAAGTGGCTCAAAATATGCTATAACAGTCATGCTCACCTGCTCCTCTCCACAGACTGCCATCTTGACAGGATAGAGAGGCTTGTGTGTACTGATGATCCTAAAAGCAACACTGTTGGGAGTCTTGTACTCCTGGTAGGGTCACCCATAGCAGTAAGATCAAAGGTGAGGTATCAGACAAAGAGCAGTCCAACCTAACATAAAGACCTCAATGGTGGAGCAGGCAGATGAAGATGGCATACTTCTCAATGGCTGTAAAAGCAGATGAAGACTGCAGTATAAGAGAAACCCCAGTCATCTTGGATTTCCTTGCCACTGGACACAGGTTTCTCCTCCACCAAGATCCATGGGTTGCCAACATCCAACATAAAACAAGTCACATGTGGGCTTCTCCCACTGGACCCAACATCTACCACAATAACCAATCACCAATACCCAAACCTCTACAAATCCCTGCAATAATGGATGAGTTGTGATGGAGACAGATGAAGTGATCACCAAACGTCCCTAGTCATAGATCCACACGCAGACGGCAGTCACGTGATGGCCACTGCACCCTTGGAATAGGACAAGAAGGTGATTTGGCAGCTGTGAATGTGACTGAGCAGTCCCTTTTAGGATCCCCTCTGCTCACCCCGCATGGGGAGGGGGCAAGAAAAGGTGCCTCAGACATAGGCTTTCTCACTTTATCTTACCTGACTGGATAGCCACTTCCAGAAGGATCACTCAAATTGTGGTCAAAACACAAAAATGTCCTTTGCATCTTGGAATGTACAAACCCTACTAGACAACCCAAACTGTGACAGACCTGAATGTAGAACAGCTATTGTCAGCTGAGGACTCTCGTATTTAACATCAGTATTGCTGCTATCAGCAAGATCAGACATGCAAATGAATGCCATCCGAGGGAGGAGCAGGGTGGCTATATGTTCTTCTGGAAAGGGAAACCTGCAAATGTGAGGCAAATACATGGTGGTGGTTTCACCATTAAGAACCAGATTGTCAGCCAAATGACTGATTTTCCTGTTGGCATTAATGAGCGCCTCATGACTTTTCACCTCCAAAACTGACCAACAATTTGTTTTCTACCATCATCAGTGCATATGCTCCAATAGTCATTGCCAAGGAAGAACAGAAAAAAAGTTTTATTCTGACCTTAATGAAATCCTGACTAGCATTCCAAAAGATGATAAGATCATCTTCCTTGGAGATTTCAGTGCAAGAGTTGGCAGGGTCTTTAATATGTGGAGGGGCGCTATTTGGAAGAAAGGAGTGAGCAAGGCCAATTCCAACAGCATCCTCTTACTCAACTAATGTGCAGAGCATGGCCTTGTCATTACTAGCACTATCTACAGACAACATGACGGGTACAAAACAATATGGCAACATCCCCACTCAAAACAATGGCACCTCCTTGACTACACCATCGTAAGAGCATGTGATCTAAAAGACATTCATATCACACTGTTATGAGAGGAACCAATGACTGCTGGACTGATCATTTTTTAGTGAGATCAAACATCTCCACTAGGTTGCGTTGACACATCAAAAGCAACCCAAATCAGTCCAATGACAGTATAATATCAAATGCCTTCCGACCCTAGACATGGGGAAGCCCCCCAAACATATATCAGCAAGAAATTCACCTATCTTAGGATTGAAAATGATAACACTTGTATTGAGGAAGACTGGCAAGCATTAAAGGAGACCGTCCATGAGGCTTGCATAGAACCAATTGGCTTTATCACTGAATGCCATCAGGACTGATTTGACTAAAACAATGCTGAGATCAAAGCCCTTCTCAATAGGAAGAGAAAAAGCTTTCTGTGACTGGCAAAAAAGTCATCTTACATCTAGGCAGAAGCAGGGAATTTTTTGATGGCTTAAAACTGAAGCCCAGAGGAAGATGAGAGAAATCAAAAACAAATGGCGGGAAGAGAAGGCAAAATAAATCCAACAATTTGTTGACAATCATGACATGTGGTGTTTCTTCAGTGCAATCAAGGCTATGTATGGACCAGGCTCTTTTGGACTCACCCTGCTTAGATGTGAAGATGGCAGTACATCAAAAGACAATGAGTCCATCAAAAACCACTGGAAAGAGCACTATCAAAAGCTCCTGAACTGAGAATTGACAGTGACTGACGAAACCATCAAATCCATCCTGCAGCATCCAGGAAGGAAAGCACTTGCCAGTACACCAACCTCTGAAGAAGTTCACCAGGTGATAAGACAGATGAAGTACAACAATGCATCTGGGCCTGATAGCTGACCAGCTGAGGTCTTAAAAGTTGGTGGGAAAACTATGGCCAACGAGCTCCACATACTGTTTCTCAAAATCTGGAACACTGAGGAAATTCCCACTGACCTAGGGAATGCCAAAATTGGCACAATTTTTAAAGAGGGAGATAAGTCTTTGGGAACTATCAAAGTATTGCCCTCCTCTCCATTGCTGGGAAGATCCTTGCTCAAATTCTGTTGAACTTGTTGCTCCCTCTTGCCAAGGAAATCCTTCCTGAGTCTCAGTGTGGCTTCAGACCATCAAGAGGCACCATGGACATGATTTTTGCAGCCCAGAAGGTCCAGGAAAAAATGCCAAGAACAACACCAGGAACTGTACATGTACTTTATAGATTTGACCAAAGCCTTTGACTCTATTAACCATGAGGCTCTATGGAAGATCTTATTGAATTTTGGCTGCCCAGGAAACTTTATCACCGTCCTAAGACTCCTTCATGACCAAATGACTGCCTCCATCCTATACAGTGGCTCCATTATGGAACCCTTTGCCATTCGAACTGGCATTAAGCAGGGCTGTGTGATTATACCAATTCTGTTTTCCATCTTTCTTGCGGTCATCAAGATGCTCATCCGTGACCATCGGCACATGGCATTAACACCAAGTACAGGATGGATGGGAACATTTTCTATCTCTTCCACCTCTATGACAAAACCAAAATTACTTTGGCATCAATTGTGGAACTTCAGTACGCTGATGATTGTGCTGTCATTGTACATACTGAAAAGGATCTGCAAACAGCCCTTAACTACTTCTCTCAAGCATACCAGTGGCTGGGGCTGACCCTTAGCATCAGAAAAACAAAGGTGCTTTGCCAGCTTGCTCCAGGCCAGTTTATCCCTGTGGCAAAGATCTTCATTGATGGATAGGAGTTGGAGAATGTTGAACACTTTGTGTACCTCAGCAGCCATTTCTCAAAGGCCAGCATTGATGAGAAGATCCAGTATAGCATCCAATGTGCCAGCTCTGCCCTCAGAAGATGGAATCATCATGTATTCGATGATCATGACATAAGGACTCACATAAAGCTCCTACTATATAAGGCTGTGGTAATTCCAACTCTTCTCTATAGTTGTGAAGATTGAGTAATCTACAGGGACCGCCTTAAAAACCTGGAACGCTATCACCAGTGATACCTTCGGAAGATCATTGGCATACAGTGGGAGGATTGTCACACAAACATCAGCATCCTCACTGACATTAACACCAGCATGGAAGTGCTGATTATTCAACATCAGTTGTGGTGGACAGGGCATTGCGTGCACATGCCTGATGTATGTTTACCGAAACCACTGCTATACTCCCAGCTTAGTCAAGGACAAAGGACACACAAGGATCAGAGGACACACTTCAAGGGCACCCTCAAGGTGCATTAAGTGTGGCATTGACATCACAAGTTGGGAAGCACTAGCCCAGGAGAGGCAGAAAAACAACAGAAATAGAAGGAAAGGAAACAAGACCAAGAAATCCATGGTTCAACCCTCCCTTTAACCACCATTTGTGGCATTTGCCAGAGAATCTGCGGCCCTAAGATCAGCCTTCTTAACCACCAATGAACTCATCTACAACCCTTTACTTCACCCACAGTGGGAGTGATCATCCTCACCCCTGAGGGATTGCTGATGATGGGGCAGCTCACCTGCTGGCCTACAGGGTGATCCAACCCACCAGGCTCCCCACAGGTCCAGAAGATTGGCAGTAGGGAAATGGTAGCAGCATTAATTGCTTCCAGAGCTGCAATAATTAATTCTCCCACACTGCCAAATTTCTGGGCCTGTGGGGAGCTCCATAGGCTCTGTGCACCAGATTGTGCTGGCACATGGTTGCTCTGCGGCTGCATCTGGCACATGGAGCCATGCCAGCACATCAGATCACTTCCAAGTACTGACCCCATGCTTGATCAGGCCCACAGACCAACTCCACATGCAGGTCTGCGTGCCCCCCCTGCCATTCTTGATGGGCAATTGGCTAGTACATATATAACAGTAAGTGCTTCATTTGAAAGTGCTTCTAAATTGTACTTGCTTTCTTCAGCTTCACTTTTGGAGCACCTGTGCCATTGTTTGAAGTGCTTCAAAGGATGTGCACACCTGTATGGTTTGTTCTCTGAAGAGCTTCAAAAGCATTTGAAGTGCTTCAAATGTTACATCTCTTCACATGCTTAGAGGCCAGCTCTGCCTACATCTTCAAATATCTTTTCCTGAGATTTTGAAGGGGACAACTGTGTGAATAGCATATTGGATGAAGGGGGCAGGGAGGGACCATTTGGTTCCTTCTGTTTTCTGCTTTGGCAGAGCAGAAATGGAATGAATGCAGGAATGTGCTTCCTTTTGGGAACCAGAGTGTTTCAGGTTGGCCCTGTTACCTTTCACAAAGAAACACATTTAGTTACCTACCTGCTGTCCATGCTTCCACTTAGACACACATTCATTTATGCTCCAGATTTGACCCATTCACCCTTTCTGTCTCCTGTCTCTCTCTCCAACCACTTTCAAAAGTCTGGCTATTTCTCCACATCATCTCCAGTTCATTGTCCATTCACCACCTGCCTTCTTCATCTCATCTGCTTGTTCAGTCCTCCACATGTCTGTACATCCATCTCTACTTCCCACCTGCACATCTACCACCCCACTGTCCATCCCTAGCTGTCTGCCTATCCACAATACATTCATCTGAAATGGCAGAGGATGAGAGCTGAAGGACACAGAGAAGAGTGACAGCACTGAATGGAGGGCATGGGAGAAATGATGACAAACGGAAAGGAAGAAAAAGAAGATTAAAAAATTTGGAGCCCACCTTGAAGTTTCCTGACCCCAAAAGCCCAGGGCAGCAGGAGCAGAAAAATGCTGTAGAAGTTCATCATGGTCCCACTTGCCTTCACATGAAATACAATTCTGGATCAGGAGTCAGCTCTTGCCTCTGTGGCCCTGCTGTTCATGTGCTCCCACACACATACATGCTTCTGGAGAACAAGGAAGCAAAACTCTTGTGGTACACAGGAGAAGGTCCAAAACCTTCTCTGAGAGAAAATTCCCTCCCCCTGCATAAAATATCTTCCGGGATGGCCATTTCTGGAAGAGCAAAATCTGTCTCACTCGTTGCTAGCTGGGTGATTACTGGCAGGCACTGTATTGTATCACTATAATGCAGGGACTACCCCTCTTCACCCTGACACTAAAAACCAACCCAAAGCTTTGGAGTGAGGGGAATTCAGCCTCCACATTCATTTGCTACTCTTCCCCAAATGATAACATAGCTCCCTTAGCTAGCAAAGCAGGCAGACAGATGACCCCCCGATCTCTTACTCACTGGCAGTTGTGGCATCCTTGCAGATGAGGGAATCAGCAGCAACACACTTCCCAGAGCTAGAGAGACCGAACTGACCATGCTCCCCACATCCTCAGCCCTCTCAATCAGACTAGGGTTGGAGGCATCTAAGCCTGCCAAACATCTCCTTTCCAGATTCAGATTCAGCCCTTAATGTCACGGAGTAAGAAGTGAGACTTACACAAGCCGAACTTCCTGGATTTGGCTTCTTTCAGAATTTCCAGGAGCCCTGACAGGAAGTCTTTCTGTTCACACTGTTATACCGAACTGTTTCTATTTTAAGTGTTTACAAGAACTGTATCTTGTGGGTTTTGTAAAATCGTAAGCAACAACTCACTACTGATAATGACTGCCTTTCCTGCCCCGTCTTCTGGCCTCCTCCCTCCCAAGCCTGCTTAGATACAGAAAAGGAAATGGAGAGCATGGCTGCAACAGTCACAGGAAGGAGATGGCATTCACTTCCTATCTGTCCCGGCTTTGTCCCAGGACCCTGCTGGATCCTGTCAGAACCTAAATGTGGGCTCTCAGAGGCAGGGACAGCCCTTTACTACCAACCTGTGCTTTGCCTCTGCTCCAGACTCCTGGGCCAGAGTCCCAGGATCCCAGATGGCACTCCCTCAGCCATGTAACTGTTAGTTTGGCATTTACAGACAGCTGGCAATCTTATTACACATCCTGTATGGCTGTGCAAATGCATACTAGATGTCAAAAAGCAGAGAAAGGAGCCAAACAATTTAGACCAATAGTGTAGTGGTTAGGGTACTCACCTAGAAAATGAGTGATCCAGGTTCTAGGCCCCTCTATAGCAGGAAAGCTTAAATCTGTATCCCTCCTATGTACCAGTACAGTGCTTGAACCACAAAGCCATAAGCTAGGCATTAGCCAAACTCCCAGTCACTTCCCCTTCTGCTACCCACATAGTGGATTATTGTTTTGTTTTGTTTTTGCTTCATGTTGAATATGACGCATATCCAGTACTGTGTGTACCTGCCCAGCCGGAGCACAGCCTGCCAGAAAACAGGGTGTCTAACTGTGCATAGGTATCACAACCAGTAGATACACAGCCAGGTGAGTGCTGTTTGGGTATGTAAAGTGAAGTAGGATTCTGCCCCTATGACTTCTATTAATTTTAGGCTGTCTCTTCAAGAATAAATGATTAATTATTAGATGACACATCAGAGGAGATGGGAGAAAACTGGAGGGAAGAGAGAAGAGGACCAGAAAGGTAGGATAATCCATCCAAGGATGCCACGGTGCAGGGGTTTGGAGAGAACTCCACGTCAAGCTGCGGACAAGCAAAACCCATGACATGGGTGACACTTTGTGTGTTAAGGTGCACCAGCATGAAAACTGCAGACCTGCTAGTCCCTGCTGCCACCAAGAAGCCTGCCAACTGCCAAGGAGATCGGTGGAGGGCTTCTGGGTTCTGGGGCCCTGCACCCCTAGCTGCTGACAGGCAAAACTCTGCCATGGGTGTTTGCCGGACTGTGTCTGTTTTGGGGAAGTTGATTGCCTGCATTGATTCTTTCCTCTCCTTAGTCTGTGGTCTTGTAGGTGTTAATTGTTGCTAAATAACTTGTTACATTAGCTAGCAACTGTGTATTGAGCTGGTCCCTGAGTGAATCCTGATTGATTGGTAACTGGCAACACAGTAGCTTAGCAGCCAGGCCTGCAGTAGTGTCTACCCCTACCCTGCCCCAAGACAGACATAGTTGCACAAGCACCCATGTCACAAGTTTTGCCTGTCAGCAGCTAGGGGTGCAGGGCCCCAGAACCCAGAAGCCCTGTACCGATCTTCTTGACAGTTGGCAGGCTTCGTGGTGGCAGCAGGGGCCACCATCCCTGCAGCTTTCACTCTGCTGCACCTTAACATACACAGGGTCACCCATGTCATGAGTTTTGCTTGTCTGCAGCTTGAGGAAGTTTCCCCCAAACCCCTGCACTTATCTCCTTGAAACTTGGCAGGCTTTGTGTCCTCAGCAGGGGCTAGCATGCCTGCAGTTTTCACCCCCTTGTGACATAACACATACACATGAGGTGAGTTTTTCTTTTCAATAATTTGGGGTGCAGTTCCCCCCAAACCCCTGCACCTATCTTCTTGAAACTTGAGGCTACCATCCCTGAAAGATTCATCCAAATCAGACAAAAAACAGCAAAGTTATAGATATTTCATTGATTCCCCATTATACCCTATGGTCAAATCTCCGAAGCGGCTTTGAAGATTTTCCGAAGCAGTTCAGAAGTTCCTAACCACTTCGGAAAGCCTAATGAAGCCAGTGGTTCAATCCGGGCATGCTGCTTTGGTGTCCGAAGCATCCAAATTTTCTCCAGATCAGAAGCACAGTCTGAAGCCTCGCACAGCCCTACTGTGAGGCCACTTGCATGTGGCAGGAGGGAGCTAATGAGGAACACACCTGGCCAGAAGAGGGTTCAGGCTGGAGCTGTATAAGCCCAGAACTTGCAATGATCAGAGAGGCTCTCACCAGCAACCATGAAGTGAGCAGCTCCTGGCTGCAGGGTAGCAAGGCTCCTGCCGGGACCTGGATATTGCTGAAGGACTCTTGTAGGCCTGGGAACAGAAGCAAGTTCCCTGGACTAAGAATGATTGGGCTTTTACAGGTAAATGGACTTGTTTATGTTAAGCCCCAAAAGGGTTTGAGATGTCTGCCAGATGATTAAGATGCTTCTCACCTATTTAAGTTACACTCGTAGTTTAGCCTTGAGCCCTGAGGTACCATAGGCTCAAAGCCTACCTAGAGAACTGATAACCCAGGAGCCCTCAAACTAAGAGTAGGACCCAATAAGGGGTCCAGCAGCTGAGGAAAAGGCTGAGATTTGAACCAGAGGGTCCATGAACCTAAGCAGGTGAAGCTGGACTAGAGAGTCCAAGGGCCCAGAGGAGGGGTTGTGGGCAGGACCAGGGGTCCAAGAGCCCAGAAGGAGACTATGTAAGGGGACCAGGGGGTCTGAGGGCCCAAGGGGGCCAAGTGTACAAATAGTTAGCATCAAAGGGAGAGAGAACATCCATGAGGCTTGGGGCATAGTGTAGGGGAGGAAACAGAGCCACGGATTGAGCTCTTAAGGCTATGGGTGTGCTGGAGGGGCACAGATACACATGTAGCCCTTGAAGCTACAGGGGCCCTCCGAAGGCACAGGCCAGCTGAGAGGGTCTGTTGAGATTAAGGGTCAAGGCATGGCATGGCAGGAAACCATTAAGGAAGGACTGTAATAGAGATTGAGCCAAGCAGGGGTCACACAGCTGCCCCAGGACAGAAACCTGCCACAGCATGCCATTGGACCAGGTGGGCTCTGTGCTTCTACCTCTGTGGGGCTCCCAGCACTCCATCTGGGGGCCCCATGTGGAGGCACTGAGCACAGTGGTATACAACTGGACAGCTGGTGAGCCTGCAGGAGGAGGGTGGGGGTTGGGGTGGAGATGACCCCCCACCACTGTGCACAGCCCCCACTGCCAGCAGCAGCAGTAGGCCCCCCCATACCCACACACACTCCTGGCACACGTGTATAAATGCCCTGTATTCCTCGTGAGAAAAAGGCCCAGATAATAAAATAGCTTACAGTGCAACCTCCTAGAAATTGCCAATGACACAGAGCTAGGAAGTGAACCAGAGAGGTGTTTTTGCTACATACTTATTTCTATGAATAAGGAAAGCATTATGATGAACTCAATCTTTTAGTGACTTGCCTAACTGCAGGATTGTATGACTATTGCACTAGTCACTGTTGCTTCTCCTTCTTGCTGTTTTTAATCCTACCTTGATGTACCCAAATAAGCATTTTGGATCAGGGAGTATCTTCACCTGAGGGTTTCTACAGTGTCTAGTGTATGCAATCAAAAGCACTGGAGTGGGGTCCCACATGAGTTTGAAATGCTGTTTATAACAAGTTACATTATCCAAATGAACAAATTACACTGAATAACAGTAAACAGATGTATCCAATTAGCACACTAAGCAGAACTAGTATTTCTGACATACACCTGCTAAGAAGTGCTGGACTCCATCTTCCTCCCATCATCAGTTGTGACACTGCAGCAAAGCCAGAGCTAAACATTGTACTTGGCAGGTGATGCATTGAAATCTAAATGATTTCCCAAGGTCAGATCTCTGAGTGGCAGCTCTTGAGTCAGTGGCTTTCAGGAACTTGCAAAGCTTTGCTTGCAATAAAGGAATTGGAGAGAAATGGATTTTCCTCTTTGACACAGCTTATACCTTACACATGATTGTTACCGAAGCAGCTAGTTCAGATGCATTACGATCATCTAGCAACAGGCAATGCCTAGAAAAGCAGCAAATCCTACAGTATTTTAGCAAGCAAAACTACAAGCATCACAAGGTCCTGGCTTGACAATCTGCACATCTTATCTCCTGCATAGTTGATCTTGCAATTAAGTACGTCTCCATGGTTTTGTGCACTCTAATTATGGTTTGGGCTTCTGAATCACACTTCAGTTAGCAGAGACTTCCTGGTTTCCAGCCAAATTTTCCAATTTCAGTTTCACCCCTTTACTCCTGTCCATCTTGTACTGTCCTGAGCAGTTCTCATTCCTGCTACACCCTTCTTATCAAAGCTCCAGGATGATTTTTATTATTACCTTGCTAAATAAACTTTTGGGTTTAAGAATAAGAGGCATTTCATGCCAGGAACTTGTGACAGTCTTAAAACATGACATGAAGTTGGATCCCTCATGCTGCAAAGTTTGCACTGAAGTCATCGCTACACATTCTGCACTACAAACATGTCAACGTTATCAGAAATGACAGCTCTGGAAAAGAAGCTTTCTTCAAATGGGGAAGTTCGGCTTGTTCCTGTAGCCAAATATACTGAGGAGGAGGACATGGTGCTAATTAATGTCCTTCACTTGTAAGCATGGAGGCTGGGAGAGAAGAACTTCTCATTGTCTTTCTCCCTGGGTGTCGGTAGGGGGGAAGGGTAGGAAGTAAAACAGGTGACAGTTCTTAAACAGCAGCATTTTTGTTCAGTCACACACTGTCTTTGCTGATAGTCTCACAGCCTCATCAAATTTCCTTGCCCTTGCAACTGGCTACTGTCCATCCCACACTGGCAAGGCAAAGTATTCATCAATATTCAAGGTTTTCGGGGACCAAATGGCCTGCACATGAAGCGCATCCTCTTGCTTGCTGCACGTGGGTCCTCCATTCTCTGGCAAGATGCTGCACATCTGCTTCACCAGATCTTAGTGTAATTTACATTGGGATGTGAATCCAATGTAAGTGAATGCTGTATTTGGTCCTTTTTGTAGGCCCTGGGAGGAGCCATTCAAGAGGACAGCAGTCAGTGAGTCCAGGCCTTCTATTTTATCTCTTTCATCTCTTCCCCATCTGCTGTTTGGGATGATGATGTTTCTTGTCCTCCTGCAAATATATGCTTTGTCTCTTTCTGGCCAGGAAAGAAGAAAGTTTGGGGGTGACATGACCCTCTCCATCACTAAGGTCTGTAGCCCTCTGTGGTTTGGGGAAAATGTTCCAAGGATATTGATTCTTCCCTAAGTCTTTCTGGAGACGCTCCCCGGTCCTCTTGATTATTCGCCAGAGAGTCCCCATGTGGGGAATACAGGTATGGACCATTAAAATCAAAGTAGGACATAGGTACCCGAGAGGGAGTGTCTGCTGTAGCACCACCAACACAGGCAAATGGGGCCGGTGCGAGGAAATGACTGGTCCTTTCACTTGAATGCCAGGCACATGGGGCTGCTGAAAGTGAAGCAGAGCCTGGCACTTCAGAAGTGTGATACCAGCTTCTTAGGTCCATGTTTGGTGCCTCAGTTCCTGAGGACCTTGCCAAAATAACCTTCACCATGCTGCAACAGGGACAAAAACAAAGGGATAAGCCACTAAGGAGAGGTCACCTGCAAAGAGCATTGCAAAGAGACAGGTATGAGCTAAGGAGACAGAGCCTCTGGGGGAGGAAAGGGGGTAGAAGTAATCCTTCCCTGTGGGCAGGTTACCCCACATGTCAGGTTCCCAGCACCACCTTTTGGAGTGCCTGGCATTGGTCCCTGATGGTATCACAACCCCAGACTTAGTGAATCAGTGGGGATTCCTGTATTCCCAGGACACATGCACCAAGCCATTGGTCACCCTTCAGAGAACATGATTACCAACATCTGCACTATGTAGTTTTTATAACTCACATGGCAGACTATGCACATGTGGATTGGGGCGGTTTTTATATCCCTGCTTCCAGGCCAGGAAATCATGGGTATTCATCCAGCCTGGGGAGGGACACAGCCAGAATTATTCTTTGTCTTTATCCTTGGGCCCTCCAGAGTTATCCATACATATTTCCAGGCAGCCTTGTGAATGTTTGGTGTGTTTTCTCATCTACAGAAGTTACATTTCTCACTCTTCCCTGATGGAAGCAGCTATCTTCAGACTCACTGAGATCTCAGGGTCACTGAGGAACACTTTGGATGATATCAACAACTCAGCAGCACATTGTTCTCTTACCTATCCCGCACTTGTAGTTTGTTGATCTGCTCCACCTTCTCCAAATGGCTCTGATTGCCAAAGACCACCAACTTGCTTGGCATGAGATTACCTAGTGGTCCTTTCTAGAGAGAGAGAGAAAAACTCACAGCAATCCCCTCAGGAAAGAAGGATCTTGACTATTGAAAGAAATCTCCTGGATGGCAAGGGAGAGCCAGGAACCCTGAATTAAAGGTGGGCATGTAGCACACAGGCTACTGCAAAGGATATCCTGGAGGCAGAACTGCTCCTAGTACTTCTCTAAGGTCTATTTTTTCTCTTTCATCTCCACAATGCTAGTCTCCACCCTGTGTGTTATGCAGGGGAAGGTGTGTAGTAGCAGTTCTACTCAAGGAGCTAGCAACAACACTGCAGAAGTCACAATCTGCCACTCTTTGCAATGGCAATAAGGCTCCAAGGATATCATCAGCAAGGGTAGGATGCAGAAAATCTTGCTGGGTGCACAGAACAACAGCTCAGCCTTTGATAGGTATGTGAACAGTCTTTGGTTCAGAAAACTCATCAGAAACAACTGAAACTTTTAAAATCTCAGGGGAGAGAACAAAGTCTAACTGTGGCTTTAAATCAGTTGCATGATCAGAAACAAAGAGCCACCGTGGAGGTGTTGCTCTTCCATAATAGAGATATTCCCAGTGAGTCAGCCCAGGGGTCAGTCCTAGGTCCCATGCTAATTACTGCTTTGGAGATAGCGCAATAAAGACTATTAGAAAAAGTAAAGGCTCTCCAGATGGAACTGAACCCATTCAGAGAATGATCAGCAGAAGAGCAGAAAGAAGTCCAGCTGCATGAGTGTAAGGCAAGAGTCAGTGGCACACATGCAGTTATTATTTATTTATTTACATATCACCTGGACATCTCCCATATGCTGACAGGCAGAGTCCTGATAGAAAAAACCTCACCAATCAACAGGAACAGGGTAAGCAAAGTGACCTTCCATTGTGGAGCACATGGCATAACTGCTCATAGCATGCTTGTCTGGAAAGGGGATAGAAATTATTCCAGTCTCATGGAGAAGGTGAGGGCGTTTCCCCTGGAACATTATATTGACACCCAGTCACCTCCCATGAAACAGGAGGTAGATTGAAAAGGTGCAGAGCAGGGGATAAGAGGTGGCTTAAGGTAAGAAGAAGAGTTTTAGAAGAGAACAGTAGAAAAACAATGGTTGGGATGTGGCACAGGTATTAGTGACATAGCCTAGGCCATATGAGATCTGGGTCCAGTTCCCAGCTCTTTCTCAGGGACTTCCATATGCCTCAATTCCCCTACTCCCTCAGAGAGGAGTGTTAAAAGAAATTGATACTATCTCTGACTGCAAAAAACCTGGGTAGTGATGTACATTGAATTTTGAGAACCTAAACCTTGTGTCTGTGAAGACCAGGAAGGAATCCCTCTACTCAGGGTTCTGCAGACCTGACCAGCAGAACTAGGTGCATCTTGGGGGAGGGATGGTTCTTTATCTCTGAAGTCCCAGGTTTAGCCACTGAGCCACAGTGAGAGACACAAGAAACCCTAGGCCTTACCTGTGATGTCTGCTCTGCCCACAGCATCCTCAATGACTCCCACCAGCTGTGGGCTGTGAGCAGGCAGACTTCAAGCTGGCCGCTCCCCCCCACAGAAACAAAGGGGGCAGCCTGCCTCTCTTTCTCTGGCCCCTGGAAAGCTTCCTCCTCCCTCTTCCCAGGTGCAGCTCTGCAGCATACAGCCCCCTGTTACCTGGAAGAAGCCTTGCACCAGCTGACTCTTGCTGGGATTGGGAATCTTTTCTTCCCATTTCTTCTTCTTGCTGCAACAACAACAACACCAGTGATGCAGAGTTGGCAGGGCAAACATCTGGTCTGTGGTTACTGGCAGCCAAAGGCTGCATCACATGCATAGCCTTGCCCTGGGCCACTATAACACCATATATGCGCTGGACTGCCAGGACCCTGCACTAACCCAATCCCCAGTCACAGACAGGCCTCCCTGCTGTACCCTAGGCTTATCCCAGCTGAACTAAGGTGACCATGGATGTGACCATGGAGCACTTCACCCTTGGTTTTCCACCCTCCCTCAGTTTAGCATGGTCTCTGGGGATCTCCCCTGCCCACACGCATCCAGACTTACTTGATGAGATATTTACAGCTGCACCAACCGGTTGCTATCAGAATGATTGTGACAACTGAGACCATGAATGGGGGAATCAGTGGTGACACAACTGAAACTGAAAAAAGAGAGAGGGAGAAATTAAGAGAAAGCAAGACATGCTATAGATGGATACTTATTTGTAGTACTACAAGTGCATCTACACTTTTTAGCACTGCAAAAGTAGAGTGTTTTGAGGGGTCTCAGCTGTCCTTCATGCTGCAACAGCAGCAGCTGCTACTGCCATTTTAGTAGCACTACAGCGGATGCATATCTTTCCCCTCACCTTTTGTAGGAGTTTGTAACATTGCTCCAGGGCCACAGTGGCTTTATCCTACAGCAAACATTTCACTCTGGTTTAACGGATGATATGTAGGAGAGCTTTAGTCACATGGCAATGCATGTGTCCTGATAGTGAGGTCTGGTAAATTCCCCGAAGGAGGAGAGACTGGCTGTCATTTCTCAGCAGAACCGTGACAATTCCCAGGATGATGAAACTATGAACAGATCTGCTAAACCCAAGTCATGATTCAATCCAAGTATATCCAAGCCCCCTCTTTTTGGTCCCCCAAGAGCATCGTGGCAACCAATTTATTTAAAATTGAGGAGGATCTTGTATTTTCATAAATTCTGATGCTTCCATGGACTATAAAAGGATTCTTTCTCCCAACCTAAGCCATTTTAAAAAGAGCTAGTTCTGTTGGAATTGGGTCCTTCTCTTGCAGGAGTCATAGCCTAGCCACTGGCAAAGATATTCAAAAACTCCTGGCACTCAGGTGAAGTACCTAACAATCGGAAGAAGGCGAATGTGATGCCCATCTTCAAGAAAGGAAGGAAAGTAGATCTGGGGAACTACAGGCCAATCACCTTTCCCTCAATCCCTGGAAACATTCTAGAAAAAATCATCAAAGAGGCCATTCTTGACAAGCTGGCTGATGACAACATCCTGAGGGATAGCCAGCACGAGTTTGTTGCAGGTAGGTCTTGCCTGACCAATCTCCTCTCCTTCTACAACCAGGTGACCTATAACCTGGACAAGGGAGAAGAGATTGACATCACATATCTGGACTTTAAAAAAGCCTTTGATCTGCTGTCCCATGATTTCTCTTGGAAAAATTGGCCAACTGTGGCCTCGGCTACATCACAGTCTGATGGCTGGGGAATTGGCTCCGAGGCCAGACTCAGAGAGTAGTGGTCGATGGAAGTGAATCATCATGACACTCTGTGACCAGTGGTGTCCCCCAAAGCTCCATCCTTGGATCTGTTCTCTTTACTGTCTTTATCAATGATGTAGATACTGGTGTCAGAAGTGGACTGGCCAAGTTTGCCGATGACACCAAACTTTGGGGTACAGTGTCCGCACCTAAGGATAGGCTGGTGATCCAGGATGACTTGGATAGGCTGAAAAAGTGGGCAGATACAAACCTGGTGACATTCAATACCAACAAATGCAAGGTACTCCACCTTTGGAAAAAAACCCACATCACGATTACAGGCTCAGTAGTGCTATGCTCACTAGCACCATGGCCAAAAGAGACTTGGGGGTCACAATTGACCATAAGATGAACGTGAGCCACCAATGTGACGTTGCAGCTGGTAAAGCAACCCAAACTCTGGCTTCCATCCATAGATGCTTCTCCAGTAAATCTCAGGATGTCATCCTCCCACTCCCACTCAGCTTTGGTGAGACTGCAGCTGGAGTACTGCATCCAGTTCTGGGCTCCACAGTTCAAGAAGGATGTGGAGAAGTTTGAGAGAGTGCAGAGGAGCCACATGCATGATCAGAGGGCAAGAGAGCAGGCCTTATGAAGAGAGGCTGAGAGCCATGGAACTCTTCAGCCTGGAAAAGTGCGGGCTCAGGGATGACATGGTGGCAGCCTATAAGTACATCAGGGGTGTGCATCTGGATCTGGGGGAACATCTGTACACCAGAGTGCCCCAAGGGGTGACAAGGTACAATGGTCACAAACTCCTCCAAGACCGTTTTAGGCTGGACAAAAAGAAAAACTTCTTTATTGTCCTAGCCTCCAAGGTCTGGAATAGGCTGCCTCCAGAGGTGGCGCAAACACCTACTCTGGACTATTTTAAGAAGCATTTGTATGCTTATCTTGCTGGGATCCTATGACCTCCAGCTGACTTCCTGCCCCTGGGGCAGGGGCTGGACTCGATGATCTTCCGAGGTCCCTTCCAGCCCTGATGTCTATGAAATCTATGAGAAGTTATTTTGTCATCAAGAAAAGAGTAGGAGGAAAAAAAAGACCTTAAGCCACTGTTCTCTGCTCCATGCTAAGAGTGCAAAAGACCAAAGAAAACCTCAAATCAAAAAAACAAAACAAAAAAAAGAAAAAAGAAAGTAAAATCTAGTGAATGCAAGACTGAGTACATTAGCAATAGCTGGGGATGTAAACATACCTACTCTGCATCACCCCCATTAAAATCAATGACCCAGATCCTGCCAAGGTTTGTGGTGTAGAGGGAAGGGACTGCGTAAAAGATTACTGTCAAGTGACCTTCACCCACAAACTTGCCTAGGACTTAGAACTAAAGCCTATGAAAGACACTTTGAATGTGCTGCTAGCTTTCTCTGTGAAAGTTCCTGCCTCCTCATCCAGCTCACCCACTTTAGACCCTGAATCTCAAACTATGCTCCTGCAGCGCAAGCCTCTTGCCTCTCAGGGCTCCTATTCTGACAACTAAAGGGAGGGACCTCTAGGAAGGAGCTTTGCTTAGTTTAATATAGAGAAGCCTGGCTCCCACTAAGCCCCAGCCCAAGGGACCTCTTTTCCATGAAGCACACTGTTACCCACAGAATACCAGGTCACAAGTACCGTGCTCTGTTTCCCAAGTGCACTCCTCACTCCATTCACTCCAGGGACCATC
This sequence comes from Crocodylus porosus, assembly GCF_001723895.1. Classification (NCBI taxonomy): domain Eukaryota; kingdom Metazoa; phylum Chordata; order Crocodylia; family Crocodylidae; genus Crocodylus; species Crocodylus porosus. Next base: position 50,812,340 of record NW_017728931.1, on the reverse strand, counting down.
GTAGTTAGAGGACGAATGCACCCTTGCCCTCATTTTTGCCCTATAGCGTGTTGATGGCTCTAGTGTCTTCAAGATGAAGGGGGGCTCATCATTGCTGATGTTGATGGACTTGGCAGTCTGAGAAGAGAAAAGCAAAATGAATTAAATTGCCTTTCCTACCCACCATCTCACAGGAGTGTTAGATCTCCAGCACTGCTAACACCTACCTCTGAGGGCTGGTCTGCCTTCCAGTACAAGACTTGATAGGTCTGTTTTATAAAGCTGTACTGTAGCTTATGCTTTACCCATCTCAGTTCATATTCTTGGTCTTCCTTTGTAGTCATCGTCAAGTTGGTGGGTGCAAGCACCTTGACTAGAACACAAGGAACATTTTAGGCTTGTGCATCTATTTCTTGTCTCAGCATCTTTATGCCATTTTCACCATTTGGGTGGATGCCAAGTTGTAGTTTGTCTGCTGAGACGCAAGGCTGGCTGATGGTAATTATTCCACCTGGTATATTTTATCTCATCCTGACCAATCCTTTTTGTATTTTTTCAGAGCTCTATGAAAGCCAAGGAATTGCAAACTGATTGCAGTCTACTTCATTTGGTACCAAACCATTCAGCTTCCCCATCAGGGATGCAGCAACCCAAAACCATGATGCAAAGCCCAGTGATGTCAATGGAAAGATTCTCACCAACTTGGGTAACTTGGGATCATGGCCTGTGATTCCTAACAGCCGAATCCTGCTTTTGTGACCATTCTTAGAGCAGTATTAACCAACAGTCTACTATTGCAAGCTTCCTCATAGCAGTGCTCTGTCTGTGCCAGGTATTCAAGTGCTGTACACTTCCTTAGCCTAACATCTGCTCCAAACATCATGGTCTAGTTTGAATCCTAATCAGCTCATCACTCTTTCCTGCCCCCATCCCTTCAAACACACACACGCACTGCCTAGTCCCTTTTACCAATCCGAACATTGACCCTCTTTGAGGGGAAAATCCCAGATTTACCACAGTGGACTATGGAAATAGGGTCTCACTGTGCTTATAGGCATCAATGCGTTTCTCCTCTTTCTTGGGCCGGACAGTTACATGGTACTGGCTTGTATGGTTGTGGTTGGTGACATTGATCTCACAGCGCTGCTGTACATAGGGGATGTCGGACACCTTCTCCTCATAAACTTGCAAGCATTCTTTCTCTCTGAGGGAAAAAGAAGGTAGGGTTGATGCAGGAGAAGATCCAGAAAAGGGCTGCTCTCCCTCCTTTGCCCTGCTTCTGAATTCAGTGAGGAGCATGAAGGAGGGGAAGGGCAAACAGCAGCAAGATTCACCGCCTGGGCACCAGAGCCATGTGAAAACTGGAGCTCCAGGCAGACCCTGCCCTGAACAGCTGATGTGTTTAGAGCCCACTGCTCATGCAAATCTCCAGCAGGAGCCCAAGCTGATCAGACAGTGAGCTCAGACATCACTGTGCATGCATGGTGCAGCCCAAATTGGGGGCCACACTTTCCCTTGACCCATTCCTGGATCCACGACTGAGCTGATATGAGTAGGAGTAATGATGATCAGACACATAGGAAGAAAGGTGCCTACAGGAGGCCAGGGGCAGGTCACTTACTCTGATGTCTGTGTAGCCTTGTAGAAGAGTGTGAACAAGACAGAGCTGGTGACCTCTTGCCGTACTTCCCAGCTGCACAGGAGGCGATCAACACCATTGAAGAGGCAGTGGAGATTCTTGGGCTGACCATCATCTCCTGAGAAAGGCAGAGGTGAGGCTTCCTCTAGGTAGAACCATGGGGTGGGGGGGGAATAGAAGGAATATTTTTAGTTCCAGGCTTCACTGTAGCAAAGCTTTAAGCATTATATTAGTCAATCTGTTCATCCACCCATCCATCAATGGATACGCCATAGTTCACATCAGAAAATCCCCACAGCACCCTGACAGTTGCATGATCTTTGCAGAGGGGATAACTAAACTACTGAACCTCCCCCTTCCTTCAGAAGTAGTCTTCTCTAGCTCTCTGTCCTGGATGCCCCAGATAAGACACCGGTGGACAGACCTCACAATGGAAATAATATTTGATTCTAGGATGGATTATAAAATTAAGGGTTAGGATTCCGTTTTAGGTCTAAAGGATTGCATTGAAGGAAGAACTATTCATTTCAAAGGACTGCAAATGTTCATGAGAAGGAAAGAGATGTGGCAGCTCATCCTTACCAGTCTGGAAGAGAGTGACATTCAGTTCAGCCTGCAGCTCCCGATCAGGTTTGAAGATGTAAATATCAGTTTTAGAAATGGAGATATTTCCAGGGCAGACCCAGTGCACATGGGAACCCTGGCAGTCAGCATGCTCCTCGACTCTGTGAGATTCACATGGGATCTCCATGTCATTCCTACATACAGAGGAAGAGACCCTGAAAAGCTGATTTAACTACAGGAAGTAGATTCCGAAACCTTCCCCACATTCTATTGTATGATATTCTATTCTAATACCAGACTTATTCACATAGCATCTGACTGTTCTACCAACATCTCCAATATGTTGATCATCATTTATTCTGGTGTCTTCTTGTGGGGGGATTTAGGGTTTTCTTTTTAAATATACACAATATTCACTATTTCTATTAGATAAGGAAAGCTAAATAAATGTATCCTGCACTTGAAGCTGAGTGTGGTGAGCCTTGTTATGCTCCTTATCTCCTGTGGGGGACTTCATTCCTTTGTCTTAGATTAGCCCTCAAGGAAGTTCTCTCTCCTGCGCAGAAGACCTCACTGTGGAGAACTCCATTGTGCCAAAAGAGCATAGTTGACTATCATGGGTTTCAGGCTGAGCTTTAATTATCCCAGTCCCAAACCAGGGAATGCCCATAGAAGGTAAGAAACAAGCCCTTGAACTTGATCTAAAATTCATACATTAGAGTATGGAACACAGGTCTGATATGCCTGTGGATGCCTGTGTTCCTGAGATTACTTCTGTGGTAGTTGGACTTTTCTAAGCATTTCAGTGGTCATGTCCAGGTATACTGCTGTAATCTAGCTGAAAAGTGACAAAGGCACGAAAACCAGAGCCAAGATGGGATGAAGCAACCTAGACCAGCATTTCCCAGCCTTTTCCATTCCATGACATACTTACATAAATAAAAAAAAAATTGCGGCCCACCGCCAGCCATGCCACACACCCCTCTATCCCACCCCCCAGGATGGGATGGAGCAACCTAGAATCTAGGTCCTAGACAACTGGCTATGGTGGAATTATGTCAATGGTTAGTATCAGTGAAAAATCTAGTATCAATGGACTTAACTAGTAGTAGCTGTGCACCTTCAGCCAAAAGAGCTGACCCATGTCTGCAAACTCTTCATAACATAATCTTCTGGCAGTCGGAACCACATTGGTCACCTGGGGGTTCTGCATCATCTAACTGGTCTTTATCCATGAGCTAGTTTTACCAAGCACTGGGATATTCTGGCGGTACTGAGTTGTGATATGAAGCAAGGGACGAATAGACCTGTATGTCATCTGATTAGTGCTGGCATTTGAATCCACTTCGTGTGTTAAAGTGCCCTAGTTCCGCCCTATGACCCATCTTCATGGCCCATCTTCTATTCATTCTTCATAGTCATTTTACCATTTATTTGATTTTGTCCCTCAGGGGTGACCTCTCTCTTATGGCCAAATCCAAACACTAGTAAGGTCAGCCATAGATTTCAATTTATGTCAGAACAAGGCACAAGTGATTTCAAAATCTCTTTTGCAAGAGTCAGTGGGTAAGAACTCCAGTTCCCCTCCACTAATTCCCAGTTCCTGGACCTTCTCACCCTTTCATATTCTTCTTTTCATGTTTTTTATTCTTTCTTCTTTTCTCCCTTTCTTTCCCTCCCTTTCCTCATATGCCCTTCAGTCTGATAATTCAGTTCCCCTTTCAGCAGGAAGCAACTGTGGTGGGGAGATAATAACATGCACAGCCTCATATCTCTGGGAGGAAGCCTGATGAAACACAGAGACATGCACTTCTCTTTTTCTCACAGCTTCTCCACCCATCTGTGTTCTACAGAATTAACTTGTACTCCTCCTACTACAACAGGAATTGACCAAGGGGAAGGGGACCACCCCCTAGTTCCCTTGCTGATACAAGACCTTCATCCCTGTACCTATTGTACTGCCTGCTTCTCACTTCCAGATGCAATATCCTAAGATAGCCTGGAATTTATCACCTACAGAAAAATCAGGAGACTCAAAAATTGTCACACTAGTACAAGTGTCTACACACTGCTCAAAGCCAGGCTGTGAGCTCAGATCCCTTTTTCTCCACCCATTCCCACCTCTTGGGTTCAGCAGACAAGCTCCCCTTATGTCTTTCTCCTACAGAGCAGAGTTCATGCACTTACATTGTGTTGCTATCCATCTGGAACAGAGTCATATTCAGGAAGTGACGAGCCTCTGAGCACTCCTGCCACACACAGGTTGTTTGGACGGCATAGTCATTATAACAGTGCAGGCTTTGCATTGGGACACTCTCTGTGAGAGTAAAGCAAGCACAACAGAGAACGTGGATCATAAACATGAGTCATGAGGAATAACAGGACAGATTTGAGCACTACTGCCATCACAGAGAAGGCAAAGATGGAGGAGTGAAGAACTCTGCAAGGACCTCCTGCATGTTGTTTGCTCACACATCTGGGCTTTCATGAAGAAAAAAGCCTCATTCTTCCCAATCTTTCCTGGCTGGAAACTGGAAATGAGAGAGTACTTACCAGTACCAGCTTTTGTTCTTAGAGTCAGCCCAGGGCAGTCACAATGGTACCAACTCTCCCAGTATTATTGGGAGTATCCCAGTAGTTGGTGCTTTTCTCACGGCCTTAATTTCTGCATTCAGGCTTTTGCCTGAGAATCTCAGTTTTCAGGAAAAGAAAGTAGTGTCAGAGCCTGCATATGTACAGAGGAAAACACAAGTATAGCTTGGAGAAAAGCTTGGAGCCTGGAATACCCCGACAACAAAAGAACCCCAAACTATTTTTGGTCGCATGATTTTTAAGCTGCCTTCAGAAATCCTGAGACTCCAGCTCATGAGAGGGAGCTCTCCAGGGGCTGGTAGCAGTGGGAGTTACACATGAGGGTATCACTGCAGACAATGAGTATGTAGGAGTCTTTTTCCTAGGCTTATCTCTTGTGGTGCATCCCAGTGTCCTCATGTGGTATCCTATGTCAGACAACTGCCTCTGCAAGGAAGAGTGCACCTCGTACAACCTTCATGCCTGCTCCAGCACTGCAGAGAGCTATACAGCTCAGAGAGAGGAATGTTCATAGATAGGGTGAGACTCTCAGGGGCCTCTATGCATTCTCACTTACGGAAAACAAGCAAGCAGGGCTCCACCAGTTCAGAGCTGGGTGACTGGTTCTTCAGGACATGGCTAAATTATGTCCTTGAAACCCCCCTGCTCTGCCGCACTGTTGTCAAACCTACTAATAAGGAGGTAAAGAAACTCCATGGGTAGTGTTGCCAACTTTGTTTAAATCTATTCCAGGAGGTTTCCAGAATGCCAACATGCCTAAGACACACAAGGCAAGTGTGCCTGTGTGCTTATGTATATCAGCTACAGATTATGGTGCGTAGACTTTGTCAGGAAGGCAAATGCACATTATTATTACATTAGCGAATTGCTAATGCCCATCAAGAATGATAGGGGGGCAGGGACAGAGCACTGCCACCCACTATCCCGCACCGCTGCTGCCTCCCAGGAGCTGGGGGAGGGAAGCTTGTATGTGCCGGCTGCTGCCACCACCCACCACCCTGCACAGCTGCTGCTCCGCATCTGGCTGCACACCAGTCCTCTCCATGCTTTGTGTCCAGCCCCGTGCCTCCCCTGCACACCCCTGCCCCGCCGCAGGGCAGTGAAGGGCTGCCACCACACACTGCCTTGTACTGCTGGTGCTCCGCATCCAGCCACATGCATGCTACCCCCCCAGCTCCGCATCCAGTCACATGCCACCACCCCCCTGCCACTCCGTGTCCAGCCCCACACCACCCCCCACCCACATCCGGCCCTGCACCACCCTCCCTCCCACCCGCTCCTCATCCACCTGGCCTGCTCTGCTGGAGCCATCTCCCATTCTTGATGCGCATTCTTAACGCTGGAGCCACAACTCCAAGAGCGGTATCGATAGACAGACAGACACATAAACAGATGGACTAAGCCCTTTATATATAAAGAATTTGAAAAACCCACTGGACTACTATATGAATTGGATTCAATATTTAATATTCATTTTAGTGAATGCCATATCATTTATCTCCCAGGTGACGCTCAGCAGTCACCTGGAAATTTATATTTAATTCCTGGAAACTCCAGGGTGATCCTGGAGGGTTGGCAACCCTATTCACAGATGTCCCCCACTGTCTCTGTCTCCAGAGTAGCTGAGAGTAATAATGGTGATGATAAGTGCCCCCAGAGCAGCTTCTTAGCCTCATGTCTGGACTTCGCATAGGCAAAAATAAGTGGGAAGACAGAGAGTACTTCCTATGGTCAGGGAGGATATAGTGGAGGAGGAACATACAGCATAGCACTGCTCTACCAAACTGGGCAGCAATATGACGCTGAATCCTAGATGGAGGATGGCACTGAACTCCACACTGCTACCATGGAATATATAGACAATAGATCCAAGCTAGACATACAGATCCTGACATGCCAGCCAAAGTGTAACATAGTTCCAGTGCACCTCACTTGCATGCAGAGAAGTTTCAAGAAAAGTTTTTCCTGGCATAGTTTACGGATAGAAAGCCAGACCAGTGCACCTGACGTAACACAATGCTCTTAGAAACTCTAAGATATGGAATTGTGTCTCTTCCAAAGAAGAAGACGTGGAGGGAGACAGACTCTATAAAATGTAAATCAGATCATGCCTTACACATGAGATTCAACTTGTATATTTTGTATATAGGTGTTAATACTGGTAGTTCCCTTGGCCTGCCAGCAGAGGTTATGCCATTAGGAATGCAATGTTAAGAGGGATGATTCCTAGATCACTTCTGTCAGTGGCTCAAATGAAGGGCCAATCCCATTTGTGAGAACCAAGTGTAAGTCCCAGGAATAATGCTGCACCCCCCCATTTCTTTGTTCCTCCCCACCTTTTGCACTCCTCATATGTACCATATACTCTGGTTACCAGTCATCCTCCCAGCTGGTCTGTGTTTTTTTCCAATATAGTCAACTGGAACATCAATGAGAGGATGGGAGCCAAGGAAAGTAGAAAAAAATGGAGATAGAGTGGAGAAGTGTCCTGGCTCAGAGGAAGGCAAGGGGAAAAATAACTATGTAGAGGAACACGAAGAAACAGAAAAGCTAGATTTAAACCCACCTCGAGCATCTCCAACCGGAAGAGCCAAGCCTAGTCCCAGGATTATGCTGCAGAACTCCATCTTCATGTCTGCCTGGCCACAAAACTCAGTCATGCATTAGGAGTTGGTTCCTGAGGTTCCCAATCTGTTGTTCTTCTGCTCACACATGCTTTTATGCTTCTTTACTAACAGCTGGCGAATGCAAAAGTAAAACTCATATATCAGCTGGAAGACTGCCCTAGACATAAAAATATCCTCTTGCTGCACTGAGGGGACCTTTCAAAAGGGCTTCAAACAAATAACCATTTCCTTCCTGGGTAGGTGCATGATACACAGAGAACAGAGGCAGATGTGAGCTTTTGACATAATGCACAGATTGCTCCTATTCAATTCGAAAACAAGAAGTAGCCACAATTTATAGAAAGAGGGAAATGTTCTCCTTGTTCATTCAGCCCTCGGCACTTCCCAGAATACTGTACGCCCATTTTCACACAGCCTGCTCTGACAGTGGACCCAAGACTGCCCTGGAGAAAACAGGGCAGTCCTCCCTTAAGAAACACCACACACTCATGCACACACATGTTTTTTAGTAAATGCTGAAGTTGACTTGGTCTTCATCTTTATTTACCTTTAGTAGCTGACATATTATTTCCCTGGCAAGACCTCAGATGCGGACTGCTGTGAAGCAGTGTCCAATGGAAGGGTTAAGCTACAGGAACAATCCCAGTGGATTTGTATTTCCTCTCTTGGTGATGAATGTGGGGATCCAGAGTTGCAAATACCGTGGGCCATATTCCCTGAAGGTGCATGGATAGAGTGCACTATTGGTGATTCTTGTTCTGTATGACTGAAGTCTAAAGAGTATAACCCTTCCTTGGGCACAGCCATGGCTCAGCTTCCTGTGCCTGGAAACAGCGGATCTGTGGCTCTTCCCCACTTCAGAGGAGCCCAGAGAAGGAGACTTAACCAGAATGACCCTCTGCTTCCTAAAATCACTTCCCCAGATAGAATGCAGCTTGCAAGGCCCCTGGGGCTGCATCGCTGCCCAATGCGTATGGTAATTCCAAGCCCTGGTTTCTTGGAGGAAGGGGCTGCAACTTGCCATGTACCCTTCTCTTAAGACTGCCACAGTTCTTACTTGAGGTAAAAGCTGTCAGAATAGGTGGGCAGCTGACCCTCTGGTTCCTCACTCACTCGCAGCTGCCCCATCTTTATGGATACAAGAAACGAAACATTTCCCAAAGCTGGAATAAGACATAACTTGAGCTGTGCTCTGCCACATCCCCTGAGTCTGCTGAATCAGACAGAGCTTTGAGGAGAGCGCCATACCTCTCCCTTCACAGAGCAGATGTACACCTTAACATCATGGAGACTGACATGTGACTCAAGCAGCTTGAACTTCCTATTTCTCAAGTGGTGCAGACTCTCTGACCAACCACAAGGATGCATGACTTCTACCCTGGAAAGGGAAGAAGTATTTCTCTTTTCAGTGTTACCCTGGGCTATTTCTGATTAAACAGTTCCAAGAACTGGGGCTCATCACAAGAAAGAACTTGAGGCTGTCCTTTGTGCCTCACCTCCTTTCCCCTATCAGGGAGGGCAGGGTAGAAGAAGCAGTAGAAGAAAGAAAGAAAATGGGACTAGTGGTTACAGGAGGAATGAGATAAGGAGTTAGCGTTCCCTCTGTCTGTCCCCTCTTTGACCCGGGCCATTGCTGTATCCTGTCAAAATATCTTTTGTGGGTTCATTAGGACAGGGATGCCTCTTGACTCCAGGTCTGTGACTCCCATTGATTTCATTTCTGATACCATATGAAAAAGAGATCACTAAAGCAGAGAGTTGAGGTGTATTACAATTATCTAGGAACAGCCAATGCCTGGAAAAGCAGGAAATCATCCAGTATTTTAGCGAACACAACTACAAGGCCATGGACTCCCATTGATTTCAGTCAGCTCTGGACCATCTCCTTAAGAATAATAATTAATTTGGTGGTTCAGAAGAGATAGAAAAAAACCTGGAGGGAAGAGAAGAGAGGATCAGAAAAGTAGGATAATCCATCCAAGGATGCCACCAGGTTTCAAACTCCAATTTCTCAGATCTCTCAGTTAGTCACCAGCAGGTAGACTCTTGGACTGGGCTATGAAGAGCTGCTACAGACCTGTCTGGGCATACTGAAACCTGGGGGGTGAGTTATTAGAGTCCAGATGGGCATCAAAATGCCAGCCTGCCTTTCCCCCCAAACACAGAAAACATAAAGTGATTCTGATTCTTCTGTGCCAGTGTTACCCCTTGTCCCACTGCCATCTAGCAATGGCCAATCCCATGGTTATGTGCGTATTTTTTATGGGGACTACAACACTGTAGTGGAAATGGCAGGAGCACCCAAGGAGGGAGGAGAACCATATGTGAACAGGCAGTGGGAGGTGTGGAGAAAGGGCTTCAAGCACCAGTGTATAAGAAGGCTTGTGAACAGAGAAGGGTATAGACCAGTTTGTAGTTAGAGCCAGGTTTCTTTTACATTTCCCTGTAGGACAGATGGTGTTTTCTATATCCAAGTTTCCCAAAGGGGTGAAGGCTGCTGAAGTCTCAGCATGGTCCCCTGTTCCTTACATAAATGCAGACAGTGATAGGAAAAGGCCATGATGCGTATAATAAACTAATTTCTTCAGTGCAGCCTCTTGTTAATCACCTATATCTGAGAGCTATGGAGAGGGCCCTTGAGTAATGCTGGCAAGAGTTTACTTATATGAATGAGAGGGCTGTAACATTTTCTAACCACCAAGTTCTGCACATTGTTGGCCTACGTAATTGCAGGGTCATGTTACAATTGCACTAATTTTTATCCTTCCTTTGGCTCCCTGCTGTTGAACCCACACCCAAGCCTTGCTGTGCCTTGAAGTACACACAGTTTTAGAATAAGGTGGTACCCTCCTCAGTGTTTGTATGGTGCCTTCTTAGCATAAGGGGATTGTGTTGGGCATTACAACAATAAAAATAAGGTGAAAAGAAGTGGTCTTCTGAGGACCAAGACTGCCAACATGGAGGAGGAAATCCCCAAAAGTTTCAGAAATATGGACTTGGACCCTCTGGCTTGGTGTTGGCTTGTTGATGTGCCAGAATGACATTATTCTACGCTTCCATAGAGGTCTGTTTGCTGTACTAAGCAGGTCTTATTCAGTAACCAAGGAATGGAAGGAAAGTTCTCCCTTTGACTTTATGGGGTCAACCCCCCAGACATGGTCTGGGATACAAAAAAGACCAGAGTGGCTGAAAACACAGTTAGTTTATACACATCCAGGAATCTAAGTATGTAGGCTGAGCTAATGCATGGGGTTACAGAATCTCTTTCTAATGCCTTTATAGAGAAAGCAAAAACCCATCAGCATGGTCTTCTCTCTCCATGCCTTCATTCCCAAGGTGGAACTAGCAAGAATTGTAATGGGTCAGGAATGAGTTAGGATATAAACACTAACACAACCTCCATCTATGTTCTGGTCAGCCAGAGGCAGTGCCAACAGCTTCTTGTTTCCGGGTGAACTTAATTCACTTTCCACACATCTATCAAGTTGAAAATGTTCTGTTTATAACAAGTTACAAGATCCAAAAGATTGGAATCACACTGCACAACAGCAAAAAGAGAGCATCCAGTTAGTACAATAGAGAAAACTACAGTCTCTCACACATACACGCACCAGACTTCATCTTCCTCCCCTCATTAGCTGTGACATACAGTGCAGCAAAGTCAGACCCGGCAGTCAAAACTTCTACCTGGCAGGTGACACGTCAAAATCGAAATGATTTTTCAAGGTCTGATCGCTGCTTTAAGCCAGACTTTTT
>NW_017728931.1:50796135-50801043 GCF_001723895.1 Crocodylus porosus | reverse complement strand
GCTTGCTTGTTTGTTGCGGAGGTTGTTCGGGTGGGGGGTTCTTTTCCCTTTTTTTGTTTCAGGGGTTGGGGTTGGGGTTTTTTTGGGTGTGTGTTTTTTTGCTTCCAAAGCTTCACAGCTTCACTTGCAATAAAGGAATTAGAGACACAGCTTATACCTTACAGATCAAACTGAGAACTGGATACAGACACTTCAAAACAACTTTACAAGAGGAACATCTTGGACAGCCCCCTGTGTGAATGCAATGTCCAAACAGCACAGCATTTCATCAAACTCTGCAGTCTTTAAAAATGCCCAGATGGGGCAGGTGGCATCTATCCACTGAGCAATACCAGACAGTGGCTCTTAGATTTGGAAATTAATATCTGATACCATATGAAAAAGAGATCACTAAAGCAGTGAGTTGAGGTGTATTACAATCATCTAGGAACAGCCAATGCCTGGAAAAGCAGGAAATCATCCAGTATTTTAGCGAACACAACTACAAGGGACCATGAAGTCCAGGCTTGTTCAGCTGTACAACCTATCCCCAATATAGTTTTTCCAACAATTATGTACATCTTTATGGTCTAATTTGCGTGGTCTAATTATGGCCTAATTATGTACATCTCTATGGTCTCTATGGCTTTGTGCAGTCTAATTTGTTGTGTTGCAGTGATGGGGGTATTTAAATCTCCCCTCTAGGAGAAATCAAGTTGAGGTTCCCTGGTCTCCGGTCAAATCTTCCAATTTCAGTTTCACCCCTTTATTCCTGTCCATTTTGTACTGTCCTGAGCAGTTCCCATCCCCGCTACACCCTTCTTCTATCAACACTGCAAGATGATTACTATCATTATCTTGCTAAATAAACTCTCTTGGACTTAATAGTAGGAAGCATTTCTTTCCAGTTTCCAGAAACTTGTGACAGTCTTAAAATATGACATGAAGTTGGATCCCTCATGTTGTGAAGTTGTCATTACATCTGCACTAGAACCATGTCAAGGTTTTCAGAAATGACAGCGTTGGAAAAGTGGCAGGTTTCTTCAGATGGGGATGTTTGGCTTGTGCCTCTAGCCAAACACAGTGAGGAGGAGAACATGGTACTATCTAATGTATTTCAACCACTTTGGAAGCATGGAGACCCAGAGAAAGGAACTTCCCATTCCCTTTCTCCATGGGCAGCACGGGAGGGGGGAGGGAAACAGTGGAGAATACAATAGAGGATCATGACAATCCTTGAATGACCACATTTTTGTTCAGTCACTCACTGTCTTTGCTGACACTTGCAACTTCAGCAAAATTCCCTGGCCCTTCATGTGTGCTGCTGTCCACCCCACAATGGCGATGCAAAGTAATCATCAGACTTCAGCGCTTTGAAGAGCTGAATGGCCTGCATGCGAAGTGCATCCTCTGGCTTGCTGTGGGCAGATTTTTCATCACACGCAGTCTTTCCAGCTAATTCACTGGCTTCTGGAGACTTACTGGCTAGGGAGGATTGCTGATTCTTGGAAATCTTTTTGCTGGGGTTGGGGAAGAAACAATATTCACCAACCTGGTGTAGGAAAACTGGGTCAGTGCCATCAGGGTTGAACACGACCAAGCTATTCTGATGCACAGGCTCTTCTTTAGAAAGCTCACCCCCCTCCAGTGAAGCAGAGGGGGAAAGGCTGATGGGTTTGGGGCTGCCTTGTGGGGTCAGAGGGAGTTTCATATTGCTATCCAGTTCAGGCTGCTGTGACCCAGGAGGAGTGGCTGGTGCTTGAGATGCAACTGGGAGTGAGACACCAAACCTCCCAGAGAGCAATGCAGGGCTGAAGGTGTCATCCACAGTTTGAGGCAGCTGGGAGTCGTAAGTTAATGTGCCAACACCATTGAGCATCTGCTCCTGAGGGTCCAGGGCAGGTGAGAGATTGACAGAATCTTCTGCCAGTACCAAGCACAGACCTTTGGTGGTGATGTACTCCAACGGCCATTGCCAAGAGGAGCTGTTAATAGGGACAGCAGTCAGTGATCCCTGACCTTCTCTTTCCTCTTTCACTCCTTCCTCACCTTCTGGTAGGTCTTGTAATGCATCTTGCCTTCCAGCAACTATCTGCTTCATTTCTTTCTGGTCTGAGAACCAGGGGGATTGGAGAAAATTTGCTCTGGTCTCTGCCCCCACCATTGAGGCCTGGGTACAGCACTCCTGGGGTAGGGAAATGTAGTCCACAGATACTGATTCCTTCCTGATTCCTTCTGGGGCAAATCCCAGATCCTCCTGAGTATGAGCCAGGGAGTTCCCATATGAGCAATAAAGGTATGGACCATTAAAATCACAGGACCTGGGGACCTGAGAGGTAGCGTCCACCTCAGCACTGCCAACACAGGCAAATGGGGCTGGTGAGAGGGACTGACTGGTCCTTTGACTTGACTGCCAGCCACACAGGGCTGCTGAAAGTGGAGTGGGACCTGGCACTTCAGAAACGTGATACCGGTTTTCTGGGTCCATCTTTGGTGCCTCAGCTCCTAAGGACCCTGCCGAAACAAACTTCGCCACACTGCAATAGAGAAAAACAAAAGGGATGATTCAGTAACAAGAGGTCACCTGCAGAGAGCACTGCAGAGAGACAGGAGCTGAGCTGAGGACACATAAAGCCTCCCAGGAATTAGAAGGAATATTTCCCTATGGGCAGATTACCTCACCTGGCTAGTTCCTGGCACCTCCCCCTGGAGCATCTGGCACATGCTCCTGGTGGTATCACAACCCCAAACTTGGTGGACCAATTCAGATTCCTGCATTCCCAGGGTACACACACCGAGCTGCCAGTCACCCTTCAGAGAATGTTACCGCCAGTGTCCACATTTATGTAGCTTTGTACATACATATAAAGGGCCTGGAGGGAGATTGTTCATCACTATTTCTAGATCAGCAAATAGATTGGAAAGTGGTCTTTCCACAGGCATACTAGGATCCCAGGGCCACCAAAATACATTTTGCAGAATATCATGAACATGTTATCTGTGCATCATTCACTCACCCATCTAGCACTTGCAGGTTGCTGGCCTGCTCCATCTTCACTGAAGAACTCAGTTTGCTGAAGTCCCACAAGCTACTGGACCCTAAAGGTCCTTTCTGAAAAAGAAATGTCAGGTAATATTGCTCCTTCAGGAAGGAGGGACCTTCTAAATAGCCCGGGAAAGACAGGGGGCATTAGTATGGTCAGTATGTAGCAAAAGCCACAACAAAGGGTGTCCTGGTGGCAGCACTGCTCCAAGGGCCTTCTCCCAGGTCTATTTTATTCTCTATCTTTTCCACATTGCCAGCCTCTACCCTGTGTTTCAGGTGAGGGCAGGTGTATAATGGTAGCTCTACTCAAGAAATCATCAGCAACAGGATGGGCAAGTATGAGAAGGGGCACAAACTACCACTTCGTGCAATGTCAACTTTGCTCCAGGAAGACTCTGGAGACATGACTGACAAGGGCAGAAAATAATAACAATCAGCCTGGGCAGCTCACCATTTGGGATGCTCACATGCTTTGGATAAGAAAACTCATCTGAAATAACTGACCAACAAGCTTTTAATACTACAGAACAAAATCTGACTATGGCTTTAAAACCAGTTACATGGCCAGAAACAAAGATGCATTGCGAATGGACTGCTCCTTCATGCAGAGAGAGGTCCCTAGGAACTTGTCCCAGGGACCAGCGCTAGGCTCATTGTTACCTGTAATTACTGCTTTCAAGATAGGGCTGGGCTGCAAAGGGGTGAAGTTTGCTGGTGAACCCAGATTATTCTCTTAGTTACAACTGTAGGACATGTTTATGCCAACTTCCATCAGAGGCTGGGACTGCTGCCAAGAAAAAGACTCCCCCCCTTGCTCCCATGCTGCATATGACCAAGTCTGCCAATTAGGCAGAAGAGATGACTTAGAGAAGACGAGGCTATGCACCTCAATGTTGTTTCCCTCTTCAATCTCAGAAGAGCTAAGAGTGGAGCTGGGACCTACACTTAGCAGCCATCTAAGCCATCTACCCTGCCAGCTTGCCAGGCTTGGATGCATGCTAGCTTGTTTCTTAACCACTATCCTAGGCTCAGAAAGGAGGCAGCAGAGACATGGTCTTAGGGAACTGAAAGGATCTCCAGGTAGATTTAAACCCACTGAGAAATGATTAGTAGCATAAGGCAACAACCAGTAGTAAAAATAGCCTAGATGTCTCCCATACACCAAAGGGCAGAACCCTCAAGAGAAAATGCTTTGCCAGTCAGCAGAGACAGAACAAGGAAAGTGAATCTCCATTGTGGACCACATGGTCCAAAAAGTAGGAGGATGCTTGGAAAAACTGAAAAGGGCATACAAATAACAGAGGGAGCTTGATTGGAGCACAAACTCTATTCCCAATCATCTCCCATTAAATGGGATGTAGCACAGATGGAAAAGGTTCAGAAGAGGACAACTGTAGTGATTCTAGGTATGGGTAAGACATAGGCCAAAACAAGAGAGGAAGCTATGTTTACTTCATCTGGAAAAGACAAACATATATGTGGAGGTGGACTTGTGGTTAGGTCTGTGACAAAGGCAATCTAAGACCAGGTTCCAGTTCCCCATCCTGTGTCACACATTCCTGTGTGAACTCAAACAAGTCAGGTACCTCTTTTGCACCAAAATCCTTCCTTTGTACAATCCCTGTGCTCACAGGGATGTTGTGATGATACTGAAATACAGTACACAATTTTCCCTGGGAAAATACATGCAGGGGGAGAAATATGTATTCCCACATATGAAGAAGCTGGGCAGTGAGACTGTGAAGAACATGGGGAATTTCATAGATTTCATAGATTTCATAGACATTAGGGCTGGAAGGGACCTCAGGAGATCATCGAGTCCAGCCCCCTGCCCAAAGGGCAGGAAGTCAGCTGGGGTCATAGGATCCCAGCAAGAGAAGCAT
>NW_017728931.1:50790453-50795390 GCF_001723895.1 Crocodylus porosus | reverse complement strand
AGTCCACTCCTGACTCCAATGTCCACATCATTAATGAAGATGTTGAACAGGATGGGTCCCAGGACAGAGCCTTGAGGGACCCCACTGGTCATGTCCTGACCAAGAACAACCATGTGATATATGTTTGAGCAGGAGTCACTTCTTCTCATATATGAGAGGGCCAGGAATGAATATTGCTGGTCAGAGTACTGCATGCCTGGGGAGGGGAGGTTATTTACTCTGAAGCCTCAGGTTTGGCTACTAGTGTAAGAGACACAAGAAACCAACGGCTTTATCTGCAGTATCCACTCTTCCCACAGCATCCTCAACAATTCCCACCAGCTGGGGGCTGTGAGCAGGCAGATTCCACATTGGATGCTCCCCACAGCAGGAAGCCCCAGGGCAGCCTGCCTTCCTTCCTCCTCCCTCGTCTCAGGTGCAGTGTGCGGCCCCCTCTTACCTGAAAGAAGCCCTGCACCAGCTGACTCTTGCTGGGATTGGGAATCTTTTCCTCCCATTTCTTCTTCTTTCTGCAACAACAACAGTGATGCAGAGTTGGCAGGGAAAGCACGCAGCCTTGCCCTGGGCTATGATGCACGCAGCCTTGCCCTGGGCCTGCACCAAGCATGCAGCCTTACCTTTGACCACCCCAGAGATCCTGAACCTCCAGGACCTTGCACTAGCCTAATCTTCTATCACAGACAGAGCTCCCTGCTATATGCCAGGCTCGCGCCAGCTGAACTAAGGTGACCATGGAGGGAGCCCTTCTTCCCTTGGTTTTCCAGCCTCTCTCCACTATGATATTTGGAGCCTCTGCACCACACTGACATACCTGAGGAAATATTGAGAGCTGTACCAGCTAACTACTACCAACATGGTGATGCCGAATGAGACCAGCAGTGGGACAACCACGGGTGACACAACTGAAATGAAAAAAAAGAAGAGAGAGAGAGAGTGAAATTAAGAGAAAACAAAACAGTGCCTTCAGCCTGTTATCTAACCTTTCACTCTAGATGTTCTTAATGGATGATATGATGAGTTTTAGTTGCGGAGCAGCAGGCTGTAGCAGAAGCACTCACAGTGTGGCCCTGTCAGATTCCAACAAGTGCAAATTCTGCTAAATACCTTTTCACAACAAGGATACAAGAAGGAAAGAAGGAAAGTTGCAGAGCAAATAATGTGTCCTGATAGTGAGGTCTGGTAAACTCTCCCAAGTGCAAATGACTGGCTGTGATTAATCACAGAGCTGGGACACCTCCCAGGAAAGCAAGACAGGAACACATCTGTTAAACCCAAGTCATGAATTATCCCGAGTGTGCCCAAGCCCCTCCTGTTTGGCCTCCCATGAGACCACAGGCCTCATGAATTTTCCACAGATTACCTGTCTTACAGCACTCCTAGGACTAAGTGCTGTAGTTCCTTTCCCACAGACTTAATTACCCAACATGCAAGTGGTGAAAGAGCATTCATTAAACCCTTGTTTTCTGAAGTCCAGTGTGAGGAAATCTTAAGAAATATCCCAGACTTTCCCATCCCCCCCAAAAAGGGAGTTTTGGAGACATTTTGTTAACACTGGGCATGTCTACACGTGCATTTAGGCATGCCTAAATTTAATGCGCATTAGCCTAATGCACAGTAAGCTGGTTTAGGCAGGCATCTACATGTATTAAGGTGTGTGGACTGACACACAGCGTTAATGTGCTTTAATGAAGCTATGTGTATGTTAATGCACTTCAACTATTCATACCTAAATTTGATACCTGCATTTGCATGTTTAGATGCATCCTAATGCATCTTCAGTTTAGGCTAATGTCTGCATGGCAATGGAGTGCTTGTACTTGTCAATTTGCCCTGAAATCACTCTCCACACAGACCATTAGCAGGATATACAAAACAGAAATTAGATTTATTACACAAGAACATTAGATTACACAAGAAAACATAACAGATATGGTTGAAGACAAAAAGAAAAAAAATAGAAACAAAATAGAAACAATCACATTCTGTTTCTCTAACTAAGAGCTGCTTCTCAGTGAGCTTTGTCAGAATTTGCAGTGTCCAGCTCTCCAACTGGCTGGTCCATATTGCTACCAGCCCTTAAGATGGGGACCAGAAATTTCCCTTTAAGGCCAAACATCCCTAAACCACCTTTCTCCTCAAAAGGCATCTCTTAAATACCTTATTGTTATTACCCCTTCTTTCTTCTGTTCAGTTCTCACGGATGATATGCATCATGCAGATGATTTTCTTCCTCCAGGCAGGCTAATCTGACAAGTTAAGTTTCCTTCCTATTCATAATTTTACTCAAAGACAACAGCAAAAATTACTAAAACCCCTTAATCAGATTTCCCTTAGCCATTTTGTATTCCAGCAGGAGAGAGAAACATGCTCAGCATGAGATTTGAAATGGATGTTAGTCAATGGGTAAACTGAGGCATCTCCCTCTGAAAATTAATCAGCCATTGGTAAACACTGAGAGTTTTGCCACTTCCCTGCTTAATATATAAGCCTGCTACAATCTTCTCTGGTATGCAGACAGCTATTGTATAGTGCAGAGTATTCTTGACACTTAGCCTATCAGGATGCTCCTTGCCTATCTTTGATCAAGTCATATTACAAAAATCCAAAGATGCATTCATACCAAGTACACACAAACATAAAAATAATACAAACGGACATAGTTTTACATTAGCCAGGAAAAGAGACCAACCACAACAATAGTTAATCCAATTCAGAGAAATCTTTGTTTACAGAAAGTAATGTCCCCCACAATTGTTCTGTGCTTAAAGGGGTACCCAAGACAGTACCGTGCTCTGTTTCCCAAGTGCACTCCTCACTCCACTCACTCCAGGGACCATCATAGTCAGAAGACGCATGCACCCTTGCCCGCATTTTTGCCCTATAGCGTGTTGATGACTTCAGCATCTTGGAGGGGAAGATGAAGGGGGGCTCATCATTGCTGATGTTGATGGACTTGTCAGCCTGAGGAGAGAAAAGCAACATGAATTAAATTGCCTTTCCTACCCACCATCTCACAGGAGTGTGGGATCTGCAGAACCGCCAACACCTACCTCCGAGGATTGGTCTGCCTTCCAGTACAAGACTTGATATCTCTGTTTTATAAAGTCATACTGTAGCTTATGCTTTACCCATCTCAGTTCATACTCCTGGTCTTCCTTTGTTGTCATTGTCAAGTTGGTGGGTGCAAGCACTTTGACTGGAACACAAGGAACATTTTAGGTGTGAACATCCCTCCCTTGTCTCAGTATCTTTCTGCCCACCCCTCCAGTTTTTCTCCATTCTGGGTAGATGCCAGGACCAAGTTGCATTTTATCTGCTGATAAGTAAGATAATGCTTCCACCTGGTACATCTTATCTCAACCTGCCCAATGCTTAGTATGCTTTTTTTAGAGCTCATTGAAGGCCTAGGAATCCACCTGCAAGCTACTTCATTTAGAGCCAAACCAACCAGCACCATGTAATATGAGCTCTGCACAATATAAAAACCATATCCAGTGGGATCTTGCAAGAGCCTCTTAGAGTTACAGTTCTCCACATCTTTCTTCCTCAGCCAGATATAACACTGGACATCAACAGAATTCTAATCACAAAATTTGAAACACATACAATAAAATGTAAAAATGAAGGCAAACCTGCTTTAAAAAAACAGATATGATACAACCAGTTGTGCCCTGTGCTATCAGTGGCAAGCTTAGTACTGGAAGGAACAAGGCTAAAGTCATCCCATTTTCAAATCACTGTTTGTCATTGGCCCTTCTCTAATGCAGCAACTGATCCACCAACTGCAATCCTACATTGTTTCACTTGAATAGGCCACTCCTTGTGTTCTCCTCGAACATAAACCCATGGGCATGTCCTGTAGGCAGTTCCCAGAACACTTCCTCTGGGTATGCCAAACTCAAAAGGTTGGGGGATGGAGTTTCATGCAGTCACTGACTCTGATGTTATAGAACCCATATGGGCTTACTAAGACAGGGAGAACAGCACTATCTAGACATTTAGTTGCTTTGACCCGTGCCACTTTGATGCCCAGCTGTTTCAGACCTCAATCACGCACGCTCAGAGAAGAGTTCCATTTGAGGCTCTGGTCATTGCCTGGCTTTGAAGGAAAGTATGGGGGAGCAATAGGCCCATCTCTTATCCACTTCTTGTAAATAGTTTCAGACCTGTACATAGCTTCCTCGCTCTTATTTTACTGGACCCCTGCTGGTTATTACTCTTCCATACCCCAGGGCCTATTGCATTTTCCTGATGCTCGAGTTCTGTTGCCCTATTCAAGCTTGACTCTGCTCTTCTGACAATACAATTTATTCCTTCAATATCCTTCCTCTCAAGAAGCACACGCAGTATTAAGTGAAAGGATGCCAATTCTGAAGACCAGTAAATGCAAACAGTCAAGTCACAGTCATCTACATTGCCAGCAATTCACATGTGCCACCCACATGGCAGAAAATTTTCATGGCAAGGAGAACAGTCATTTAAGACAGATGGTTCTATAGAGAAAGGCTTAACTCAGGCAGGCCACTTGACCTAGGTTTACATGTCTCATCCACAGTGGCACCAGCAGTGAAACTTCGCACACCAACCTGATTCACCACAGAAGGGTAGTAGCCAGGATTGCCTGCCACCTTCCAGATAGCTATTGTCTTTTGCTTCTTCGTGCCCAATATTCTCATATTGGCAATCTGCCTGTGCAGTTCTGGGGACAGCTCAACACAGGTTTCCAAGCAAGGAAATCTGTGGCATGTGGTACATCCTTATCTAAAGTTCCCACATCATAGAATCGTAGAAGGAGGGTCAGAAGGGACCTTGTAGATCTTCAAGTCCAACCCCCCGCCTGGGCAGGAGAAAAAAACTGGACTCAAATGAGTCCAGCCAGGTAGGCATCAAGCCTCTTCTTAAAGACCCCCAGGGTAGGAGCCAGCAGCACTTCCCTT
>NW_017728931.1:50779584-50790353 GCF_001723895.1 Crocodylus porosus | reverse complement strand
TTTCCCTAGGATTGAGGTAAGACTGACGGGCCTATAGTTGCCCGGGTCCTCTCTCTTCCCTTTTTTGAAGATGGGGACCACGTTAGCTATCTTCCAGTCATCTGGCACCTGGCCCGAGCACCACGAGCACTCGTAAAGCCATGCCAAGGGCCCTGCAATAACCCCAGCTAGCTTCCTCAACACCCTGGGGTGGAGAGCATCTGGACCCACTGACTTAAACACGTCCAGCCCCTCCAGAGGCTCTCTAATGCTCTCACATGCTGCTGGCTGTCCCATATCAGAAGCAAATTTTCTCCCAGCAGTTAATGATGATTTCCTCACCTAAAGCAAGCAGTTGACACTCTGCAGCAGGTCCCACAGCAAGCCATCCTCAGACATACACAGGTCTTGCTTCACTTCTGATGGCTTGTCAGCATCAGTCACAAGTGTGTTAAATGAGTCCAAGGTATGTTCTGTAGTGTATTAGTCTAAAGACCTTTAGTCATGGCCCTGCCACAGCATTACTTATAAATGCTCACTCATTTGGACAAGGATTTGCATGCTTGACAGCAAGAGGCTATAAGTATCATATGTGCCAGGTGCTGGTCAGTGTCCAGCATTTTGCAGAACCCTAGACAGGAGACATCCATGCTCCTGCTCCATGCAGTTAGAAGACAGCACCTTTTCCCTCCCAAAATGTACTGGCCCATTGGTGGGAATATTTTTTTGGTTGGCCTACAGAAGTTAAAGTTGGATATTTGCAGCCAACCTCCCCCAGAACTCTTCATTGCGCTACAGCACATGTCCCACACTGCAGTGGGGTACACAAGGCTGCAAGGAAAATGGAATGCTAGCTGCATGCTATCACACACACCACATGGCAAATGCCATTTTCAGTGACTGCTTCAAGTTACAACTGAAAACAACCTGGCTTTCATGACACCATTGTTCTGCTTTGCCCTGCTCTACTTTATACAACTTTCCCTGGACATTTACCTAAGTCCTAGCATTCCTTCCAGCACTATCCTCCTGCTCTAAGGTTCCTCTGAGCTGTGCCAAGCAACACTCCTCTACTTCAAGCTTCACACAGCAGTGCTCTTCACACAGCAGAGCTTGTCAGGAAGGCCAAAGCTTCCTTTCCTTACTATTTGTCTCATCCTGACATCACTGTCAAGCTCCTTCTCAGCCAGTCCATTTCTCCCTTTCTGCCAGTTGTCTACCCATGGGAGAACATCTGGGAGACAATCCCAAGTTCACCACAACAGAGTATATGTAAATAGGGTCTCACTGTGCTTGCAGGCTTCAATGCTTTTCTCCTCTTTCTTGGGCCGGACAGTTACATAGTACCGACTCACATGGTTGGGGTTGGAGATATTGATCTCACAGCTCTGGAATACATAGGGGATGTGAGGCAACCTCTTCTCATGAACTGGTGAGCATTCCTTCTCTCTGAGGGTAAAAGAGGTCAAGCTGACTTAAGCAGGGGAGGGATGGTCAGACACATAGGAAGAAAGGTGCCTACAGGAGGCCAGGGGCAGGTCACTTACTCTGATGTCTGTGTAACCTTGTAGAAGAGTGTGAACAAGACAGAGCTGGTGACCTCTTGCCGTACTTCCCAGCTACACAGGAGGCGATCAACACCATTGAAGAGGCAGCGGAGATTCTTGGGTTGACTATCATCTCCTGAGAAAGGCAGAAGTGAGGCTTCCTCTAGGCAGAATAGGGATGAACGAAGGGACAACAGTACAGGAGGGACTGGCTGTGACCATTATGAGGAAAGACAATTTTTTTTGTTTCAGGCTAGACTCTAGAGTGTTATGTCAGTCTAGCTATCCAACCTTCCAGCAGTGCTTGGAGCCAGTCTCTATACTGTGACAGGTAAACAAGGCAGACCACTCTAGGGGTCATCACAAAACCCGCCAGCACTACAAGGCACACTGGCAGAGGGACTGGGCATAAGGAGCTTGTGCTGCTCTTGCCAGAGCTAACTTGGCACCTTTTCTGTGGGACTAAACATAGGGCTTCACCCTCTATCGCTACTCATCTGGTTCCTTTCATAGGCACCACAGCCACTCAAGTAAAAGTTGACGGTGACACTGGGGACCTTTGGGTGAGCAGAACATAATAATCACATTCCAGCAATGTCCCAGTGCTCTTCAGCTCAGCCCCAAACATCTACTGCTAGTACAGCACATAGTTCAATGCTCCTCACCCCCCAACACCTCATCCTGACCCTTATTCTCTCACATCACACTTACCTGCCTGGGTCTCCCAAGACACCTCTGTGCTCCATGCGCTGTACTGCCCAGTAAAGTTACTCTTCTGGCTTGGCTTGGCTCGGACACGAGCAACATAGGTGCTCCCAGGTACAAGGCTGTCGTGTCTAAAGAGATGCTTGGAGGTATTTGAGACTAACACAGAGGAAGAAATCTGTCCATGGCATGAGAGAGATGGAAGTGGGTAGAAAGGAGAAATAACAGGACAAAGAAGAGAAGGAGAGAGGACAAGAGGGAGAGACGATGTCAGAGATGAATGTGAAGATATCTTTCCTTGAGCATGGCTATGGGGTGAATTTCAGTCATGTCTGTGATCCTGGACTAGGCCACAGTACAATGCTGCTTGTGTGGAGTTTATTGCTTTCAAAGCAGACAGACACCTTTGCACCTTCAGGGTCTCTCAATTTGACCAGCCAGGGCTGGAAGTAGAAGACACCCCTAGACAGCTACATCATGCCAGAGGCACGGCGTGTGGAACATGCAGCTTTCAGGAGATCAGATGTTTTCAGTGCCAGCTATGAAGGTTTCAGTGGCTGATAATTACAGCAGTGAATGTTTTTGAGCAAATTTATTTAAATGAAAAGTGCTTATATAAAGTAAACGTAATTTTTAAAACTCAGAACAATTCACTTTAAAATTGATGTCAGATTTACTTTTCCACAACAACCTTTTAACTGTTTAAAAAGCTCAGAAGTAAAATGAAACATTTTGCTTCAGTGAATTATTTTTCATTCAAAATATATTTTTTTCAA
Source organism: Crocodylus porosus (assembly GCF_001723895.1). NCBI lineage: Eukaryota > Metazoa > Chordata > Crocodylia > Crocodylidae > Crocodylus > Crocodylus porosus. Next base: position 50,787,346 of record NW_017728931.1, on the reverse strand, counting down.
TTTTCAGTTTATCAACAGTTTTGGAAACAAACACATTTTGCTTTAGCCTGAAGCACAAATCCTCTTCAGTTTTCCGGAAGTGCCAATGAATGGAGAAATCTGTTCTGTAAGTGCAGCTTCCCTGATACCTTATATATAATACAACTCAAAACAGTGCAAGCAAATGCCTGCATATGTCTCATGCCTACCTCCCAGGACTCCCAGTCCCTCTTGTAGGCCACTTCATATTCCAATGAGTCGTCCTGCAAAGGGCTTCCATTTATCCCACCAGCTGCTTCCCATACCAGCAGAAAATTATCTGCTATCGTCACATGGATTGACAGCTTTTGAGGTGGTAGTGGTTGGACTGAAAAGGTGATGGGACAATTAGTAAGTGTGAAGGAGAGGGAAGAGGGCCTTTCTAAGCCTCCCAATGTCTATAAGGAAAGCTGCAGAGCTGCCTAGCTTCAGCTTTTGGTGGGATTACCTAGGACTGCTGCCAATAGCTCTCAGGTGGTTTGCAAGGCAGAAGCTTTGGGGGCCAAGACCTTGGAGAAAATGGTGACAAACAGAAGAGAAGGTAGACAGGTATAGGGGTGCTGCTGGGAGGAACTAAGGCAGCTTTTGTTCACTTATAGTGGAAAATAAATTAATGGACACCCTTCTGAGTTAAAAGTTTTGTCTGACATCATTTATATCCACATAACTGTAAAAACTAAAGAGAAAAAGGACATGGGACATACCAGTTTTCCCAGTGCTGGCAGTGAAGGGAGGGCTGTCCCTATTTTGTCTGTCTTACATGCTATGAATGAGAAGCCACTATCATGACTGAAAATAAACTTAGTTCCTTACTAGATTATACCATAGGCATTAGAGATCAGGGAGCAGTATCTTAGATATTCATGGGGAGAAGGGAAACATGGAGAGATATCCTTACCATTCTGGAAAAGGGTGACATTCAGTTCAGTCTGCAGCAACCGATCAGGTTTGAAGCTGTAAATATCTTTTATCCCTATTGCAAAACAGGAGCTCTTTCTGTGGCATACCCACTGCACGGGGGAGCCCTGGCAGTCAGTGTGCTCCCCTGCTCTTTGGGACTCACATGGCATCTCTATGCTGTTGCTACATGCAGAGAAAGAGACCCAGAAGGAGCCAATTTAGATATAGGAAGCTAACCCAAAATCTGGCCCTTGAAACTGTTCCCACTTTCTATCCTGTGTTGTCTATGTACTGTGTTCATTGCCAGTATAGTTGCATATAGTCCTGTAGTGTATTAAGGGATATGACTAAAATTTCTAACAGGAGAAATGTGATTTGTTCTTTCATAATTTGCTTGGGGTGGGAGAGGGGATGGGGGCAGGAAACAGGGTGACAGGGTGTCTTGTACATATAATAAGTATCTTCTTTTGGTGGGACATGGGGATCTTACTTTTTAAATTCTTTTCCATATGTGAACTCTCACCTCTGTAAAAATAAAATAAGAATTGATGTAGCCCTTGGGAGTCATCGCTAGAGCATGGTCACAGCTGAGTCATGAAGGCTGATTATAAAGGAAGGTGAACTAGATGAGCTGGTAACCTGAATGGACTTAGTTTTAATTATTCAGGTCTTTGTCGATAATCAGCTAAACCAAAGCAACGTCACATGTTCATGCATGATACCTTCAGCACTAAGGAAACTCTAGCTACTACAGAGAGTGTAGGGTATGTCTTCAGCAACACAGTACTGCAAATACATCAGGCTTGCCCCATGTTCTCTACACTGACTTCCCAAAGAGTATTGATCGCATGTACACTCTTGGTCTTTATCCTTAAGGCTGTTTCTGATCTGGGCACAGAGTATCTAAAGGGCCAAAGATCAGTCTAAGCTTTGGCATGAAGGCCATAGTAAAAAATTCTGCTCCTTTGGTGCAGTGAAATTTTGCCTTTCCAGGATTTTGTGTGAGAGAGAAATTTCCCTGGGCCAATCTGAGATTGTGGAATTAACTGTTCCAGGAGCTAAGGACCATCCAAACATTCAGTCACTTCTGCTCTTAAGTGCAAGGTGAATTTCTTTGACTTGACTTTCTCTAACAGGGATGAAGACAGTGAGAGCCAAATAACACCAAAGATCAAGTCATAAGTGATTTCTGCATCTCTGCCTCATAAGAAGATACCAGTGACCATTTCCCATTTCTCTTCACTTTCTTTGACCCAACCCTGATTCTTTCTCTCCTCACACACAGCTCTCATTTCCACAAAATGTCTTTCTCTTCTTCCCTCCCCTATTTTTCCTCTCCTGTCCCTCCCTCTCCTAGTGTGCCATCCAGCCTGACAGCTTACTTCCCCTTTCAGAAGAAAGCAGATGTAGCGGGGAGATACTAACATACAAAGCCTCTCCCCCCTAGGAGGAAACCCGATAAGCAAACACACAGAGCCATTCACTCTTCCTCTCCAGCCATCCATGTTTTGTAGAACAGACACAATCAGAGCCTTGTTCCTGCTGACACTACTACACAGATGGGTCATGTAAGGAGAAATCTCTCTCCCATTTGCTGATAAAGGACCTTTGTCCCTGCTTCTACTGTAGTGGCTCCTTCTCCACACCAGGTGCAGTAACCTAATATGCTCTAACAACTAGAATCCCACAGCAAAACCAGTAGAGAATGACCAAGAGGTAATCAGAATAACCTGAATAATACATCCACGTTGTATTCATCTTCCCCTCTTTCCAAAGCAGACCTTCATAGGGTCTTCAACTTTCACCCATGCAAAAGCCCAACATAGATGTGTACATGCTACTCAGAGCCCAGCTCAGACCCGCTTCTCACCCCCTCGCCCCCTATTTTAGGTCCAGGAAGCTCCTCACATCTCTCTCTCTAGCAGCGCAGAGTTCATATACTTACGGTGTGCAACTATCAGTATGGAAAAGAGTCATATTCAGGAATTGATGTGCCTTTGAGCACTCCTCCCACGTGCAGGTTTTTTGTGAAGCATAGTCATTATAACAGTGTAGGCTCTTCATTGGGATACTCTCTGCGAGTGGAAAACAAATACAAAAAGCATAGGTTATAATGGTGAGTGGCAAGGAACAATAGGACAGACACACAATCTGCTGTCATGATAGGAAAGGCAATGATGTAGAAGGAAGAAACTAGCAGATAAGCTCTGAAGGGAGTTCCTGTGTTTCATTTAGTGCATAAATCAAGGATTTTATTAATAAAAACCTCATATTCCTGACTTTCACTGTTCAGAGACTGGAAATGAGAAGGTGCTTACCTGTAACATCTGTTGTTAAAGTCAGCCCATGGCAGTCACGAGGTTGCCAAGTCTTATGATTTTTATCATGATAGCCGATGCTTTTCTTAAAAGCCCCAACTTCTTGATTAAGGTTATTGTCTAAGAATCTTAGTTTTCATGTAAAATATGGTGGGTTTCTGGCTTACACATTTGCAGAGAAATCTAAGATACCTTTGAAGCATGGAGCTCCAACAACATAACAGACAACAGGCCCCCAAATGCACTGTTTTCTCTCTCTCACTTAAGCTATTCTCATGAATTTGGGGACCTGGTTCCTGAGATTTGGACAAAGGTTGGCAATAATGTTTCACTTATGCGAGAGGCACCACAGGCAGCCAGCATACAGAGCCTCTTTGACCTTAGTCCTGAAAAGGCCTCAAAAGGCTTTTGTGGATTTATGCTGAGGGGAGATTGGACACTAATTCTGGTAGCTCACTTGGCCTGCTAGCAGATATCATGCCATTAGGAAGGCAGTCTTAAGAGAGAGAGATGTTCTAGGGAAGCATTTCTCAGTGGGTCAAAGGAAGGTCCACACAGGTTTGTGAGAGAGCTAAGTCTTAGAAAGGGGCAGGTTTTAAAAATCCAACACATGGAGAACAAGGAAATATGTATCTCAGGACAAAACAGCCAGCTATTAGATGCAATTCCAGAGCTGATGCTTTCTCCACCCTGTTGTAAGGGAGCTCTGTGAAGCTAGGACCCAGAACAATGGAAGGAGGTACCAAAGGAGCATGGAAACAGGGAGCGCGCTCTTTTGTGACAGTCCTATTGGCAGAGTAGGCACTAGAGTAGTCTGTGTATCATGACAGCTACTGAAGCTTAAGTCAGCATGTCCAAGACACCTTTCTAGGGACTGGCAAAGCTGACGGTGCTCTGGTATGACAGTGTATTTGCTGGCCTCTCCCCAGTCCTGTGCTGGACACAAAAATCTAAATAGGATCTGGTAGATGCCTTTCAGGACTGGAAGATGAAGGACTTCTTGAGAACAGGGCTGTCCTGTCTGAGGTGGGACTTAGCCTAAATATGTATCTCTTAGTTTACTGGTCTCAGAGACCAAGTATGCCTGTATCTTCAGACATCTTTTCCTGAGATGCTGATGGGTGAAAACCTTGCAAATAACTTATTGGATGCGGGTAGAGGTGATACTTCAAAACACAGTGGATATCAAACATGTGCCTCTCCACCACTGGAAAGGTATGGGGCATGTCTTGGGCTATTCTTTCTAGGGTTCATACTGCACATGTTTTTAATGCAGACCTGGGTCTTGAGACTCTAGGAGAAATTCCTGATGAATTTAAAACACTTCCTCCCACAGAGTTATACTATGCTCAACTAGTTGTAAAAATTCACAGATCAGTTCTAAATAGAACATAGGAGGTTATACCTAGAGTTGATGGACATGAGAAAAACATCTCTTTGCTCCCAGTAATGGCAGAGAAAAAACTGGGAGACCTGGTAGGGGGTGTACTTCCTTATATAAACTGATATATTTGATATTGGCCCTGATCACTTTCACATACTCCAAATGCTCCATTTATACTCCAATTCTGATCTATTAGCCCTTGCAATTCCCTACCTGTTCATCCCTCCACTCACCTTCAGGGGCCTAGTTATCCCACCACATCACCTTCAGTTCATCCCCCATCCACTTGTCTAATTCTCCACTTGCTCACCCAGCCAGTCACCACCTACTCTTAGTCTCACAACTCCACTTCCTCCCTCACTATCCTTCCACCATCCAGTCTGTTACTGTACTATCCATTCACCAGTCCCACTGAAGAGTTGCCCTCTCAGCTGTCTGTTTATCCATGGAACAGCAGAGAGAGGAAGAGAGTAGAGGAAAGTGGAAAGGAAGGAGACAGAGGACAGAAAAGTGATAGGGCTGAAAGAGGGCAGGGGAGAAGTGGTGATGGGAAAGGAAGGGAAGGGAAGGGAAGGGAAGGGAAGAAAAAAAAAGGAGGTAAAGAATTGGGAATTCACCTTGTTCTTCTCCAACCACAGAGGCCAAGCAGAGTGCCAGCACCACAATGCAGAATTCCCTCATGGTCACATGTGCCGGCACACACAAGTTGGACCCTGATTCAAGAGTTAGCGCTCTGTGCTTCTGACCTGCTATTCTGGTGCTCACCCACGCTTTCTAGTCCTTCTGTGTTGCCTGAAGGACAAGGAGGCAAAATTCTTGTGAAACGATGACTGATACTGGAGTCTTCTCTGAAATGTAAAACATCACCCGCTCCCCCTGCCCTGTCTTGAGTGGACCTTTCAAAAATATACACTGTCCGTCCTGGAAGAGTGAAGTCCTCACCTTTTTGGGTGGTTGCACAGAGAACTGAAAATAAGCTGTGCTCTGCTCATAATATGCAAGGATTTCCTATAACTGCTTTGACAGCAAGAAGCAACTGTTATCCATGGAAAGGGGGATTCAGTCTCCACATTCGCTCCTCCTTCAGCTCCCCACAACATACAATAGACTACTCATCAACGGGCAAGACATGTGAGAACCACCTTGAAGCAGTGCCCACTGGAAGCTTTAAACCACAGAAACAATCCTAGTGAATCCTTATTTTCTTTTTCAGGGGTGAATGCAGAGATTCAAAGCTGAATTCAGTGCTGCCAAGACCTTGAGCCATAGTCTCTGCAGATGTAACTCAATTAAAATGGATAGAGTTGAGCTACTAATAATTTTAACTCTGCATGGCTGCCAGCTAGAGTCTAACGGAGTCCCTGAGCACAGCTACAGCTGGGCTTCTTGTGCCTGGGAACATGAACTTTCCTGCCTCCAGAGAACATAGAAAAGGAGGCCCAGCCCACCCAAAATAACTTACAGCTTCACGAAACCATTTCATCAGGTAATATGCTGCTTAAAGGACTCCTACGAAATCATGACTCAGAAGACATCCGATGAGACAGCTGACTCTAGTGGCTCATGACTTGTTTGGATGGGTTCCAGTTTACCACTTACCTCTATCCCAATGCTGGCCCAGCTCTCTTACCTGAGCCAAGAGCTGTCAGAGCACTTGGGCAGATGACCCCCTCTGTCCTCACCCACCAGTAGCTTCAGCTTTCTGGATGCAGGAACCAGCACCAGGAATGACACTTCCCAAAACGGGACCGTACACCTAGGAAATATACCTGAAACGTGTTCCTTCCCACCTCCTTTTTTGCACTGATTCAGGCTGGAACTTTGCTGGCTGTGCATAGCCCAACTATTTTTTACCAGAGCAGACACCGCCTTTATTACCACTGAGTCACAAGTGCTTGAACTTCAACTTCCTATTTCTACTGTGTTTCAAATGCTCCAAGCGCCTGCTCAGTTGTATCTGAGAGGAAGAGGAAGCATTTTTTTTCATTCATTACACTTAACTCTTTTATTATTATTACTATTATTTAAACAGTTTTCAAGGACTAGGGCTTAGAATTTTGTAGAAATCAGGACTAACTCACTGGCACCAGAATCTGTCCATGTGTACCCATCTCCTACCCCCGCAATATTGCTAGGAAAATGTGGGAGAAGAGCAAATGCTGAAAGAAAAGCATGTCACTTATATGGTAGTCAAATCCCCAGGAAAAGGTTCTGGCTATATACAAAAAATACATAACTGACAATAAAAATGAAAACTTCACCATTGTCTCTACCCATTCAACTGCATCTGGGCCACTGTTGTGTACACTTGGAAGTCCTCCTTGGGTGCCCTTATAACCAGAGCCACATAGGTGGAGAGAGAAAATGCTCAGCTGGTAAATGCTGCTGCGGGTTGGGCACTGTGCCTCACTGGCTCTGCCTCAGCAGCCACACAATGCCACGTGCCTCCTGCATGCTAGCTGCACCCAGGCCCCTGCCCACCCAGTGACAGGAGACATGTGGTGTTGCATGGCTGCTGGGGCACTGGCAGTAAGGCACAGAGCCCAGCCTTCAGTGGCAGCCAGCCTCTGCCCCATGCACAGATCCAGGGGGGACGTGCCCCCCATGCCTGCCCTGGGGGTACACAGAGTGGAGGGAGCCCCCCCTGCCTCTGGACGAGTTGTCTGGGCTCTGACCGTCCTATGACCCACCCCGAGGCCCTGCTCACCTCAGCCCCTACCCCACTCCCTCCCTCACCACAGGGGGCCTCAATCTTCCCCTTTCCACCCCTTCCATCCCCCTCCTTCTCCCCTGCACACTTACCTGCTGGGCACTGCTCCACACACAGCGGGGCCAAGCTGAGTTCCTGGCTGCCTGCAGGCTCTGGCAGCTCATTTGTCTCTGTGCCCCTCTCTCCCTCTGCTGCAACCACCTGAAGCCTAGGTGTGCCTCCCCTGGGGCCTGAGGGGGGCCCAGCAGGGAGGTGGCTGTTCTGGTCTCTACTTAGGAAGACGGAGGCAAAGAAATCATTAAACATGTTGGCTTTGTTGTCTGGTGCGATGACCGGATTTCCCAACGCGTCCTGCAAGGGCCCCACGTTACCCGGAACCTTCTTTTTACACCCCTATGTATTTAAAGAAGGACTTCTTATTGTCCTTAATCT
>NW_017728931.1:50777742-50778999 GCF_001723895.1 Crocodylus porosus | reverse complement strand
GGAGGTCTGTAGTAGACCCCCCGTTAAGTCTCTTTCCCTTCGACTGCCTTGTACTTTAACCCAAAGCACTTCAGAGTGCCCTTCCTCTGACTCCTTGCTAACTGATGAGGATGTGTATTCCTCCTTGATATAGAATGCCACTCCCCCACCTCTCCTTCCTATCCTGTCCCTCCTGTACAGCCTATAGCCCTCGACATTCACCGCCCAGTCATGCGTTGAGTCCCACCATGTTTCAGTGATCCCCACTATGTCTGGGCTGGTGTCAGCTAGCAGCAGGGTGAGTTCTTCCTGCTTGTGCCCTAATATGGGTGCATGTGTAGCCTGTGATGCTTTATTGCGGAGCTAATTAACTAATTAACAGAGTCAACTCCCTCTCCTCCCCCATTCCCATGTGCCATTCCCATGTGCCATTCCACCCACCCCACCAGTCTGAGTTCACCAACCAGGCCTGCCCCCAAGGCCCTTAGCTCTAGGTCAGCTGCTCCTAGGCACAGAGTCTTCACATGCACCTGGGACTATCCTGGCTCAAACTGCTGCAGTCCTGGGTGCACACGAAGATGCAGCATCTGGGTGGAGCTGACTCTAGTGTGAACTGTGCCAGCCTGCCAAAGCTTATTCAGGTGCATTAATACCACATATGCATGTGCCCAGTTTGTCCACAGTCAAAATGTAGACTGCCTTTAATTCCCCAAAGGTGGTCATTCTTTCCACATCTCACTAAACCACACCTGACATGGTTCAGCTTGCTTTATAAATAGATGTGGGAGCTGAAAATCAGATAATTTCCCATCAGGTGTGGAGATGAAGAACAAGTTCTTTGCTGTAGGAACAGATCTTTGCTGTTTTGTTCTCCAGAACACTGCAGACACTTCCTGAGGTATGGTGAGTGAGTAGCACAATCAACTTGGATCTTCTCTTGGTAAAAAACACAGGCAGAGAATAGTCCACAGGTCATTATCTAGAAGTAGTTTTGGATTCTTCAGTATATTTTCCAGGGCTTTGCAGCAATTTGTTGCCTGATGTTGGGTGTTAGTGTGCTGGATAAAACTGGTGGCCAGTTAATATTTGATGGGTACATACACACAGAGATACCTCTCATAATTTGGCTTAGTAAACATCAGTTAATAGAGCGCAGCAAGAATTCAGCCAAACTGGCACACAATATTTCATAGACATAGATTTCATAGACATTAGGGCTGGAAGGGACCTCGGGAGATCATCGAGTCCAGCCCCCTGCCCAAAGGGCAGGAAGTCAGC
>NW_017728931.1:50776314-50777731 GCF_001723895.1 Crocodylus porosus | reverse complement strand
GTGGAGCCAAGGCCACAACTGGGCAGTTTGGCCAAGAGGTGATCATGGGATACCAGATCAAAAGCTTTTTTGAAGTCAAGATATATGACATCTTACAAGGTCCGTTCCAGCCCTAAACTTCTGTGAACCTGTGAATCCCTTTAACTTTGCCAACTTTTCATATCCTGCAATAAAATAGCATAGGGCTTATTTTACCTGTGCACCAGGGGGATCAGGCAAATTTGCCTATCAAGCTAATCCTGCTCGTGGGTTCATGATTAACTTTTAGGAGGTGAGGATGTTTCAGAGGGGTGCCATGGTAGACAAACATTAACAGACTACTGAGAAGAATTTAACATTCCTTCCTTCCTTCCATGTTCCTTGTTTGTCCCATTCCCATTCTGAATCTTGCCACTACCAAGATCCTGGGCTCTCTGGGGCAGTGACAGCTCTTTTCTACGTGTCTGTGAAATGCATTTGCTCTTAGATTCCCAGTGATTTCAACCATTTTTGGAGTATCTGCTCATGAACAATTAGAAGCATAAATAAGTATAAGAAATGAATCACTGTTGTGATTGTTAGAGAGCACAGAAGTGGTAGAAGATAGGTAGAAGAAAACTGAAGAGAAGAGAAACTAGGTAGATAAATCTATCCAAGGATGCCATAGAGTTTCACATACATTTTCCAAAAGCTGGCCCCTGGGTTAAACTATGAAGAGATGCCAGAGTCTAGGATGGGCACACAAAGACCCCAGTGGTGAATTATCAGATCTTTGTCTCATTTTCAGATCATGGACATTGAAAATATCACCTGAGTCTCTTCCAGGAATGTGTTATTCATTTAAATGTGCATAGATCAGTGATTCTCAACCAGATTGTTACAGCACTCTTGGGTGCCACCAGATCCTTTGAAGGGTGCTGCAAAGCATGAGAAGATAATCCAGGTGTGAGGATATAAGCAGATAATTGCAGGCTCAGGCTTGACTGTGTTTATTGACCCCCTACCTGGCCCAGCTGCAGAAAGGTAAGCACTGTAATGCATCGTTTTTGAAACTGGGTGCCACTCAAGTCATAAGAAGGGATGCCTTGAATCCAGTGAGGAGTGCTTCAGATCCAAAAAGGTTGAGAACCACTGGTATAGAAGTATGAGCTAGAACCTTCCCATATGCAAAATGGGAACAAGGGGAGGGCTTCCAGCACATTATAAGATTTTTAAATCTGAGAGACTGTTTTATATCTGTCTGTACAGCACCGACTATACTAATGGCATGATAGAGTTAATAAAAAAAAGGCATACAAGAAATCATATAGCAAAGCATATAAATATTTGCTTCCTTTTAACACATTCCCTTGTTTTCCACTGGACTTGCAGAATCCCTTGTCAGATTCTGACAAGCCTAGCCTAATAAAGCATTGAGATTTTATAGGTATGTATACAA
>NW_017728931.1:50769079-50773085 GCF_001723895.1 Crocodylus porosus | reverse complement strand
TTGGTCCTGGTTTTCCCCTGTGGTGCTTTGGTGAACAGTGGTTCACCTAGCCCCTGATGCCCTCCCCTCATATATTTGCAAGCTGCCACCAAATCCCCCTGAAGACTTCTCTTTTCTAGGTTGAACAGTCCCAAATCTGTGAGTCTTTCCTCCTATGGCTTGCTCTTCAGGCCTTTAATCATATGAGTGGCTCTTTTCTGGACTCTGTCAAGCTTCTTTTAAGTTGATACATCAACTTAAAATCAAACTCTGCTGAGAATTTTGTTTCTGGCTATTGTTACAATTAACCTCTAAAAGAACCAAAAGAAAATGGGGGGAGAAGAAGTGAGGTGCACAAGGACACTGTTCTTTTCATTTTTTTTCAATTTTCTTACTTTGTGCATGACCGATTTCACCATTTCTTCAGTACATTCATTTAATTAATCAGTCTCTCGTGTCAGTTGTTTGGGTTCCACAAAAGATAATAAAAACACATATTTATTAAGATAGGAAGATGTGATTCTAAAGCTATAAAAAGTCAAAGGAATTTGCTTTAAAAATATGACTGGATTTCATTTTCATGGTACCTCTAAGAGCACACATGCAATCTTCAAAAACTGTTAGCTGACGAACATGCATTACAATATAGTCTCTAGTTACATGATTGCATAGAATGTTGCATGTATAGTAGGGCTGGGCGAAGCTTTGGGTGGTGATTCAATTCGGAGGAGATTTGGCCCAATTCGTGGCCAAATCTCCAAATCCGAATCGAATTTGGGGACCAATTTAAAGGTCCAAATCAATTCAAAGCTCTCCAAAGCTTCAGGAAAGATTCAGAGAGCTTTGATGATTTGGGCAATCCCCCATGGCTGCAACAGGGAGCTGCAGCCACCCCAAGCTGGTAAGTACTCGGGGCGGAGGAGGAGGGGCTGGGGGAGGGGATCATGGGGAGACCCCTGCCAGCCCTCCTGACCCTTGCCTCCCCTGCCCCAGCTCAGTACTTTAAAAAAAGCCCCGGTGCTCACCAGGTGCTGGCGGGCAGGGGGGCAATGCCCACTGCCCCCACTGCCCTGTACTGCATGGGGGGCTCTGCACGAGCCCCCCAACCCCCCCACAGCTGCCCAGCCTGAGCCAGCTCTGAGCCTTTAAGAAAAAAAAAGAAAAAAAAGGAGAAAACCCCAGGACTTACTGCTCCTGCGGCAGTCTCAGGGATTCAGGGGCTCATGCAGAGCCCCCCACATGGCGTGGGGCAGTGGGGATCACCCGCGCTGGTAGGAGCAGTGAGTCCAGGGGTTTTCTTGGGGGTTTTTTTCTTAAAGGGCCAGAGCTAGCCAGGGCAGGGCACCCATGGTGGGGCTGGGGGAGCAAAGTGTGTTGGGGGGGGTTGGGAGGTTCATGCAAAGCCCCCCACACAGCATGGGGCAGTGGGGGGCAGCGGGGATTGGCCCCTGCCCAGCACCACCTGCTGAATCGGGACTTCTTTTTCCAAAGAGCCGGGAGCTGGGGCAGGCGGAGCAGCCATTGCTGGGCTGGGAAAGCAAATGGGGGATGGGCCTGGCCTGGCTGATTCAGCCAAATCAAATTGGGACACCGATTTGACTCACCAGATCCAATCACTGTCCCCTGAAGCAGCCGAATCCAAATCTGAAGTGAATACTAGCCGCTTCGCATAGACCTAATATATAGTCTCACAGGGATATACAACTGATGTATAGCAATGAAAGAAGTTTACTTATATGGTGCAGTCTTTGATCAGAAGGAAAACTAGTTTTCAGTTGCAGAGTTACTCTAAATATTATTGCAAGAATTTTTTTAATAACTTATTTTCTCCTGAATGGATCAACAGATTTTGCTCAGGCAGACAAAGCATGGAAAATCCAGCCCCAGATTGCCAATTTCACAACATGTTAAGCAACTGAAAGACAGGAGCGAGAACATTAACTCTGGTGTAAAATCAACTCACTGAAGGACTCAAAATAACAATGATGTATTGATACTTGTGCTACATGAACCAGCGTGCAAGCATCAGAAAGAAGGGGTGGTGAAAGAAAGGGAAGTGAAATTTGGGCAAGCAATTACATCAGTCAAAGAATTACATCAGATGAAGCATCCCATAAAACACCACAGTATAAGTGCGTTGGTACAGTTAGAAACACTGTCACAAAAAACACATTTAAGGAAAAACTTTGAATTCTTTATTTTATTTTATTCTAGGGAATTGAAAAACAAACCATGACGCAGCAATATGTTTCTTCAGTGCGTCCAAAGAAACTGGTTTCCCAACATAACTCCTGCCCACAGAAATAACAGCTCCATCCAGAGGAACCGGCAACAAGACATTCATCCTATCCTGTCAAAGATGAAAAGAAAGCATCTGCGGGGGAAACAACTGTCATAGGAAGCAAAGCTCAGATCATTAGAGCAGGAACCTGGGAGTTAGGACCACTAAGTTCTATCTGTAGCTCTGATACCAGCTTGTTTCAAGCAATTTCACCGTTCCGTGCCTCAGTTTCCCCATCTTTAAATACAGGTAAATAGGAATGCTGGGAGACCAAATGAGCTAGTTAAATACAAGTCCTCTGCTGAAAGGCACTACATTATTATGTGTTATTTTTTTTCATTCCATACTGGAAACACCTTAATCCACTTTCTTTCCAAATAAGAGGGATGCCTGAAGGCTACCTAATTGCTTACCCCAAATTTCCTCTGCATTTTGTGTAGGTATATACAAGTCCAACAATCTAAGATGATGCATGTAGAGAGTGGGGAAGAGGTAGCTGCTCTACAATACAAGCATTCTCTCTCCACGTATGTTGTTTCTGAATCACCAGTATCTCACCCCAGACAGCTGCTGGGGGAGCATTTTTAGTTTATACAGTTTTAGAGAGGGGAATATGAAGTTCTACAGACAAGATGAAGGGAAGGGGTACAGTCATCTGTGAGGTACCTCTCCCTGGGAATCATGACATATTAATTCCTGGTTCCTGAACAGCACCAATTCCAGGACTGGTATTATAGACACTGAAGTCATCCTTGTTGGTGATGTGTAACTTCCAGGGGAACATATGCTTCTCAGAGGGCCTGTTTCTGCTCTGATACACCATGAGTTCAACATCCTGGTCAGAAAGCAGCCGAATCATGTCACCACTAAAGTCCCGGTAATTCAGAACAATATCTTCATGATCAAATTCCCGCCTGGGGAAGGAAAAATGGATTAAATTCTATTAACTTAATGCCAGGAAGTTACTGAACAATTAATAATGTACTAGAGACCCCTGCCCTCTACCTGGAACTCTAGAGGGATAGAAGCACACCCACTTTTCAGGGCTATTTAAGTCTTCCTATACCAGTGAATGAGATTTCAAAAACAACAACATTTTGCATTTGTATAATACTCTGCATGGGGTATATCATGCAAAGTACCATACTCCACTTTGACACTATCCAGATATGGAGAAAAGCATGGTTTGAATTATGGGGGACCTCGGAGGGGGGAGAAAATCATTTGAAAGTCATAACCTGAGTGGTCTCTGATTTTATTAGGGCATTGTGGTGGGCAGCCCAGTTTTTTTTGCAGACCCGCCCCCAAGAGTCAAAATGTAATTTGAACCCTGGAGAAAAGACCAGGGTCACTTTCCCCACCCCTTGTACAGATGACCCACAGAGAGCAACATCCAAGACAATGACTTGTTGATAATGCTATCAGCAATGTTTCTCACTAGGGAGGTTTTGTAGTGTTTGACTGCCAGTAGGCAATAGTGTTTTCAAACATCATTACAGAGTGCCAGATCATATGCTAAAGAAAGATGAATGGGAAATCATGTTAGTCAGAGGACGGGGGAGTAGGTATGCCTAGTGCATATCTCTGTTATTCAAAATTATTTTATAGATTTCATAGGCATTAGGGCTGGAAGGGACCTCAGAAGATCATCAAGTTCAGCCCCCTACCCAAAGGGCAGGAAGTCAGCTGGGGTCATAGGATCCCAGCAAGATAAGCATCCAATTTACTCTTGAAGGTGTTCAATGT
>NW_017728931.1:50751998-50768319 GCF_001723895.1 Crocodylus porosus | reverse complement strand
TGTCCACATCATTAATGAAGATGTTGAACAATATGGGTCCAAGGACAGAGCCTTGGGCGACCCCACTGGTCACAGGACACCACGACGATTGACATCCGTCAAACACCACCCTCTGGGTCTGACCATTGAGCCAATTTCCCAGCCAGCGGATCATGGTGGACCCAACGCCACAATTGGCCAGTTTTGCTGAGAAGTAATGCTTCTTCAATTTCTCCTCTGAAAAGTTGAACAATGCCTGTGGTAGACTTGCAACACTATGGAGTGAACTAATGTGGGCAGAGACTTGCTCAAGTCTTCCTCAGAAAAGATGCAATCCCAAATGATAATGAATAATGCTTGTGTAACATTACCGTCATTTTTGTACATGGTCACAATGCACAGCTCAGCATAGGCATATCTATAATGTTAATGCCTTCTTCCTCTTGTGCAGATGAATGTTCTGGCAGAATGCTGCCATTCCTAGCCTCTATACACAAGGGCCTGCATAGCAGGGGGAAGTAAGAAAAGTATGACTAATAAAGGGAGCTGGCCCATCCCAGTAGACACACAGCAGTCAGATCCTGATACAGACTTTACTTAAGTGTTGGAGTGGGGAAGCTGCTCTGTGCATAGGGACGAATCATTACCACATATATGAATGACTTTCAGAAGGAGTCCACCTACCCTGAAAGGCTGGGTACAAATCAGACTCTCTTATAAGAGTGGGATCAGACTGGAGGAAGGTCCACCTCAGAGCTTTTATTTTTAAAGTTCTCTGACCCCAAAAGCACTTGAGTGAAGTAACTGTGGTTAAGAACTTGCTTTGTTGAACCCATCCTTGCTGAGCCCATTCCTTGCTTTTCCAATGCATCACCATTGAAAGGCCTAAATGAGAAGCCCAGACTGCCTATAGCCTATGGGATACTCCTGCCTATAGCCTATGGGGAGTGAGTAAAGTGTCAGGAAGGGCATTGGGAGGTCTCAAACACTACTATGGGGAGCTAAGGAGCTGCACAGTGCATCCCACATACCAAGGAAGTGTACTAGGCCAGTGGTTTCCAAACTTTTTTGATTGCGCACCCCTATCAGTAAAAAATTTTTGAGCACACTCCCCCAATATATGTATATTTATATTCGCGCACCCCTATCAGTAAAAAAAATCTGAGCACGCACCCCCCATATATGTGTATATATATAAATATAAATAGAAGTTCTAATATTTTCTTCCTGCACCCCAATGGATTGTCTTGCACACCCCCTGGGGTGTGCGCACCCCACTTTGGAGACCACTGTACTAGGCAATCAGGTCCCCTTAAAACAGACTGGTATCTATTCAGAGTGGTACTGGGTGAAACAGTAGCAACTACAAAGTCTCTGGGGTATCTGGGCAGATTGTTTTAAATCCAGAACACTGGGATGGCTGGACAATGTAACACAGCCAGGACTGAAAGAAACTCAGGATATATGCCTGAGTGAATCTCTGAATCAATACTGAATACAACTCCCTCCATCTGCACTGTACCTCATTAATTCCATGAGGTCTTTGAACAATGGGATGCTGCTCAGATCCTCTTCCACTGCTATGTCTCTAGAAGATGAACAAACATTATTGTTTCATGTAATTAAAACAGAATTACAAACATCTTTCCAGCAGTAACCTGAAGAGCATCATCTCATTACCTGATGATGCTAACAATGCTGTCCTGGTAATAACAGCGCAGACGATTGATAGTATTTTCTTCTTCTGGTAAATCTTTAATGACCTTCACAAAAGCACATGGGAAAATTCCAGTGGCATCATAGACAGTTCCCTGGAACAAGAGAAAGGGTACAGACTGAAGAAGAGTGTATTATTTTTACTAAATTTGATTGGCTGTGGAAACTGAAGCCATTTCTTAGAGATGACAATCAGAATTATCTCAATATGATCATTAAAGGAGGAATGCAATAGAAATAAGCTGATTGTATACCTATTGCATTGGATAGTCAAATACAGAGGAACAGGAGCAGTGAATAATATGCACAAATCAGATATTTACCCTCAAGGACTGTCCTGTTTGAGAAAGCAGATACCAGTATCAGCAGACATACCGAATGCCCTTCCTCACTGTCTCTTAGAATATTGCCCAAGTCCTTTGTTAATAGGTCATTCTGGGTTAGCATGAAATACAGAGTGAACATGTCTACACACGCATTTATGCCAACTTAAAGTTATTATACGGTAACTTACTGTGCAGTAAGCAGGAATAGCCTGGGATCTACACGTGCAGGCATTATAGCACATCAGCACTGCGTGTGGATTGACTTGGGACTAAAGCTAGTCCCAAGTTGGTCCACACACACCGTGTTACTGCACAGTAAAGCATTTATGTGTGCATTACTGCATAGTAACTAATCGGGTATAAGTTTGAAGATGTAGGTATCAAATTTATGCTCAAGTCAGCGTAAGTCACCATATTTACTGCACAGCATGGGCATGAACGTGTAGACGCATGCCCGTACTGCACAGTCACTTTCGTTACTGCACAGTAAATGCACATGTGTAGACATGCCCAGTATATCTCACAAATATAACTAATCATATGAATTCAGAACTAGAGTTCCCATGTCTTTTCTGTGGATCTTCTTCATCCTGCAGAATGTAAAGGACATTACAAGAAAAACAGGTGTGAGTAAAAGCCAAAAGACAGAGGAAAGAAAACCAGAAAACAGAGCCCAAGAAGGGAATAACCTGGAATTTTGAGTCAGAGACTTGTGTACTCTGAGCCTAATGTCTAAATGTATGATGTGGTTGCCTGCAATGGCACTCAGTGACCCACTAGGCCCCTTCCAGTCCAGTGCTCTCTATTCTTACGTTCCCTGACAAGTCAATAACCCTAGTACATAGGAATTTAGAACTTGAAGGGACATCTGCCTCAGGTAATACTGTTATTGCTGACAAATGTGCAACACTTAAGGATGCACAAAAACATTCATTCTGATCCCTGCTACAGTCTAGTCACCAAATATCCCCTAATGCAGAGGTAGGTAATTATTTGGGCCTGATGGCCACATAGGCTGTTTTGGTGAGCTGCCATGGGCTGGGTCAGCACCCCTCCATCTGGCAACAACTCACCAAAACTCCCTATGTAGGATGGGGCCCTGGGCAGCAGTGTTCAGGGGTGGGATGGGCAGGCATGCGTTCCATGGGCAGAGGTGATCACAGCCCTGCCCTTCCCTGACCATGCGCTGTCACTGCCCCATGATCCCACCGCAGGCCCTGGACACAGCTCCCCACCCACCCACACACCCTGCCCATTCAAGTCCATAGAGCTGTGTCCAAAGCCAAGGCTGGGATCTTGGGGTGATGACAGTGCATGGCTGGGATAGAGCTGAAAGCAACCACTAGGCCTCGCTGGGGGGGGCCACAGTGTCCATGAGGATGAGAGGAGGGCTGTGAGTACTATGAAGGAGACTCGGGAGGCTGACCATGTGTCACCGCCGAGCCCAGCAAGTGGGAGGACCTTAGCCTCCTTCACCTCTCCCCTTGCCCATCTCCCCAACCCAGGGTGTGCAGCCTGCAGATGGAAGAGGGAGGGGGGAAGCTCTGGAGGTGACTCCACATCCCACCACACATGCAGAAGCACAGACCAGGACCAGACCAGGGCTGGGGGAGGTGGAGCAGCATGGGGGCAGCAGCAATGGCAGAAGCCCTGGTGAGGGCACTGCATGTAAGCCTTGAAGAACAGAATTAACACAATATAATATCATGCAGCAAGCATCATAAACATATCAGTGAGGGTTAATAAGGAAAAGAAACTCAACCCAAAAAAGGCTGTTGCAAATACACAGCCTGCCCTTACCTGTGCACAATAACATTTCAAATTCCCTGTCATCTAAACTATAGCACATTCTCAAAACTCAGACTCACTTCAATCCTGGGTTATTGCAAGCCTACCAACCCAGAGTAAAAGCCACTCAAGTGTTCAAGTCAGGAAGCTGAAACCACTTTCTCTAGCTTCAACTACTGTCACCAGATCCTGCCTTCTCTATCAGTAAAGTCAAGAAGGCCTACACCACCAAAATTTCCCATATATGCAAATAACATACAGCATTACAAAGTTTCCTTTCAAGCCCCACATGGACGTACCAAACTCATAAAACCTCAGACTACCTGCTCTGGTTACTACTCCATGAACACACCTATCCTATCCTGTTACCTTTTCCATAAACTCATCAAGCTCCATCTATTTAGATTCCTTGCCAGCAGTACCCTATCCAGAGGTCATTCGGGAACATCTTTCCCCTGCTAGTTAGAAACCTTCTGATTTCCTGTTTAAAATCATCAGTGAACAATCTGTACTTAAATGTTATCTTGTACCAATACAATCCTTTAATTGACATAGTTCTTCACCTTCCCTGGTATTAAGCCCCTGGAACACATTTATAAAGAATAATCATATACACAGATACAAATTAGAGAATGGCTGCTTAGGCTGCAGTATTTCAGAAAAACACCTTAGGGTCACAGTGGACTGCAGGCCAAATGTGTGTCAACAGTATGTTCATGTTGCAAAACAGGCTGCATTAACAGGAGTGTTACCTGTACATCAAAGGAAGTGATTGGTCCACTTTGAAGCCTCACCAGGAAGCCTTGACTCCAGCAGAAAGCAACAGAACTGATTAGAGGTCTAGGAAACATGACATATGAGGAAAGCTAGAAAGCTGAGATTAGTCAGCCTGGAAAAGAGACAGCAGAAGGGATTTAATGAGAGTGTTCAAATTCCTGAAGAGTGATTATAAAGAGGATGGTGACACACTATTCTGTGTGACCACAGGGAGCAGGACAAGAAGTAACAGTCTTAAAGTGCAACCAGGGAAATTTAGACTAAAGATTAGAAATAACTTTTTCACTATTAGGACAGTTAAGCACTGGAAGAAAATCTTCATCCTTGGAAGCTTTTAAGAACAGATTAGCAAACCGTTGGATGAGATGGTTTAGACAGGCATGATCCTGGTTGGAGTAGAAAGCTGGACTAGACTTCTAGAGGTACATTTCAGCATTATGATTCTATGACTTAATATACTCCCATCCTTCTTTTGCTACGTTAAACAACTCAATTTCATTTCATCTTCTTATAACAGGCTCTGTATTCATCTAACCCATCCTAGTAGCCCTTCTCTGCACCTGTTTCTAATTTTTTTTTTCTATCACAAGTGACTCAGACACATTACTCTAACTGAGGCCCTACTAGCGTTTTTATCCATGGTCCTAATGCAGTCCTACCTCCAGCCAGTCTTTGTTGATCCTGCTGAGAAGATAGATCAAATCACCTTTCTTAAAATTCAGCTCCAATGTATTGGTTGCTGAGAAATCAAACAGTGCCTAGGGAAAACAGGCAACATTTTAAAAATTAACTCATCAATTTATTAAACCAAATAGTGCTTTTCTCCCCCAGTTTCATCAAGAAAAAGGTTTCTTACCTGTAACCCACATGGTACATTCCCATGGCTGCGAGCCCAAATCAGCTGACTGGGCTCCTAGATACAGAAGGACATGGTTCCCCCCCATGGTTGGGAGCCCCATCAGCTGGCAGGTCTTCCAGTGACAGGGGCACATCCCACTGCTGGGAGCCCCAGCCTGACCACATATTCAATTAATGGTGTGATAAGAACCAGCTACGAAGTTATTACACATTTTTGTGTAATAGGTTTGTGCCTTATTGCTTATCTTGTCATGCCATTAATTGCATTAGTATGTGGCCAGGTAATAATTTGAGATGTGATTAACTGATTAATTACATCTCATGTGTAATGTGTGCCAGGATCCTCAAGGATAGATTACCTTACACAGTGAGAAGGTAAGCTATCAAAAGGAAGATCTTCTAGATGAGACAATGGTGATTAAAATGCAGTTGTAAGGGGGGGACCCCAAAGAACGTTCCCCAGTTCATAATACAATGGCTTCATTAGTCTTGTAAGTACCATACACAAGTGATACAAAGGTGGTTCTTCTCATGGTGAAGAATAGACATCTGCTGTTCTCTTGCTAAGGCTTATATACTTCTTTTTAGTTGCCTTTCTAAAAGCTATTTATACAGCATGTAACATATTGGTAGCTCTAGTAACTATTAATAAAAAGAGTACAAATGACATTGAAAAAAATGTTTGATCCAGGAGCTGCTTTTTCTGGGCAGTAAAGGGAATTTGAAGCCTCTGTGGCCATGTTTCTAATAGCCTTGCATGAACCAGTCCTATCTACCAGATAGCAAACCATGGCCCAAGTTCTGCTCTGAAATAAAGTTCCACCTATTACAGGATATATATATATAAGATGAATTCTGCTACTACAGCCCATGATATTTCCACTTGGTGCTGAGCAAACTGAACCCTCCTTTTCCTTGTCTTGCAGGACCCAGTTGGCATATCTACACATGCAATTAATTTGAAGCAATAAGCTACATATTGTACCCAAGTTTATTGCTCCCAAGCACCATGTTTACACACTTGCCCAGAACCACAGCATGTTGAGCCAGGCTGGAGTAGCCCCAGCCAGCAGGGGACCCTGGTGGTCAACCTGCCAGTCCAGGGCTGCTCCCACCCAACTCAATGTGCTGTGGCAGGGCTCGCTGGGGCATGAGGGTGTTCCAGGGCAGGGTTAGCCAGTAGGTAGCCCCCATGCTGTAGCACCCTCATGCCCCAGCCTGCCCTGTCAGTGTCTACATGTGCACTGCTTTGCAGTAAATAACTCTGCAGTACGATGGTGCTTGTTTTACAAGTACTATCATACAGAGGAGCTTATTAGTTTACTGTGGCCTAATAGGGCTGCACATGTAGACAGAAAGACTTTACTGCAGAGCTAATTAGGAAGCTCCATAGCAAATGTCTCTTGTAGACATGCCCCAAGGGTAGCAGCCTATCCCCATCCTGGATCAAACTAAGAAGATCACTTCCCTTGATCTTCTATACCAGTGCGATATTCCTTCAGTCCATTCCTTCACCTCACACTGCTCAACCCTCTTTCCCTCTCCTGCTTTGGAGTAAAAAAAAATCTCTTTCCATGCTTATTCCATTTTTCCTTCTTTTCCTATTACACAGACACTCTTAAGGAAAGATGTCACCAAACAGAGGGCTTAGTGAAAATACAGCCTTATACATAGCCTTCTGCATACTGCTTCAGGTACCTACCTCAGCCCGTGGGGCAGCCATGCGGTCAAAGGTAGGCACTTGGGGTGAAATGCTTTTGCTGAGAAGAAAGGAGACAACAGGAAGGTATCAGAAAAAGGAGACAATCAGCACAATCTCTACTTGCTCATCATCTAAGCCAACAGCCAGCAACATTTTCTGGCAGCCAACCAAAATGGCCCAGCTTGCATCTGAAGTTGGCCAGCGCTAGGACCCAGCCATCACTGCAAATCCTGCCACCTTTCCCCTACCTCCACCACTGCCAAACACCACTGCAGCCCATGTCTACGGGCAGGTTGCTGACCCCTGCTCTGGGAGGCAATTCCATGTGATCTAGGCCACAAACCACCTTAGAAACATCGGAGAATCTGTGTACAATATGCAAGTCAAGAAACATGGATACAAGTATGTGGCACCACATCTCATTTCCCTGTATAGTAGCAGTAAACCCTCCCTGGTAAAACCTTCTGCTGGGAACAGATGGGAATTCAAAAATTCAAACTGCATATGCATAATCCTGGGCCTCCCTTATCCAGTTTTGCTCAGCACTGCAATCACCCCCTTCAGAAGTCCCTCCATTTCTCCCTGCTATAAGCAAGGAATTCAGTTGTGCTGGGTGAGTCAAAGGACTAACACCTTGTTATCCTTGGGAAAACCGACTATTTTTAAGATAAATTCAATTTTGGCCTCTAAACATGGTGTGGCTATGCACAGAATTCCCCCACAGCTACAGCTGTCCTGTGGGGAGCAAACTTTGGCAGGATTGAGAAATTAATTCATTCCCCTCCATTTTGCGGAACAGTTTTTTCTGTGGTTTCCTAGTGCAGCTCCATAGGATAGCTCCCTGCTGAACTGAGGGGTGGGGAAAACTGAGCCTCCACACGTATTTAAGATCTGATGCAGCTCTCATTGAAGTCAACAGCAAAACTTGCATTGACTTCAGTGATGCTTTATCAAGCTCTTCATCTTGCACTGTACACCTCACATACTGCTCCCTAATGGACAGCACTGTAGAGGCAGGCAACGGTTTACAAAAGGAATCTTACATATCTCTGATATTTCCTTTTACTTAGATGGAAAAAAGTGTGGATGTTGCACAAATTTGAAGCACTGATGTTGAGAAATGTCCTCTTTTCACAATGGAAAAGGACAAAATAGCAGGCCCCAACCAACTCATTTGGGATGCACACTAGGAAACAGCAGCTTCCTCTCCCCATGGGGTTAACACCCACCCTCAAAGCGAATAACCAAAAGAAAACCCAGCAGACACTAACACTCTGCGAGTGCGCGGGCGGAGTCTTCGCAGCCTCTGAGGCATCTGTTCACAGTCAAAGGTTGACTGGTAGAAAAACAGCCGTACCTCTTCACCCAACACCACCCAGATGGGCAGGCTGAGAAGCTTCTGTAGCAGGAAAGCAAAGAATACAGAGTAACAAGTAGGCAAGAGATCTGCTCTCTGTAAATTTGCCTGGGCAAGGGAAATAGCTCTCCAATCTACAGGCCCACAAATGATATTCTTCACTGTCAGAAATCCTCTGCTAAGTGCAATGGGGTTGAGCAGCTCCCACTTCCTCCTCCATGGACTGCTGGACTTGGCTAAAGCATTGCTTCACACTTCGGCCTATGTGCCTGATTTACTACAGGAACTGTAAGTCTTTCCCTGTGTCCCACCACCACTATCACAGTGATCCTGGAGGTAGTGGAAAGCACTAACCAATGGAAGTCTTAGCTTAACCTGCAGACAAAAAAATTCTCCCCCCAGTGTTTTTGCATATTGGAGAAGCAGAGTTCAACAGAGAGAGCAAGGTGCCTTGTGCTGGGGTAGAAGCATCTAATCAAGATGTTTTGGGTAGCGCCTATCTAAAACAGCAGCTGAATATGCTCAGGGCAACCTCCCCCACTTAAGATGATGTTTACCTTCATGTAGGCATTGAGAATGGGGATCCTGCTCTCTGCAATCTCCTTTTTTGCTCCAACATAAACTTTTCCTGGAAAGCACAAAACCATTAAAAGCCACTGAAGTAAAAATGGAGACTAGCAGCTTAGAGAAAGCAGAGTGCCTGAAGCATCCAAGAAAACAAGCATGGGCTACAGGATTTCAAAACTAACCTTTCAGCATACAATGCTCCAAATTGCACTGGTGGGAACTCATCATTGGTTCCCACAGGCAACACTCCTCACTATAATGCACTCCACTATGTAAGCTGAAGGCTGAAAAAGCTAGGAATGATGTGTAAGGGGACAGGCACAGAGCTGGGTTTAGCAGTCTACCTGGCAGTATGGGAAGAGTGCAGCTGAGGATGCCTTTTTTGCTCTCTGCCCCATATCTCTCCTCTAGCTTGGCATGGAGGGCAAAAAACTGGCGATAGCGACGGCAGATCAGGTATCTGCCCCCTCCTTTCGTCTTCACCTCAATGACAAACATCTGAAAGGGAAGAGGGAAGAGAGGCCAAGGGTTATATTCAGACTTAATAGAACCTTCCAAAAAAGAATCATGAAACACACAGAGCAAAAGCTTAGCGCCAACTTCTCAGTGTCTGTGACTCTTGTCTGGGCCTAGAGTAGAGGCAGTCTCAAATTAAGAAGCCAGCACATTCTGAATGCTATAAAATAATAGTAATAGCCCCAGGGTTTATTTTGCATATTTTCCCATGTCTCCTACAAGTTGAGTCACCATGTGCGCTTCCTTCTATATAATCTTGTGAACAGCAAACTTAAGAGGATCTGATGTTTCTACCCTCTCATATAATTTGTTTTCAGCAGACAACAAAACATACTACAGCAGTTAAAGCCAACACTTACAAGCCCGGGGCCTTTGGTCACTTAAATCTGTATTTAGGTGTCTAGATGAATGGCCTTGTGTTCAGAGGTGTTAAGCATGCATAACTTTGTAACTCCAGAAGCACAGCTTTGAAAATTGTAGCCTAGGGGACTTGCCCTCAGCCATGCAGCGAAGTGGATGCAGAGCCAGAAACAAATCCCAGGTCTCCTGACTCCAAGTGCTCTGCTTCATCCAACAAGCTATACTCCCTTCTAGTCCCCAAAAGATTGGTTTCCTGGGGTCAGAAAACACCCCGTACTGATTCCCATACACTGACCCCTTTGCCAAGCAAAAGCCAGGCATCACAAAGAGACTTAGTTAACAGCTTTTTGACACAGCTTCTAGACATTTAAAATTATATGCCACTCGGGTTTAAGCATATTGATAACATTTATTAAACTACATTAGGTAACATAATTCATGCTTTGCAGCTGTGCTAAGCCCTTGACCAAACACTTCACAGTAGCCCCTGTGGTTGTTACTTGTAATGCAGATTTAAAGAACTGGACTGTCTGCCACACATTTGCATTTTCACTAACTGCCATTCTTGCATACTGGCTTCTGGCATCTATCCCACCCAGGAAGAGCACGTAACAACTGCAGACACTTCCTCTGCCTGAAGAACTGTTTGTCTCCGAAATTTTGCAAAGAAGAATAATTTATTTATATATTTTAGTTGGTCTAATAAAAGATTTACCCAGAACCTTTTCTGCCTATGTCCTTAAACCAACGTGGCTACAACCAACACCCTTGAAACATGGACTGTTCATGAGCTTTTAAACCACATTATTGTAAAAGCATGTTACATGTGTTGAACAAGAGAAGAAGCAAAGCTGATGTAGTCAGCACAATGCAATTCAGGAAGCCCCATAAGTGGTGACCCAGGTCTATCAGAAATAAGGAAGCTCCCCTGTTTAGAAGTGTTACATTGCATTTGAACAAGAGCCATACAACTGGAAGCCCATAGGCTGCATGCAACCCATGAGGGTTGCTGTGGCCTCTAGACATCTGCCCAGCTGTCATTTCCCCTACTGCTTCAGCTGCAACAGCAGCCAGAGACTCCAGGCTCCCCCTACCTTCTTTGGCCTTCGTGGTCTGCACAGCATGGTGTGGGGTGCTCAGTTGGGGCTGGGCCTGCCACTGTAATAGTGGGGGATGTCCACATGAGTCCTCACTGCAACAGGTTAGGGAGTCTATGTAGCATGCACCCCAGAGGCCCCATCCCAACTAAGGTGGCCTGTACATATGCAGCCCTAGCTATTGCAGTCCACAGGGCATGTGGCCATCAGCTGCGTAGAAGCTGATTTAACCAATACCTTCCAAGGGCTTTTAAGGAACTGGTTTGCACTGGATTTCAGAAGCACAGGGGAAAAATGGGTTTACTCAACTGTTTAGCCTTTTGTCTAGGAACAGTAACTAAAATTTAAAAAAATGAAAATAATACAGGTTAGCTCCCTCAGCATAAACTCTGGTGAGAAAAGGAAACAGATTCCTGATGCACTGTCCACTGTGTTTTGCCATCTCAACTGGAAATAGGAAGAAAACACCCCTAAGTAAAGACTTAGGAAACTGACAGTGCCAGAGGGCCCATTTCTGTTAGGCTTCACCCATTCATCTGTTAGGTTTCACCCTCTAAAGCTAGCTTGTCAGCCTGCACCTGCAACAAACTGCTACCCATTCTAGAGGAAGACAAGCCTCATTTGGAGACTGGCAGGTTGACTGGAGGCAGAGTCCCACTTGGAGACTGGAAGCAGTCCAGGCCTAAAGGAATCAGGCCAAGCTGCATCTGTTTCCCAGGACTAATGCTGAGCTGGTCACACCTGTGGGCACAGGGAGAATGAACTAAGTCTCCCCTCTTACATAGTAACTGGAAAAACCTTTCTTCTCTTCAATGTCCGCAATGTTTGCTGCAACAGGCACTTCATCTGGAAGCTGGTCAAAATCACTGAAAAGGCAAGACAAAAAGGAAGCATCAGATTACTGCAGGTAACGCTGGTCTTTGGCACAAATGACTACCAGTATTTGGAGTTCCACCTGCCGTATAACCTCTGCCATTCACAGACTAGTCCTGCTTCCCTCTCGGGCAGCAGAACAAGGATAGGGAGGCATCATCTTGTTGCCAAACATCAGGTAGCACAAGACACAAAGGGCACTTCTACATGAGAAGCAGGGAGAGAGGTAGGGTGGACTGCTCTGGGCATTGGCTCTAGCCAGTTACACCTCTGTTCATCACCAGATCCCAGAAAAGCATTGTGGTGATGGAAGGCACCTACAGCTTGCTCAGCTTAGAGAACGGAGTTGGTCCCACCCCTAACATGCGTCACCACCACTTGTTGTGGAGAGGATGCAGTTAAGGTCAGCATAGGATGCATCAAGTCTCTCACAAATCAGCTTCACTTACCAGGAGCTTGTGGGGCACTGGCCACAGTTTAAAGTGACCATCCTTTCCTGGAACTACAACGAGGACAGGGATACAAGCCACCACTGCCCTCCCTGTCGTAGGGGTCATAACAAAGGAGGGTGGAAAGGTTCATGCCTATTTAAAAATAGACCCACTACATACAAAGAAAGCCAACTATGCTATACCACTTAGAAGAGGTCTCTGTCAGCTCTTTCAAGGAGGCCTGCAACCAGAGAAATAGGAAGGAACAGTGATTACACAGACAAGTTTATGGACTTACCTCTTATCTCGTAGCTGTTGTGGAACAGCCATTTCTTCAGCTCTTTGGAGCCTGGGGATAACTGATAAATGAGCCACAGAAAGAAAATACAGGAGATTGGGGGTGTTCACAATACACCCTGCTGCTTCTCAAATCAGTCTTTACTCAGAGTTCTCCACCGGGCCTCAGAAATCTAGCCCTTGCTTAGTGTTTTGGTGTCAGGCTTTCTTTCCCCTGTGCTTCTCCTCCCACACTAGATTGAGGAAGTGCTTTTGAAAAACCAGAACCAAGGCAGGTTTGTGCTCATTGCAAGTTACTGTTGTAACAGCCTCCTCCCACCCCTGTTTGAGAAGTGAAAGCCAATGTGGAAGCAGAAAAGTGTCCCTGGTTCTCCGGGCCCAGCATTTGCAAACACATTTGCCCTTGCTCAAAGTGAGTGCGACACACTACCAGATCAGAATGGCAGTGTTTGACACACATTTTGCACTGGTGCCTTTGACTTCACAAGGCAGTAGAAAATCAAGCCCAACAAAAGCACCAGAGCAAAGGTGACAGGGAATGTGCAGGCACTGAATTTCAAGGACCTGCAAAAAAAGAATCCCATTCCCCCTGCCTCCTGCCCTGAATAATGACACATGGGACCCAGAAAACATAGCTGGCCTGGGGTTTTGTGGAGTTCTATGTACAATTATATGGGAGGGACCCAATCCAGCTTCTTCCCAGATCATTATCTAGGGCCCCCGTACAGTATCACCAGACACCCCTGCATCCTCATAACCCTGTACAACCCTCTTCCTTTCAAATGAGGTTCTGTGGCTCCTGGAGACTCTCTCATATGGAGCAGGAGCCAGAAGATGGAGCCAAAGCACAGCTTTCCAACTGGGGAGTAGAAGAAGCTGTTAGGAAATGCAGCCCTGCCATAGACTGTGGCCACCAGAGTCAAACAGGACCATGCACAGGGGATCAGTGTAAGTAAGATGCGGGACTCCTAGAAGAACAGGGATCTTTAAAGCTGCATTAGCCCAAACCAGCAATTACTGATGAAATGCCTATAAACCAAGCATTCTTAATTTATCTGCCCAATCTATACAGATAGGCTAAAAATTCATGTCACCAAAAGAGGGTCCTACCTGCCCCACAAAGGATCCTGTGCACAAAGGATAACAACATGTCATTGTTAGAGTGAGTTACAGGTGATTTAAAGAAGAGAGAGGGCAGGGGAGAGAGAGAGAGAGAAAGAAAGAACACTGCCATTTGCTGGTCCTGTGGCCATGCTGCTGAATATCCTGGTTTTGGTCTAATCCAACACCTGCATCATGCAGCCTCTTTGGCTACTTTTTTCAAATGAAATCTCTCCTTTCCTTCCAAATTTGGTACACATTTGTGTCCTTTACATCCTAGCTGGCAGAATATTTGCAGCTTTAGTGGAACCAAAAGCTGGCTAACAGTTTCCAAAGTAGAAACTTGCATAAAACATAGCTAGAAAAATACACTGCAAAGGAAGAACTCAGTACTCAGCTAATTTCTAAGGGCACATGGAGTACCATTACAAGGAGCCAGAGATGATTTTACTGTATCTTAGTTAGAAGGAACTGTAACCATTATAGATACAGGTGTACCGATACACCGGTCCATATCGTATCAGCACTGATAAAAGGAAAATTGACATCATCAGCAACTGGCTTTTTTTGGCTGATGTGGCCAATAATGTTGCCAATAGATGCTGCATGCATGCACGCAGCTGCAGCATACACATGGCCAGCCCAGCAGCTTGAAGAGCAGCATCCATCTGGTAAATCTGTTGGGGGGAAGGGACAGGAGGAGGGATGGGCCTTGCCATGTAGATCGAGGCTCCTGTGGTGAGGGAGGAGGGGGGCTGGCAGGAGCAGGGGCAGGCACTACCCAGCTGGGGTAAAGCAGGGTGCAGGACAGAGCCATGAGTAGCTTGTCCATGGACGTGGGGAATGGGGGGGGGGGCGGTTCCTGCTGCTGTGTGCATCCCTGGGGGAAGCATGGGGGGCATGTGACCCCCAGAACTGTGCATGAGGTGAGGGTGGGCTGCCTGCTGCAGGCTGGGGGAGGTGCCAGACTCTTCCTGGCAGGGGAGTTGGGCAGGAGCTGTGCTTGGGAAAGGGTGATGACAGTGCTAGGAGAGGGGCCTACGGGGGCTGTAGCCCACCCTGTAGCCCCCTCTTTCCAGCATCACCACCACCCAGTATAAGCACAGCTCTGGCCCAGCCCCCCCTGCTGGCACCACCTCTGACCCCAGCCTGCCTTCACCCCACGCACAGATCTGGGGGGTACACACCCCACCATGCCTCCCCTGGGGGTGCATGCAGTGGTGGGAGCTGCCCCTCCTCCCCACGTCCCCTGGATGAGCCGCTCGTGGCTCTGTCCCACACCTCACCCTGACTGAGCAACACCTGCCCATGTCTCTGCCCCAGTCCCCATCCTCCCTCACCGCAGGGGCCTCAATCTGCACCCCTGCCATACCCTTTCCCTTCCCCTGCCCCTTCCCCCAACAGACTTACCAGTGGAGATGCTGTTCTCCAAGCTACCAGACTGTATATTGACAATTGGGTCGGTATCGGCCAATGTGGCTTATTAATAATTGGCCTTCAGTATTGGCCCAAAATATCTTTATTGGTGCACCCCTAATTACAGATAACTTTGGTTATCTATAAGGGTTATTTGGTTACCGGATGCTCCTACACATATTTCAATTAGAGGGCTACCTCTGGAGAATGTTGAGTATTCCCCCTACCTGGGTAGCCATCTTTCCCAAAATGTAGACAGGGATGACAATATTCAACACTAGATAAAATCTATTGGTGCTCCCTTTGGATGTCTTTGAAATCATGTCTTCACTGATCATCACATCAGGGCCAAAACCAAACATCTAGTCTACCAAGCAGCTGTCATCCCTGCCCAGCTGTACAGGTTTGAAACTTGGATGACACATATCAGAAATCTTTGGAACATTACCTTCAAGCAATATCTTCAGAAAATCTTCCATGTCAATTGGAAAGACACAAAAATGAATACCAGCATTCTGGCTCAAGCAAACACCACCAGCATTGAAACCAGGGTTCTACACATCAACTCACTGAATAGGGCATAATAATGCCCGTCTACCTGCTACCAAAACAGGTGCTATACACTGAACTCACCAATGGTCACCACTTTACAGATGGGCAAAAAAGATTCAAGGGCACCTTGGAAGCCAATCTGAAGAAATGTGAACTAAACATGAAGACCTCAGAGTCTTGAGCACTAAATTATTCCCAGTGGCACCATGTTGTACAACAAGGCTTTGATCATTTCAAGCAAACTCTCCTCACTATGAAGGATGATAAGGGAGAGAGACAAAGGGAAAAAGCTATGACCTGACATCACCAGGATTTACTCCTCCCTCCCAGCTATTAACCACATCTTCAGTTGTGCACAGTTTGGGTTGGCTGCTTCAGTCCTCTATGGACTCAACAATGATTTCCCTATTTACTGGAAGACTGTCATCCTTGTACTCATAGGATCATAGAATCAATGAGTGGGAAGGGACCTAGACAGATCATCAAGTCCGACTCCCTGCCATGGGCAGGAAAGAGCACTGGGGGTGGCAGGGGTCATAAGACCCCAGCCACCTGCCTATCCAGTCTCCTCTTGAAGATTTCCAGGGAAGGTGAGAGCACCACCTCTC
>NW_017728931.1:50720845-50751443 GCF_001723895.1 Crocodylus porosus | reverse complement strand
TATTCACTTTACCCCACAGCTTGGTGTCATCAGCGAACTTGAACAGGGTGCTCTCCACACCCTCGTCCAGGTCACTAATGAAGATGTTGAACAGCACTGGCCCAAGGACTGAGCCCTGGGGGACTCCGCTGCCCACACCTTCCCAAGTCGACATGGACCAATCCACCACCACCCTTTGGGTGTGCCCCTGGAGCCAGTTTGCCACCCATGTGACTGTGCATTCGTCAATGCCACAGTCCCTCAGCTTGCCCACCAGAATTGGGTGGGACACTATGTCGAAGGCCTTCTGGAAGTCCAAGAAGATGACATTGACTTTCTCCTTCCCATCTAAGCTCTTTGTTACCTGGTCATAGAAGGAGACCAGGTTAGTCAGGCAGGATCGGCCTTGCCTGAAACCATGCTGGTTACCCCTCCACATCACTTCCCCTGCAGGGCTCTCACAAATGTGGCCCTAGATAATTTTTTCAAAGACCTCCCCAGGATAGAAGTGAGGCTGACTGGCCTGTAGTTGCCAGGCTTTTCCTTCCTCCCCTTCTTGAAAATAGGGACCACACTGGCCCTTTTCCAGTCCTCAGGGACTTGGCCCAAGCACCAGGAGTCCTTGAACAGCCATGCCAAAGGCTCTGCAATGACACCAGCCAATTCCCTCAGCACCCACAGATGAAGGTCATCTGGGCCTGCCAACTTGGAGACATCTAAGCCCTCCAGGTCATCCTTAACTAGGTCTGAGCTAACTGTCGGGGAACTTGCACCCTTCCCAGGCCTCTTTACGCTATCACCTGAGAGCACCCCATTGTCAGCAGACAGGAACACAGAGGCAAAGAACTTGCTGAAGAGTTCTGCCTTCTCTCACGCGTCCATCACCAACTGCTCTGCCCTGCCCTATAAGGGTCCAATGTTACCCCGAGACTTCTTCTTGCTACCTATATACTTGAAAAAGGACTTTCTGTTATCCTTAATCCCAGAAGCTAATCTAAGCTCCAGTGCTGCTTTAGCTTTCCTCACCAAATCCCTAGAAGCTCGGGTCAGGGAGGTGTACTCCTCCTTTGCCCCTGCCCCCTGCTTCCACTGCCAGTACACTTTTTCTTTGCCCTCAGGCCAGCCTGGATATCCGCGCTCCACCATGAAGGTTTCTTGGACCCTTTTCCCACCTTCCCGCACAGAGGAATTCCTTCCTGCTGCGTCCCAAGGATAGCCTCTTTGAGGAAGGACCACCTTTCCTGGACCCCCATACTAGCTACCCCCTGGGCTCCGAGTGCTTCCCTGACTACTGACCTGAGCACAAAGTTGGCTTTCCTAAAGTCAAGCATTTGCTCTGTGCTAGTTACCCTCCCCACCTTTCTCTGAATAGCAAACTGGATCATTTCATGATCACTGTCCCCTAGCCTCCCTTGTACTGAGGGACTACAGCTGCCAGAGTTGCCATCTGAGACTCTATTTGAGAGACTCCGAGGTTCTGTATTGTCACCCCTGTGCTGCCAATGCAAGTAGAGGGTATGGTGGTGAAGGCAATGGAGATGCTGGACAGAAGCTGTGGACCTCCGAACTCTGCTGCTTGCTGTTTTCCCTGTTAGCCCTGCTGAGCGTGTAATCCTCATGTAACCTAAGGAGGCAAAATTAGCACCCCCCTTCCCTTCTCCTGGGCCTGTCTTAATGGAGCTTTCTAACCAAAATCCTCTGGCTTTCTCCTGAAATCCAGAGGGTCATAAGGGCAGACCACCCTGAACAGAAGCCTTAGTCACAAGACTTAATTTAAATTGGCTCAGAAAAATAGAGACAACCTAATCTGGCAGTATACTGGGCAAGGTGTCCCCAAGCATAAGCAGGGTACCTAGGCTGCTGGCTTCTGCAGACAGGCTTTTGCTCCCTGCAGAGCTCCTCAGCCAGTCTTCTCAACAGTCTTTAGGCAACAAACCAAAAAACCCTTCTGCTCTGTCCCAGGTACTGCAGGAGGAGTTCTTTGGCTCTGGCTTTTAGCACAGCAGCCTGATCCTCTTATAGCAAGCAGTTGTGTTCACAGCTTGCTTCTTTCTCTCCTGCTTAGTCTTCTGGAAACTTTTAAAACTCCTAGCAGGACACTTCCTGCCTATCTAAATGCTCTGCAGCTGGACTCTCTCAACAGAGCTGATTGTTCCATCCTAAAAGAACAGACTGCCCTGTTATACCAAGACTGTGTACAGAGAATGTGAATGGCACCAAAAGAAGGCATTCTCCATTAAAAAGGGATGAGAAGGGCTGGAAAGATATTTGTGAGATAATTGAAATCCATCTGTTGCATGGCCTCAATTTGACCAAACCCATATAATTTGCATCTAATCAGCTCAAATGGGATGTGACAGACCAGAAACAAGGTTGCTAACCTAAGATATCAGGGGAACATAAGACGTGATGTCATGCAGATGGCTTAGTAAAGTTATTTCTATGTAACGGGGTACTGCTTTGCAAGAAGAGCATGAGATCCCAGCTTATTCTATTACTCATAGTTTTTTAAAAAGTGAGAAACAAATTGGAGTAATTTTGCATCTGTACTACTGTGCACACAGGGCTACAAGTAGGACTAGTGCTAAAAGAGGTCAAGCTGGGAAGGAAAAATTTTCCCATCCCAATACACTTTTTGAGATCACAAAATATTTCCCATTCTGCATCAACGTAAGCAAAGACCATTCAAAGTTTTTAAACAAATAACAGCCACTCCAGAAGACTGTTAAAACTTTTCTGGACTCGAGGCAGCCCTCCATAACTTTTCTGACTTTAGTACCACCCACTTAAAAAACTAATTTCACTTTTTTTGGCTACAGAAAAATAACAGAGCAAATCTTCTGTAGTAAAGATCTCGGAAAGACCACAACAGGTCAGAGTGGTTTTGATACTGTGGATTCCTACTGGAAATCTCTGGGTTTGAGTTGTGTAGCTTTTTGCACACCTAGCAGTGGTAACGTTGTATTGCTCACTGCAGCACTCTCAAAAGGGTCTTACAATAGTCAGTGGGTTAAAACATCCATCAGGGAACACTAGGACCCAGGTTCAAGACACTGCTTGGCTATTCTTTCCCTTCTCAACTGAATACCCTAAACACTGGGTTAGTGGCTATCACTTGCTCCTGTAGGAGCTGTGGTACTTTGCATACTGTAAATATTCATTGGAGAAGGTACTGCTGACCCTAGGGGTGTTTTGGGGACCATGAAGGGTCAAGGAGCCTGTCTTACCAAAAGTAAACACTCAAAAGAATGAGATTAAGTAATTTTAATAGCAATTTTGATATTGAAATAAAATAGTATGTGAATGATAAGACTATACAGGTAAGGCAGATCAACCCAGATAATCATCTGTTCATTAATAGCTGAATTTTTAATATATGATATAGAAAGAGTTTAATATTAAAGTTTAAGTCCTAAAGTCTTAAAAGTCTCTAGCAGGGACTCAGCTTGTTAGGGAAAAGGACTTCTTACCTAGGTTTAAAAACTAAATTTCAAAGAAGCACTTATCTTGGTTTAACTGCAGATGGGCAATTCAGCAAGAGCCACAGTTCAAAGCTGAAGAGCACAGATTATTAGCTAAATCTGGATTTTTATACTCAATTACCTGGCCAATTTGAAAAGCCTACTAAATAAGCTAAAATATGGAGAAATGTGCCTAATAGGTTTATTTAATCATTAATATTAATGTGAACTCTGTCTAACCTGTTTATTGAGTGTACCTAGCTTGTTGTGAGGCAGAAATGCCTTAATTGCTTTATATAAGTTGCATCTGCCTTAAACCAGATCTTACTGGTATAAGACCAGTAAGTATCCCTCAGCCAGCTTCTCTTAAGTTGTCTTACCCTTCTGAACTCACCCCATCTATGATATATTCTCCCCTACTCGTTTCCTTTGCCCCTTCTTCTCTCACTCAAATTCTGGTCAAGCAGATGCAAGCAAATGCTATAATAATATAACATACAACACAACACATCATATCGTATCGTATCGTATCGTATCTTAACATCTCCTACAAGACTTGAACCTAGATCTCCGACAACTCATTTAAGTGTACTGACCTCTGGGCTGTAATAGGAGGCTCCCTCTCTCACTCATGAGTATTTAAACAAAGTAGAACAGCTACATCAGAAAAGACCTGCCCCTAAATAATTGACTGGTTAGGGTACTCATTTAAGATGTAGGAACCCAGGTTCAAATCCCTAGTCTGAATCAGAGCATGGAATTAAAAATGGGTCCTTCCCATTTCAGGTGGCTGTCCTAACAACTGAACTATTTAATCATTTCTCTTTTTCCTCCTCCCAGAATTTCATTATGGATCTAAGAAAACTTTTCCAAAAAAACTTTCACCAAAATCAGTATGCTCCCATTAAAGGTCTCCTGAGATGGGATTGTTAGTGGCTTCTGATACCTTTTGGATGTAATGGTGAATAACAGAATATAAATCTCCCAGATCATATTGATGACCCACTAATAATTCACAAGTAACAGAACCTGCATTCACTGAAATACTTGTATTTCAATGTTCAGGTATATGGCAGGGGCTGAAGGAATGCAATTCTCATCCTGTACTGGTCTCTGAATAAGCCAAAGTGATATTGCATTTATATCATATTAAGGATACTTAAAACATGGGGGCATTTATAGATATGCTCTACGAAGGGGGTGGGAGGGGAGCTTTAATTAGAGCAGCTCTGAGAGCCATTCCAGTTAAAGAGCCCAGAGCATCATGTGTATCAGCATCCCCACACTGAAAAATGGTGGCAGGGGTGCTTTAACTAAAGCTCATCAAATGTTCCAGACATCAAATGAGCTTTAGTTAAAGCACCCCTGCCACCATTTTTCAGTGCAATGATGCTGGAATCTGCTGGAGTGCGGTAATTACCACACTCCAGCAGACTAGATTAATCAAGTCTTCTCCAACACACTGTAATTACAGAGCATTGGAGCACCCTCATTGCACGTGTATACATGCCCACAAATGTGTCTACATTAAAGCTCATTAACTCATGCCATTGCCAGGTGCCCTCAGCCACAAAGTTATGCCACTTCAGGTGAGGGTTAACTCCGGGCCATGCTACCCAGCTCATGTTAAGCTAACTTCAGTCTGCTCCACAGAGATAAAATGAGCAATTTGCAGTCCTCCAGTATCCCAGGATGCACCATCTGCAGCACCCCCCACCCACCCACCTCAAGCAGAAAAAGAGTCTAGGTGTCCTGGCTCCTAGCCATGGCCCTGCTCACCAGCCCTCTAGTGGCAAGTCAGAGCTGTACAGTATAGGCAAGAAAGTATCAACCCTCAACATATAACAGCTCACAACACATTCTAACTTTAACACTGCTTAACATTCAACAGATTTAGTATGGTCTAAATGTAACATGTCACTTCACCCTCATATCTCTTTTAAGATTCTGATCCCTATTCATTATACTCTATTGCTAAATGAATCTATTATTTAATTGGTGATTGAACATAACCATATGGTACTTTTCCAACAGCACACATTTTGAGAAGAAGACCAGCATTCTAGCACTCACAAGCAAGCTCAGCCAAAAATAACATCCTTACTATTAGAGATTGTACAGAATGTCCTCAGCATATACATATAACCAAATCAGGTGAGCAGCACTATTCAAGATTCTTCCAGTTTGCCTCAGCTTTTCAGTGTTCTTTTATCTGTCCTATGATTTGGGCCTGCCTTCCCATTAATCGTTCAGACCTCACTCTCGCATTAGCCACCTGCTGTTTTCCACTAGCACCCACCTTCCAGCCATACAACAAGCAAGATAGAGCCCACAGTCAAGTGCCTGGGGCACTCCACTGTTAAAGGGGAAGCCTGAGTTTTGGTCCTTTTTCCCAGAATTATTTTTGGGTTTTGTACCCTGAATGACTAATATAAAATGTACAAACAGTGCTGGGAGCATGGATCAGAACTCCACTTTCCCTATTGAGTATCCTGAATGCTAGGCTACCAAGTCAGGCATTCTCTTACCAGCACTCATGTCCTTAAAATACTTGTTTTTTGGCTACACGGTGCCCTAGCTTTAATTGAAGAGGTGGAGAATGCTTCTCAACCCAGCAATTCTGTAAATTGGTGGGCAGGACTCACTTTGGAGAGGTGGGAGATGTGAGTTTGAAACCTCCCAGATTAAGGAAAGCTTAGAATTCAGGTTTCCCCCTTCTTTGGTAGGACCTATCACTACTAAACTGTTATGTAAACTGCAGGTGGTACCATCAGCAACACAACTATGATCAGGTACCTTCTGCCATAAGAGGACTCTGACCTCTGGATCCCTAATGGACAGGGCCACTTAAAGTGCTGGAGCCCTTAGCTAGATGCCTAAACTTCAGAGATGGGTGGGAATTCAGACACATCCTCATGCTTAGTATTTCCTTCTAGCTAGCCCTGGGTAGCTCCCTAGTCAGCATATGGGCTCTCTGAATTACCCATGGACATACCTAACTCTCCCTGTTGCCTGGATGAGAAACCAAGGTGACCATTTTCTTGGAACACCCACCTGGGGCCACGTGTGTTGCGATACCTAAGGTGGAGGTACTGGAAGTGCTGCTCTGGATCTCCCCAATTCTTGTACAGAGTTCAAAGGAGGGCTGACTCATACAGCTAGGCAGAGTGGGAAGTTTGGACATTCATACAGAAAACTGCTGAAGACATACCTTCTTGGTTGAGGTAGCTTTTCCAGCTCCAGATCAAAGCCATCAAAGGAAGAAGCAGAGAGGTGGTCATGTTGCTAACAGGGACCAGAAATCATAGTGGAAATACATGAGTATCCTCTGGTACTGGTGGAGCAAGGAGCTGCTAACATGAGGTCTTTACCTTAGTTTGATTAGTACAGTCAGAAAAGCATGAAACCAGTTTAAAGTATTCAGCTTTGCAGATAGTTGGACTCTGAGTTGGAAGTCTGCACCCACACACTCTGGGTACACAGGAACTTTGGCACCTGGACATGGGCCATGGCAGAGAGGAGTAGGCAAAGGATGTCTTTTATTCATCTCCAGCCAAGCATCAGAAGGGGAAACTGTGCACCTGCAATTGCTCCTCACTGAAGCACAAGAAAAATCTGGTGTGCACTAGCAGTAGTGACCCCCTGTGGCAGGCAATGTTTATTTCTCCTAATAATGCATTTGTCTGTCTGCCAATTGCCTGTGGAGAGAATAAAACCCATCGGTCTCAATTATTGCCATTCAGCACAGAAATAGCTTACACTCATGTCTAGCTCACAATGGGAAAAAAAAAACAACCTGACAGAACAACATTAGAAAACACTCAATGAATACTTCTAAGCCTCGAGAAGGTTTTGAGGATGCTGATTTGGAGCCAAGGTTAGGACAGTACTACTTTATTCAAATTGAACAATGTTGTCCCTGTCTATCCAGAAGAAGCTTAGTGTAGACCCTGTTACTGCTGATATAAAGATGCCTTTTCAGGCATAGGTTATTCCCTCTCCCAAACAGGAATAAGATATGCTGTCACAAGCACTTTCATAGCAGCATAACTGTCTGCATTAACTAACAGGGTTGTACAGCTTTACCTACACCAGTACAGTCATACTTGTACATCTTTCTGATAGAGATGTGGGCCCCAGTCTGCTCTTTATAGAAAGCCACATAGCTATTTGTCTAGAGGTTCTCAAATTGGGAAATTTTGTCCTTAAATATGGTGATGGATTCAGAGAGTACAGTGAGGAGGGCAGCATATATGTGCCGAATCTCGGGATGTCAAGGACCCTACACATCTGCATGGGCCCACTCTTTGTCAGCATTTCTCCCTGGGTACATCTACCATCTGGCTCACTTGCTGGCCTTTCAAAACTGCATCCTCCCTTCCATGGAAGGCAGACTTGGGTGGAGAAGCCAGCCCAGAGCTCTACTGACAGGCAACCTGATCTCAGTCTCAAGGGGTTGCCAAGCTTTCCATTCCAAGTGTACTACGTGGATGATGGAAGTTTGCCTGAGGTCTCCAGATCTCACTGCAAGAGGGCTGGCTTGCCATACAAAACCTAGGTTTAGAGCAGGGGGTCTAGGAATCAGACTGGACTCAGTTCCCGGTTCAGAAATTCACAAAATGTTATAAGAGACCTCTCTCTGCCTCAACTACTTCATCGGTATAATGGGTGTGATAATGCCTCCCTTACAGGCAAGGAGTGAGGGTTTTGGATGTCGTTTGTATAGACCTCTTTGAGAGAGTTAGGTGAAAGGTGAAACAGGAGCCTCTTTTATTTTCACTTTATGTGTTGGTGAAAATTATCTACATAGGAAAATGCTCAAGCCAAAAACAATGTAAATGTCTTAGCTTCAAATATAACATTACATTAGTGATGTCAAACATAACATTAGTATATACTCTGAAGTATTAGCATGTAGACACTAATGATACCAAACCTCACAAACTTACTCCTATTCCTCTAAAAATGAATGCTGCTGCTAAGTTATAAAACTACGTTAAAGAAAGGGAATGAATAGGCCTGCTGGATTATGGAAACAGAGGGTGGAGAAAATTGAAAGAAAAACTAACTATGGCTATGAGGGATCTGGTCAGGGAATCCATCGCCTTGAACCTTGATAGTACCAGTATCCTACCTCAGATGTAAATGCTGCAAGAGTAAGTATTGTATAACTGTATGCACGTATATTAATCCATCTTTGTGTGTGCACGTATGGACACAAATGTGTCCCTGGGCAATTCAGGCACATTCACATTTGTACCTTTTTGCAATTTGCATCCACACACACATGCCACTGCAGAATTTTCTCAAGCGCACCTCCTTCAGGGCATTTCAACACTGGCATATCAAGGATTTTACTGTTTTTATGACATAAAGAGGGAGCCAAAATAATCCCTCAAACCATGACCTTTTCTGTTGTAGTTTTTCTGAATGAGATGTCTGCAGTTGGGATGGTATCTGAAGAACCCAGCTCCTGAGTGACTGCCAGTCTCTGCTTCAGTGCCCACATCCTCCTCGCCAATGCTTTATTTAGTTTTCCAGATTTCACCACAGCTTCTGGAGTCCTGGTGCCCACTGCAATATACTTGCTCCCTGAGCATCAGACTGTGACGAGGTAGACAGGAGGAAAGAAGAGCACACATTTTTGTGCTGGCATTTGGATCCCTTTGTAAGCTGAAAGAGGATTCCCCTATGTGCGGGAGTATAAATAAAGAATCAGGTTTTTAGACAAGGGGGGGAAAGAGAGTTAAATAAGTGAAAAAAGTGTGAAATAAACTGGAAGCAAAAGGCAAAGCAATTCCATTTCAAAGCTGCACAACAGAATTCTTCTTTTCCTAAACAAATGCTTTCTTTCAGGCAAGCGGGTTTCAGTGTCCAGGGAACTGGACATGCATGCTACAGGGAGGTCAGAGCTGGGAAGACATGGGTAATGCCCCAGGTCCAGCTGTCTCTCTTTTCTCTCTCCTCTCCCAGAGTTCTGCTGAATGTGACATTTTTCCCCTGGCGCCTCACACACACAACTCTGCTGCTAATTTTATGCCCAGGGTTCTGATGCTGTGTAATTTGAGGCTGGAGACTCCTCCAGCAGCCTGCCAGCCAGCGCGCACACATCTCCCAACGCTGCTCCGGCTGCAGACGAACAGGGAGGGGGAGAGAGGGCAAGAGAGGAATAAGCCAGACAAGAGACAAACTTCTAAACTTGTGTGGGATGTTCGACTGACCTTTGGCTCTGCGGTTTGCTGGGGAGATCCTCCTTTGCCCTCACTGTCTGTCTCCCCTTCCTCTAACTGTGTCTAAGTCATTTCCAAGCTGCAACTCACAGCTAACCTTTCGACTGCTCCTTTTGTCTCCATGGTAGATTCCACCAATAGTCTGAGGTTGAACAGAGGGGCTGCCCACAAGGACCTTTTAACACTGCTGCAGAAAAGGAAGGGGCACAAATGGCAAGGGGAAATTTTATGAAAAATAGCAGAGGGGTCTGAGTATGGAGAAGACTCAATTTCCCTTCCCTCAGTAGGAGTCTCTTTGCCCCAAAGAGAACTGTCATGCTATGTCTTGCCCAAGAGACCCTAATCAAATGGGATAGAGCGTATTGTCTTCAAAGAGTGAAGAGAAGTCACTCTCAGAGCATCAGTTCACTTGCAGGTAAACCCCCCATGTTCAATCTTTCACTTAATAACTCTCCAAGTCACTTTCATCAGTTTCTTTTTAAAGTAGTTAGGAGATGAGCAGGATCTTTTCTTAGATGGCCTGATTCCATTCTGGGCACAAGAAGAAGATGGGGCTGGCTCCGTCCCCATTTGGCCTAATGAGAAGAGCCTTCACTCCACCTCCTTCCATGCCAGGCACCCCTGCCACTCTTCACTTTCAGCCAGCTGGTCCAGGTTTTGCTGATGCTCTCACATCAGCATTTTCTGCAGAAGTGAAAAAAACACTGAATTGAACCCAGATTCCACAGTACTTAGTCATCCTCTGCTGCTGACACTGCAAAAGCAGACCACCAGCACTGCTCTATGTTCTCCACTCCCAATCTCCTCCTAATCATTGCACCAGCCAGATGGAAAGGGGAACACTGGAGTAAAAAGAAAGGGGAGAAATGAAGAGGGATACCCATCACCTTCCTTTCTGGATGGTACAATCATTCCCAATTGCCTCCCAAATGGATAGCAACTCTGCTATTACAAGTAGCAAGAAGAAAACCACTGGTCTCCCTGCTCCACTTTATGCTCTACCAGCCCATAGTCATGCTTCATGCAGAACAGACAAGTGTTGTAGCTAAGCCACCAGCAGTAGTGAACAGGAATCATATCCTTCTCTTATTCTTTCCAAATGGGTGCCCAATTAACACTTCAGTGCCCAGGCACATACACTCCTTCTCTCCCCTTACACTCCTCCACAGGAGAATCCTAACATCAAATTCATATAGGTTTGAGAAAAAACACCAGCCCTACCCCTCCCCTTTTCCTGCTCAGTGAATCTTTTGCAATAAAAGGTGTTTTCCCAGTGCCAGTTTTCCTTCATTAGTCTCCCTTCCTGAAACACGTCTCCTCATCTCCTTTCTTGATCACTACCACATGGCACTCACAACCTGTCCATGACTCAGGCCTGTGGCCTAGTCATTACCTTTGTCTTAAACCTCTCCCTAGGACCTCACATCCAGGCCATATCTCAACTTTGTCGATTTTTTTCTACATAATAGGTACTTCCCACCTATTCACCCAACAAAAATCTCAATAACATCCTAACACTGGAAAATATAATGTTACACCAAAACAACAACAATGGTGTCTCATAATATATCTGAAGTATGAGGAGGGATAACGAAACACCATGTTGGAGAAAAGGAGTGAGTCTTTATGGAAAATATCTTGTCATTTATATATATTTACCAGTTGACTTCGATAGTGATTATAGAACAGTAGATAAGTTGCTTTCTATATAATTCATAAGTCCTCAAGCATTGACCCAATAAACCAGTGTCCCACAAAGCAAAGAGACTTTACCATTAACCTCCTATTGGAAACAAAGGAGTCCCCCAAAAAAGGCTCAAGTGATCATAAATGTCTTGGGGTGTGATCTGAAGATGACCCAGACCAGGCTCTGGACAGTGACTGGAGAAATGAGTTCTACAGCCAGGAGTCTCAAATGCCCTGTAACTAGCTAGGAATAAATACAATCCAGGAACCAACAATGTCTTCCAGAAGTTCCCAAACATTACACTGGAATACAGTGGTAAACACATTTTGGCTTTGTCTATCCTAGAAGGCTGGGAGGCGGGGGGGGGGAGGGGAGCCCTCCTAGTATACAGACAGTTTATACCTGTTTCTAGAATAAACTAAGGGCATTTTTGCCATTGTAACTGAATTTAAGTTTGTGGTATAGGTATGTTAAGCAAGGATGAGATTTTTTTTCTCTCCCCTAAACAATAGCATAGTTATGCTGGAAAAGCTTCTAATGCAAACAAGGACTTAGAAAACTAGATCCCAGGCCTTGACACAGAGCAAGAAATACTAATGTCAATGGACCTGACTGAAACAAAAAACCTTATCCTGTGAATTACATAAAAAGTAACTGTTGGCTTTTGTGTATGACAGAATGTAATGAGTTCTAATGCTCAAAGTATATTCTTTGTAATTCCTTTCATAATGAACTTTGGATCTGGGGGAAAAGAGAGGAAGGTCCAAGCTAAAGAACATGGACACTCATTCTTCATCTAAAGCAAGATATAAATAAATGACCAGGATAGATTAGATTAGACTGCAAGTCAGATAAAATCACTCGCTGGCCCGAAGGACTCACTGCTGGGTCCACTGGAGAAAGGGAAGGAGTACAAGGGAGTACAAAGGAGGAATGGAGAAGGTAGGTATGTGTGGGAGGATGAAAGGCACAAGAAGGACTGGGGAGAGTCCATCCACTTCTCCAAAGGCATGTATTGTATTTCCAAACTTGACCCACATGTGTCTAGCCTTCAAATTTATGAGAGGTACAAAGTGGACCAGTCAGCAGCCGGACCATAAATCATTCCTCTTGGCTAAGCCAGGCTGACTTACATTTGCAGAAGGGAGGGGTGGACTGAGTGAGTAAGAACCCAGTCCCTACCTTTGTTTGAGAGCTGTTACCTAAGATATAGTCTCTAGGCTTTAAAAACCTACAGGTATTCAAAAATGGCATTAGTCCTTGCAAATATCTCTCTGACACAAGGGATAATATAACAGAGCTTCATCTTTCTCAACTGTTGGTCATCCTAGCTGCCTGACACAAGGACATGCTCCCATCCTCTTCATTTCACTTCAGACTCTGTATCTTTAACAATCTTGCTGTCCCAAACTCTCTCTTTCTAACGCTGTTTTTTTCATTCTTTTCCATCATTTGTTTTCCTTCTCAATAGCACTCCTGTTTCTGCCCTTGGTTAGTTTTTCTTTCTTTCCAAATTTCTCTCTCCTGTTATTTTTTTTATTTATGACAGTAGCATTGAAAAACTACATCAAGGACCAGAATGTCGTTGCACCTGGCACCACACAAACATATAGCACAAGACATCCCCTATCCCAAGAAGCATGCAGTCGTAAGTAGCTACCCTAATTTACTCTCCCCTTTGCCTTCCCTTCTTCTCTTCTTTGTTGAAATCCTTTTTTTCTTTTCTTCCTCTCTTTCCTTCCTGCTTTGCTTCATTTTACTAGTTAGAGAAAGGGTATTGCAAAGAGACAGGAGAAGCATTTCTACAGGGAGGAGAGAGATTGTGAGGGACTAGAGTGAGCCAGGAGGGGACTTGCCATGCGATGTGCTCACCATTTTCTAAACTGTGTTAACCAATTCACATCACACAGTTCGAATCAAATCTCAGGTTGAATTAAGGGTTAATAGATGATCAAAGAGGTTTGCCCCTTTCTTCACAGACCAGTAGCCCATGTGCTTGGGCAGAGCTGGGGGCTTAGTCAGGATGCTGATACTTAGTCATAGTGACCTGTTATTGGCACATTTGACTTTATAAAGGTTTTACTTTGTGCCTGATAGCCTCTGTTGTGTTGCAAAAACCCAAATCCCCTTGAGGGGATTGATATTTGCAATGCTTATCTGCATTCCCAAGGAATGCTATCTAAGTTCTTAAGGACTGTTTTTCCTAAAAATAAGGATATATATACAAAGTTAATTAATACAGTTTAAATTGCCTAATTCGTACTGCCCTGGCCTGTGTTAACTTTAATCCTCATTCAATGAGGATTAGTTAATTCAGGCTGGAGCCAATTTTAATTTGGACTACAGACCTTCACATGTATATAGTGATAGCCATAGTCTGGATTAAACCTAGAAAAACATAACATCTATATATGGCCACAAAGGAGGCTTGCCAGTGAAGGGAGCTGTCAGAGGTGACTGCATTGATTATATAAGTTAAAGAAATCTGCCCTGGCACTCAGCTGATTGAGGTTTTAGCCCAAAAGTTATCTGGATAATTTCAACAGCTTGTTGTCTTTCTGTCAATCAACAGAAAATGTCCTTTTACATGTGAACCTGATTGGGGTATCCAGGCCTCTGACATTTTATTCAGATACTGGAGCCAGGACTCTGTTAAAATCTCCCTACAGCATGTGGTTACCAGCTGCCATCCATTCTGACCTGTGCAGGGTGTGTCCTGACCTGCAACTAAAAAGCCCCACTTGTTTGGGTTGGTTTTTTGGGGTTTTTTGTAGAGATGCAGACATGT
The DNA here is from genome assembly GCF_001723895.1 of Crocodylus porosus. Lineage (NCBI taxonomy): Eukaryota > Metazoa > Chordata > Crocodylia > Crocodylidae > Crocodylus > Crocodylus porosus. The sequence goes on along the minus strand of NW_017728931.1, from coordinate 50,737,298 downwards.
TCAGGCATGCACAGCTACCATAGCAGGATACCCAGTCTCCTATCTGTGGGGAGGATTGAAATGGAAGAGGAGGAGAAACAGGGGGAACTCTCCTAAGAAGGGAAGCTTTTGGAAAACAATGCCAATGATTCTAGGAGTGGGTTGACAGTCAGAAACAGCAAACTGTCCCCCTGTCCTCTCACTCTTTCATCCCCCCTTGAAATTCTTCCTTCCTTCTTCCTGCCCCACCTCCCCCCTCCCCACCATCTTCCTGTACCCTGCCACCCTGCTTTTATTCCAACCCATCTTTTCTCCTCCTCACATTTCTTTGTTTTTATCTTTTCTTCTGCTCCCCATCCCACTACTCCCTCCTCCACTCCCCAAAAATACTGATCTTTAAAGCAAGAGAATGGAATGAAATTCTTCAAGGCCGTCTCCTTAATAGCAACTAATGACTTGGCTTCCAGCCAGGTCATGTCCTGACAGCTCCCTCTTGTCAACTGACATATCAAGTGTGGGAGGAAGCTTTGGAATGAGGGCCAGGAAATCCACAGATTGTCGTGGTAATCCTAGGGAAAGCCAGGTCTGCATTAAAGGGTCTTGTAAAGCAAGCGGCAGAACTTAGCACCCGACGCATCTTAGGGCAAGCCCCTGAAATGCAGTCCCATGCTTCAAAAAAGTGATGTGGAATGGGAGAGAAAATGGGGGGAACAGACAGATACTGCTCAAATGAAAACTTGGATGGAAAGTTGGTCTGTGTGTTTGTCTCAGGAGCCATCTCAGGAGCTTTTCTTCCATTGCCATCACTCCCAGACATACTGCACTGTTATGCTTGCAAGCACCCTGATAACCAGACTGCAAAAGAAATTGGCAGATTTTAACACACGGCTTCAACTGTTCCCAAATGGTATGCCTGTTCTGGGGGCAGAAACAGCCAACATACCTGAGACTGGAGCTCTCCTGGTTACTGACTGGTAAGCACAGGAAAGCAGAGGGTTACAAACATACTTTGTTCAAATGAGTAGTACAGGACATCAATACATATGGTACATCACACAGCTGTCCAGCTGGAGGAGGACTGTAACTTCAGAGAGTCAGAGAATTCCTCCAGATTTGCTTGTTCTCAGTGGTGTGTCTACACATGCATTTGATGTAGGAGTAGTTTACTCACAGGTAAACTACTCACGAGTAAATGCTCCCAGGCAGGCATCTACATGTGTAGAGAAGCAGGAATAGATTTGCTACTAATAGCAGCAAACTGGTCCCACTTCCTAGGGCAATGGGCCCCTATTCCTGGCCCTGGCTGCCCAATGAAGTCAGGGGACTTGGAAAAAAAAGCTGCAAGGAACGGGCAGTTCCCAGCCTTCTGTCCCAATCTGCCAGTGGGGCAGCTAGCAGCTAGCTCACTACAAACTGCCCCACCAGTGGATCAGGGCAGGGGGCTGGGACCTGCCCCTGAATGGGACAGTTCCCAGCCCCTGCTCCATGACCGCAGGGTGGGGGCTGAAGAGCCTGTTCCCTGTTTAGCTCCGCAATTGCAGAGCTGGGTGCGACAGCAAAGCCAGTGCTGGGAGATCCTTATTTCCCAATATCAGCACCGTGATCACAGGGCCAATGCTAAGAGATGCTTATGTCCTGGCACTAGCCCAGCAGTTGTGGATCTGGTCCTGGGAGATAGGAGATCTGCCAGCCCCTACTCACCAATCACAATCTTGGAGCTGGGGGCTTAGAGCTCCCTGCTGCCAGAGCGCAGGGACATAGTCCCCACCCAGGCTCCAATGGCAGAGCCTGCCCTCACAGCAGGCAGCTCCTGGGTGGCAGGGAGCGACATCCAGCCTCCTGGTGGCCTGCCGACCAGGAGCAGATTTGCTCCCAGTCAGGCATCTGCATGAGCGTTACTGCACTGTAAGTAATTTTGCTACTTCCATTTCCAGGTAGCAAATTTACTCGTGATTAGCGAGGTTTGCTGTGCAGTAAGCATGTGCATGTGTAGATGTACACACTGCATAGTAAACTATGGTACTGCACAGTAAAGAATCTCATGTAGATGCACCAAGTGATGATTAAGTCACTGTTTCACACACATTCAAAAGCCTAGCTGGCACTGACTAGTGCCATCTCATTACACATGTAATCAGATAGCTATTTTTTTTTTTACATAGGATTCCTTGCTTCAAAACAAGATTTTGGTGCATTCCGCCCAGAATCTCTCTCCTTGGTTCATAAAATCAGACCCATAATCCCTCTCCAATTACTTTACTTCCAACAGTAGTTTAGAATTGTTTTGCTTTTTCAGATGTTTCAGAAAACAATATTAGAATAAAATGCAGTCACCCATTTCTTCAATACAGTCACAGAAGAGTATTTTCTTACCAGTGCTAGTGATCAACTTACATTCTACCACCTTGATAGTCTCAGCTAAGATGGTGACAGATGCTGTACTTCTATATCATCCTTTTTCACATCTCCCTCAGTTATTGCTACAATAATAGCATGCAGCTGTGTGTTCCACCAGCAAATTAAGCACTGTGTGAAAAGAAAACATTTCCTTTTGTTCACATTTAAATTTTATCAAGTGCCCCTCCTGCTTTATTCAGATAAGGATTAATAAGAAGAATTCAACTTGCCTTCTCTTTCACATCAAGTATTCCATAAAATTCTATCATGTCTCCTGCCACCTAATTTCTTCCCCCGATAGTCTGAGTGATACAAATAGGCAGAATTTAACTAGGAGTTAACAGTAGGGGAAAAAATAATGAACTAAGCATTAATAGAAAAATCAGGCCCCAGATCTAACTTCAATGGGTCTCTTTGGGACAGAACCTCTCTATGTATTGGTATAATATCTAGCATGATGCAGCCCTGGTCTTAGTTCACAGCTCCAAACACTGCTGGAATCTAAAATGGCACCATCAGTGCCACCAAACAGAGGCCCCCAAGACCTTCTGATCCGTTAGTCTCTTCTCCAATTAAATGTCTGGCTGAACCTTCGTAGTATTGATGTGGTTACTGTCTTGACGTATAACTGACTGCCCACACACAGTGCTGGTCAACACCTCCTCCCCCAGCATTGCTACACATAGGCAGTATTAAGAGGATGTAGCAGCTGTGCAGAGAGCTCACATACGTATGTCTGTCTAAACGCTGCCACTGAAGAAGTGCAGAGAAAGACATTCTCCAGACATGACGGCCTGCATAAGTGCTGTAATGGGTAAGGAGAGTAAAATCATCCCCAACATAACCTCATCACAATTAGTTAAATACAGAAGGAAAAAACTGTCTGGAGCAACTGTGGGAGGGAAGTGTTTATTATATAATGTCCATTTCAGTAGAATATCCTATGCATAGGCTTGCAAAGGAACCAGTTACCTTAAATACCCACACTTCTAAATATCCCTTTCCCCACCTTTCTATTAGAGCATTTGCTTCCCAGAAAGTCTCCCGCCCACCACAAACAATACATTTGCCTCTCTAAGACAAGACAGCATTGTGCATCACCTTTCAAGGCAGGTTTTTAGAAGTTGTCTGTGTTTTGCTCTTCCATCTTCAGACTCCTTTTAAGGAGCTATTAGTCTTATAGGTTCCTTAATCCTCCAACTAAATTTATCAGCTGTTGATTGCAGCCAAGAGTTAAGCTAAATTAAACTTTGGAATCCCATGTACAGTGTATCAGATGCACTTAAGTTCGGAGAGGTGGAGCTGCAAGCCCCTGAATGTCCTAATTACTAACTGCCAAGAGACCCATCCATCTCTAAAGGTTTCAGGAGACTCTTTCACCTATTCCAAACCAGTACAGCTTCACTGAATTCATCACAGCAGAAAACTGATCCAAGGAAACACTCTGGCACTTAAACCCTTACAATCTCATGCGAGTAGGTGTGTACATGTAGAAACATGCCTTTGCAGCTGTGTATGTGACTGCATCCATGTTTGTGATGTCTGTGCAAGCACTTACCTACATGGTAAGCAGGGAGGGGGGTTCGTGTGTGCATGTGTTCCCTGGTTCTCACCCTCTCTTATTATCCTTAGGTGTTCTCTTGCTTTTTCTCTTTCTCAGTATCTGTCAGAGGTCTCACCTCTCCCACTTTCCCCTCTGCTTTCATTCCAGGCAATGAGACAGTGTCTCACACAAACACTTCACACAATCCACCTAAATAATTGGTTTTAGTGACACTGTGTTATATTCCCCTACCTTCCAAGATTGTGCAGTCCTGTGCTACTCCAGTGTCCTAAGAGAAACTACTACTGCTCTCCACATGTCTCAAACAGAGGCAAGGGGCAACCAAGGGTTCACTCCTTAAAGAAAGAAAAATGGGGAAAGATATTGAAATCCAAGAAGCGATGGGCTAGAACACAGGCCTTCCAGTTCCAACCCAATCTAGGTCAGTACTTTTCAGTCACTGCCATCTGACAGTTGTTCAGGGTCCCATGTAAAATAATGGTCTCAGTCAAGGTCTTCCCATCACAAAATAAATCATTCATTTTGCTAACTGGTCCCCCTGTTGGTAGTCTCAGCAAGAGACCCCAAACTGAGGACCTGGTCCAGTTCCAATTTAAGTCAATAAAAATCGTTCTGTTGACTTTAAGGGAAGACGGTTCAGCTCATGAAAGGGCAATGGAGACTGAACTTCAGTTCCCTGGCCTAGAAGTCTTCCTGTAAAGCAAGGTAGGGTGCTTTGGAAGGGCACTATTGGAAAAACTCTGCTGCCAGGGACCACACCGTGCCTACTTCAAGTCTATGCAGAAGATTTCTATCAGTCAGGCATTTTTTACTGGCACAGTATTAACCTATCTTCCTAGGGAAGGCCTGGGGAATAGATATTCAGCTGTCCTACATCCTTACAGTGACCTAATATGGAACTAGCAAGGGAACTGAGGAGGAATACAGCATAAAGAGTTAAGCAAGCAGTCTCCAACAAACCAGCTCAGGGAAACAGATGCTCCCTCTCTCTTCCCCCATATGCCCCCTTCTCCCCATCCTCTACACATATCAAGGTGAGCAGAAAAAAAACAACAGTAGAGGTTTAGCCACAGATATGCAATGAGGTCAAATATCCCTCTCAGGAATTTACATCTCTCTAGAAATAGGCCAAATAGCTAGAAAGTCACCTGATTTTACCCAGAAGAGTAATAAAGGTTCCCCACAGAGCAAAACATACAGGCAGGCCATGCACTGCTCCACTAGCATCTGTCTCCCTATTGCTGGTGTGTGTGAAGATGAAGAGTATGTGTAATCCGAGACAGAAGTCATTTGTCCATGTCCTCATGAGGCAGAAGCAAGCCCTCTCCTTCCTGAGAGAAAGATGACACCCCCCATTATGACTAAGGCCTTTGGGCACTACCAGAATATACATATTTATAAACAATGTTAGAGACAATGAAATCCAACTCCACCAGAGAAAGGCAAGAAAGGCCCCAGTCAAGAGAGAGGAGTATGATACCTCAACTTGTGATATATTAGATTGGTGTAGGGATTAAAGCACAAGCCTAGGGCTCAGGAGACCTGGGTACAATTTCTTGTGTCATCACACACTACCTGTGTGACCTTACCCAAGTTGATTAATTTCTCTGAGCCTTGTTTTTTTGTCTGTACAGGAGGGATAATAGTATTGTCAAGAGGATAAATACATGAAAAATTATAAGGTCCTCAAACACTGGGAGATGTAGAGGTACAATAGGTAGATGACATTCATAACTATGGGTTTAGGCAGAAGAACTAAAGAGGGTGAATGCCTACTACAGATTGGAATCTAGAGTCCAACAACCAAGGCTATGTATGGAGCAGAAGAAGTACTATCAAAAGTTTGCTTAACAAAAACTGTAAAGCAAAATTATGGCATGCTGAATAACTGGGCATGTGTGTACTGGCACAGCTAGACAAAAGGATGATGCTGAAGGTGAACACTGATTTTCAGTTGGAGATATCCCAGATGCAGGAGGAGTATGTAATGCTAGACTTCCATTTCTCATTACCTCCTACCATCTGCCCTGGCAAACCAAAACTAAGACTAAAAAGGGAGTTCCAGGTATATACTGCATGAACCCTCTGCTGAGATTGCCTATTAGGGCCAAACCAGCTTGAAATTTTTGTGAAATAAACTTCTGTCCATTAGAAACTGGTCTGAGGCCCATCAACTTCTTTCAAATAGGGTACAGAACAGATGTTACAGACTAATGACTTTTAGCTACTACTGTCTTGGACTGAATTCAAAGCAGTGACCTAAAGATGATGGGTTCTATATCCCATTCCTAACCACATCAGGTGGAAAAACTATTAGCCAATGAAATACTGCCAGGTAAATTAGCAGCTGACAGAATCCTCTCTCTCTCCTTCTCCAACGCTAGTTATAGACTTTCTTAGCCAGCACTTTCCACCTGGGACATTGGCAGGAAAAACCCCAGATCGACGTTCTGGGATCATCGCCATAGAGCCCTCCCCACCCACTGGTTAGCTGGAGCCATGCAAGTCCTGTACAGACTTCTACTATTAAAAGCCATCTCACTCTGCACTTTGCATTAGCAATGGTATCACTAAATATCTAACAAAAAACCTTGAAAATAGCAGATTCCTCCTACTTGGGAAGTATACTCACAATTTAGGGAGCCAAGTTACCCTGAAACTTCAACTGCTAAAACAAAAGGCACATCTCACTGAAGGCTATTACCCTGATCTAAATCCTTTTAATCCCCTCCTCTCTCCACCCCCTAGTATAAGTGGGGATAAGTAATGTAGCCACCTTTCTGCTGTGCTAGTTTATCGTAGTATATAAACCCCTGTGGTAATAATTACATGGACTTACCCATCCCAGTGTGAATAGCACCACAGTGGCAATTATGACAAATGCCTGATCGACACAGCTCTGTGCTGTAGAGAAAATTAAGTCTTTCCATTCCCTTAACCTGGGGTCAGGGTTTCCCACTGGGGCTCACAGCTTTTTTTCCTGCTGTAGGTATCCATTTGAGAGTTGCTAAGAGGTGTTATGATATACAGTTCTAATCTTTCAGCACTCCTTTTTTTCTTTCTTGTTGAGTGAGCTGAACCCAGCTCTCACCAGGGACCTGCACAGCAACTGCTATCACTTTTGATACGAATTATCTCCTTCTGGTGATACCACTCAGGACTTTTCACGTTCTTTTCCACATCATTTACAAAATCTTACAAACAGGAGAAGCCCAAAATCCCACCACTAGACTGGCCTGTTGGTGACCTGCTTCTAGCTTCTGGGGTTTCTATTTACAGTTCTTGTTATTTCCACATCTTGAATCCATTTTTACAGAAGTGCTATCAAAAAATATATTAAAATTTTGATTCAAAGTCACAGATTTATACCAGGTGAATTGCAAGAGCTATTCTCCTGACTGGTGAGAATGCATGGAAACTAAAAAGCAATTGAGTAAGCCAGACACTCTACCCAACAGAGGGAAACAAGATATACAAACAACCCATAGAGGTAGCTGATCTACACAAGGACATTGGCATATTTAAGCCACAGAGAAGCCAGGCAAAAATATGCATGTGCATACACAAGTGCACATGTAGGCACAAGCAAATATGCCCATTAGTCATGAGCCTTGGTACACTAATTAAAAGTAGTGTCTTTTAACTCAGTTGTATTTCACACGCATTCTCTCTAACTAATCCTTCCATATTTCATGCACACACCAGACCAAATCTTCCCCATTTACTGCAGAAATGTTCCCCAAAACACTTAGGGCTCTTTGCTTACTATTCCCTAAGCTAAATTTTAAGATGTATTAGGCACTGCCTTCTTTAGTACTTAAATGTATGTTTTGAAAGCAACACAAATCCCATTTGCAGTCACCAAAGATTTTCTGGTATTCTTTCCAAGAACAAATGTATTTGCCCTACAGCTCTGCCCAAATTCCAACTTGAATAATTGCATTCTGCCTACTTAATAGTTCCCAGTGCAGTGCCATTAGTTGAAATGAATCTTTGCTTCTGTTCCCCCAAAATGTGTTGGTACAGCATTGCTGGCACAAGAGGGCTTACAGCTCCAAAAAAGAGATGCTTATATAGGGACATATGCAAGAAGTGTGGCTACACAAGGCACCCCTTTAGAAGACAGCTCATGGGTGCTAGGACAGGTGGCAATACTATATTCTAATTTGTTTGGGGTTTTTAAGTAGAAAGAAGAAGCCAGAAAACAGTGAAATAGGAGCCTCGTGAAGATGAGCTTAATGGCAGCCTTATGAGGAACAGGAAGACAGGGATGCATGCAACTCAAGGCTCACAGTGAGGGCCCTGAACAAAATGGTGCCCAAACAAGAGTCTCACCTTTCTTCAAGTAGAAGGTAAGACCAGCATTGAACTGCACTTCAGTGGTACAACCTCTAAAGTGCTTTGAAAACTTTTAACATTGAGGCACATTGTAGAGATACAAGACATATAATACCTATGAGGATTGTCTCATATCTAATGGCATTGTGTATGGTCACTAGATCCTACAAGCTTCCCAACCTCCTGCAACTTGGACCTGATTTATCATTCTTGGATCATTTCCTGGGAACAGGTTGGAAACCGCCACAGATAGTTGAGGATATTCCACAGACTCAGGGAGGAAAGCAATCCTACACTACCCTGGGCACCTCAATACCAGTAAGATGCCAACAAAATTGGAGGTAAATCAAAGAAGAGCAACAAAAATGATTAAGGGGCTAGAGAGACTGATTTATGAGGAACGAGTAAAAAGAACTAATCATGTATAGCTTGGCTAACAAATGGCTGGGGATATTATAACCAGCTGGAAAAAATATTTGAAGGGTATAAACAACAAGCAGCATGAGGAATTGTCAGGGTGAATGAGAGAGCTGGGCATGGGAGTAACAAGATGCAACGTGAAGGGAAAAGTTAAGTGGACAGTCAGGAAACATTTTGTGTCAGAGAAAGCTCTCAAGCTGTGGGACATCTTCCCAAATGAAGTGGTCACACGAGTCATTAAACAAATAAAACAAAAGAAAGAAAATGTAGGCTTGGTGCCAGGCTGGCAGCTTTGGAGATCAAAGTCTCTTGTTATCCATGTAATTGATACAGTCTGGACAGCACCAGAGCACGCTTCTGTTCCAAAGCACTAGCAACGGGCTTGGATTCTGACCTCAAAGATTATCTCAGCTAGATTCACTAGTCAGGGTTTAAAGCACCTCCAAATCAAGAGCTGAGGTGTTTGTGTGTAGACAAGATGGGAATTAGAATTAAAAACTGGGTAAAAGTCCCAATTACCTTTGCAATGAAGATATAACCTAAAAAAGAGTTTCCAAGGCCTAAACAGTTCTTCAGTTTCCCTGAAAGAAGCCAGTGGAGATAGTGGTTTAAGTGATGTGGTCACTTACCTATTGATCAGTGGGATGAGACATCCTCTCTACCCAACTAATTTATTGTCCCACAGGTATACTTTCACCAATCAGATGTCACACAATAACAACACACAGTTGCTCCTGACTTGGATCAGACTGATAGCAGCAAACTATATATTGCATTCTCCATCCCACCAGGTGGAAAAAAAAATGTTAGCTAAATTAAATAATCACCATCTGACAGAATTCTCACTTTCCGCCTGAAAAAGTGTTATGGATTTTCTTTTCCCTTTGTGAATTAGCTTCAGTAGGAATCAACTTAAAGGATAAGAAAAGATTTCCTCTAATCTATGAGACTTTCACATGCCTGGGCTATTCAAAGGAATTACATAAGCTAGCTCTCCACTTGCACTGTATTAACTACTGGGATTCTGTCCTTGCTCGTGGACCTACAAACTATGAAACATATGTTCCCCTGCACCAGACCAGATGGAAAGACAACATAAGAGGTAAACCACAGCCCCGCAGCCAAAAAAAAGAGGTATCCAAACCTTCATCCTTGAAAACCATCAGAGGAAGAGGATGAGAGGGAAAGGCTACCCAGACAGCATCCAAATAGCAGTGGCATAGAGCCTCTGCAAACAGCCAAGAACAAGATGACCTCCCTAAACCAGCCTCTGCTCTTGATCCTCTGTCAAAAAGTATAGCAATTTGTTATAGTGCAAAGCAAACTCCATGTTGTATGTTTCAGCGGAAGGCACATTATGGAGACATGCTGTTTCAATGGTCAGTTATCTCACCAAGGGAAACACTTAAGCCCAGAAATATCAGATGGCTCAAAATGTAACTACAGTGAAGACAGATATATCAATTGTACTGATATCAAATGATAGCAAAATAAGCCATTACAAAGTAATTGTTATCTGTGCAGCCTTATGTAGAAATACAAGTGACTAAGGGTAGTCAAGCACTGAAACAGGCTACCTTGAAAAGTTGTGGAATCTCCATCCCTGGAAATTGTCAAGAGCAGGTTAGACAGGCACTTGGTTGAGATAGTTTAGTCAGGTATGATCCTGCTTTGAGCAGGGGGTTGAATTAGAAGATGACCTCATATGCTAGGGACAGAAATTACACTTAAACTTGTTTAAGTGATCAGAAACTGCTTTAAACCTGTAACAGAATACAAGTTCAGTGCACATAAATCAGGTTAAAAATGACCAAAACTAGTTTAAGATAAACCTGGTTGAATGTTGTATCAGACTTAACTGATTTAGGTCAAACCAGTATATGAAACTTCTGTACCAGACCCCTCCCTGATTCAAAAGTTAAATCGCAGACCCACAGCATCCCAGCATGCTTTGCAGGCCTAGGCTGGGTTGTGCTGTCTGCTAGAGCAGAGCATGGTTGGCCCTGCCCCTCTGTTCTCTCGCTGGAGCAGTGACCACTGGCTGACAAGGGGGTGGGTGTGCTGGGGACACAGCCCTGTCTGCCTGGAGGGGGCGGAGCAGCCCCTGCCGGACTTTTGCCCACTGAAGTGCAGGGGGCAGGGGCTAGGGACAGAGGAAAATTAAACCCCCCTGCCTCCCCTCTCTCACTGGCAGAGTCTGCCTGGCTTCTCACCCCTGCTTGGGGCTCAGCACAACTGGGGACACCCAGAACCCCCCTCCCAGCCAGTGGGCAATCCCACTTCCCCTTCCCAGCCACCAGGGCCTGGATCTTACTTGGGGCAGCCCAGAAGCAAAGGCCAAATCACTGGGGAGGGAAGGGAAGGGAATGAAACAGCCCCAAGCCCAGGTGGGGACAACACACAGGGGGAGCACAGCAGTGGCAGCTCCATCCTGGACATGAGCACCACTGAGCAGAGGGACCCAGGTTGGTAGCAGGGGTGGGGAGCAGGGCGGGGAAGGGTCTCAAGTGCATCTGTGCTAGCCTGAGGCAGAGCCGACCTGAGCATGCAGCTGAGGGAGCAGCCTCTGCTCAGCAGCCCCTTCTGCCCACTGAGAAAAGTGCCAGTGTGCATGGCACAGGCTCACCCCATCAGCCCCATGAGCTATTACCTGTGTCCCACGAGTGCAGAGCTGGGCATGCACTGCTAACTTCCCCTACCCAGCAGCAGCGGTGCAGCATGGCCCACATACTAGGTGCCAGGTACAGGGGCACTACCCCAACAGCTTCCCCACCACCGCCACCGTCCAGGGGCCTGCCCTGGCCATACAGATAGGCACCACCTGGCGCTTGGTACAGAGGGTTGTGCTTCACTGTTGCTGCCAGGAAGGGGAAGTGAGCAGTGCATGCCCAGCTCAGCACCCAGCCACTTGGGGGATGCAGGTAATAGTGCTCAGGGCTGAGGAGGCAAGCCTGCACCATGCGCACCACTGCTGGAGCTAGGCCTGGCCCAAGCACTGCTCTCCAGAGGGCAGAAGGGGCTGCCGGGCAGGAGCTGCTCCCCCATATGCATGTTCGACTCAGCTCCACTCTGCCCTGAGCTAGCATGGACAAACTTGAGCCCCTTCCCCACCCCCAGCCTGGGGCCCTCTGCTTGGCAGGGCTCATGCCCAGGATGGAGACCTTGCCACCACAATCCCTCTGTGTGTGTCCCCACCTGGGTTTGGGGCTGTTTCATTCCCCTGCCTCCCCCCAATCTGGCCTTTGCTCCTGGGCTGCCACAAGCAAGATCTGGGCCCCAGCAGCTGGGAAGGCACAGCGGGATTGCCCCCTGGCTGGGAGGGAGACTCTGGGGGTCCTGGGCTCTGCTGAGCAGCAAACAGGGGGGAAAAGCCAGGAAGACCCCAGCTGGGGTCCCTGCTGGCCATGGTGGGGGTTTAAATCCTTCCCCAGTCATACTCAGCCTGCTGCGCCCTGGTCAACCCCCACTCAGCTCAGCTTCCCTCCAGCCTGAAGGCAAGGCAGAGCTCACTCTAACACTTCATGGCTTCTAGCTTAAGCCACTGCAGGCACGTGGCTGCATTTTTGGAATCAAAAGTGAACGTCTGTTCATTTGCAAATCAGTTCAATCTATGCAGGTTAGACTAACCTGCAAAGACTGAATCAATTCAGGCTTGGGCTTTTTGAACGTCTGTACTTAGCCATAAAGTTCCTTCCAGCCCTACATTCCTAAGATCCTATAAATCCATTCAGGGTTGAAAGAGAATCAGTTCAGCTAACGTGTATTCCTGTGTGATCCTGCAGAGGTAAGAGTTGTATCATAACTTCTGATGTTCACGCCTAAAACAGTTTAAAGGATATGTTTGGCCACAACTTTAAGTCCATAGCCTTAACCACTCAGAACCAATGTAATGGGACAGCTGGTTGCTGGAGAGAAGAACAAGGAGCTCCAGGGGCCTCCAACAATGCAATATCACCTTCACGCTTACTATTTTCAGAACAAAACGTGTAATATGCCATAAATTCAAGGACCTCCACAAGAAATGTAATACAAAATAAATAACCCAAGGAATTCTATACTGCTTAAATTAATCACTGTCATATTTGATTCAATAAATCTCCCATCTTTGAAAATAGCTCAAGCTGCTGGAGAATTTCTGTAAACCCCTGTAGTTTACAACAGAATTCAGCACCAGAAAGGCACGAAATAGGAAGCTTTGCTACAGTAATCATTGCTATTTAGCCTGTGTACACCTAGGATCGAGCAGTCAAACTAGGAAAACAAACCCCACTTTTGCAGCCTTTAGCATCCTATCCTCCCCAGAGAATTCCAGCTGTATTACAGATGTGCCTGAGCACTTCACAACAGCCTTAGTGGCTTCTGCATTTGTGAACAGCTGCTTACCAAGTCCTGAAAAGAGAGGCCTTCCCCTCCCTGCAAATATCCTGTAGATTAGTGCAATTAGCAACCCTCTATAAAAACAGCTCCCATGCCAGGAAAAATGAAAATGGCAAAGAAAGTGCCTTCCCAAACCACAGAAGGGCAGATGGGGCTTAATGGCACTTAATATTGTTTCCTATAATAAAATAATGAGGAGGAGGAGGAAGAGGATGTCAGGGAAGTTCCCAGAGGTGCTAAACAGGGCCTCATTGCACTAGATTGACCCAGAAAGTGAAACAGTCCCTGCATTGCAGAGTTTAGAGTCTAATGTGTATGCATACAGTGATTATGCCCCTTTTCTTACCCTTTGGGGGTTGACTGTCCTAGATCATCTTACAACCTGGAAGGGACCCTACCTTTGAATAGGTACAGAGCCCTGCACCATCCATCCTCAACGCAGACTTGAACACTTAGATACATTTTTTTTTTTTTTTTTCTGTTTTTTTGCACCAGTCCTGGAAGCACTGCAATACCAGGTCAATGCATGGAGTGGATGGAGCAAGCTCCAGCTGTAATGACAGTATATGTCAGGAAAGAGTAGAGGCAGGGTTGGTGGCTGCCCATAAGAGAGCAGCTTCACCTCCTGGTCATCCTGTTGATGGTGAGCATCTTTCACTTTGGCTTAGGCCTGCCTGTGGGCAGGATCCCCCTTGGTGCAGAGATCAGGGTGAAGTGCTCCTACTGAATTGTGGCTCTGAAGCAGGCTGCAGATTTGGACTCTTCTTTCTGTCAAGAGGTATCTGCCGAGGGACGAAAAGTCAGGTAAGAGGTAAGTTCTCCAGCTTGAAATTGCTGCTCCCCTTCTATCATCCGATGCACCTTAAGCAAGGTCCTGCCTTCCCACCCCCCTACTTCCCTGTAGCTGGGCACTCCCTTGGTCCCATTGGAGCCATCAGCAACTCCCTGAAGCACCCCTTTGCCCCAGACATCAAAATGATACCCCTTCCTGGTGATCTAAGGTCCTCAATCAAGTGGCAAGCCTAATGGCACTCTGCCGAGGTGACAGGTTTCCGCAGCGAGGGGAAGGTAAGTGCCAAGGAGTATTAATAGTGCTACTCGATTAGTTATGGGAAAGGTACATGTGATACCACCACTGCTGTCCCTGAGTATCTGACACCAGTGAGGAGGGGGTAATCGCCTGCCCAAAATAGAAAGGGCTGGGAGCCTATATAAGTGGGGTTCCCACCCTGGGTTTCACCTCCCTTTGACACCACCTCAGCATCCAGCAGCCCTTTCCAGCACTTCACAGGCAGCCACCAAAGGTAAGTAGCAAGACAGGGTGACACTCCCACAGCTGGGATGGATCCACTGAAGGGATTTTCACCTGAAGGAAAATCAGCTGCGAGATCTCCCCAGATAATTGCCATTGAACAGAGGGAGAGGAGAGGCTCTAAGGGAGAGGAGAAGCAGTGATCCCTGCCTCCCAGCTGACTGACTGCAGTGGAAGAGCCCAAAGGAGAGAGAGAAGGAGAGCGAGAGAGAGAGAAAGAAAGGACTGCATGGAAGGGGAGGATAACTAAAGAGGCAGGGGAAAGGAGGAAACAATGACAAAGAGGGATGGAAACAAAGGGAAACAATGGCACAAGAGGGAAAGGGAAAGTGAACAACATTGGCTGAAAGATGCCAAAGTAAAACTTTGCAGCCAAAGTACAGCATGTGGCAAGAGAGGCTCAAGCATCCCCTTCCCCACACTAGCATAGCCTCCAGTGGGCTGGGCAAGGGATGCCTGGGGCTCACCTGGGCATGGGGGTGGAACTGTCCCTGGTTGTTTGGGTTCAGCAGATTTGTTTGTCTCTCCCTGGTGGAGCAATTAGCCTGGGCAGACGATGGAGGGGATGGGGAACAGGGGCTTGGCATGGCTGCAGCAGAAGGGTAGGCAGCACCAGGCAGGGAGCGCAGAGAAAAAGGGCACAGCCCCATGCAGGCAGGATGAGGAAGGACAAGGGTCATGGAGCACCTTCCAGTCCCCTTTGACTACAGCCTGGACAGAGGGGGGAGCCACTTAGCCAGAGCTGCCTGAAAGACTCTGCAAGGAGGGGGGAGAATCCATGCTGGCCCCCAGCTCAAAGCCCTTCCAGCCCCAGAGCTGCCTCCATGTGCCAGAAACAAAGGCTGCTGTGCTCCTGGGATGGGAAAGGGAGGGCACAACCATGCTCTGAGGCTTCCTAGGCAGCATTTATCCCCCTGGGTTGAGTGGTCTGAGGCAGGGGTCACGGCTGAGGGGATCCGAGGCAGGCTGAGGCCCAGGCAGGGGAGATGTGCTGGCTATGGGGAGGGGGGCTGCTGTGGTCCCCCTGCCACAGTCACCTGTTTCGCTGACAGCTGTCTGACTCGAGTGGAGCTGAGGGGAGCCTGCCAGCAGAGTGTGCTTCCCCCCAGAGCTTGCCACCCCCCCACGCCCCCAGCTTGAGTTACCTGCTGGAGCAGCCCTCCAAAGAGGCTGCTGCACTGTGAGCAGAGAGAGGCAGAGCCCAAAACACAAGTCACTTGCAAGCAGGGTATCCAGGCAGGCTGCGACAGGGCTTAAGGGCTGAGTCGAGCTCTGCTGAGCGGCGGGGGGAGAAGCTGAGCAACAGGTGGTCCCATGTGCACACAGGCCCTCTGCCGCTGGAGACAAGGCCCTCCTGGGCAAGTGCAAGGGGGAAGAGAAAGGCACTAGGGCTTTCTTTTTCACTCTCCCTCTGTCTCAATGCAAGAGCTCCATCCTTGGCTAGCCAAAGCCTTGGCTGGGATGAGATAGCTGTGCCTGGCCCTGCTTTGAGCAGGCAGGTAGATGGCCTAGAAGTGACCCCCCCGCCCCCTCCAGGTCCCTTCCAGCCCTCCTTGGCTAGGATCCTAACTAGGGGGTATACAACAAAGCCATCCGGCCATCCTTGTTCACGTAGCTCCTCATGCCAGCGTGGAGCTCCTTGCTGCCAGCTGCTGGGGAAGCTGAGAGTTTAGCCAACTTCCATTTGAAAAAAAGTGGGGGGGCCATGAGTCCATTTCTTGGAGGAAAGGGGCATCAGGAGTGGAGTGAGGAGCACAGCGTTTGAATCCCAACGCCCTCCACCTGAAACACTGGAGCTTGCAAGCCAGAGGGCAACAAGGCGGGGTGGGGGAAACCCTGGCCCTACCCAGTGCTCTTGCCCCATTCGGCACCCACTCTCTGCCCCTGTGTGCCTGGGGACACTGCCGGGCTCTGGCCCAGTAAATGCCCATTCTTCTGCTGAACCCAGGCTGGTAAATGCCAGCCGCGGGGGCGAGTGGATGGGCGGCAGCCCCCGGCACAGCACTTTGTGACAAGACAATGGGTGACACACAAGGGGGGGAGGGGGTCCCCCTCCAGCCTGGCTC
>NW_017728931.1:50709053-50720745 GCF_001723895.1 Crocodylus porosus | reverse complement strand
ATGCTGCAGATCCTTGCCTGGGAAGCGGGTCTGCTCTGCACCACGCCGCCCGCCTGACCTTGACACGGCTCCTCTCGCAGCCTAGACCCTCCCAGCCCCGGGCTGTGCCCCGCCGTGCCTCCAGCCCCCTCCCCGAGCCCTATCTTTAGCAGCCCGCTGGCTCCTGCGGCGCATGGATGGGCGGGGAGGGGGGGGTGCAAACTGTTTGGTGCCAGCTCGGGCACTTGTGCACACAGAGCTAGAGCTGGCGCGGGGCCAGCCCGGGTCATATGAGCAAATGATGAGAAAAGCACTTTTGAATCTTTTTTTTTTTCCTCGCACTCGCCTCCCCGCTCAAACAGTTGCAGGATGGCGATGACCGACTTGCTCAGCGCGGATGATATCAAGAAGGCGGTGGGAGCCTTTGCGGGTGAGTGCGCGGCGGGCCCCTGCCTTCCCGGGGGTGGGGGGGCTTATTCCGCGGCCCGGACAGGATGCGGCTGGACGAGGCAGCCAAGAGGGGAGAGGTGCATGAAGGAGCGTGCTAGCAAGCAGCCGCTGCAAACTTCCCCTGGAGAGGGAAATGCCCCATTCAGTCCTCCCTTCCCGGGCAAGGCTCTTTGGGGCGAAGCGATGTCTTGGGGGGAAAAGGGCTCTCTGCAAGCTTTGGGGCACAAGCCCCCTTCGGGCATAGGGAGAGGCGACAGACAACACCCACATTCATCCTCAAGCAGAGGGGACCCGCCAGGGCTGGGGGAGAAGCCCCCAGCTCCCCGCCAGGGCTTCTGCTTGCAGTGCAGGGAGGACCCAAGAGGATGCCTCCCCCTCCCCGGCTGCAGGAGTGCCCTGGGGAAAGGTGCTGGCTGCAGCCTCCCTCCTGAACCAGCAGCCTCTCCCGGGTGTCAGATTCCCCGTTTCTCTTAGTCAGCATGGGCTGCAGGACACCCCTCCTGTGCTGCTGGCTGCTGCACTCAAGCCAAGCTCTGTGCTCCCAGATGAACTACAGCAGCTCCCACTCAACTGCCCGCAAGTGACCTTGCCCCTTAAAAGAAGGTGGGGGGAGAAGCCCCTTCCTCCCCAGATAGGATGCCCTAAGATGAGAAAGCCAGCCAAGCCCCAAGAAACTCCCCCCTCCGGGCACAAGGAGCAGCGGACTAGTGGACTGAGCTCTGCTCCCAGGCAGGTCCTCCCTCTTCAGCTTGCCTTGTCCTGCTCCCATCCAACAGTCCTGGGGCAAGGGAGCAGCAGCAGCCAAGGGGGTTGCAAATCTCTCCCTGCTAAGCAGCTGCATGGAGGCTGACCCACCTTATTTTTTACGGTACTCAGAAGAAGTAAGGCTGCGTTGCAAGTCCATCACACTTCTTGGAGGTCACTGCATTAGATCCCACTGTTATGAGTAACCTTGCATGGGTGGGAGTTGGAGGAGGTGCTGGTGCAGGAAGGGAGAAGTAGACTAGAGAAAAGCTCATCTCCGTATCTCTCATTTCAGCAACTAGATACCATTTTTGTGTAAGGTTTGTGCCTCCCAAGGTCTTACAGCACAGCAGCCCTGCCTAGCGCACACAACACCTTTGAGTTGCTAAAGCAATGCGAGAATGCAATACTCCTATTTTTTTATGGGGCTTTTGAGAAAAGGGAGTTGTATCCATTTTCTCCAAGGAGTTCTCATCATTGGTAGCCTCTGCAGTTGAGCAGAAAATGTAGTCCAAGATTTTTTCTTTTTTAAAGGTTAGGTAGTCTACCCCAAATTCACCTTTCTGGTTCAGAGGGTTGTTTTCAACAACAGAAGATATCCTTATTCTCAGCAAGAGGTCATGCAGTTAAGACACTAGAATGAGACGGAGAAGATCTAGATTCCATTTCCAGTCACGTCACAGACTCCCTCTGTGACCTTGGGCAAGTCACTTCATCCTTCTATATCTCAGTCCCCTCTCTTTTCACCTTAGACTGCAGTGTCTTTGGGGCAAGGACTCTAGTTAGGTTCAGTGCCCAGCAAAACAGGACTCAGACATCAGCTGTGGCATCTTGGGATAGGACTTGCAACTTGGACACTGTGCAGTGAGAAAGTCAAGTACATAGATACCAATTTGCTCAGCAACTAGACTAATAAGTCCTCTAACAATTCTGGTCCTTTAGCTGCTGAGTCCTTCAACCACAAGAAGTTCTTTGAGATGGTGGGTTTGAAAAAGAAGAGCCAGGATGATGTGAAGAAGGTTTTCCACATTCTTGACAAAGATAGAAGCGGCTTCATTGAGGAAGATGAGTTAAAGTAAGTAAAACTAAATCCTCCCTGGATAGGATGACCTTAGATTAGAGACCATATTTCTGTTTTAGTATGCATAAAGACACCCTAGCATAGTGTGATTCCTGACTGCCATTTTTGTGCAGTACCCAGTTGTTTGCTGGGTTCAGGAGGGGCAATAAAAGTAGGCACAAAAACGTAACTTTGATTGTGATGTACCTGAAGCACATACGTGATGCATACTGCATTAATAGCTTCTTCATAACAAAGCAGCTTGATGACAGAATTCTGTCTTTGTGGTACGGATCACCAGCACAGGATAAGCTTTTGTATTCAGTTACAAGTATAACCACCAGTGATAGTAATCCGTGCCCTCCAAAAACACCGGACTCCTCACCTTCTGACTCAGCTGCCTCTTTGTTACATACCTTTCTTTAGATCTGTACTGAAGGGCTTTACCCCTGACGCCAGAGACCTGTCAGATAAAGAAACTAAGGAGCTCCTGGCTGCTGGAGACAAGGATGGAGATGGCAAAATTGGTGTTGATGGTATGTAAATTGGGGAATAAGTCTTGGTACTAAAACTCAAATGTTGCTCTGATGTATGGAGGTGCAACCACCACAGACCTCACTGTGGGCTGTGACCTTGTGGAGGGTGCAATTTGGATTTAATCAAATTGCAGGGCTTGCTAAATTTGTGATGCCCTCCTGCAGGATTTAGAGGGTACAGCAGCAGAGTGCCAACACTAGAGGGAGCAGGAGTTTACTGAAAGCCAAGATTTATTACAAGATAAAAGCAGATCAGGCTCACCACAGCTCGGGACTAGGAGCTTGACTTGACCCCCCAGTGAAGCTAGTGGAATTCTTTACACTGGTTTCAGTTGGCCAAATCCTAAGAGTTTACCTACGTTGATCTTGAACACAGTGCTCAGAACAAGCAAGAGAGACGGAGTACACATGCAGAGGCAGAGTACCGGTATTTCTCCTTAATTAGAAAAAAATGCTGTTTCACTTGGATGAGAAAAAAATAGACTAATCATCTGAATGTGCTTTGTCAAGCTCTCAAACTCCACCATGTAGCCTTCAGGGCAATGAGTTTCTGTCCAGATTTTTCCAGCATGGGTCCCACTAATAATCTTCACAAGGACGCTACAAAAAGAGTCACTCAGTCTCATTAACCATCACTATTACAAGAAAGGGACAAGTGTTTGTCCACAGCATTACCTGACATTTGCAAGTTGGCCCCATTCTCTTTCTTGGAAAATTCTTGTCAAGTTAATACCTATACAATGTTTCTTCCTTTCCCTCTTTTCTCTCCTCTACCTTACTTGATTTATTGGTAGAGACAATGATGTCAAGAGTTCTGAATGAACCCTTTCCTCCACTAAAAGAAATGGTGCGGGAAGATTATACCAATAGACAATGGGAAATCATTCTGTAGTCTCCCATCACCCTATCTGCCCGTGTGACAGGTTGGAAACAGCTCACTTTTTTCCTCCCTTCAGATAAATAAAATCTTCATTTGAGGTATTCTGGGATTCATGAAGGTATCTTTAAATGCTGTTGAGAGAAGACAAGAGGAAGTGAGGTTATCCAATGTTATCTCCCAGTTAATAGGGTGGAAATTGAAGGGAAGGAAAACATAATTATCCACTGAGAGACTCTTCAACTGACAAATTAGGTAAACCGCCCAACCATGGCACACTGGTAGATCAATAACTATGATCCTATTTCTAGGTTTAAAGCTTCTTAAATCCTCAGGCCCTCGTTAGGTAACAATGGCAAACAAGCCATAATTATGGCTTCAGTGAGAGTAGCTGAACTTTTATCAGCATTACTATACCAAGGATTCTATGAGAGACTCAAATAATTTCATGCATTATTATTTATTAGTCCTCTGCACTCCAACAACAACAAAAATCAGAGGCAAGAGTCCCATAGATCTCTTGGGAATAGGATTTGCAGTAAATAACTAACTTGATTATTATCAAAGAAGCTCACAGCTGATTGCTTGTGGTTTACACCCAGGAGTTGTATTGGAGGCATCCAATTCCAATTTAGCCAATCCCTAGAGTTAAAGAAAATGTGTTTATATTTATAAAGATGTTTCAGAGTTATTTAGTCCTATTTAAACAAATAACGCTTATTCCTTTCAAATTAATACTGCAACGAACATTAAGGCAAAACGATGCCTAGGTGCAGGCATATTGTAAAAGAATGATCAGGAGGATTTGCTCACCAGGACTCTTCTTCCATCACCTGTATGACTTCAATAGTATTGATCTGAATTTCCATTAGTGTAAGACATGACTCAAGGTCTTTATTTTCCTCAGACCCCACCCCTGCTCTTTTCCGGCGATGTCCCCAAAAAGCAACTTTCAGAGTTCTCTCATTCTGAAGCCAGCACAGCTTGGAGCATACAGAAAGGTGCCTGTTGGCACTCTGACCAGAACAAATGAGAGGAAAATAATATGACAAAACATTTTATGTGAATCTGACTGTTTCTCAATATGTTCAATTCCAAGCAATACAGATAGGAACCAAAGCCAAAACTCCCATGGATATTTCTTTAAGTTACTTGGATCTTTTTTCAATTTTAAAGCTACATTATTTATGACAAACCCACACACTCAGATTGACCTCACTCAACCTTGGTCCATCCTTTTAACATGAGTCTCATCAATCCCTGGATGACTGCTGAAATCCAGTCTTTTGCAGCTCATTTTGGCAATCATTTAGATTGATCCTTCTTAGTGCAGCTCTCAGCAGCCCATGATAGTCTAGAAGTGAAGGATGTGGATTCTGTGCCCTTTTAAGAGGGACCTATTATACTATCAAACTGTTTCTCGATTATTTCACTGTAGACGTTACACTCATTTTCTCTATGGGATCTCCTCCACTTACAAGTCTGACACTAGGAGTTCTCTCTCTGGTCTATTACTTAAAGCCTTTTCTTTTGGCACAACAGAATTCAGCTCAGAACTTAATTTTACTAACCTATATATACTTACTGGTGAATGGATCCCAATTTGTGTTTTATGGGTACCCTGCCAATCTAGAACTGCTGAAAATATAGGGCTTTTTCCTACAAGGGGTAGACCATCTCCCAAGGAGGCACTGAGTGCATTCATTTTCCAATGGCATCAGTAAAAGTTGAGGGTCTGATCAACTTGCAGAACTGCTGCAACATAATTTTAGGAGGTTTGTAAGAAAAAATACAACAGAAAGATTGTGAGACCAAGAACATTTTAAAGCTTTTGTGGATATTGATAGGCCTATGAAAACAAGTGGAAGATGTTAAAAGAAAACAGTTTGAACAATGGTCCAAATGTTTGTCTCAATAGGTGTCAACCTTGATTTCTATAGCTCCATTCAACACACTGAAGTTCTGTGAATATTTTTAATTGTACGCATAATTTTCTTAAAAATAGAGATAGGAAGAAAAGATGCTAAGAATTCAAAACCAATGATTAAGGTGTTGGCATTTCTACTATCTTCAAAAATCAGAAGAGATGTGACAAATACTCTTAGGAGTTTTTTTCTTTTGCACTCTTGTATTACCTTAAATAAATTACCACAAAACATCATGTGCATAGGCACCACAGGAAGGTTGAATTAAGAGAGCAGTCATTAGCCTGTATAACATGTTCTCAGTTATTGTATTTAGCTTTTTCAATAACATATCACAGATCATGTGTTGAGCTGATGCATTCATTTTAAACTTGCATGTTGATATACAGTTGGTGTGTGAGTTCGTGCCGAATTATGTTACTAACTGAAGGACTGAATTAAGCACAGGCTCAGACCTGGATGTTCAATTTAAAACTTGTATTGTTTCACAAAGTCATAAACTAAGGAGGTCTGTTGGTTCGCGAGGTTCCCAAATCAGGCCCTTGCTTTCTAACCCGAAGGCTAGGTGCGGCTGCCCAACTTAGTAGTCTCAGAACTGGTCAACAGCTCATTTAAAAGGAGTCCCTTATCTTTTTTAGACAAAAGATATAAAACTGTCCACACTCTGAGAGTGAGGCATCTAACATAACTTTACTATTACTTATCTAAGATAACACTTATACATATGCATTTCAAATTCTTACTTCTATTGCTAACTAGTTAACTCATCTATATTATATCAGGTGATACACTCTTTATTATAATTTTTACGCTTCTTATGTTAATTTTTACTGACCTACTTATAACATTTATCAGACATTGCTTGCTTAATATGCGATTATCTTTCGTCATTACGGTTTAGCCATGAGGTTTCCTGTTTTTTTCCGACAGAAGCTGCTTGCTTGCAATTTTTATCATTGTCAGCATTCTTATTCAGGGCTCAGATGGTGATCACCAGAATGTCAATCGCTGACTTCTCAACCTCCTTGAAGCATTCTGGGAGTTTTAGTGAGTTGTTAATTATGCTAGACCTTGCTTAGCATAAGCACCATCTCACAGTTGGCTAGAAAACAAGGTTAAATTACCATCATTTGACAATCAGCATTTCTGCAAGGTTTCACTCAGTTTCATCACCCAAATTTTGAAAGGGAGAAGAAAACTGAAAAGCAAATGCTGTCAGTAAAAAGGGACAGTCCCACTAAAAAGAAATTCAGCAGCAGTACAAGCAAGTACAGAACGGGAGTTAAGATTAAAATGCCCCCCACCCCCACAACATTTTAGCATATACTACTGCTAAGCAGTCCAGCACAATCTCTTTGGTGTCAGGCCAAACTGTATTTCAAAAGAAACTGAAAATAAGTTTTAAAAAAATCTATTGTTGCCAATATAGCTAATCTGCTAGCTGACGTTAAAATAGGTTGTTTCTGTCTCATGAAGACATGAAAGGTTTCACCCACATGGAGGTTATGTTTCTCTCTGCAGTTCCTTCACATGGTGGCTTGTACAGACGACTTCTTTCTGCTCTGAATATTCTGGGTTGTTATTCATTCTTAAACCAGCTTGTGCTGCACTTATCAATCATATTGTTTCACTCTAAATATCTGCTGTGCCTGAAAGGTACACCTGTTTCATGTTGCATGTTCTGCATCCCTGATTCCTCATTTGGAGTTAGGTCTTTCAGAATGACTCCCTGACAAGTGTGGATTTAATTTAAACTCTTTCAGCAGCTCTGCTTCACAGTATGGCCTGTTAAGGCTTATCCAAGCTATTCTCAAACTGTTCTACTAAGTGGGGCCTCCACAGCATATATAGCAGGTATGCCACCACATTATGGGCCTCACTGTTAGACATTGCTTCCCAGCATCTGACTTTGTTTTCTATATTCTTAAAGTGTCAGGCCATTTCTTTCTGTTATGCCACCCTTCAATCATTTCCTCTCGAGTCAGATGGTTGCCTCCCCCACTTGTCATCCTTTTTCTGTTAAAGCCCCTAAATCTTTCTCTTTGTATGCCTTCAAATCCTTTTATCATCTCTGTTGCCTGTTTTTGGATTTCCTCCAGTTAATGCCCTCTGGTGCTCACAATGGTAAATGGTACTTTCAAGCACGAGCATTTTGAGGCTCTATGGAGTGAGGAAACAGGACCTCCCTGGGTAATCCAGTATTCAAAGCTCAACGTGGTGAGGAGCTACTCATGGACCTGCAAGCATACCTTTCCCATACCTTTTATATATTTAGATTGTCTGAAAGTTTTACTTTTTAACACAACCACAAGGAAATGAAATCCACGGGTTTTTATAACTTTATAGTTGTTACACGTACACTAACAACAACCAGAGGGTAAAATCCTCTCTCTAGTGAAGTCAGTAGGAGTTCTGCCACTGATGGCAATGTGGGCAAGAATTCATCAAGCGTTTGGAAAGCAAATGAAGTGTCCATCCTGTATTTTTAAAATCTGTGTTTTTATAATTTTTTTAAAATTGAGAATGTTCTATATACTTACTGGGGCAAAAATGCTAGGAAAAGCTTATTAGATCCTCTGTCAACTGTTGATATCAATCTCACTACAAAATTTATTTCCAATATTTGCCCTCTTCTCTTGATTTGCTACATGTTGGGTTCACAAAGAAAAGTGGCTTTGTAACCAAGGAGTGTCATGTAGCTAATCAAGCACAGTGAATTGGACACTTGGGTGACCCAACATATCCTAGACTCATTCCTTGGCTTCTCAAATGTGTTCTCCACTTCACTGTGACATTTTCCACTCTAATGAACGTAAGTCTCCCAGCCATTCAGGTATTGCGAAAAGCAGATAATGAAGGTCTTGTCAGTAACTCTATGAACCCCTGTATACAGCTTGCTCCTCATTTACATTTTCCTTCTTTGATGGTTAAAAAAAGACATTTTTTCTTTTCCAGAATTCACATCTCTTGTGGCTGAATCATAAAGGCTTTGACCAATCTGAACCCTCCATCCTCCTTCACTGCCTGATTCCAACCACCTCCTTGCTGACAGCCTTGGCTCCTGTTCTATTTATTTATGTTATTTTATACTCCAATTCTGTTCTCTGCAACCCTGCAACACTGTAACTGAGCTGAAAGACACTGTTAAAATAATAAAGGTCACATCAATCTGGGCTCTACTCTCTCTATTACCTGTTCCTTATTATATTTAGGTTTGGGGTGTCTGAAAGAAAAGGAATGTTTTTTTATTCAGCTTTGCAGCTTTCTTGCAGCTATAGCTCCAGTTTCGGTAAGGTACAAAGCATTTAAAGGAATTATTTTGGATGGAATATACTTACAGTGAGTCATTCAGCCTAGCCTCTCCGCACTGTGGCAAGCCGGACTGCATTATCTTTAAGCCATTTCTGATGGATGGATGCATACTCATACTCGGGAGAAAGCTCTAGTGATGGCAATTACACAACTTCATTTGGCAGTTTGTTCCTTTGACTTAACTGTTCTTACAGCTATAAAGCATTTCCTAATATTTAGCCTACATTTTTCCCTGCTGCATTTTAGCAATCAGCAAATCGAAGTCTGCAGATATCATTTGTTAAATTTGTCTAGGGCATGGGATCTTTGGACAAAAGGTTCTACAAGAATATCATTAGATGTCAATCATGCATTGGGATAATTTCCCAAACTACTGAAATGCAGTCATTTTTAGAATGCAGTGTACATTTACCAGCAACGCTACACAAATGTTTAGGACAGGGAGTGAAGGATGATTCATCCCAATTAAACCATTGGCCAGATTTAAAGGAAAAGAGAAAGTAAACACTCTGCCATGATGCCCATGTTAACAAGCGTACCAGGTAAGTTTTGATGCTATTATCTTTTATAGAGTACTTCACAGAAGTTAGTATTGCTCTTATTTTACAATGGGGACACTAAGCCTCAGTCACCCCAAACTGAAATACACCTGGAGTAAGGCTACAGCATCTGTTTTACTGCTCATCAAAAACACAGCAGTTTCAGAAACAGAGAATCCTACTCTCATTGAAGGTGGAGCACTGGTTCATTACTACATGAGAGAAGAAAGTCTGCCACTTGTTGACATAGCAACACTACTTCCCATAACAGAAAAAACTTAAGCATCATTCTGGAGCACTGATTTTATATTCATTCTAAGTTTTGTCCTTTTAAACTTTAGTTATCACCGTTGAATCATGAAAGAACATTATTCTCTACAAATACGAATACTGGTATCACTCTGTGAAACCAGTATTCGTACACCTAAACCAGGGGTTTTCAGACTTTTGGGATCAGTGTACCCCCAGCAGCCAGACACAGAGCTGGGGGAAGGGAGGGGAGGAAGGGTCTGAATGTGGAGCAGCGGCAGGCGCTGCATTCAAGCTTCCCCCAGCCCCTGCATCTGGCCAGGCGGGCACCGCCTACCCAGCAGCATGGGATGGTGCATGGTGGAACTCCATCCCCATCTGCCCACACATACCCACTAGGGCCTTCAAGTACCCCCAGGGCTACACATACCCCCCGGCTGACAACCCCTGACCTAGACCTCTGTAACACATGGCTCTGTATCAACTCTGAAAAAAAGGGTATTTGCTGAAGTTGGGCTCCATCCAAAGGAAGTCCTCTGCTTTTCCAGAGACACAAAGCTAGCATATGGATGGGTGTGAAGAACATAACATCCTTAAGTAAATGGACAGTTTCTAAGCAAGACAGTGCTTGTTCACTTGATAGCTTTTTCTCAGCAACTGCTGACCTCAAGTGGCAAGAAGACGTAATTTCAGCTGGAGTCAGTACAGAAGGCATAGGAAGGCTGCAATACTGCAAACCTCTAACAGCAAAAACAAAGCAAACAATCAATCCTGGGTCAGGTCCCCAGGATCATGACATTAGCATAAAAATTGTAAGACACAAATATAAACTGGTTTCCTTTACATTTGCTTTTTGGCTTTTAAGATACTCATTTTCTTCTATTCTCTGTGACTATGAGGGCTGGTGACTTAGATTAAAAAAACAAAACAAAACAGAAACCCCCAAAATCTTAACTAAGGCTTAACATGAATTCTTTCCTGACACCTTAGTAACAATGAATGTCAGGCAGTTAGGGCCTAATATGGTCTGCAGAAACCCTATTACCAGTAATAATTCCTAAGACAGAAAGAAACATCATTTTACTTGTGGCAGGGGAAATAAATAAATAAATAAATAAAAGCTAGTAAGAAACAGTGAGTACAGATCCTCTACAAACATCACTTTCACCTTCGTATTTTAGGACAGGCTCCACTTTAAAGAGGAATTTGCTTCCAGCTATTCACACATTTGCACAGATTGCTCAAATATGAAATCCTGCATCCTCTTCAGTTTCATAAACAGAGTTTGTTGCAGAATCAGCTGTTTATTTCTAAATCAGGGTCTAAATCCAGCATTTCATTTGAAAGTTTGTAGTCCCTGTGCAGTATGTTCCCCATGTGAATCCAATCTAAATCAATATTTGTTCAAGCCGGAAACAACAAACAATCAGGTGCTATCACTTTTCAGATTGCAACTACAATCAAACTACTGGTGACTACACTACTGTTAACCTGTTATGGTCCTTCTGAGTTCTTTGCACCATCAGAATTGCTCTATTATTTTTCTACAGTCAAGAAATGAGTGAAAACTAGGAGCTGCCATTTTCCAAAGGGTGCCCGGCATCTATTGAGGGCTGGCTCAAGTTGAGAACTGTTGTTCTGGAGACCTCAGATAGGTGCAGAAGCAGGTTACACGCTCCTTCCTGATTAACAGGGATCCTGCTTTTCTCTGTTTAAAAATTGCAAAATCTCCTATAAAACTCTCAACTTCTAATTAAAAAAAACAAAATCCACATTTTTCCATGATTAAAATGAAATACCACTATATTATATGCATCAGCTGAATACAATATTTCATTGATATATTTACAACTTTTAAAGCAAGTTGGAAGCTTACCAGTGCCTCGGTCATTATAATAAAACAAATTCTAAATACCTATATATTCTGGCATTTGATTTTGTTTTATCATAGAAAAATCAGAGCTCCCCCTGCCTCCTTCATTCACCAGGACATGGGTCCAGCTGCAGCTGTCCCGTCCCGT
>NW_017728931.1:50679478-50708953 GCF_001723895.1 Crocodylus porosus | reverse complement strand
TGGCACCAAGCAGCCCTGATATGCTGGTGCCCTGCCCCTGCCCATGCCATTGCCACTCACTCCCAAGTCCCAGCTCCCCCAACTCTGCCAATGTCCTTCACCCTCAACCCACAGCCCCCTGGCCCTTCTAGTGCCCTTCCCCTGGGACTGCATACAGCAGCAGGGAGCCATTCCCCCTGCCGCCGCCCACAGACAAGCCACCCATGGCTCTATCCCACCCCCTGGCCAGGCCCTATGGCGGTGGATTCCCACACCCCAGGCCCCATGCACCACCCCAACTGGGCAGTGCCCTCAGGCCCAGCTGTGCCCCAGTCCCTCCCTGTGGGGGCCTCAATCTACTCTCTGTAGTCTCTCTCATCCCCCACCCCCCGACTTACCTGGAGGGAGCTGCAGGAGCTGCTCTCCATGCTGTCTGGCTCCCATACGCGTGTCCACACCTGCACATGGCACCCCCTGCCTGATCACCTTCCTCCCACTCCCCTCAGCAGTCCCTTGTGGGCTGGAACTCTGCCAGCCTGCAAGAGAAAACCTGCCCTTTCCCATGTTTTTCTCCTTAAAAAGAAAATCCATTGTTTTTCATGGTGAATGGAAAACCTGGATCCCTGCTGATAACCTTTGCAGAGCTTTTTTCTAATTTCAGCAGTCAAAAAGGCTTAGCATTTTGGCAACTAAATAATGACAATGTTGCACCTAGCAATAGCAATCTTGCTCTGTTGGAACTGACAAACTCTGCAGTCTCTGGGGTCTTTGCAATTTGCTGAATACTAGCCCGTAACAATCCAAGAAACTGAATACCGTGTTTTCTTGCGTGTGACATGTAGTTTTTCCCCCAAAATTGGGGTATGCATGTTAAGCAAGGAAGCTGTTTTCCTTGCTGGAAAAGAAGCACACCTGGAGACATTGTGTAGGCCATGCAGCTATCAAGATGCGGGACATTCATGTCTTGTTGCTCAACAAGCCAAAGGGGCAGAGTCCTGTGTTAACCTTCTCAGAGCTGTAGAAATTGGTTGAGCACTATCTTGTGCCTAAAACAGCAAGCAAGCTGCTGGTAGTATCTTGTTGAGGCTCGCGAAGTGGCAACAACACTTTACTTACAGGAACTTGCCCTTGCAAGACTGTTAGTTCCTTTATTGCAAGTAGTTCTTTATACAAGTTCCTGTAAATAAAGGGCAGTAACAGCCTTGCAAGTGTCTGGGGCCTAACCTTGTATGACAGAGTAACTCCTCCTGGGAACAAAGACTATCCAGGAAGCATGGCATCCCAGGAGGTCTGAGGCAAGGCAACTCCTGGTGCTAGTTGCCTCACCCCAGACCATCTCCTGCTATACCACACTTCCTGAACACAATGGGCACCTATAGGTATGCGGGATGTCTGCTCTGATGCATTCTAATTAGCATATGTCACAGCAGACTTGATTAATCAAGTCTGCTGGAGTGTGCTAATCAGCACACTCCAGTAGCCTCCACATCACATCTATTCAGTGTCCCCATACTTCAAAATAGTTGCGGAGCACTTTAACTAAAGCTCGTCAAACAAGCTTATTTAACATGCTGCAGCCGCCATTTTGAGGCGTGGAGCACTGAATACACATGACACTGCAGCTGCTTTAATTAAAGTGGCTCTTGGATCTGCTCTAATTAAAGCTCCCTCCTCCTCTATCCCGAAGCACGTGCATAGATGCCCTATGTTCCAAGGAAGCCTTTGTCCATCACACAGTTAGACATAACTGGGGGGGAAGGGGGAAATTACCGACATTTTACCTCCCAAAACAAAGTTTGTATTTTATTTGGGGTCATGCTATATGCGAGAAAATATGGTACTGAATGAGCTTGTACAAAATTTACTGAAGATACAAGTTAGTCTGTAGAGCCTTACTACTTTGAAAAATGTGCAAAAGAATAGCCTCCTGCTGAACTCTCAGGCTGAGCGTATAGGACCAGCAAGTAAAACAAGACAAAAAACCCCACCTTGTTTTGCTTGTAAATGAAGCAAAATGTATAAGAAAATCTTAAAGGTTATCTATTTGCACAGGAAAATGAGCATGCGATTATACCACATCTGCACTACCCAAATCTACCTAGAATTGGAAACATCAGCAGTGAAGATAGGATGGCAGAGGCTTCACCATGTGCTAGCAACAAGAGTATGGAACCATATTAAGGAACAGCTTTTACTGATTGCTTTAGCCTGTGTTGTTGCCTGTTCACTGCTTTTGGTACCCATACTAAAGAGATTAAGCTAGCACAGATACATTACTATGTGCTTCCATCACCACTTCCATTTTACTGAGTAAACATATCCCATTTGAGACAACAGCATTTTCAGGATAGAATTACACTTTAAAGATTCCTTACAACAGACCTAATTCTCTCATTAGCTGTAATGTTTTTAAGACAACCTTTTTCCAAAGGAGGAGAGAGGGAGCCAAAAGAGAGTTCCCTTGTGGGTTTAGCCATGTGCTTGAGCTATCAGCAGTCAAAATCTTCCCAGATTATGGCTCAAATCAAGAAGATCTCTTACTCTGTACTACTTCATCAACCATGTGCTTGAGGGAAGGGGAACAGAGCTACACCTTTGGCTAGTAAGATAATAGAAACAATAAACCTGGTTTGCGAAGACAGGAATGACATAAAAGCAATGTACCATAAAGCTAGTTCCATAATGACCATAAAGCTAAAATGGAACTGTAAGCAGCTACTCCAACAGCAGGATCAGGAAACCCAGGGATAAAAAGTGATGTAGAAGGACCTCCACATCTGTCTGATGAGCCAGCTAATATGGGATACAGAGTCCCAAATGAGCATGCTGAAAGCCAGACAAAGGCAAGTTAAACGCGGGGTGAAGAGAAACCGTAGTAGCACCAACCCCCCCCTCCAAAAAAACCCCCCAAAAAACCCGGAGTGTCCAATCATCTCAAAAATGAAACGAGGGACTCCAGACCTAATTCTCCACTTCACCCAAATTTCAAAGTGGTATTTGATTTCAGCCAACTTACAGCAGTACTGTATATAATTCAATCCCTTGGGTACTAAGAACATGGTGGTCTTCAATTTCATTTCCATCTCCCTCATTGTAGAAGCCTCCAAACAGAAGCATATGGCTCAGGACGAAGAAAATGTAAATGTTTAACAATAGACTAGTAAAGAGGGAACTGATAGTGACGAATGGAATGGAGGAGTTGTCTTGGTTCAGGTATCTTGTATGGGGGTTTTATTTAAGTTTTGATTAGTTAACTGTTAGCAGTTTGCATTTTCAATAGTTATATATCCAAAGTTTAGAACAAGTACTATTGGAAAGATACTGAAATGCATATCAAATACTATTATTATTGTTCTAGTATAAAGAGCTTAATCATAGTTACTTAATTTCTGCTCAGCTTGTATTTTCTCCTGCAGGTGAAATGTAAATTTTGTATCTCAAAGCATGTGCTTTTTCCCCCTTTAAAGTAACCCTCAATTTTGCTGGATACAGCACAACCATATCCAATCCCTCAGCTGCAAATGATTGTCTGAATAGAGCTATCTCCTTGCACCTGCTCTTAGTCAGAGAGCTCAAATCAGGGGGTTGGGAAAATAAGGATTTTGTGTCATTGTAATGCAAGTCTCCTTCTGCTTTGCTGGCTTCAGTATTCAGTTATGCTCTGAAGCATTCTCTGTTACTGGTGCCTGCATTTTTCTGTATCCTTTAGCCCTCTTGTTTGTGTGTAATAGGCTTAGAAAAATCAAACAGTCTTAGCAGAAAATTTTCCCATAAATTAAATGGGCCCAACACACTTTTTTGCCCGCTAAGACCACTAGTGAATGTCTTAGAGGATCACAACAATACAATACCACGCTAAAGAGTACATTAACTCATTTAGCTGGAACTCAAAACATTTCGGGTTGGATAGGTCAAAAAAAAAAATCAACTCTTTGATATTTCACTCAGGGGTCAATACAGATCACAGAGACCCAATGTAATGTTCTCTCAATGGAGAACCATCATCTAATAAGCAGCCCACTTCATTCTTCACTCACTACCTGTACAGCACATTCTTGTAATCTGACCTTGAAAAGAAAAGGGGATGGATAATGCAGCAAGGTTCACATTGAAAGATAATCTTTTTCGCTAAGCACAAATGATAGGAAGCACACTCCATGCTGCCAACTCTCGTAATTTTATCGCAAATCTCAGGATAAGTTGAGTTTTGTCTTGATGCTCCAACTCCTGGAGTCACATGATTATAGGGATTCAGATTTCATTGAAGAGGGCAATTCTGGTCACTATGCTTGTGGACGTAAGGCTGAAAATGAATAAAAGGCTTGCAAAAAAACAAACCCAAACAAGCAAAACAACCATGTGAGCCTGAGATTTTAAAACTCATGATTTTGGTGAAGGGTGACTTATGATCTTTTCATGCTTTGAGCTGCCAATGACACATACATAAACATCTGCTTTTCAGGGACCTGAAAGCAATAAGATTCTCTGCTTTCATTCCCTAGAAATAAATGACTGATTGGCCAAGTCAATCAAGTATGTTTATTTCACTGCCACCAAATCCTCTGGCTGCTTCCTCCCCCTAGCATCATCTCCCTAGTAGTTGCTGAATCAAGTCTTGGACAGATAGCCTTCAGCCATGCCAATCCCTGTTAAATGACAATTAAGTAATTCAAGCATTCTGTAAGTCATATCAAACAACCCAGAAATACTGAGCTGGTTATGATTAGGAGATAGTAGGCACCATAACTCATGTCTCTTTACTAATGGGTCCATCTATAAAAAGGTTGGAAGGGATTGGGGGGCCAAAAAAAATAGAAGCTTGTGAAATGCCCAAGGAGATGTGAAAAGTTCCCCACTGCAACTCTCTGAAATCAAACAAGACGTAATTGAAAGTTACTTTAAAGAATGTCCACTTATCCATCTACCTTCGTAAGTAAAACCTGCATCAAGCCCTGTTGGCCTTCCTGTACTGTATCCAGGTCTAACATCAAACTTTACTGTAGCCAAGCACATTCACATAGTGCTGATGTTGCTTTGTGCCCCTGCCCTGCTTTAATATACATTTTCCAGAAAAGTGGAAGCCTTAAAACAGAATGATAATTGACAAGATGGTTTAAATCAGGGATGGCCAACCTGCAGCATACAGGCCACAAGTGGCACAGGCAACATGCATATGTAGGGCCTGTGAGGAGACAGGCAGTACGGCAGTAGATTGGGCAGGGGAAAGAAGTTGGAGCAGAGCTCAAGGAGGATGCAGAGCTAATTTCTGGCACACCTGCCAAATAAAAAAAGTTAGCCCCCACTGGTTTAGGTCAAAATATAAATAAATAAAAGAGTAACAACTAAGTATCACTTTTTACTGGGTGCTGGCACTTGCCCTCCTTGCGAGACAGTGCCAACTGACTCCACGAGTAGCTCTAACCCCTTGACTTGGGTCTCACCAACCAGCAAGGATATGCCTCCAACTCCAAGATGCCATCTGTTCGCCCCACAGTATGTACAGATACCTATGCTTTTACCCCACCATACAAGGATCTCAAAAAAGCTTGAGAAACATTAACAATTTTAGCCTCACAAAACCATTTTAATGGATCAGCATAAGAGGTTGGTTTTCCAGTCACCCAGAACCAGGAGTAGAAATAAGACCTTAGCTCCTAAGTATTTGTTTTCAGTACTAGAACATGCTTCCTTTTTCCCCTCACAGTGCTGCCTTAGCACCACAAGTCTATGCCTTTGTTTACCTTTCCTTCTCTTCTGAAATTAGCTTAAAACATTTAAGCATGATGTTAAAGCCCATCAACACATTACCTTTAAACAACATCTTTCTCTGGCTTCCCCATGTGCAGGGAGGACAAACATACTCACAAGAGGTTGTTGACTATTCTGGTAGTTACATGAAGCAGTAGTAATGTGGGTTTTTTGGATTCAGAGAAATCTTTTTTTCCTTTTGCCTATTCCTTTCATTTTGACAACTGAGGAAACTATTGTATGAGAACATTTCGTTCAATGGTATGGCTCTAAATTACCAAGCACTTTTTGTGCCTTACCACCTTCCTTTTAATATTATGATGATGTTTCAGTAGTACAACTCCATCAATATTATGACTTATTTCAAAATAAAGCCCTAGTCCTGCAAGCATTTCTCCACAGGCTTATCTTGACAGTATAAGAACAGCATCATTCAAGTTTTACATTACCTTAAAATTAGTGTATCTACATTGCCTAAATATATGTGACATACAATGCTCTTTGGAGCAGGAATCATCTCGTCTTTCATGCTTATGCAGGGCTCAGAACATAGTGTTCATGATCAAACCACAAACACTAGCAGCTACTATATTATAAAACATTTTAAATAAAACAAAGAGTCTCCTGTGTCCCTGGTTAAAAGCAACCATAACGTCCCCCCTGTACAGGGGCACTAGGCTTTTGTATGCTTCCCATCTACTCCAAAAAGTAGATTGCTTAAATCTTCCACCCCCTATGCAGCAATGTCAACTAGATTAGTCTCCCTATCTGGGCTCGCACAATCACACTCTCAAAATTAGCTAGTTTCTAATAGAACACTACCAACTTCCCAGCCCACAGAGTGACAGAGCA
This sequence comes from Crocodylus porosus, assembly GCF_001723895.1. Taxonomy (NCBI): domain Eukaryota; kingdom Metazoa; phylum Chordata; order Crocodylia; family Crocodylidae; genus Crocodylus; species Crocodylus porosus. The sequence continues at coordinate 50,702,374 of NW_017728931.1, read as the reverse complement.
TAGTTTATGTCACTTCAGAGACTGGGCTGCAAATCTTTCAGCCTTTAATTTAAAAACCTTACCTTGCTGCCACTGTTCCTACCGACCTGCAGTCCAACCACCACCTGCAGCTTACTGAAGTGTGAGCTACTTGCAAGCTTTTTGCACAGAGCATAAGCAGTCCGTCTGCTGATACGACTATTATCCATCCTAATGCCCTTGGCCATTCACAGTTCACAACTGTCTTCTTAAGTGATGCCAAGACAGGAGCTGAGAAACCGTAACTGCAACTAACAGGGCTTCTACTGGTTACCCTGGTTCTACTGCTCTGTTTCTACTTTCTTGCTGGAAGAAGAGCACCAACAACTCCCCCAATCCCACGTAACTGAGGACAGTTAAGGAAGAGAAGGAGAGAAGGGAGCAGGAACAACAATGGTATACTGCTTCTCTTAATTGGCAAGCAGGGATTCCACCAAGCCAATGTCTTTCTTGGGTGATAGTAGGGATGACAAAAGTCCTCTCTTTCTTCACCTGGTGGTTTTTACCTGCCTTTTTTCTTTTCTCTTTCTTCCTTCTCCCTAACCCCTTCAAGAAAAAGAAGAAAGAGAGCAACAAACACAGTTATTAGCATTCTACTCTGCCCAGAAGCGTACAAAAGAAATGGGATCCTACTTCAGTCCAGGATTTAACTAGATCAGGGGTTCTCAATCCCAGAGCCATGGCCTGGTGCCAGTCCGCAGCACAATCAGCTGCCAGACCAAAGGGGCACAGACCAGCAAACTGTGGCCCCCCAGAGCCAGGCAGAGGGGCTGTGGCTCCACCTGCAGAGGCCACGGCAGCACAAGGTTTGGTCCACACGCCTGCCCTGGCAGTGGGGGAATCCTTACCTGTCTGCCAGCTGGAAATTCTGGCCATGGTCAGTTGTGAGTGCTGGGCCACGTTTGCTGGGCCGCGGCCATTTCCGGCCACGGCATAAAAACTTTGGGAACCCCTGAACTGGACAACTCAACCCTAAATCTTTCCCTGATAGTGCAAATGAAAGAACAACTTCCATCTGGAAGAGTCAAGGAGAAGAAATGAGGGAAAATGGTAGGAAAAGCAAATGGAAAAAAAGACGACATCACTAGGTGTTATGACAAACAAATATGTTCAAAAGCATACAGGAAGCTAGTGAAGGGGACAGGATAAGAGGGAGGATAACAAACTTGCAAAGGTAAGAGAAAATGGGAGAAGACAAGTAAGCATGCCATGCTGGAAATATCCCTTCCAGATTCCTGACTGGGACTTTGAAACAGCAGCAAAAGAACATGTCCCCAGCACAAATCGTCCTGAATTTTACACTAGCCCCAGCATGCAGGGCTTCAGTGGCAATGCGTAGGGGGTGCACATGCACCCCGTAAGCCTGTGTTCCCAGGCAGTTGGGGCAGGTGAGAGTGCTGGTGCCCACCCTGAGAGCACCAGCCAGGGAGTGGGAGCACTCTCCCGGATGTATCAGCGGTGCGCCCGGAAGTCCCAGCGGCGAGATGCTGCTGCTACTTGTGGGTCGGCCGGATCAGCCACAGGGGACCCCCCTCCCCCCCCAGGTCTGTAGGATCAGCCATGGGGGGTCCCTCCTGTCCCAGCTGATGACTGGCCACTGGGGGGTGGGGGCAGGTGTCCCCCCTCACTCAAGAGGCACCAGTTGTTCATGCAGGGTTTTAAGTGTTTGGGACTTCAGTAAACTCTGACAGATGATAATGCATTAAAGATGCTGTCAATTAATCTCAAGTACTTTATTGCTGAGCTCCTCTGCCCTTACATAAAAATCTCATTAATCTGAGACAACATAATGAGTAGAAAGTGAGAGGGAATACAAAATGGAAGATGATGGACATGAGGTTGGCAGGAAATGGAGTGTAAGCTAGTCAAACTGCAAAAAGAAGAGCAGACTGAATAGAAAGAAATCAAAACTCTCGTCGCTTCTTCACATGACTGCTGCCCTACCACACAAGCACTGAAGATCTGAGAAACTGACTTTGCTTTGATGTCGAATCTTGTTTATTTTTTTGCCTCTATTCTGATGCCTATACTTGCAGTATAATATATTCCTCTAGATGTAAACGGCTCTTAAATTGGATGTTATGCTAAAAAACATGAACTTCCACCCAAAAAGGACTGCTTTATGATCAGAAAATATGGAGAAAGAAAACTCCATCTTTGCTCCTTGCAATTACAAACTTGAGCCATGAACTACAAGTTTGTTCTTCTAAATTCCTTGTCTCCTAAGACCGCTTTCTCTTCCTTATATTCCCTACTCCACAGGAAAGAGCACCAAATATAGCTTAGCATTCCCACAACCCTGAGCATAACCATGCCAAGTTTTATGTTGAACGAAGGTTTTACTGATCACAGATTTTGCATTTCAAGGATAGTTTAAGAGAAAGAATGAAAGAGAGAAAGAAAGATCCTCATCTTAATGTTTGTGCACATATAAAAGCATGGGAAGAGAAAGGAAGGCAGGAAGTAAAGACATGGGACAAGGCAAAAAGTAAAAATGAGGAATGTCGGTAAAATATACTAAAAGGGTAAAGGAGATGTGAGACAGATTTGGGAACTGGTATGGAAGTGATGAGGAGCTTGATCTGAACTATGTAAGGAAGAGTGGAAAGATTCAGGAAGGAGGCAAGAAGAAACATGTTTAGAACAGCAGTGGAGAAAAATTATCTTGGCAACATTTGGGGAGAAGGAAGGAAAACCAACAATTTGGGAAACAAGTTACCATAAACAATGTGGAAGATTACCTAAGAATTCGCAGTAAAGGACAACACCGCTTGATATACTGCAGAGGAAAAAATAACGCTGAGTGAGAGCTTGGAGGTTAAGAAGTAGGGAAAGGAACTAAGTCAATGATATTTGAGTCTGGATGCCTTGGACCATGGTGTTGTTGTCAAGAACTTTAGAGAAAGGGGAAAGGATAATAGGCTAAAAGAGCTGTTCTACCACTGACTTCGCTCACTGAACTTGCACCAGGGGTAAATTACAGTTGGCTTAGTAAAGCTGCATTTAAAACATGTCTTCCACTTGAGGCAGCCATGGGAAACTGAGGACATTTTGGACCAATAATTCTGAACCAGGGTGCCTCAAAATCTTGTCAAGCGTGCCTCACAATGTTAGCATGACTCTCAAGATAAAAACTCATGAATTTCCAGTAGTAATCATAAGAGGCAGGGAAGTAGGGACCTCCAAAGGTCATCTAGTCCAACCCCCTGCCTGAGCCAGGATCTTCTCTATCCAGACAGGGCTAAAATCATTGTCATGCTGTGGGCTTTCTGAGGTCTTTGCAACAGAAGAATCGCTGGTATTTTCCTGTAGTCAGGACTTAACCAATAACTTTCCTTGACTTAACCAATACCTATCTGGGGCTGGAACAACCCCCTGCAGTCCAGCCTTTGCCACAACCTCACATCCCCTTCTTCCCTCTTGTCCCCATCCCTACCTCTATAAAACTCCAACTTGTGGATCCCTAACTGCAAGCACTCCAGTATGGAAAAGCACAACTCCTTTAGCGCTAACAGGGAATGTGCCTTCCAAAGTGCTGCTTTCATATACATGATCAACACCCTCACCCCCCACATCCCAGCCGTTTCCTCTAATAAACCGTATATTTTTTAGCATGATCCCCGTCCCCTTTCCCATATCCTTCAAATACATCGCTACCCGTCCCCACACCCATTAAGCGTAAAAACAGTCCCACAGCACATGTGGTGCCAACTCAGGCTCATCACAAAGCTGTCTTGGGCACTTGGGGGACCACAAGAGCCCCCAGTAATACAGCAGCTGTCGCACCAGCAAAATGCTCCACACCGCCCTCCACGCCAGCTCTTTGTGCTCCCCTTTCCAGTCCTTCCCCACCACTCCTTTCCATACCCTGCTTACCTGCTCCGATCTCAGCTCTCCCACATCTGTCATCCCCTCCCTCCCCATCACAAACTTCAATACCCTTTTTGCATCCCCCAGCTCTTGGAGCCCCAGCCCCTCCAAGCCTTGCCCCATAACAAAAGATCCGCCAAGCCTGTACCCCTCTCCACCTACGCTCCCAAACAGCCCCAATCTTCATAATAGCCTTACCCACCAGAGCCTACAGAAATTCAAACTCATCCCTGGTGCCCCCCACCTTGCTTCTCTCACCACCATTTTCAAGAAGTGGACATAAACAAAAACCTCTATGTTGGGGAAACCCTATCCCCCCCAACCCTTCCTCCTTGTACAACTTTGTCCTAACCACCCTATCTGTGTTTCCCGCCCGCTGCAAAGAAAAGGCACAAGGCCCCCTGAATCCACCAGGCCTGTAGCCAGGATGGGGGGGTACACCATACCCATGTACAAAATCATTGGTATCAGGCAGTTTGATAACTTTCACCTTACCCCTAGATGATAAGCCCTGTGTTCCCCACAACCCAACCATCTGTTTCACCCTCTCCTCCAGTACGTCTCATGCCCACTTCCCTTTCCCCTGGATATCCATCCATACGTCCAGTACCTTAAGTTCCTCCCTTTCCACCCGCAATCCGAATTTCCCCAAATCCTCCCAATTCCCTATCGCCAAGAAAACACTCTTCTCCCCATTCGCCCTTGTCCAGATACCTCCCCAAACTCATTTGTGTGCTTCATCACCCTCTCCAGGGATGCCTCATCCCTCATTACGCACGTCACATTGTCCACATATAAAAGAATTTTTATATCCCCGCCCCACGGCACCCTAATCCCACTGATCACCCTATCCCCCCGATCCGCTACGCCAAAGGCTCAAAGACACAAAGAGCCCTGGCGACAGTGGACACCCTCGTCTCACCCCAGAGTCCACTCCAAATGCCCCCTGCCCCTCCACTGCCGACACCACTGTGGCCACCTGCGGGCAGTCCCTGCTCCGCCCGCTCTCGCTGCCAATATCACTGTGGCCACTTGCAAGCAATCCCCACTCACTACCCCTGTGCCCCCGTCGCCAACACTGCCTGCAGAGCCTTGCATCATTCATGCTCGCAACTATAGCGTTCCACTTCTGGTCAGCAATGTATGACAATGTATCCCAAAGTAGCCAATATGCTCCTGTCTGCCCCCTCTCCCCGTCCCACCCCAACACATTTGTTCCCTACCCAGCACCTGCGGTAGCACCTCCCCCAACCTTGTTGCTAAGAGCTTTGAGAACGATTTATAATACAAATTCAATAACGCGACTGGCCTCCAGTTCTTGATGTGCTCCTGCCCCACCTTTCTTAAAGATCAGGACCACAACACCCTGTGCAAAGTCCTTCCTTACCCAACCCCGATCCATCATTTTCCTAAACAGAGCCAATAGATCCCCCCTTAACTAAATCCCAGAACTTCAAGTCAAATTCCACCGGGATCCCATTGACTCCCGGTGCAGGTCTCTTGCCCTGCAGGGGCAGTTTGACACACCACAGGACTCTCTCAGAGGTGCAGGAAGTGGGAAGCACTTAGAAAGCACTAGATGCCTGTGGCTGCTTTGAAACCTCCTGATGGCTGTGGGCCAGAAAGTGCTGAAGAACTCCAGTGGTCAAGGCTCGACACAGCCCTGAGCGAACTTCGCATCCCCTTGAGCCTGGGCAAGACAGACACGTGCTCCACCCAGCAACGACCACGTGCAGGATAGTGGGCAGGACCCTGGGAGGCGCATGCGCAGAGAACCTAGTCCCTTAGCGTTCGCTCCAGAACGGCATGGAAAAGCCCACTGCGTGGGGTGGGGGGAAAGCCTGAGCAATAATGGTACGTTTCCCCCTCCGCGCCCCCAATACACTGCACAGGCGCCCCCAAGGAAATAGCAAGGTTACGTGTTTGTCTCTGTATCCCCTTCCTTGCATTTATCCCACACCAAGCTTCCCCCACCAATAAATAGTACGGTCCTCCGTGATCGGGCCAATTAAAAAAAAGGGTTCATGCAGTGTCACGAGTTGCTGGGAGGAAGCAGCCAGAGCTCGATACAGAACTCAACCCCTCTCCATAGGCGGGACATTCCGGGCTTGATTGATAGCCCCCTTCCCCAATGACGAGGGAGTCTTCTTGGATGGACGTGCCTTCGAGTCAATGAGAAGAGTCTCATGGGGAGGGGTGGGGAAAACAAATGGGGCCGGAGCGGTGGGCGGATGATGGACAGCTCTTGCAGCCAATGGTTGTTCCGGATAAGGCCCGCCCCTTCCCCGAGCGGTGAGGAGGCTGTTGCTAGGAAACCGCCGAGGCCTGACGCGCGCGCGGAGCATGGCGAAGCTGGCCGCCAAGTGCCTGCTGGCCGGTGAGTGCCGGGAGGAGGCTGCGGGACTCCCGCGGCTCGGCCGTGGGGCCTGAGGGGGCCTCGAGCCGTAGGGGCCACGTGGGGGTGTCGCGGCCGCCAGGACCAGTAGGTAGAGCTGGGCGTGGAGCGGGGGAGGCTGGGATTGGATGCAAAACCCCTTTTTTTGCGGGGGGGGTCCGTGCTTCTTCAAGGGACTTAACGAAAGGGGAGCCTGCGAGCTTCACTTCGTAGATCTACTGGGTGCAAAAAGTAACGGATGCGATATAAACCTTGGATTTGAGGCGTTAGAGCCCGCATAGCATCTGACACCCTGGGGAACCTGCCTCCTGCTGACCACTGGCTTTCATGGGGGGTCTGGTCAGACCCTCGGAACTCAACTTGTAAAGAAGTTTTTTCCTTATGTCCAATCTGAACTTCACTGTTTGTGCCCTTTGTTTCTAGTCTCCTTAACGCTTTTCCCTCCCTCCCCTCCGCCCCATCTCTACCCCTTGTCTTCCCAACTTCCACTCACTTGCATTTTCACAGACATCCTCACTGTAAGTTAGCTTCTTTTCTACCTTGGAGACTACATAACACCAGCAGAGTCTCTCTATGCCTGATCAAGGGTGTTTGTGCCCAAAGGCTTGCTAAGAACTTTTTTCCAACTACAGGCATACCTCGTTTTATTGCGCTTCGCTTTATTGCGCTTCGCAGATATTGCATTTTTTACAAATTGATGGTTTGTGGCAACCCTGCGTCGAGCAAGTCTATCAGCGCCATTTTTCCATCGGTTAGCATTTTTTAGCAATAAAGTATTTTTTAATTAAGGTATGTACATTGTTTTTTTAGACATAATGCTATTGCACACTTAATAGACTACAGTATAGTGTAAACATAACTTTTATATGCACTGGGAAATCAAAAAATTTGTGTGACTCGCTTTATTGCGATATTTGCTTTATTGCGGTGGTCTGGAACCGAACCCGCAATATCTCCGAGGTATGCCTGTATTTAGTTGGGGTAATAAAAGAGATCACATCTACCCAAACAACTTGCCTTCTCCTTGAAAGGAGCTAGCAGCCTGTGAGGTGCTTGCAGGTGGCTAATGACACTCGCCTGACCAGAAGAGGGTTCTGGCTGGAGCTATGTAAGCCCAGATCCTGAGCCTGTCCGTTAGGGCTGTGCAAAGCTTTGACTTAATATTTGATTTGACAGATATTCGACATATTTGACCTTGGAAAGTGAAAGTCAAGTCAAATAGCAGCTGGTCAAATAGCTGTCGAATCGAATACTGGAAGTCGAATATTAACAGTGCGGGTCGAATATTTGACAAGGGTCGAATATTCGACTTGCCAATAATACTGGATTCCCTGTGGTAGGAGAAAAAAAAGGAAAGTAGGGGAGGGAAGGAGTTCTTTTATGACTGACGTGTGGCTGGCCAGTGACCTGCCAGCATTCTCTGAGGTCCCTTCCAATCCCAGTGCGCTGGGGGAGGGCCAGAGAAAATGCAGAAACGGCAGCAGTTTTTCAGCTCCCCTGCTTTCACCTTGGGGTCAGTTTCTGAGCTGCTGGTGTTCTCCAGCACCTCTGTGTCAGGCCACAACGGCTGGAAGCCCTGATCTTCAACAGATTCCCTGCTTGCAATGCTAGCAACAGGGATTTCTGAGAACTTGGTGCTTTTATGTTATAACTACTTTTCATATTAGTTTACAGTTATATTGGATAGGGTTAGTAGTAGCCTAGGATCTAGTCTACATATAGGAATTTAGTTTATATATGTATTTTTATACATCATTCATTCTTTCCACCACACCAACGCTTCTCAGTATATTATCTGCACATACAAACACATCCAGAAATCTAATCTGCGGCGCACAGCACATTTAGAGGTTCCAGTTTACATACGAAGGAACACATTATGAGCAGGGTGGAAAGGCAGGTGGCCACACTGGCCAGCCTGTGCGAAGGGGAACAAGGAGGGTTGCAAGCGGGATTGCTGCAGTTTCTCCCCCCGCCAAACTCAAACGCAGCCTCTTTCCTCGTGCTACAAGGGATGAGGCTACTACAAGCAGTAAAGAGAGGGGAGCAACAGTGCCACCAGAGGCACTGCCTGTGCCTGGGACTCTCAGGTCCAGACACAGCAGCCACAGCCCCTCTCACCATAACTGGAACCAGCACAGCAGCGCATTCCACCCCTGTGTCACTGCCTATGCTGAGCCTCCCAGCGCCAAAAGAAGAGCTGGTGCTGGCTCTGGATCTCAGTGCCCTGGCAAAGGAAGTTCTGGGGAAGGAGGGGGAATCACTCGAGTTGGTGCTCGACACCCCTCGGGTTTTTTCCTTTCAAGCCACGAGGTCTTTCCCAGAAGGCACTTCAGAAGGTGCCTCTGTACAGGTGAAGGCAAGCGGCTCAACTGAGTCTGCTCTTTCTCTTGCTGTGCCTCTGACTGCTGAAGAGGGGGAAAGATCAGCAGCATCCGCAGATCCACCAGCATGCCAGAGGGAAAGGCCTAGTACTAGCGTGGTCTGGGATCATTATGAGCTGGCAGATGATCCCGTGTTTGCTATCTGCGTGCACTGCCGAGCCAAAATCAGCTGGGGCAAGGGAACAAAGCGCATGACCACTTCAGGGATGCTGAATCATCTCCGCAGGTACCACCCCTTTGCCACAGAAACGGCCCCTGCTCTCTTCACAGCCCCCATCCCCCCACAGCAGGGGCAGGGCACCCTGGAACACTGGGGGCAAAAGGGACCAGTTGCACATGTGAGCAAAGTCACCCAGACCACTGTGGAGATGCTTGCTCTGGATGGCCAGCCCTTCACCTGTGTTGAGTGGCCAGGGTTCAGGCGGCTCCTGGCAGTGCTGGCTCTATCCTACCAGGTGCCCGCATGCACTACCTTCAGCAGGACGTTGGTGCCCTCCCTGTACGAAGCATGCAGGGAGCACTTGAGGGAGGAGCTGCACAAGGCAGGTCTGCAGGTGACCGTACACTTTACCTCAGACATCTGGAGCAGCCGGGGTGGAGATCACGCATGCCTCTCCCACACAGGGCACTGGTGTGGCCAGTCAGGCTGTCGGTGGGCTCTCCTTCACGCCAAGGTGATGAATGAGTCCCACACAGGAGCAGAGATAAGGGGGGCCATGAACCACATGGTGCAGGGGGTGGATGGGCGTTGGGCAGGCCGAGCTCACCCGCGGCTTCATGGTCACTGACAATGAGGCCAATATGGTTAAGGCAGTCCGTGATGCCAACTTTGCTGATATTCACTGTGTGGCACGCAACTTACATCTGATTGTGAGGGATGCGTTGGAGGGGGACAGGGCTGCCAGTGATGGCGCCAGCAAAATCAGCAGGCTGATTTCCAGATGCAGGAAGGTGGCAGACTACTTGCACCGGAGCATCAAGGGGGGCAAGATGCTGCAGGACAAACAAGCAGAGCTAAATGTCCCGCAGTGCAGAATCATGCAGGATGTGGAGACTCGGTGGAACTCGACATACCTGATGCTTGAGAGGCGGATGGAGCAACATAAGGCCATCCGTGAGCTGGCCTTGCTTGGGGAGATTGGGATCAGTGGGCCCCTGACCAAAGCTGAGTGGGATGCCATCTCACAGATCTTGCTGGTCCTCAAGCCCTTTCTCGAGGCCACTGAGACCCTCAGTGCTGCTGATGCCTTCCTCAGCCAGGTGGCCCCCATAGTGAAGGAGCTCCGCAGCCAAATGGAGAGCTTCCTGGGGGCCAGTGTTCCTGCCTGGGACAGGCTACTTTCACCAGATGTGCAGGCACTGGTGAGGCAGCTGAAGGAGGCCTTAGGAAAAGGCTTGAACCCTTGGGGTCCTACACAGTGCATATGCTGGCCACCATCTGTGACCCAAGGGTGAAGGGCACCATATGTGACAGCGAGACACTGAGTCACTGGAGGGAGGTACTTATTAAGAAAGTGACAGAGGCAGAACGGTGGAGGCAGGGGGAAGTGGATCAGGGGGATCCACTGCCTGAACCCAGCCCCCCCATCCACGAGCCAGTCTTCCCCTCCACCACAGGCACTGCCAATATGGGCTAAGGCCATGGCACACATTAGGGGGGTCCAGACCCCAGGATCAGGTAGACAGCCCTCACATCATGGTGTCTGCCTATATTGCCGAGCCTGCAGCCCGATGTGGCTGGATCTGGCCACATTAGCCCAGGAATACCTGCCTGTCTACCGACCAGTGTGCCAAGCGAGAGGGTGTTCAGCATGGCTGCGGATGTCATGACACCCCACCACACCTGCTTGGATCCTGGTTTGGTGGAGCAGTTGGTGTTCCTCAAGGTGAACCTCCCGCTGCTGGGCTTCCCCAAGCTCCAGGTGCAAACAGAGCGAATGCCACCCTCCTCACTCCATCTGGATCATGAGTTTTGTCTGTCAACAGCCTAAGGTGCAGTTTCCCCGAAACCCCTGCACCTATCACCATGAAAGTTGGCAGGCTTTGTGGGCGCCTCAGGGGCTAACAAGTCTGCAGTTGTGAGCTCCCTGTGGCTTTCCACAAGGAAGTCACAGGAGTTTTTCTCTCAAGAATTTGGGGTGCAGTTTCTCTGCAGCCCCTGAACCTATCTTGTTGAAAGTTGGCAGGCTTTGTGGGCTCCTCAGGAGCTACCATTCCTGCAAGTTTCACCAAAATCAGACAAGAAATGCCAAAGTTATTGCCTGCTTCAACCTTCCCCGTTGTAGCCTATGGGGAAGTGGAAGCAGCTCAAATATTCGACTGAGCTTTGACCTCACGTCGAAGCGGACAGCAAATCAAAGCAGGACCCAATTTAATATTCAACATGGCTGTCAAATTGAATATTACCTTCTCTGCACAGCCCTACTGTCCGTCTCCCTGGCAGCTGTGGGGGGAGGTGCTCTGGGCAGCAGGGTTTCTGAAAGGACTGCAACTTATAAGAAACTCTGCAGGCCTGGGAGCAGAGGCAAGCTCCTGGGCAGAGAAGGACTGAGTTTTTTTTCAAACAAGTGGCCTGTGTTCTATTCTGAACCCACAGAGGGTCCTGCTGCCCAGGGAAGGCCTAAGCTGGACCAAAGGTTCCCTGAGCCCAGAGGAGAGGTGGCACACAGGACCAGGGTTTCAAGAGCCCAGAGAAATGGCTGTGTGTGGGACAGAGGTCCAAGAGTCCAGGTAGAGACTGTAAGGGACCAGAGGGCTCTGAAGGTGTAAGGGGGCCAAGTGTATGTATAGACAGTATCATAGAGAGAACAGTCCCAAAGCTTGGGGCATGGTGTAGGGAAGGATTTAGAGCCACAGAAGGAGCCCCTAAGGTGACCAGGGGCCCAGGCAGGCTGAGAGGGCCTGCTGCTCTGAGACACAGGACTGTTACTGAGGGGGCTCAGGGAGAGCCCACTGGGGACTGACACAGGCTCCAGCTCGTGTATAACCCACAGGCAGCCTCCCTGTTATAACATTTATTAAGATCAAGGCATGACAGGAAAGATACAAGGGAAGGGCTGCAACTGAATCTGAGCCGAGCAGGGACGGCACGGCCACCAGGTGTCATAGCTGCCCTGTGGCCACTGACCTGCTACAGCACCCAGACCAAGGAAACAAGAATAAGATGCCAACCTCAGCCTCGTGCAGGGGTAAGGGGTCAGAAGCCAAAAGGACAAGCCGATGCCAAGGGACAGTGTACTGAGGAACCCCAAGCCCTGTTACCCGAATCCAACAGAGGGAAAGGAGTGGGGGACAGACCCTTTCTAGATCCAGGTTGTTGGGGTTTGCAAGGGAAAAAGGGATGCAGAAAGCAACCTGCATGGGATGCCAGGCTGGATGCCAGAGTGCTAAGATGTTGGGGAAGCCTGTGAGGCAAGAAAAGCAATTAGTTCATTAAGCAGAGCAGGAACACTCAGGCCTACCTTCAGGGCCAGCAATCAGGTGACTGGGAAAGGTGCAGGTCTTGGCCACGTATAAGCACGGTCTTTGAGATAGGTCTCACAGTTGAAGCCTGCAGACAAGGAAGGTGGGGGGGCAGGGGAGAGAAATGGAGGCCAGAGCTGGTAAGTATGAAAGAGGAGGTACCCAGGAGACTGGGGAGCTCCTTGTGGAGGTGGCAATTGTTATGACCCCAAGAGGTTTGTAGTTGAGTTGCAACTGGATAGTTAACAGTTTGTGTTCTGGTTTTTTTTACCTACAGGCATCTATACACGTGCTCCGGGGTGGGGGACACTTTAATTAGTGACCCTGAGAGCTGCTGAATGAGCTTTAGTTAAAGCACCCTGCCACCATTTTGAAACATGAGATGCTGAATACACGGGATTTGGTGACTACTGGAGCACACTAATTAGCATGCTCCAGCACACTTAATTAATTGAGTCTGCTCTGACCTGTACTAATTAGCATGCATCTGAGCAGAGCTCCGTCACATGTATAGCTGCCCTATGTGTTTAAGTTTAAAACTGGGAGCAGCTACAGGGGTGGAAGGGTCCACAAGCAGGGTACCTGGCAGGCACTCTGCTGGGAGGCTAAGGCCCGTAGAGCCAGCGCCCTAATCAGTGGGCCTGGGCTGAGGGGTCTTAGCTAAAGGAAGAACCTTTTTGGGATGAGGCCAAAAAAGCGGAAGCCTAGTCAAGGGTCGGAGTCTGAAGGACCCAGCATTAGCCTGGTACAGAAGGAGAATGGGAAAGAGAGAGACTGTGTGTCAGGGTCTGAGGCCCAAACCAAGTAGGCTAAGTCAAGTGCACAAGTAGCTAAAGGAGTAGGAAGAGCACCCAGAGCTGGCCAGCCTCTAAGGGTACCCTCTCCTCTTCATTAACACCACCACAGTGTGGCAGGTAAGACATCAGTGGAAAATCCTGTGAGACATGAGCGAGAGCTGGGCAGGACTAATACAATCACCAGGGTGTGTCACAGCCACCCTAGGGCATGTCCTGTCCAAGCCAGGAATCAGAAACCTAGTTACCAAATCCAAAGGATAATCCATAGGGCAGAGTCCAGGAGTAAGCCAAGCCAGGGGTCAGGAAACAGGTTGGCAGGAAGAATCCAAAGGCTGAAATCTTTTGCAAGCTGAAGGCAGAGTCAGGAGCCAGGGAAGCCAGAGATGTTGTTGTGACAGGAGATGCTCAGAGACTGAAGACTGGTGTGTTGTGCAGCAAGGCTCAGGTGCTGAAGGAGTTCCTTAAATGCAGCTCTGTAACCAACATGAGAGAAGGGTCTGGGGGTCAGCTGGCCGTGATGAGGGTTAAATGCACTGGGTCAGTGCACTTAACAAGGGCTGTAGGACAGGAGCTTCCCTGAGCCTGACAGAACTGACCCAGGCTGCCGTGCAGGAGCCTTGCAGATGGTTTAGGCAGAGATGTCTTGCATACAGGACTGGACTAGGCAACCTCATGAGGTCCCCTCCAGCTCTGCTCTCTTGGATTCCTTTAGACCAGTGGTTTCCGATCTTGGGGTCATGATCCCATTTGAGGTCACAACAATAAAAAATGGAGTTGTGCGCTTCCAGGGAGGAAGGCGTGGAGGGGGCACATGCCCCCCCAGATTTGTGTGCAGGGCAGGGACAGATGCAGGCTTGGGGCTCCCCTGCTGCCCTTCCCCCAGGGCCTCCACAGCAGAGCAGGGTGGGGGGCTTAGTGTTACTGCCAGGAGTCCCATGCCAGCCACACGGCCATGGTGAGTTGCCCCCTGTCCACCTGGCAGCAGCAGAGGGCACAACTCCATGCTGCCACTGCTGCTGCTGCCAGGCAGGCAGGGGATACCTCACTGGCCAGCGTGGGGCTCCCTGCAGCATCACCAGACTTCCCTGCCTTCCCACACCAGGTCCTGCCTGCTGAGCCATGGCAGCTTCATGATCCGCTCTGGCTGCAGCAGTTACCACCTCCTGCAGGCAGCATCTGGCACTACACTGTTGGGGTGGGCAAGGGTCTGTGGGCCCTGGCCCTGGTCCTGTAGCCCTGGCAGCTGGGGGCCCCCTCCAGCAGAGCTGAGGGAGGGGGCAGGAGGCTGTGGGTCACAAGAGGGGGTGCACCAGCAGGCTGGGAGTGGGGACTGAGGGGCAATGATAGGACCAGGGGGCTGTAGGTGGGAAGTAAGGAGCACCTGGGGAGGTGGGGAACTGCGAGGGGTCATGGTGAGGAAATGAGGTCATAAATGGCGTCATGCTGAGGAAAAGCTTGAGAAGCAATGCATTAAACTATTAGAAGAGAATCATTAACATTCCCCAGTGGTCATGAGTTGTGCTGGGGGGGGAGGTGGGGCTGGTCTCATAGGTAACTTGTTGCCCTCCAGCCGTGGTTTGGTGACCACTGCATTGAGCTGTTCTCCAAACTCCACTGAGCGGGATGGATGCCTCCCAGGGCCTTTCTCGGCCATTCCTGTCCTTAAGGAAGCAGCTTCCTCAAGACGTGCTATAGAAAATGGAATCTGAGGGAGGAGTGGGTCTCTTGGGGTTGATGGGTCTGAGTGGTGAACGATTCACGAGTTTTCAAGAGCAGGTTGAACAGACATTTGCCTGGTATAGTTTAGTCAGTCCTCTGCCTTGAGAACATATGAGGTCTTCTCCAGCTCTTCTTTCCGATGATCCTATAGGCTATTAGAAAGTAAACATTAACATTCGCCATCAGCCACAGGCCATGTCAGGAGATCTCATGGGCAACCTGTTGCCTGCAAGACATGGTTTAGGAGTGGGGTGGAGATCTTCCAGGGGCTTTTTCAGGCATTCCTGCCCTTGAGGAAGGGACTCCTTCATGACCTGCTGTAGAAAGATGGAATTCAAAGGTGCTTGCTCAGACCCATCGGTCTGAGTGGTGAAGAATGTATGAATTTTCAAGGACAGACTGGGCTAGCACTTGGCTAGGATTGTTTAGTTAGGGACAGACCTCTGATTTTGCAGATGGTTAGACTAGACCAGCGTTTCTCAACCCAAAAGTGAGTTTCAAGAATATATGAAAGGGTTATGACCAGACCTTAAAAATGGATTCTCCTTTAATGGAGAAAAATGTGGGAAACCACGACTTTTCCCTTGCAGGCTGGCAGAGTTCCAGCTGCTTGTCCCCCCCAGGGCTGGAGCCTGGGGGCGGGGGGCAGCAGGTCAGGAGTGAGGGGCACTGGGTCAGGGCTGTCCTCTGATGTTTACAAATAGGTCCTGGTACAAAAAAGGTGAGAACCACTGGACTAGACAACCTCATAAGGTCTCTTCCAGCTGTACTTTCCTATGGTCCTATCATTCCTTTAGACTATTAGAAGGGAATCATTAACATTGCCCAGTGACCCTAAGCTGTGGCGAGGGGGAGGGGGTATCTTATAGGCAAGCCACAGTTTGGGGACCACTGCCTCCGGCTGTTCTCCAAACTCCACCAAGTGGGATGGAGGCCTCCCAGGGTCTTTCTCAACAATTTCTGCTCTTGAAGTGGCTCCCTTATGACCTGCTCTGGACAGATGGAGTCAGAGGGAATTTTCTCAGGATTGGTGAGTCTGAGTGATAATGAGTTCATGAATTTTGCAAGAACAGGTTGGGCAGGCACTTGGCTGATATACTTTCATTAAGGTGATCCTGCCTTGCACAGGGGACTGGACTAGACAACCTTATGAGGTCTCTTCCAGCCCTACTCTTGTATGACATCCATCAACCCCCTATGGACACCTCACAGGTCCTTGCCTGTGCTCCAGCTGTTCGTCAAAGCAGGAGCCTTGGCCTCTCCCAGGCATCTCAATGGTCATAACTAGCCATTACTACAAGCTCAACATAGCTAGAAGAGCTCCTCTTTTTTTTTCTCTTGCCAAAGGCCTCACAACTGAATCTTTTCTCAGTCCTTGAAGTGAATATCACTATTATGCCTTTTGCTTAGACCTGAAGCATTAGAAGGCCAGGTAGATTTGCACCTTGTAGCCTGACCAAAGTAGATGTATCTATAGCACAAGCCCACAGTGAATCTTCCCTACGGAATCTCTTGGGCAGGTTTTTCTGCATCATGCAAGAGCTTTGGGTCGACAATTGTCTCAAGAAAACTGTGCTCATGTACAAGGGGTGGAAGAACCAGTGCCTGACATCACGCTTGAGGGTCATCATTGACAGCTTTTGCTACTTGGGTTCTAAGATCAGCAGGGATCTTGACCTTCAGACTAAAATAACTAACAGAATCAGAAAAGCTGCTACAAAAGTTGGGCTATTACAGAAACATGCATGGAATAACAACAAACTATCAACTAGGGTGAAGATGCAAATCTATGAGGCTTGCGTGCTGTCATCCCTGCTTTATGGTTCAGAAATGTGGACTTTGTATGCTAGGCACATGAAGAGACTGAACAGCTTCCACACGACATGCCTGCTCAAGATCCTGAAAACAAAGTGGGAAGACAAAATGCCAAACAGGTGCTGGAGTGCGCAGGACTGATGTACTCAGAAACTACTGTCAAGAGGAGGAGGTTGTGATGGCTTGAGATGATATCAAGAGAATGGAAGGAGATTCTATCCCCAAGAATATTTTATACAGTGAGATTTGAGGCAGCCCTAGAAAGCAGGATTGTCCTTGGCAGAACCACAACGTGTGCAAAAATTATATGAAGTTATTCAACATTGACGTAGAAAGCTGGGAGAAGTGCACAGAATCCCATTCAATCTGGAGGGGACATCTGGCACTGGGCGCAGCTCAACATTAAGTGGCTTTGAACCAGAAGAGGGAAACAAAACGAGAAAGGAGGAAGTAGCGTGCTGGACACCAGCTCAGACAACACATGGATCTGTGAAACTTGTAACAAGCTGTCACTCTCGACCTGGACTTGTCAGCCACAAGCGGATCATCAGGCACCTGACTAGACCTCTTACATGTACACCATGACCCAGAGGATTGACAGTTGCCCAGTATAGCACAAGGTCTCATGAGCTGAAGTTCAAGGTACAAATCGTACTCTGCCTTCTACCTGACTTCAGACTAACATTGCTAACTACATCTCATTATCTTTGTCTTGCACCTCTCCCTAGGTTGTAACATGCAGGCTGCATCTAAGTTTTTGCAGACTCTTTGTGCATTACCACTCTAAGGCATGGCCTTTCCCATCCATCCACAAAGCCCAGACTCTTGTCACCTCCCAATTCAGCTATTGCAGCATCCTGCTTTCTGGGCTTGACCAATGCAAGCTTGCTTCATTCTCCTCCATCCAGAATACTGTTGCAAAGACCTTGCCCCTCCTTTGGTGAGGTCATTTGATTCCAGATACCCTTCCACTGGCTCCCCCTTCTCTATTACACCAATCATAAACTACTTGTCTCCACTTTCAAAGTCCTTCACAGCCTGTCCACTGAGTTATCTAGTACACAACCCCACCACCAGGTTCATCCCTGTCTAAACTGTTTCAGACCATTACTTTTTTAATCTGCTCTTAAAAACATCCAGGGATGGAAGGTCCACAGCCTCTCTGGGTAGTCTGTTCCAGTGCTCGAGCACCTCATAGTGAAAAAGTTCTTCCCAGTCTCCAACCTAAATTTCCCTTGCTGTAACTTAGGACAGTTATTCCTTGTCCTGTCCCCTATAGGCATAGAGAATAGTCTGTCACCATCCTCTTTTATAATCACCCTTCAAGCATTGGAAGACTGTTATTAAGCAACTCTCACCCCTCAGTCTTCACTTCTACAGACTAAGTAAGCCCATTCTTTTATCTTCCCTCATATGTCTTTTTTTCCTGGACCTCTAATCATTTTTGTCACTCTGCACTGGACTCTGTCTAATATGTCCACATCTTCCTTGAAGTGCAGTGTCCAAAATGGGACACAGTACTCCAGGTGAGACTTCAATGCTACTGAATAGTGGAAAAATCACTTTCCTTGACATCCTCAAAGCTAGCTTGTTAATTAAAACCTCTTAAAAAAAATCTCTTTTCTGTGATGTCTACAAAACCCTTCATATCAGTTTGGCTGCCACTGTGCTGTGACTGGCCTTCCATGCTAGCCACTGTTATCTTGCTGTTCCCTTGTGTTCCCCCTCACTATTGTATCCATACCCTGATGATGTCTCTTGTCTTGTCAGCCCTTTGGGGCAGAGACTAATTTTTTTGTTCTGTTTGGATAGCAGAGAGCCTCGGGGTATTTTGGTCCCTGACTGAGGCTCCTAGGTGCTATGATAGTACAAATAAATCATCATTCTAGAGACAGAAAAGAAGTGAGCAAGTTAAGGTAAAACGAAGCGAGATTCTCACTCCTCTGCTTATCTCATAGACCTCCACAGGGGAAAATTCTTAACCCAGAAAAATAGCCACAACAAACTAGAGAAGAGAGAATGCAATTAAGTTGGTTGGAGCAAAAGCCCTGTGGGGTAGAACTAGATACTCCTGTGTACCAAAGGAAGTGATTATGGAGGGTTCTCAGCATTGAGAGCTGCGTTGAGGTCAGAGAAAGTGAAGGGGAAAGGGCCCTTCATTAGCAGCAAGGAGATTATTAACTACATGGTAGAAAATGATTCCCATGTTATTTCTAGGGAAATATATGGATATGCAGCCACAAATCATATATTTTGAGCTGATTGGCAAGGAAAAAGAGGAATGTTTTAGATGGGGTAGTGGCTAGAGATGCTGTGAAAAGAATATTTTAAAAAAGCCAGTGGACAGTGGTTTTAGAGGAGTAAGAAAAGTACTGGCAGTATAAATGAATTATTGATGATAGGAATAGTAGAGGGCATAAGGGTGGGAAAACAGGACCAAACTAAGGGGAAACCTTACCTTACCATAAGAAAAAAAAGGTACAGTGATGGACTAGGGTACAAGGAATAAACTAATTAGGGCAATGGGAATGACAGAAGACGACAAATCGCTCCTCAAACCTGGTGAGGAATGTCTTACATTCGAAAGCTTCTCTAATTCTTTCCCAAGTATACCGTTGGTCCAATAAAAGATATCACCCTAGGAAATCCTTGCCTCTCTCATAATTCCTGGACCATCGTGACTACAACATCGCTCTAACAGTACCATAAGAGTTTGCACTGGGAGCTGGAAACAAAGAAGTTATTGAAGTTTTGGATAGTGACTTCAAAAACATCACTTCATGGAACACAGAAGCCAGCAGCTGTGGGTGGGCAAGCAGGGCACGAGGCCTGGATGCTGCCTAAGAGACATGCTAGAATGAAGGCAGGTGGACACCACACAGGGACATAGACACGGACACCCCCGTGACATTGATGCTGGTGGGAGCCTCACTTCCAAGGGAAGCTGCTGATGGGGGGATGAGGGATAGAGAAGGCAAGTGCAGCCAAGAGCCAGAGTGTTAACCCTCTCATCATCTTTTTTTACCTGCCAAATTTTGGCTTTTAAATTGCCTCCCCATATACATTCTCACAGCATTAAACCCTGCTGGAACAGCTTGCTCTGGGCACAGGCTGTCAATCACACCTCTAACAGAAGCAGTGGTCTATTAAGCCACAGAATAACCTCCCCCAGGAAGTCGGACCACTAGAGAACATACTATAGAAAATAATCCTGAACTGCACAAAGAAGGAAATGGATAAACCACTAGTCTTTGCTGGCTAAATTTTTATGGGATCAGTTCAGCCCTAGAGAAAATGTAGCTACATTAAAAGGGGGCTTTAGAAAAGACTACGTTTGTGTTAGGAATCTATGAGCAATTGTCACTACCCAGAATAATTTTCCTGCTGTAGATATTTGAGTGAGAAGGTGGCTTTCCTAAAGTGCTTCAAAATACTGTCTAGAAAAACTGTAATGGGGTCAAAACATATCCCCTTTGTAGCTTTGGTGGTATTAACAATTTAACTCCAGTGCAAAACGTTCATCTCCAGAGCAAAACATTAACCTTGAGCATGGTTGGTCACTGGGGTCCCTCCTTAAGAACTGTTTGTTTAAACCCTTTGGAGAAATTAGTTTCTAACCCCTAGTTCCTTTGGAGTGGCTAGGTGTAAGTGGCTTGGAGCGGCTAGACGCTGGGAACACTAAGTTAACTTTGTGCCAGCATGGCAGGAGGCCTTGATCTAGCATATGTTTTAGGAAGTGGCCTGGGCATTACCTTTATCTGCCCACTTTACCTGTGGCAAGTTAATGGGGCTTCTGATGGTTCAGGAATATGCCTGCTGGTTGTGTGTGAGGCTTGTTCCCAAAGTTTTTTAAAAAGAAGTTAATCAGGGATGATCCCACCTTGAGCAGTGGTTAAGCCTAGATGACCTCTTGAGGTCCCTTCCAGCCCCATTTTTCTGATTCTTTGATTTTTACGCTCTGCAATTTTATGCCACTGTAGTAGCTCATAGAGGCTATTGCAGCAGTGGTCCTGTCTTTGGGGCTTCCTTATCCTGCTCTGAAACAAATCACTATCTGCCAGTCCCAGAATAGGGGAAGCAAAAGGTATTTTTCCTGCAGTCTTTCAGCTGGCTTTTCTTCCATACAGGGATGTATTAGATCTTTTCTCTCCATATTGGGATGCTTGTTTCTCTTATAGCTAGAGTGGAGCTAAGGGGCCATTTGAAGGATTGACCCAAGAAACTGCTTAGGGTCTCACAGCAGGGTCAGTACCTGTTAATGGGGAGAATTGATAGGAGAATGGTACTGACCTTCACAATTCTGTTGTGGTATGAGTGATGTAAACATCCTGAAAACTCCTACTCATTAGAGCAGGGAATGGATTTTGGGAGACTATGAAGTAGAGAGAGAGGCTGGCCTTATACTGTAATAGGGTCTACTTTTCATCTTATTTAATAGTTTGTCTTCACATTGATGTATGCTTGGGAACTGTGAACTGCTGTAGGGTAAAAGGACAGAGGGCAGACTTGTGAATTTTGAAACAAATGGCCATTTTGTCTTGACTTCTAGGTGATTCTGTTCTGACTGGCCTGACCTAAAAACCAGGCCAATGGCCAATATCCTCTCGGTCATGGATATTACAGAGTCTTAAAGCCCCTGACATACAATGATGAACCTTATTCCGCCCCTTAACCAGTTCCCCTGTTGATTTTTTTTTTCCAGCTTTCTTACTTACGTTGACCAGTAGTTATAATTTCAGGTGAAGGTTACAGATAGCTCTTTTTGGAATTTGGTAGGAGCAGGGAAATAGGATTATCAGGCCAAGACTAAACAAAGTCCTCTTTTCCATTGGCCGTGCAGGTGACCCAGCAGTGGGAAAGAGTGCCTTGGCCCAGATGTTCTGCAATGATGGATCTCACTTCCAGAAGAATTACACAATGGTGAGCTTTGTAGAATGACACGCCAGGAATAAGGACAGGAACTGAGAGGGAACTGCAGATACAAGCTGTCATTCAGTTACCTCTCTAAAAATTAATGAGAAAAGAACATGAAACTACAGGAGAGGATGAACAGTTGCATTAGGCTGATTTTTCACTGTTGGCAGATCTTTAGGTTGATGCATTCAAGGAGGTGGCTTACAGACATCTCTCTCATACTGCAGGCCAGAAAGAAACTGAGGAGTAGATTTCCCATTTCATAGGGAGTTGACTTCAAATCATACTGCAGAGGGTTTTGATCAGTTTCCTTCTGTATCAAAATCTTCACAGGCTTCTGTGGTCTTAGACATTCTCCCTCTGTAGGGAACTCTGTATGAAAATGGCTTGCTGCTAGAAAAACTGTTTATTCCAGTAAGCATTGGGCTCTTGGCTCTACAAATATGAAGATATGCTCCACTGCCCCAAGGTAATTAGAATCTGTAGAAATGATTCTAGGAGGAAAAGGATGCAGTTTGTGGCTCTTGCTTTTATAATACAATAGGAAAGCAAGAGAAAAATCCTGGTATGCATCATACATTGAGAATAAAGATAGTAAAAAAATAGGAAGGAGAGAATGTGATCAAAGGTGGAAGAGGCATAAAAAGAGGATCCCAGATTGCCATATGCTTGCTGCGGCATGGCGCCAAGGAAATATCATAATTGGTGGAGAGGCTTGGGGGACATAAGCTGGAGCAATTGGAGAGGTGTTAATGAATCTAGACCCAGCTCTAGATCTGCAGATGTTAGCCAGTATCCTGGTTAGCAAGCTGGTCTATGGAGCCTAGTTCTTTTCTGTCCATTTTCCCACATGAGCAAATCTCCAAGGGCTTGCTTAGTGCTCCCTTGCCTGCAAGACCATGTTACCAGGTCTTGGCATTTGGGTTATCTGGAGCAGTATATCATGTGCAAATGAATGGGCCACTGGAAGATTTTCTGAACCATGTTTTTCTTGTTCTTCTTGACAGACAACAGGCGTGGAGCTATTGGTGAAGAATATAGCTATTCCAGAGACAAACAATAGCGTGGTGAGTCCTGCATGACACAAAGGGTTAGGAGATGTGAAGAGCTCCAAGTCCATCTATTATTTGAATGTCTGATCTCATACCATTGCATGAGCTCTCCAGATGTTCACAGGGATGTTAAGTTGCCTTAGGAAACATCATGCCAATCCTGCACTGTATCTGATTCTCCAGTGCATTTTATTTTTAAAACATAAATGTTTGTGTACTCAGATACCACATGCCTTCTTAAACTGCAGCTTTTGCCAGCCTAGTTAGGGCTCTGCACTCTCATTTAGAATATCCAGGGCTAGTTCCCCTTTCCTACGACTCTCGTGGCTGGGCTCTGTGGCAGAAAGCCACCTTGGTTTCTCCCCAGAATCTCTGCCCTGTGACAATGTGATTAGATCGGCCAGCAGAGGATTCACACCTCAGCCTGTCTCTTTAGGTAACCTGAGCTGGCTGCATTCCTGAGGGAGGGG
>NW_017728931.1:50654102-50678681 GCF_001723895.1 Crocodylus porosus | reverse complement strand
GGAGCCTGGAAGGTGGGTGGGTGCAGGGAGGTGGGTGGCTCAACACAGGAGTGCCCCCTACTGGCCCGCCACAGGCTCTATCCAGTCCCCTAGGCCTTACTGTTCTGCACTACCATTATCTCTATGTATATTTTGGTTAGTTTTTTATCCAACAGATGTCCTTTAAGTTGGAGTGAAGTCCAGGCCTGGTGCCCTGCAGGGCATCTCTCTGCATTGATTATGCAGGAAATCCTGCTCATTTTGACTTGCGCTCTTAGCAAGGTGCACTGTGAGTGCTGTGTGCTTAGCTCCTAGGGGCATGGTGCTGCCTTACCATAACTGCTATTGAGCTAGAAGCAAGAGCAACAGGTTTCAGGATTTACTCTCCAAATTCGTCCTTGCATGACAGTTTTCCATAGGGGAAAACAAATTCTTTCTTCTCATCTTTTCAGGAACTCTTCATTTTTGATTCAGCAGGCAAGGAATTATTTTCTGAGGTGCTGGAGAAACTGGTAAGGATCATGTATCAGTCTTGTTGATTGTAGAGAAATGCTGTTCTTTTGAAGAGGAGCTAAGATCCCCAGTCTGGTGGATGTAGCAAGCTTTGGCCTTCGTGTAGAGGTTGCCTGAAATCCCCATCTCTTTTTCTATCTGAAACTTGAAACAGCACTAGAGGGACTCTTTTCCAAGAACAAGAAGGTGGCATGATGGAGGAAGCTTCCCATGAGAATACTGAACTGAGATTGATGCAAGTGCTTTGAGACTTTTTGACTTTTAGGGGAACATCCATTTGGCTCCTCCTAGTACAGCAGATTTTGCCTTCAGCCTGATCTTCCTGTTCCACAAAGACTCCTGATGGGATGCAACACTCTCCTCGATTTTCCTCTGATTCCAGAAAATATGTCCCTGTTTCTCCCTCCTTCAAGAATCTGTCCAACTGTAGTTTCTCATTTTGGGAGGTGGGATCATTTAATTCAGTGTGGGGTCCCTTTATATTAGTATCCTTTTAGTTTTGTCTTGGGTTCTATGTTCTTCATAAAGGTGCTTCTTCTTCTTTCCTTTCCCCATCCCTGGGGATTTGTTAACTGTTGACCACGTTAAGTTTCAGTAGAGTTGACAATGTTTCTCTGTTGCTCTGCAGTGGGAGCAGCCCAATGTTCTGTGTATTGTGTATGATATGACCAGTGAGCAGTCTTTCAACAACTGTGCCAAATGGTTGGAAAAGCTGAGGGCACAGGCACTTGGAAGGAACCTTCCAGGTAAGAGACAGAGATTTTTGCACCTCTTCTAATATTTTTGTCATGCTGCCGTTTCCTGCTGAGATAGGGCATATACAGCATTATTTTCAATCCAAGCCAGGCCTGGCTACCTTCAACTCCTCCAGTCTCCAAGTGAAGCAGGCAATGGAGTGAATGTTCTAGGTCAGTGGTGGCCAACATGTGGCACAGGTGCCACAAATAGCACAGGCAGCCTCTGTGTGTGATATGGCAGGTTCTGGAGGTAACAGGCAGCACAGCAGCAGCCAGGGCAGGGAGCAAAAATCAGAGCAGCAGATCGGACAGGGAGCCCAGGTCAGGAACCAGAAAGCAGAGCAGCAGGTTGGGCAGAGGATGGGGATTGGAGTGGCACTCAAAGAAGGTGCATAGGTAATTTGTGGCATGCCTGCCATAGAGGTTGATCTTCACTGTCCTGTGTGATGCTTTTACTGTCCTTCTAGTTTAGCATTTTTTCTGCATAAAATATCAATCCAGTTATTTTTCCTCTCTACTTTCTAGCATATCCACCATCTTTCATAGCATTTGTCACTAACAACTCAACCTTTCCTCCCTCTCATTTTGTTCTGTAGGTGTGTTGGTAGGGAATAAAACAGACCTTATTGGTCGTCGAGTTGTGGAACAGAAACAGGCACAGGAGTGGGCTCAGAACCATGGCTTGGAATACTGTGAGACGTCAGTGGTGAGCATCTTCTCCTTTCTATGTCTGTGGAAGTGGGTGTTTGTGGTGTTATCTTCTTTTAGTGAGGGGGATAATAAAGGGTTCTGGTACCATCATTTACAGTTTATCTCATGTCTGGTATAAATCTGTTTTTAGTGAAGCAATTAGACAGAGTAGAAACAGTTGAGTCCTTTCTCCATCTGTCTTTCATAACCTCTCTTATCTCTTTACAGAAGGAGATGGAAAACTTTGAAGCCCCTTTCCACATCCTGGCAAATTCATTCCATCGACTATACCAAGAGAAGGTGGAAAGCTTTCATTCACTAGTGTGAAGTCTTTGCATATATCAACTCGCTTAGCCCCTATGGGGCCTCTTCGAACAGAAGAAACCCTGGTTGCATAGAATCCAACAGACTGGAAAACAAGAGAAAATAAGAGATGAGACTTTTTTTTTCTTGTGATGATCTGATGATTCAAATTAAACCAAAAATAAACATGTGGAAAGGCAGCTTTTCCAGGGATTCTTTCCTCAGGTTTCTTCCTCTGTTATATCCCCTTCTCTGGGTTTGGGTTGTGTGTGTGGCAGGGATGGAATACAGCCTAGAAATGTTTGGCTTCCTGCTTTGATATTTCCCCATTTCTTATCTGAATGGCATTTCTGCTGCTAAAACCAAGGATCTGGTGGTTTCAGGAAGGAGTCAGGAAGCTACTGGGGGATTTGCACATTAAATAATCCAGTACTGATATATGTATCAGAGGTAGGAGTATCGTATGGGATATATGTATTGGAGGTAGGAGTGATGTAGGCCATCCACTTGGAAAACACGTGGCTTGAATAAACTTGAGGACAGAGTCTTCTGAGAAGTGCCCAGAACTGGTGGCAAGAAGTCTGTCCTATGCAGAGACTGATTTTGAATTGGATATAGTTCTGAGAAATGATGCTGTCGGATTCATCACCTTGCACAGAGTTGTTTCTAACTAATGTCTGGTTTTGACTTCTCAGAGTCTAGTTTTTACACCAATCTGGCTCTTTTCCTCTGCCTGTTAGAAACTGTCTGGCTGCCAAGAGTTTTTCTGCTGTACCTCTGTACTTCTTGCAACACAGTGCCCTCTGCTGGTCCCAGGTTGCACACTTTCCTCAAAAGCTGCAACTGGTGTAGTAAGAGACTCTCTCTTATGGTATGCATTTGAGAATTATGCCCTTAGCATCTCTCCCCACATTCCAGATAAAATCCTCTTTATTTTGCCCTTACATTTTCACAAAAATCATTTCTCCTTCTCGCTGACTTAGGTTTGTTGGGAAATTTTTTTGGTTGTTATTTTACATTGCTGACTACAGTTAGTCCCTTCTTCACCGTGTCCAGTTTTCCAGTCTCCTGGTAAAGTCAGAACCTCACTTTTTCATTTTTCATCACTCATTCTTCATTCCTTAGCTAACTGCATGGTTCTGCTATCATTTATAGAACCGGACACAGGAGAAGAGCGAGGCCACCTGGCTTTAAGTTATTCTGCGTCAGCAGAGGGAATTGTTTGGTGTGGGGAAGGGTAATGTCTTCACGTAGAATTCTCTTTCTGTTTAGCACAATGCCGATTTAGCACATGTGAAAATCCACTCACATCTCCAGTGCAAGGAGATGCCCTGAAGTTGGGAAAAACATCTGTATAGTTCAAGGTAGGATGTAGCACTTCTGTTCCAATTGCAGATGCTCTCCCCTATTTACAAGGTCACAGCAACCTTCCTCAACCAAGGGGAGTTTTCTGGAGTTTCTTAAACACCGAGTCATTTCTCTCAGGCAACCCTTTTGGGAACCTGTGCTCTTATGTTGTTGTACATACCCATTGCTAGGAAAAGTGTGTTGAATGTAATGCATCTAAGTAGAATATGTGGTGATAGGTCCAAGCCATCTCCAGTACAGTGAATAAAGCATACTTATTTTTGATGCTGTGTTGTTTTGGTTAAAGAGCTTTAAAGCTTAACTCTTGTTTCGATTAGCTGGCTCATTCTATAGTTCTACTAGCGATGTGCTTATGTTGCAGGATGCATCTTTTCATATTTGAAATATTATGACAGGTGTCTTTACCACCTGCGATGTTGATATATGGAGGATTAATACTTTGGGCATGGGAAAATAAAGGGAAAGCCATGTGATCTTTAACTAGGGGTTTCTATCTGCACCAGAAAGACGTGCCATAGCTTTTAATAAGCACCAAGAAGATGGAGATGGGTGAATGTTGTTCATTAAGTGAAGGCAAAAGCTGGAGTGTCTCATTAGAGGAATGCTTGCAGTGGTGATCAGTGATTTATAGGGTAGCTGTTGTCGAGGGGTTAGTGAAGAAAAATGCAGCCCAGGCAGGGAAAGATATATTGGCTGAGTGATGAAATGTATAATCTAATTAGCTAGCAGTAGGGATTCACCCACTGCCCCTTTTCCTCTTCCAACAGACTAGAACAAGAAAACAGGTTGTATTAAAACCTACTACTTAACTTGTACACATATTTTAATCACAAATGTATATTTAATTTAATATCTTGAAAAACGTTACCTACTGCAGATCAAATCTAAGCTCTTCCTGTGCCAGAATACTTTAAAGGCATTACACACTGTCTGCTCAACTTTGTTAAAATGTGTGAGTTTACATGTTTTTAAAAGTAACCTATTTTCCTAATCTACTCATGGACCTACTTGTGAGGTTGATAGACAGGTGTGGATGGGGAGTCACAGAACTATGTGGGTGTTGGGTTTGTTCGGGCAGGCTGTGGAACCCAGATTTTGTCTATGACGGATCTTGGGTGGATAGGTGAGTGAATGGGAAGTCGGCAGACTATAGGATGTGTGAGGGGAGGGGCTAGGGCCAATATTAGATTCCCTTTCCTTGTGTTCCCTCAATTGCTAGCACCTTGTTCCCATGGGTTTTGTTCTTTGCAGCTTATTGCTTTTGCATCTCCTTGGCTCATGGCCAGTGGAGAAAGCAGTAAGAGGGCAGCAGAAAGGATGCATGCTGAGGAAGATACGCACTTCTTCCCTGTTTCATCCAAGTATACATTTTCCAGGATAAATGTGTCTAAACCTAGAACAGCCCCAAGCCAAGCTCAGACAGCTGGAAATTCTGCAAGGCAAAACACAGTCCTTAACTTACCAAGTTAATGGTACATAGTTAATCAGTTTCCCTTCCCTGCTTGCTTGTATGTCAGGTAAAGACAGCATTTTTTTCTCTTTGAAATGCTACTGGCTTTCCACTGGCCCTTTATTATAAACCTGCTTCAGAGAGATGCTGGGGTTAGTTCCTTTCCTTTGCCCCCTTATTTGGTATGGCAAGCTGTTTTTATTACATCTTTGTACATCCCCTATTAACTGCACCAAAATACTGACTGCCATTGCCATAGCAAAAGCAGTGAAAGAAAACCAATTTGGATTTTTTTAAAACCAAAATGTTGTGGATACCTTCATCAAAAAAGAGTTGGAAAAAATTTTCAGAAGTGAACCTCCAGTAACATTTCAAAACACTGTAACATTAAAGCTAATGTAATGATTTTTACTTGCTGCCCCAGAAAAAAAAATAGACTATGGGATGAGATACAAAATGTAAAATTTCAGAAAGATCAGCTTCTTTTATGGAAGCTAGTGTGAGTTCAGAAAGTGATCTCTCCAGAAGCTAATCTTTAAACTTGACAAAAGAATGGTCACTTCTCTTCCATAAGATAAAGAGTTAAACACCATGAAATGGGGATGTCAGAACAGTTTCTGCAAGAGATTAGTTATTTTAGAGTCTTAACGGTTCAGAAAGGACATCTTGTGGATAACTGATCTCAAATGAATGCTGCCTGGCCCACATTCATCCCTGTATAACTTCACTGGCTTCAAGGGATGGATTTGGTCTTTTATGTCTACTGAATCCTTTGGCAAGGACAGGATCAACTCTGTAACAGAAGGCATATGATGCTCCAAACAAGATGACTTGGGGAAGAGGTATTGTAGAAAGCATGAAAAAGGGTTAAGCCCTAACGTGGCAATTAAGCAGAGAGCTGAACAGAGCAACTGCAAAAAACCTACAATTCATCCCAATTAAGAACTTTCAAGAGGAAGAAGGAGCCTGAGAGATGCTGAGAGCAAGGAAAACACAGCATTTCTATTTTATATGCATCTAATGTTTTCTGTTGGTGCTTGTGCATATCCACAAGGGTCTATACTCTTCTCTGCTCAGGGCTGAGGGTTGTGCTTTTGGCAGGCATCACACTTAAGTGGGAGCAGCTTCCAGTTGCTGTCCTGCCTTCCTATCTGTGTGCAGACCTCCAGAGTGATGAGAGACCCTGGCTGATAGCTGTGAGACATTTTTCATTCCTGCCACTGTTATTGCCAGGAGACTCCTCCCCACCTCTCAGTTTGACCTCTCCTATCCTGACTGGTATCTATTTCCTCATCCCTTTCTTGTAATGGAGAGCTGCCAGCAATGCCTATTCTTATCAAGTAATTTTCCAGTTAGCGGAGTGGCCTCTAGGCTCACCAAGCCTGAAGATGTAGTATTGTGTACAAAGGAAGGAACCTTCAAAACTGAGGTGAAGGGCTGACTGGGAGCTCTTCGACAGGGGGCCCATCCTCCCTCTGTTTCTGGAGAGACTCATCTTCCTCCTCTTTCTGTATTCCTTGTCCTCCTCCTATTGCCATTTTGCCTTGAGAGTCCTGTCCCCTTTGCTATGTGCCCATGGCCCTGCTGACCCAGAACAACAACATTTTTGATAAAGGCAGGAATGGGGGATGGATGCAGCTCAGTTATGGTTATAGTTTCTGAATCCCCACCAGGAGCTGCCCTTGTGGGGTCATTGGGTCCTGACTCCCAGCCAAGCTGCTCTGCAAGGTTAAGGATATCACTCAGTCCAAGATGCATTTTCCTTGCAGGATGGCCCCTGGATGAGCCCCGGCAGCCTAGTCCTGGCTCCCCCAAGGATGCTGCAATGTAACTTTCACAGACACCGACTGTTTTCATTAGGACTTGGAGTTATTTTTCCCCTTAGAGTTTTCTCATTCTTCCGTCACTGCCTCGCATATCTCTTCCCCAGGAGCACTTTCTCAGAGAAGCCTAGAATCACTCTATCCATAGTCTCTGAGATCAGATCCAAAGCCAGTAATGCTTATAGGGGAAATGTGACAGACCCTGAGTGTCACACAGGGGTCAGGCACAGGGTTGATTCGATGAGATCCCCTCTAGCCACACATGCATTGACTTGAGAAATGTGGAGCTTGTAATCTCTCTGTATATGTACTGGAAAAATATGGAATTTTTCAGTGCCACCAAGGGGCAGTCAGCAGAGGAGATATGCAGAGGATCAATCAAATTCTGTGACCAAAAGCAGGGGAATCACAGGAACAGATGGGAAAGAGGATTATGAAGGGGAGAATAGGTCTCTGTCTCACAAAGGGCAGGAAGGACAATAGGTTGGTGGAGGTTACATGGCAAAAAAACCAAATAGTAGTTCCAGCTCCTGGAGTCTACTACAGAGAACAGAACAGAAGAGACAGTGGGGAAAGATCAGTCTCTCTCCTGGCCAAGAGGGAATGCTACAGGGGACAGAATAGAGAGGCATGATACCTCCACTACAGTTGATAATAGAATCAGGTTCTGTGTGGGCACATTAATAACTGGGATGTCTGAGGGGCAGGGGCCACTGTGAGAGCTGTGAGGAAAGAGGTGAAGGTGGTAATGATGTTTTTGAACTTGCATCAGTGCCAGAATTGGAGCAAGGTTGATCCAAGATGAGGCCAGCGTGAGGATGCTGAGGCTGTGTGTTCAGTGGAGAACAGATTTTATGCGCTGGACTATAATGTGGGTCTGAGATGATAAGGCAAACTCCAGTGTTGGGATTCCAGATGAGAGAGCAGAACACAGAGAATGGGACCAGCATAGGATGCTGAGGCCTGGGGCACTAATCGTTAGGTGTGCGAATGTATAGACTGTAGACATTGTTGGAGTGTAAGGATGGAAGTCAATATAGGTGTGCTGGGGAACTGGATTGAACTGAAACCTTGTTACACAGCCTGCAAGGCCCCTGCACAGAGCTGAGTAGATGCCTAAAATTATTTTCCACAAATCGCTGTGTGAATTAAATATGGGCGATTTCTGTCCAGATCAGCAACCCTATTACAGTAAGTATATTTTCTCTCTGCAAAGAGTTGAGTGATCCAGTTGTGTAAACTTTCATGAAAAATGAAGCACAAACTCACATGTTCATTTACCCTAGGAACCCAAATATGAGGGTCACACTCAACTTTCCATGAAACAGAAACATAACCATATGATGGGTGTGACCAATCACAACCAAACATTAAAATATGCGTCTGGAGTATTGAACATGCACAGCAAAATCTGTTCACAATCAATCCATATGACAGAACTCCACAAAACTATTGGCATGCAAATTTATGAAAATTGCAATCTGCACGCAGATATTGCGCAAATGGAAAAAATGGACAAATTCACTGCAGACACTATTTGTAGTAAAATAACTTACTCAGTTCTGCTGCAAAAGACCTTTTCTGTATTTACTTCTGTTTCTTCTCCCTATTGTGAAACCTGTTAGTCATCACTGAGTCTTCTTTTGGTATTTCAAACCATGTAGAAATATACTGTGAGCTGTTGCTAGGACTTGTATTTGTGGTGCTGGGTGGTTTCAGCCTTGGATTTGGAAGCTAGGATTGTTAGTGCCTAGGAAGGTTATCTGGACAGAGCCAGGCCTAAGTCAGCTGATGGGGATGTCAGAACTTAGAATCTGGAGGAGATGAGCTTGGGGTGTCAAGACAGCGGGTTTCAGGGCTAGCGTCAGGGTGAAGATATTTAGGCTGGGATTTGTGTGAAAACGTTGGGGTTGGGGAAAATTGATAAGATACTTGTATTAGAGACATGAGCCCTGTCACAGGACCTGGCTTCTGAGGCCTGCTGTGTTGCCCCCACTTGTCCTGCTTGCTCCCCTCTGGCCTCTCAGGGTATCACCCTGATATCCTACCTACCACACTTTGATGGTATAATTGGGAAGAGAGCAACATGAGCTTTCTAGATACAGCCTCTCTCCCTGCGGGGCTCCCACCCCTCTGGAACACTATACTGGGCTACTGCCCCTTCCTCTCTTGCACTGGACCCTCCAGGTCCTAATCCCCTTACAGGGCTTTTAATCATGGCTTCTAGCCACACCTGTATCCACATCCGTGCTTCACAGGTCTTACTCTATTCTTTGCACTGAGCCCTCTGGCTGTATACTGGTCTCAGCTCTCTGAGTCCCTGACTCTTGGCAGGCTGTTATCTTCTGCCTATAAAACACTTAGCCTAGTCCATGCAGCCCACTGGTCCCAGACCCATGTAGGGCTATATCTTGGCCTCAGCTCCTTCTCTATGGATGTAAGGGGCCCCTGGTCCAGTCAGCTTCAGCCCACTGGGTCTCAGACCCTTCTCTACCCAAGCACTGGGCCCCTGGTCCTGTCTCAGCTTCAGCCCATGCAGCCCACTTGGTCCCGGACTTTGCAGGGCTCTATCTGGGCTTCAGCCCATTATGACATGAAGTGCCCACCCATGGCCCCAAAAACCACCCCTGTCAGCCATACTGAAACATCTGGTTTCTTGAGTCTCTACCCAGCAACTTCCAGTCCTCTGCCCACTGGCTTTCTCCAGCTTCCCCAGATACCTGGAGTGACTGGGTCCCCTGGTTTCACAGCCTGGGCTCTCAGGAGTTCTTCCCTCCCTGAAGCTCAGGGCCAGATCACCTCCTTCAGCTCTAGAGCTAGGTTTAAAGTAGAGTAGGGCTTCACCCCTTCCAATCACATGACCTCTGACTGAACATGGAGTTTCTGCTTAGCCTATTATTTCACCTCCTCTATTCTACTGCCTTCTTCCCAGCTGTCTTTTATTTGCTGCATAGCTTCCAGTCAGATTACAGCACCACCTCTGTAGCTTATTGCAGGGCATCTCACCCCAGTAATGAACAATGGGGCTGAGTGAAGTGTGCAGCTGGAAGAGAGAGGGATTCACCGATGAGCCCTTAAACCAGTGGGTTTTACCCTTGTTAAACTCCAGGCACTCCTCAAAAAAAATCCCAGCTCTTAGCCTTCATTTATTTCTTAACTACGGAAAAATACTAGAGCAATTGTTCTGTTGCAGAGAGCTCAGAAAGACCACGGCAGGTCAGAATGTTTTTGACACTATGGATTCCTATTTGAAACCTCTGGGTTTATCTTGTAAATAATGCGTAGGTGTCTGTACACCTAAGTAGGTTAATATTGCACAGTACCCTGCAACACCCTTGAAAGGATCGCATGGCACCCTAACTGAGAATCGTGTCCTAAATTAAGAGCTCGTTCCATCTACTGCTTACCAAGAAATCAGAGTCTCTGGGGCAAGCATTGAGTCATTGTTCCTGCTGTGGCTTGATGGCCTGTTTCCAAAGTTGACTAGTGTTGTGGCTCTTACTTTTCACAGAGAGGAGAAACTGCTAAGCAGAAGTGACCTGGTCTTACAGGAGAAATGGGGCAGAGCACATACCTGAAGAAGAACCTCCTGGACTTCAGGAAACTGTATGTGCCCCATCTACCATACCTATCATCCACTGAGGGAATCCTTCCAACCTCTCAACACAGTGTGTTTACAACCAGTGCCTTTACCACTGCCTTAGCTTTGCCTGTCACCCATCAACCTTTCTGCTTTTTAATGTTCCCCGTATACCATTGAGATGCTACCTCTGTCATACCCCCCCTGAAAATACCTTCTGAGCCATCCATCCACCCATCTCCTTGAGAGAGCTTTTACCCAGTCTTATACCTACGTTTCTGGGGTCTGAAGTCATAAACATGGCTGTGACAGATTCCTGCCATGCTGTACTCCACATGGTGTCCTGTGCAGAGCTCAGGCATTGCTTGACTTTCTGGGATCAAGGTTGATATTGGGGTGTCAGGGCAATGCTGCAGCTATGTGTCTCTGTGTAAGTGAGGGCATCCCAGGCAGGCACCCCTTTATCCCCCTATCAGACTTCACTCATTTATTCTACCATCTGTTTTCCCAGTGCCGGAGATGATGCTGGGGATATGTGACTTGGGGCACTCAGGCGGAAACTGGCCTGCACAAGGCCGGCCATGTGTTTGCCTCCTAGCAATGCAGCGGTCAGCAGCAAATTCTTTGCCGCCGCTGCCTCCTCTCAGTATGGAAGAGAGAGAGAGAGAGAGAGAGAGAAAGCATGGGACTGGGTGTGTAGGAGACAGAGATGAACTGTGTGAAGGAGGGAGAGAGACAGAGGGATGGACTGGTCTGTGCAAGAGGGATAGAGAAATGTGAAGGAGGGACAGACAGATGGTCAGTGTGTGGGTGAGGGAAAGAGAGAAGGACTGTGATGGAGAGACAGACAGATGGACTGCATGTAACAGACAAAGGAATGGAGCGGGAAAGGCGGAGAAAGAGATTGGGTGAAGAAGGGAGAGGCAGATCTGGCTGTTGTAGATGGGAGAGAGAAATGGGTATATGGAGGAGAGGTGTCACCTAGACACTGGGACAATGGGTCCATTAGAAATGCCTTTGCAGAATGGATATAGAGAGACTGTGTGTGTGTGCAAGAAGATGGTCTATGTAAATAAAAGTAAGGAAGAGCAGCTATAAGGAGACAGGGAGAGAGAGGGAGGAGGGTCTGTATGAAAGAGAAAGTGAACAAGGGCAGAGAGATGAGCTGTGTGAAAGGGAGAAAGAGACAAATGTGGAGAGGAAGGCACCTGTCTGGATGTGAGGGAGATGGCATCTCTGACCAGCTGTGTGGGCATCTGTGACTGTTTACAGGATGGGTTATATATAAAAACAAAAAGGACTAATTTTGTTCTAGGCAGGCCATTAGGGTGCCCAGACCCAAGCATACCAACATCCCTTTCACTTTCCCCACTATTGGGGTTCAGGAGGTCAGCATTACTCTGCAACCTGTTGACTAATTGTTTCCAGTGAACCTGATGGACTGTTTGAAAAAGTTTAAAATGACAGAGATGTTGTTAATTGCTATACTGGATTTTTGTCTTAATCCCTGTCCTCCCAGGTTGAATTCTGAAGGTACCCCACCTCTTTTCTCTGCCATATTGAAGCTGTTGGCTACCAAGAAATGCTGGCTCTTTCTTTGCCTTTGCCTGTTCTCTTAGTCATCATCTTCCCCTTTTTATGCCTAACATTGCCTCTCTTCTGTTATTCTCCCTCATTTCTGTCCTTTTTCCTCTTCTATCTTTTCTCACTCTCTTGTCTTTCTCTTCCTTTTCTCTCTCTCTCAGTTCTTACATTTTTAGATCTTTCTCTGGATCTCTCAGATTCCCTGTAGCTTCTTCTCCTTTCCTTCCTTCACTGTCCCACTCTCCCAGGT
Organism: Crocodylus porosus; assembly: GCF_001723895.1. Taxonomy (NCBI): domain Eukaryota; kingdom Metazoa; phylum Chordata; order Crocodylia; family Crocodylidae; genus Crocodylus; species Crocodylus porosus. Next base: position 50,666,404 of record NW_017728931.1, on the reverse strand, counting down.
TATAGATCTTTCCCTCCTTGTTTCAGATTACTCATTCTGTTTCTTCTATTTAGCTCCTTTTTATCTCTCCTTAGCTCCTCTATCTCATTCTCTCTCTGACTGTCTGCCTCCTTTCTCTCACTCTCTGTCTGTCTCTCTCAAACTGGGTTGTGAATTCTATCAGCATCAGAGCAGGACAAACTGTAAAAGTGAAGTTCCCTGAGGGCCAGGTTGTGATCATTTTATTTTTACAATGTCCTTGGATGTATAAAGGTGTTTGTATGAGGGGGAGGGGTAGCGTATGTGCTCCGTGGGGGAAGAGAGGGGAGTGCAGGCCAGAACAAATGGAGCTTAAAACTAATATAGGTCAGTTGCAGAGAAGAGTCCCAATGGTCTGTGAATAAGAGGAGTGGCTTATTGCTTTGGGCTGGATACAGGAAAAATGGCAGCTGAATAGCTTTACCTGAATGACGTAGGCATCAGACCCACAAGCACATATGACCAGGAAGCGCAGTATTTATCTTCCAGGAACACAACCAGGAGCGAGCGCGTGTTGAGACTGCAGCTCAGCAGTTGACTGCACCATTTCCCAGGCATCTGCCCAGCTTGGGGAGTCTGTGGGTGCTCTCTGCACTCCTGGGCAGGCAGTTCTAATCCAGCTTCCCCTGTGTGGCTCTACATCCTATGCCCTAAATAGGAAAGTCGGGGCCAGTGCTGGCAAACACATCCCTGATGCGCTTTTCTGTGTCTGTTTGTTGTCTCCAAGGAAATGTCTTCAATTGAACAAGCAGATTAAGCCAGTTAGTGAAGCTCAGAGATGAAAAGCCCCTGCCCCCATGTTTGACACTAAAATACTAGGTAGGATTTGGGTTCAAGCTGCCCTCTACTGGATGAACTCAGAACTGCCCACCCATGTGTCAGACCAGAACAGCCAAAGGAGATTCTCCAGTAACTCAAGTGAGTGAAGCCTGTGCTTCTTGGGCAGGAGAGGAGCTGAGTGCTGTCCCAGGTGACGCTCTAAGATCCTGAGTTGTCACGATGCACAGCACAGTGACAGCTGTGAAGTCTGAAGTGGCCACAGCTTTGCTACTGTGTGCATGTGAAAAGGGGCCAGACGGCTCCCAGGAAATACATAAGGCCTCATTAATGCACATCATTTGAGTTTATGGCAGATGATTGATGCTAATAACAGTTGATTACATACCCAAAGCACAGCCTCTGGACTCCTTGCTTCATTTCTATAAAGACTTTAAGAGATAGGAACTTCAATTCAGATTCTTCATTAGGCACCTCAGTATGTAGCCAGACGTTCAGAAGTGCTGAGCACCTGTACTTGTCAGTGAAATTAGTAGGAGCTGCAGGCTGCTCAGCACAATTTAAAATCAGGACACTTAAATGAGTACCTAAATATGGAATTAAGAGCTAACATGTAAGCATCCATTTGCTTAAAAACCTTGGCCTGTCTTTTAAGGTAATCATAACCAGTTGATGATTTCTAGTAGATTTTTGTACCGTGCCCATCACCCTAGTTTCTGAGCACTGCTGTAGTATCTGACATGCTTAGTCTGACACATTTAACAGATATCCTCCGTATCAGGGGGGCTCAATAGTATAACCTGGCCTAGAAGGCTCCCCACAAGCCCAAAAATTTGGCAGTGAGGGAGTGGTGGCCACTCCCCTGCTGCCAAATTTCCAAAATCATGGGGAGCCCCATGGGCCAAATAATGTGTGCTAGATCAAGTATGCGGAATGGGGCAGGTAGTATGGGGCCCCATCCTGGGAATGTGGGGCCCAATCTGGCCTGCAGAGCAGCCCTATGTGACTCATCTGGCCTGTGGGGCCAAAAGGTTGCCTCCTATGTGAATTCACTTCAAGGTTTGTGAAACTTGCAATAAAAAAACCGTGTCCAGGATTTTCTACAACATCTATGTACCCACCTCTGTGCTAGCTGGCTCTCTTTAAAACAGTACCTCCCAGTTCCTGTTTTATACTACAATTTGCTCGCCTTGCAGTGAGATCCTGCCCTCACTGAAGTCAAAGGCAAAACTCACCAGGCCTGCAGTGGCCCATAGTTTCACCGGGAATGTATAAAGTATCTGTGTTTGATCCTTCTGAGCTACTGTACTCCCAAAGATCCTAAAGAGTCTTTGAGTTGCATATTTCTCTCAATATGTTTCTCTGCAAAGTCAGACGCGTACTTGCTAATGCATTCCAGAGGGTCAGCTTTCCCTTAGGATCTTGCACTGTGATCTCATTTTGTTCATATGTCTTTGATTTCCTTTCCCTCCACCTCTCTGACTTGTGCAGCTGGACAGCAGAGAAATGAAAGGATTATGCTTCTGATATCCTAAGCTATCTGGTCTCTTCCAAAAGAAGGGTTTAAAATGGCCCAAAGGAGAGAAGGGAGAATGGGGGTGATTTGCAGTCAAGGTACCTGCCTGACTCCCAATGGCACAGAAAAAGTTAGTATCTTCCATACAGGGGTCAGAGGGTGAAGCTGCTGTGGCTGCTGCTGGCCAGATGGAGGGAGCTTGTGTTAATGACAGAGTGTGACTTTGGCAGATGAAAGTGGAAAGGGCGAAGCTACACTGGAGTTTTTTTCTGCACTCCCATCTGTGCCTTTTGCACAGAAAGAAAGTCTGCTCCCAGTAAATATTGGTCAATGTCAACACTAATAACCCCCCACCAAAGGCTGCACTTCCTCTTTTTGTTTTCTGTCCTGCTGCTGCTCCCAGGAGGTGTCTAAAATATCTTTCCGTTCACAAGCCATTAGACTGTGTTCCCTTGTTTTTTTGTTTTGGGTTTTGGGTTTTTTGGCCTTGTTTATTCTTTGCATTACTTGCCTTTTCCAGGGGCTCTGGCCTGTTTGCATGAAAGCAAGGACCTTCTTTCCTTACAGCTGGTCTGCTCCAGCTATGTATATCCCCATTAGCATTCCACAGATATGTTTCCTGCAAAATGTATGATGATTATCATCAGTGGACTCTGAAACTAATCTGAAGGGGATACCCTTCCTCCTGGTGTTAGAACAGTAGTGGGGCCTGGATCCTCTTCTTCATATAGTCAATTGGAGTTTTGGGATAAGTTTTAATAGGAGCAAGATTAGGTCCTCAGTGTCCTTATTCCATTTTGCTCTAACTTCATACACTCATACACTGTGCCTTCCCCTCAGAGCAGATGCTCATCGCAACATTGCTCACACTCTATTCACAAACCTACAAACAATGGACAAATGTCTTTTCTTTCCTTGCTGTCTTTAGCTATGTAATTCAGACATTAGCTCATCCATGTCTGCAGCCTCCCCAAGCCTCTCTGCACTTCATTCTGGAATATGCTTCCAGGGTTATGTATGTCTGTATACTTGTGATTGGGTGTTTATGCTTAATTCTATATATGTAGGGAAGGGTGACTGTTTAGAGTAGGATGGAAGGTCTAGAAGAGATTGTATTCATGTGAGCTGGTGAGAGGGAGGGTGTGAGGGGGAGCAATTCAGTGGAATATTGGCCTCTGTGTAAGTGTGGGGGATTAGGTGCAAATGCTTATGGAGTATGCAGTATGGAGTATAAGGATGGTACAAGGAAGCATACCAAGCTGACTGATTTAAGATAGAAGCTTGTGGAGGAGTAGATATGGCTGAGAGATGAGGGGATCTGCTCTGTACGTTTGTGTAAGTGTATTGAGGTAAATGCACTCACGGGGGTGTTTGCTGATTTTTGTATTATTATTTGTGCAAGTCCCACACAATAAATCTCTACGTGTACCTCACAAAGGTTATTTTACCAAATACTGTAATTCTGGCCAGAGTGACTCATTAGCAGACTGCCCTCTGGTAGAGCTAATGGGTTACAGGCATTGATTTCTTTTCCATTCCTATTGATTAGGCACTTGCTGAACATACAAACCCCAACCACAGCATGGAAAGAGGGAGACAGATAAACAGTTTGCATTCAGAAACCCAGCACTGTGCAGTATTTGCCATGGAAGCCCCGACCATCGCCATAGTCTGCCTCATCCAAAAGAAGAGTAGTTTTTCCCTGTTGGAAGAAATCAACCCACAGGGCCCAATAAATGACATTTAGCAGCATATGACTGAAAAGGGGATTTGCATTGATACAGCACAGAATGGTCCATGGGGGGGAAAAGTGTGCTGTACTTTTAGAAAATCCCAGGGCTGAGGCACCATTTAGATTAACTTTTTTTTATCTCACCCCATCAAAAATACAGACAGGTATGTGTATGTGTGGAAGGGGCTGTGTCTGTCTCTGCATGTCTTGGGAAGGGGGAGGGTACCAGAATGAAGCCAACTTGGAGACTGAAATCCCATCTTTCTCTATAAGAAAATGGACTTTTCAGGACTTGCTCAGTGCTGACTGAAGAGCCAAGTCAGGAAAAGGAATTCAGCAGCAAATAGACAGTGACTTGAGGAGGACACAGGAAGTAAAGATGAGCAGGAGATGGTTACATAAAGGAAGGTAGACAGCACAGCCCTTACTGCATCCTTATGTCTGTTTTTTGAGTGTCCACAGTCTGACTTTTCCCATGTTTTTCTATGATCTGGCAGAAAAAGACTAAAATTGCAGACTCACAAAGCTGCTAGCGGACATCATCTAAGCTTGGCACAGAAAGGATGGTTTTGTAGCAAAACCAAGTGAGCATGTTTCAAGAGTTTTCATTTCTATTTCAGCTCTAGCACAGACTTCATTCATGGCTTTCAGCAAACCATTTAGGACCTCATCCCATTGCAATCAATGCAGAGATTCCTGTTGACTTCAGTGGCCTTTGAATCAGGTCCTGAGTCTTGGTGCCTCACATAGCCATCTGCAAAATGGGGATGGTTATATCTCACAAGGATGTCATAAGGATAAGTTCTTCAATGTGTAATAGATATTTATGTGCTATGGTGATTTACACCATAGGGAAACCTAGAAAGTATGTGATCTCCTCCACCATCCTTTGCTCAGTGTCTGCTTCTCGTGTCATGATTTCACTCCTGACACATTTCTTTTCCTCTGCCCCACTATCACTCCTACATGGAGTCTTGAAGGTGTTAATTTTTAGACCTCTAATTGCTCATAATTTCTTCCCCCTTCTCAGTCATGGAGTTACATAAGCGGCGAATTTGCCATGTTATCTGAATTTTTATCTTAATTACTTTAATCACTTTTTGTGCTGATACTCAGCTACTTAGATTTGGAGACTGGGAGTTAGAGCTCCTGGGTTCTCTTTCACTTGCTCACTCACTCTTCCTCTTTCACTCACTCTGTAATCTTGCCAAAAGCACACTTAACTTCTCTTTTGGTCTGTCTGCTCATTGATAAAATGGGTATAACAATACCAATGCCACACAATAACATGAGGCTGATTTTGTAAAACACTTTGAGACCCTAAGATATTCCTAAAGCATTTTTATTTATGAATTGCAGATAATGTGTGATATGGTTAGTGACTACCCTATTCAACCTCTCTGTCAGTCTCACCCACGTAAATTTACAGCTTTGCTCTAACCTCCTCCCCATAAATAGCTCAGCTTCAAGTGCATCTCTTGGGTATGAGAAGCATTATTAAGGGCTCATCCCCTTCCTGAATTCAGATCTCCCACTTGACTCCTCTGTCCATAATCTTGGCATCATCCATCATCATTTCCTCCTCCTGTATCCCCTGTGTCTGTGCCTATTACCACCTCCACTCTGCCTTGGAGAACAACAGTTTCAGCCTTACCTCTGCTCCTCCATCATTGAATCTCTGCTTAGCTTGACTGTTTTACTTCTACCCTCTGGTGCCTTCCCAGATTCTTGGATCACAGCATGCACAAAACACCCCCCTCAGATTTGTTCCACATAGCAGGAAACCCCACTGCATCGCCTAATTCTCAGACACCTCTGCACGCTCTCCCTCCCTTTCCCAATCAAGTTCAGTTGCCCTTTCTGTTTTTAACACTCTCCTATGGAGTTGTTTCGGCTTCTTTCACCTGCTGTGTGTCTCTCTGCTTCTTCCCCTTTCCTTCACTCACATAGAACTCTCTCTCTGTCTCTCTCTTTCCCTCTCCTTCTCCCTCCTCTCATAAATCCTACCCCTTTTACTGCAAAAACCCTCCCCTCTTCTCTTTTTGGCATCAGGAACAAACTCCCTATGTCTCTCTGTCTCATCAACTCCCCATTTCATTTGAAATATAATTTAAAACCCTTCTTTTTTCAACTTGAGCCCATTCATTTCTCTCCTCCTGCTCTGCAGTTGTTATACATATTTCTGTGTTTATAGTATATAGTAATATCTTATTGTAACTGTAATAAAAATCTGCAACTATGTTTTCCTTCTGTAACTCATTTTTGTATAAAAATGATTCCTTGTGTAAGAGGTGAAATCTCTGTTCTGTCTGCAGCCATAGTGCCAGCAGCAGCCACATGCACCTTGAGATTTCAGTGAGTTTGTTTCCTCTGCCTCTGTGCTGTCATTGAACCTGTTCTTCTACCATATCACTTAGAATGATAGAGGAATTATTTGGAATAGGCCAGAATCATGCACCTAAGATAATGGGAAAGGACAACTGAGTCTGAATATCAGGAAGAAGCTTGATAAGAAGCTTTTAGGTCCTGATTCTGTGAAGCACTATGCACCCTTATCTCCTACTGCAGTTTCTGGGCTCATCATCCTTCAAGACTGGACCTGATCAGATTGTGGAATAACCTCTCAATGGAAATTGTGAGTCTGCTATTGCTTGATTGGACTGGTCAAAGCACTAGAGACTGTGGTGAAGGGAACAATCCTGCACTGATTGGTGAGGCAGAACATAGATGACATAGATCCAGTCCTTCTGTGATTTCTGTGATTCTGGTAGTGTCAGTACAAGTAGAAATATAATTCCACTGTTTCAGCTATGGTGTTCTTATTTCTATTATTTCTGGTTGTTAGCACTGAGCCAGTTGTGCAATTCTCACTCATAATGGCAGATGCTTATTCACTCACATGTTCTCATTGGATCAGGGAGTGGCCTTTTGTTCTGAGTTAGTCCAGCACCTACCACACCGGAGTCCTGGTCTGTGACCAAGGTTCCTTGTTCCCCCAGGGACTATGTTTCTCTCCTGACAGCACTTACATAATCTTCAGGTTGTCTGCCCATCTGAGCTCCTCCTATAGAGCTTTTTATACTTCACTGGCTAGTCTTCTCTGCCTCTCCTGTCTCCATAAGGAGAGATCTTGATCTTGAATGTTGAGGGTAACTGCTAATACTATGGTGTGCCAAAACCTCCAGACCAGAATGAAATGAAAACTGTACATAGTGCTGGATAGGAAAGGAGTCAGAGCTGCAAAGGAGGTTGTCTCCCTCTCTCACAACCACCATCAGCCCATTCCCAGAGACACCCTTTCAGGAAGAAAGATCTCTTTGATAATCTCCACTAGCACCAAGTTCCACAAGACATTTTCCACAGGGCTGCTAGGACTTTAGGGAAGCCTAATGAGAGCCTCTCAAAAGACATCTTTGTGACAGTCATAGCCTCTTTCACTGGAGGCCTTTCATAGGATCCTGGTCACTTGCTGGGCCCCGGGCTTGGAGGGAAAGGCCTCTACCACTTTTGGCATTTCAATGTCCTTTAGACAAGCCAGGTGAACACCAAGCCTAAGGAAAAAAAGCCTACCTTCCCAATGCAGGAGAGAACTCAGAGAAGGTTGGTGGAGCCACCTGTACCAGCAAAGCCCTCAGAGCTCTCCACTCCTTAAAGCCACAACTTGTGCAGAAGGGACAGTCCAGGCTGCCACAGAGCAGGGTCACCAGCTCCACTGCCCAGGTCAAGCACAGTGGTTCCCAGTGAGCAAAGAAGGCTCTCTCTTGCCTTGTCACCATTGGTGCTGATGATGCTCCCTCCCCTTTGAAGACCCCACTTAATCCATCCCCAATCAAACACATGTGCTTTGACCAGTCCACTCAAACATAGGGACAGCTGAGCTTCTGCCCAGCTCTGTGTCCCCCTGCTGCTCAGCTTCAGAGCACACCACATGTCAGGCCTAGCATGGATGGCAGGAATGTCCTTTCAACAATGTCTGCTGGGGGCAAGGGGCATCCAGGCTTCTCCCTTACCTCCTCCCCAGGCTGAGGGGGACTGGTGGCTGCTGCTGCTAGGGCTCCTGGTATTGACAATGCCAGATGCCAGTGCCCCTGTGTTGACAAATATGGCTCTGGGATGGTGTTTGTCACTGGATTCCCAGCCCCTGTGTATATATGTGTCTGGGTTGGGGGCATGAATGGGCTGAGGGAGTTGGTGAAAGTGGGCTACACTAACCGTTTAAAAGAATAATCAGGGGCTGAAAGGGAGGGTGCAGGACCCTGGGGGTGGCACTGGGAGGAACAGGGCTCTCTGAGGGGCATGGTGGTGAGGCCCCCTCTCACACAATCCCTTGTAACCATCATAAACTTTTCTCACTACCTTGGGCCAGCTCTAAGGTGTACCTTGAAGTTCTCACTGTCCCCTTCCTTCTTGCGTATTGGGACAGAAGGAGGAGAGCAGATTTTCTTGTCAATGAATCCACACTGTGAAGGAGGGAAGCAAATCCAAGGGGTGGGAGGAGGAGAGAACATGTAATTCTCACACACCAGCAAGCTTGTCATCGCCTGCCTGGGCATGAATGGGCATTCAAGCAAATGGGACCGAAGAGGCAGGTAGTTGGGGGTCTGAGGTAGCCAAGCTGAGGAGAGAGTGTCCCACTGGAGGTCAGCGTGTCAGTAGCAGGCGGGGGCTCAGAGATTGATAGCACAACCGGTGCAAACTGGTTTGTAATTCTCTCTCTCTTTACAAACTCTTCAGCGTTCAGCAGCCCTCGGAGAGCTTGTCTCAGAATGAGCTCAGCCGGCATCCAGGGAAGGGCGGAGAGATGAAGAGAGTTATGAAATTGCAATGTGTCTCACTGCTTCAACTTCCCTGCAAGCTGCCTGGCCCCCTGCTCTCTGAACTATGAAGCTGGTTAGGGAGAAATGAAATCAGGGTCATCCAGTTGTGGGGGGGTTTCTCTCCATGAAGGTGCAGCTCCCCAGGTTAGCATCCTGAAGTGAATCATGCCATTAAAGTGGCTGTGAGGAGAGTGCTGAGGGAGGCAGAGAGGCTGGTGACATGCCAGCACTGTTCACTTTATGTACATCTCTATGTGTGCGGGCTCAGACCCGGTCCTAATGAGCTGTGCTTGGCACAGGAAACTTCAAGGCGATGCGCGATCATAGCCTTTCTGTCAATTCAATCAGAGCCTCTCCCGTGTGCAATGAGCAGAGGGCTGGATTTGGGGGGGGGGGGGGTTCAATTTGCAAGCAACTTCTTCTGTGTTTCGAAATGACCCTTTTCTCTCAACAATCTTTCCAAAATGTCTGCTAGTTGGAGCAGGATTTGGGATTCCACAGTAAGCTACAAAGGAGAGAGAGAGAGAGATACACACCATTGGTTAGGCAGAGACAAAGGAACGAGAGAGGAGCATCACCACCACCACCAAAAAAAAATCTGACTTGTAACAAAGCCGAGAATAAGGAAGATCAAGTGCTCAAATGCCGGCTTCCTTATTTTATTTCATTGTTTATTTTAAGAGAATATGTGTATGTGTGTGTGCGCGCGTGCATGTATGTATGCATGTGTGTACATCTATATATGTATGTACGTATGCACACACATATTTTTATTTATTTATTTATTTATTTAAACGACCCTTCCACGTTGCATTTCTCCCTTCTCCTGGGAAGAGAAACGGCTGATTGAAGTTTGGTGCTGGTCTAATTGTGATGTGAGGCTTGTATTTGGAGCCCTGGGCACGTATAGCTGGGATGAGAAGGAGGCTGGGCTGGGCTGGGCTGGGCTGGGAGACAGCGAGCGAGCGAGCGAGCGAGACCCAGCTACGCCTCGCTCTCCGCTCCTGAAGCCTAGGGGAGCAAGCATTTCAGGACTGAGGAAGAAGAGGGGTACAACCAAGAAGGGACAAGTGGGAAGGCTAATCCCGCACCCCCGCCCCTCCCTTCCTGCTCCTCAGAGCAGAGGAGGGTCACCACCATTTGCAGATGCCGGGGAACAGGCAGTAAGAAGGGGAAGCTCTTGCCCCCAGCTCCCCTCCCGAGGTCCCCCGCAGCATCCCGGGCGAGAGGCGGAGGAGCTGTTCTCCAGCACCGCGGAGCACCCGGTGCCGGGGAGCTGTCCACTTCAGCACCACCACGATAATGCAGTAGGTGGGAGAGCAACTGCCCAGGGGAGAGAGGCAGAGGCGGCCACCGCCGGGCAGCAAACCCTGCAGCAACACACCGGTCCTCTTCTCTTCCGAAGCGTTGCAGAGAGGAGGAGGGAAACCCGTCTCGATTCTGGGGGAGCAACACCCCCTCCTGCCCACTTTTGCCTCCGCCAACAACACCAACTACTGCTGCTGCTGCTGCTGTGGGGAAAGCCATGGAAGGCAAGACCTCAGCACCTGTTCAGCTGAAATCAAGGGCTTACAGTATACTGGGCAGCCTGGTTCGGTGGTAGGGGAAGAAACAACCAAGCAAGCAAAACAAACAAGCAAACAAACAAAAAGAAAGCAAGAAAAGTGCAAGAGAATAGAAACAAACAAACAAAAAACCCCAACAACAACAAAAACAAAAATCCGAGGAAGATAACTGGGAAGGAAAGGGATTTTCATGGCGCAGGCTGCAGAGCTAAGCAAGAAGACTGAAGGTTGCATCTCTGCTCTTACAATCTCTAACTGTCTAGGTCCAGATAATGAGAGATTGTGTTGAGGATGCTGCTGCTGCTCCCCTGTTCACTGTGGAAGCCATCTCCAAATTAGCCATTACATATGGAAACTGGAGACCAGAATTTTAGAAAAAGGGATTAAGGCATCTCATTTTGGGGGGGTTTCTCTCTTTATTTCTCTCTCTTTTTTTAGTTCTTTTCTTTCTGTTTTATTCTTTTTTTCTTTTTTCTTTTTTCTTTCTTTTTTTTATATACATATATACATCTATTACAACTGGAACGTTTCTGATTTAAAAGGCAAGCCTCTTCCCGTGTGATCTTTGCAATTTACACTCTTTTCCGTGGGCTTTCTTACCTCCCTTTTTTATATATATCTCTCTATATATTCCCATTATATTATTAGTGGAATTATTATCCTTTTTTAATTTTATTAACACACACACCCCAAGAATCAGAAGGCGGTTGGGTATTTATATAATGAAGAATTATGGGGCTCTTTGACAGAGGTGTTCAGATGCTTTTAACCACCGTTGGTGCTTTCGCTGCCTTCAGCCTGATGACCATAGCTGTGGGGACCGACTACTGGCTTTACTCCAGAGGGGTTTGCAAGAGTAAAATTGTCAATGAGAACGAAACCAGCAAAAAGAACGAGGAAGTCATGACCCACTCTGGATTATGGAGAACCTGCTGCCTGGAAGGTATTTGATTCTGGATCTCCTCCTCCCTTCCTCTACCTCCCCTTTTCTATCCCCCCATAAGTCCCTCCACATTCCACCATTTTCTCACTTCACTCCTTCCACTGTGGAGCAAGGGTGCTGGGGTTAGTTCCTGAGCAAGGGAAGGCAAGAGGAGAGGTGAAACATGCTCCGTGCTCTGTTCCTTTCTTGCTGTCTCTCCCTTGCCCTCCAAAAAAAATGCCAACCTTCTCCATTGGAATAATCTCTGTACTGTGAAAACATCCAGAGACTCTCTCAAACTGTGTGATCCGCCTCTCTCCAGCGTATGATTGCCTGGGAAAGCGGGCAAAATGCTGTATTATTGGTGCACTGTTGGCTGTAATAACAGAGGGAAATAATTGCTCTCCTTTGCAAATTGCTTTGATGAAGACAGGGCTGGGAAGTGAGAAGTGGGGGGGGAGGTGGCAAAGTGCTTCATATGTAAATATCACTTCCTTTTAGGAAAAAAAAAAAACAAAAAACAAGCCAGTCTTGTTATGGCTAAGCACAGGCTGGTTTGAAAAGGCTCTCGACTCCAGTCATCTCAAGCAGAGTTTAAGAGCGTTTCGTAATGTCTCCGAGCAGCTATATATTGCTGGGCTGGGTTGAGTGGCTTTTGTTTGGGGTAATTTGTCCACCCCCCTTCCTGTTTGTTTGTTTTCTTGAAGGGTTCATTGCAAAGGCTAAAAAGAAGGGAGCCTTTGAGCAGAAAGCCAGCCTCGGTGGGAATGTGGTGAGGCTGAAAAGCAACTCGGCTCCCACATAGAGTGACATGTCTGATGGCAAGAGGAGAAACAGCATTGCAGCCAGCTCCTGGAAGCAGACGCTCCAAGCAGGGCGGGGGGCGGAGAGCAGAGGGGCAGCAGTTTGCTTTTCAATACGTGCTCTTTAGTCTGGCTATGGGGAGGTGGGGGGG
>NW_017728931.1:50558874-50653307 GCF_001723895.1 Crocodylus porosus | reverse complement strand
GTGTGTGTGTGTGTGTGTGTGTGTGTGTGTTTGTGTGTGTGTGTGTGTTGGGGTGTATGGGGGGTGTGTCTGGGTGTTATGTGTGTGTCCTGGGGGGTAGGGGTGTTGGGTGTGTGCAGGAAGTGTCTGTGTGTGTTTTGTGTGTTGGGGTCTGTATGTGTGCCTGTGTGTTGAGGGTGTGTGGGGAGGTGTTAGGTGATGGGTGTGTGTATGTGTGTGTTGGGGGGTGGGTAGCATCTACTTCCAACCCCGTATTCTCAGGGCTGGAGGTCTAGACAAGCGGAGGTGGGAGAGAAGTGACATGAACGTAGGAACTATTGTGCATTCTGGCTGGGCACGAACCCAGTGGGCACTGAAGAGCCTTGTCTGTGCCCTTCCCTGCATTTTCCAGGAGGCAGGAACTGACCTGAGAGGTGATTGGCCACAGATAAAAAGCACTGGTACCTTTTAATTAAAAGCTAAGCATTGCCCCCATCCCAAAACCCCTGCCTGTCTGCCAGTTGAACTTGCTGGCTAACAAGCCCCCTCCCTTCCCCCATCAGATTTCCAGTGGGTTTCAATTGCAGCACTGCAAAGGGGGGCTGAAATGCAGACAGATGCTGAGATGCTGGCTTGCCCCTGAAGGCCATTCTCCCATCCACCCAGCCCTAGTGGGGTGCAGCACCCCCTTCCCTGGCATCAGTCAACTATCCCCCTTCCCCCCCTCCAATTTGTTTAATTGTTCAGCCTAGAAGCAGCAGCCATGTGAGCACTGAGCTGGAGAGGAGGCTCCCCATCCCACCACTGGAGAATGCAGAGGCAGAGAGAGAGGAAAGGAGTGGGGGAGTAGAAACAGCTTTAGCTCTGCTGCTAATTAACTAGACCAGCTGCTAAAATTGGCCTTCCCCAAGCCAAAGGGGCTGGTATAGTTTTGCCCTAAAACTTCCCCTGGGGAAAGGGTGGGGGGAGGAGGATATTCTAGCATGGCGAAAGAGGTTGCTGAAAAAGGATTGTGCAGGGGGCTTGCTTTAAAAATGCTAATATTACACATCCAAGCATGGGCCATTTCTGGCTTAGCAGTGCCTTCTGCTTACCCAGAATTGGCTTTTCCATCAGGGATTTGTGTGGGGTTAGACTTCTGTTCATTTTCCTCCCTAGAAGTGAAGAACATATTTCACATCCCCTTGTCAAGCTGCTGTTGATGACTGTAAATGAAAGGCAACTTTGTGGTTGTTTCTGATCTCTTTTAGATTTTTATTAGCGCAGCTGGTCTCTTGAGATACTTCTTTTGTTTCTCCCCTTCTGAAGAGAGACTAAGAAATGCTTCCCTTGCTCTACTTCCTGGCTCCCTTGCTCTACTTGAAAGTTTTCTGATAAGTGGTGTGGGGGGAGGGGGGAAGAGTTGTACCTTCTTTCTCTACTATGGTGGACTGGTATTGCTTGTGGATGTGAAGATCAGCTTTTGGGTGTGGGTGTGCAATGGGAATTGAAACAGCAAAGATGGCCACACATCTGGAACCCTCCTCACTGACTGCCATGTGTGGTAGCAAGATGTAGGGAGTGTCTCTCTTGACTTCCAGGGGCTTTGGCTCAGCCCTCTATGGTGAGGAGCAGCCACTGGACATATAAGGAGCTACACTGCAGGGACTAGCTGGAGAAGTAGCCAACATAGATCTGTGCATATGGATAAAAAGCTCCTGTTAAGGCTGCTAGCATGGGGATTCCCTTGGTCCTGCAAGAATTCAGTAACACTGGGGTTGCAGTTGGAAAGCAGGGCAAAACATAATGTTTTGGAGATGGCAGGTTATCAATTCTGTTGTCTGTATGTAGCTTACATGCAACTGGGGCTTCTGATGGTAGTGTCTGTTCTGGGGCCCTTCTGTTTTGCCAGTCAATCTCCATTACTGTTTAGAGCGCCATCTTTCCCTCTGCCTGCCTGTCTGCCTTAGGTCTTTCCATGGCCCGGTTACTATCGCATCAGCCTGTGTGTTCATTCTGTTCCCTGCAGTGTTCTCTCTCTCCTGGCTTCATCCTAGAGGGGAAGTTTTATCTCCCTGGCCAAGAGAATAGTAACTTGGGAACCCATATTTTTCAAGTGCACTTCTGACAACTGGGCCCTTGTAAAGGTGTCACAATTTGAGCCCCTCAGAAATTCAGAACTCAAAATCACTAGTCCCACTCAGAAAACTGGGGTTGGGATCCTTCTATTTTAGGACTCCTCTTCCTCCAAATATTCATTTGCTTCCCCTTAATAGTTTGCCAGCCTTTTCCTGTAGGACCTTCTCCAGGGTTGACATGAACACGGGTGTCAATCTCAGTGTTTCTTCTACCCTGCAATCCAGCTCTAAGCTAAGAAATACGTTCTCTGCTCAGGTGATTAAGTGCCACACTAGCAATGCTTTTTGATCTTCCTTCAGACATTTCTTTCTCATACAGCAGAAACATCTAAGCAATTTTTCGGGTTATTCAAGAATCTTTGCCTTTCAAGGAAAATGGCAGAGTGACTGATTTTTTTTTTCCACTTAAAGAATGCTCACTTCCAGCTTTGTACTTCCTTGTCCACCCACCAAGCAGCCAAGATCTGCAGACTCATGTCACCTATGGATCACCTATTTAGCACCTCTTATGACTTTGAGAAAGTTGCTTTCCTTTTCTGCAGGAAAGATTATTAATGTGAATAATACTCCTTGATCCAATTTTTAAATGAGTCCTTAATTATGGAAATCTGACCCTCCTTCTAATAGAACCTCAAAAACTGAAAGAGAGTACCTTATTGGGGTCGTACAACGCAAACACAAATGCACTGTATCTTTTTTTCTGTACTAGTGGCTTTGTCATGTTACCATCATTAGAGAAGGGACAGGTCTTGGAGGCATTTGTACTGAGGAGGAAGGAGAGAATGGTCCAGGGAGAGCAGGCATGAGTGATGCGCATGGGGTTAGACATCCCTGTAGATCTGACTGGTGTGAAAGCAAGTAATTGAATGTATATTGGTGCAGAAAATAATTCCTGCCTAGAGACCCTTCCTGAGGAAAATTAATGAGCTGATCCGTTTTTCTTTCCAGCTCGTTATATCTGAACCACACAGGAAACTTTAGTGCAGTTTTGGTGTCTGAAAATGAAGGTTTGACAGCAAAATGAGGCTGGGTACATTCACTGGGGCTTCCTCCACATGCTTCTGGCAATTAGCCTTGCTTTCAGCTGACATAGTCCCTTGCCACCCCCTTGCCCCTCCCACAGCTTTGTCACTGTACCTCAGCTATGATGTGCTCGTCCACCTCCTGCCCCCACTGCAGCTCTGTCAGTACACGTCCTTTCTCCCCTGCAGAACCTCCTGCTATTCTACTACAAGACTTATGCAGCTTTTCCATCCTGTCTGGTAGTATCACTTGTGAGTCTAGTTTTGGGACAACTCTGGGCACCCAGTGTCAACAGCAACAGATTAAACCAACGTGCTGGTTTTGTTGAAGTCCAGGGTTACAGGAGGCCTAGATGTAATGCTGCATCTGAGTCACAGCAGCAGGCGCTGGCCCAGCACAGAGCTGACTGTTGCTGACTTCGCACCTATAGAGGCAGGAAGGCCTAGGCTGGCTGGGTTCTTCAGCCCTGAAAAAGACCAAGGGCTCAGAAGGTAGTGGTGAAGGAAGAGGACGATGTTTTATTAAGGATGAAGGACAATGTAAAGGAAGTTTGCCTAAAGCTAGGGTTAACTTTGGTCCTTCTTGTGACTAAATTCACATCTGATTGCAGGCCGGGTGGAGTTTGTTTGAGAAGAATGAATAACCAGCAGGCTGAGACCAGCAAACTCACTTCTTTTGTGAACTAGGATATGTTGGTGCTATTCTACAGTAGCAAACAGCCAGGAACTGACGTTGAAATGCCTTTAAAAGAGCAAGTATGAATCTTCCCGCTGAGGGAGGAAGAAGGAGGGGTTAATAGTGTCCTGAAATGCACCAGGAACTGCCTTGTTGAAGAGAGTGAAAGGGAAATGTAGTGGGAGGGACACAGACGCAGTGTGGCAGCAATAATGCATAAAGAAATTACATAGAGCTAGAATAACCATTCCCTTTTTTCTGGAGATACCGGGAGCTATTTCTGTTTGCTGTTTCCATTCTAACCCATCCATTTTCCCCATGCATCCTGCTTACTGCCCCCCATTCCACTTTGGTATAATCTATTCAAGACTTCATGGTGGGGTAGGGGTTGGAGAGATTTTACATCAGCATCTCTACATTTTTTACAAAAAATAAAATCAAGGAGGCTACCAAGGGGTGCAGGAAACCACTTTAGGTGCTGGGAGTACTCTGTCCCCGGCCTCTGTTTCAAGAATAAATTCCCAGTTGAGCATGTCCTTTCTATCTGAGAGGAAGTCCTCCCTGCTCTGCGGGATGTTGTTTCTACCCTCCAGGCTGCATTGGCTGACTAGTCTACACATCACAGGCAGGAGGCCTCAGCCATTCCAAAGGGTTCACAGGGGGCAGAAGTGTGTTTTGTTAAAAAACTCCACTCCCCCCATCCCTTTTCCTCCTCCTAAACATCAAGGATGTTTGTCAGGGGAAATGCCCGATGTACCTGGAATAAAACATGCTTCAAAGTTAGTTGTCCCCCCACACCCCGCTTTGCTTATCTGAGTTTACTGCTATATCTTTAGCCCTAGCATTTTCTCTCCCTCCATCTTTGACTCATTCTATTCATCTCCATTTTCTTTCCTTCTCATTTCTCTCCCATCTTTCCTCTTTGTTTTTCTCTTTCATCTCCATGTCTCTTCTGTTCTGTCTTTCAAAAGCAGCTTCTCCTTCATGTTCACTACAGGTTCTTGGTTACCAATCCCTCCCCACTTTGCTCTCTCCTCTGTTACATTATCTCATCCTCTTGCTTTCCTTGGTCTGCTCTTCTGTTCCTATCGCTGTTGCATTCTCACTTTTCTCTTTTCTATTCCAGTATTTCCCCATGGTCCTTTCTTCTCTATTTGTCTCTCCATTATTTCCCTCTTCCCCTCCTGCACTGAAGGACCCTATCTCCAGTGATCTGTTCTTCCTCTCCCAGCACCTGCCATTATAAAATGTCTCTTTCCCCCTATCCTCTCAATGCAGTTTCCTTTTCCTTTCCCCACCATGAATGGCTTGCTTTCTCTCATCAAGGGATATAACACCTGTTGCTCCTGTTGAAGGTGAGGGGAAGCTGTGTTCCACATTTCTCTGCCCTCCTTCCCAAGGGGACTTGCTACCCCCCTCAGGGTGAGTAAGACCTGGCTCCCTCTTCCTTCTGCTCCCTTGCGCTAGTTGCCTGCAGATGAGCCAACTCCCTCTCCTTTGCTGCCTCCAACCTTCAACAGCCAGAGGCCTCATTGGCAGCTGAGCAGTGGAGCTAGTTCATCTGCAAACAGCCAGCTAGTGGGCTGGAATGGGGAAAGATGAGAGTTCAAAGCTAGAAGGAGCTCACAGCAGCCCTAAACCCCTCCCTGGAAGCCCTCAGACATGATTCAGTGCAAGGTCCTACCAAAAAATAAGGGCCTCTATAGCCATAGCCCTGGGCAGCTGTTATACAGAGCTGTGAATAATCTATGACTATCAGGAGGGAATGGCATGGCAAACATTCATCCCTCATGAGCCATTTATACTGGGGAGGTTTTCATCACAAGAAAAGAAATGAAAGCTGAGATTAACATTGACGCACAAAAGATTTGGAGGAAGGGGGTAATGTGTTCAGGCTTCCTAAGCCCCACATGAATAGCTAGATGAATGGCTATGGCTCTGGCAGATGAAGTTTGCTGCTGATAAATGCAAAGTAATGCACATTGTTGCGGGCAAATATTTGAATGACACTTACACCTAACAGGATTCTAAATGAACTGTGTCAGCTCAGGAAAGGGACCTGGGCATCACCATAGACAGCTCAAGAAAAATTTCTGTTTGATGCAGGGTTGCAAGCAAAAGAAAATCAACCAAAAAAACCCTGCCAAGATGTTAGGATCTGTAAGGAATTGGATATGGAAAGATACAAAAAATTACCTATTGCCGTCATAACAATCTGTGGTGTAGTCTCATCTGGAATACCGTGTGCAGTATGGGCCACCCCACCTCAGAAAGGCTATTGCAGAATAAGAGGGGATTCAGGAAAAGGTGACAAAATGGTTAGGGATGTGAAAAAATCTTGCATGAAAAAAGATTGGGCCTTTACACCCTAGAGAAGAGATGATCAAGAAGGGACATGACTGAACTGTATACAATAATGAATGCTCTGGGGAAGGTAGAAGGGTGCTTCTGTTCTCTTAGTGTGATGAGATGCTCCCAAGGGGACATGCAAGGAAATCAAAAGGTAGTAAATGAAAAATTGATTAAAACCTCTTCACTCGATGCAGAACCAGACTGTGAAACTCACTGCCGCAAGAAACTGCTGAGGCTAAGGACTTAGCACGATTCAACAAGTGAGTGGACATTTCTATGCAAAGCAAGACTATGCAGAGTTATCATAATTAACACTAATCAGAATTTTAGTATGGCTATTAAACCTCATGAAGCAGGATTAAGCTAGACTCTACTGACACTATGATGAGATCTTTGGTGGGGCAGATTATCATTCTCCCCACTGTGAGTTTCTTCCACCTCCCTTTATAAAGTATCTCATGCTGGCCAGTGTCAGAAAGAAGAGACTGGACTAGAGGACCACATTCTGGCTGTCTCTGTGTTTCTGAATGCTAGTGCTGCTCCATTACACCCATAGGATTTGAACTAGGCCTGTGTTCCTGCTGGTGTCGATGATTGCCCTAATTTGACAACCTGACAGTGAGCCTAGGGTATTTCTATCATATTTGACTAGGAAGCATCCAGGATAGAGAGCAAATTGGGGAACATATCAAATTAGGTGGAATGCTTTCTTTTGTACCCCAGGGTATAAAACAAGTAGTCAGCAATGCAGGTGCTATATACATGCGAAGAATTATTATCCTCAGACTCCTTGCTGCCCAGAAAGCAATAAGCTTCAGATCTCTTTGATGCTATCATGACCAAATTAGAAACAAGGTTGTCTCTTTTTCTCTTGTATCCGTGGAAATGATTACTGAACTGGCGTTTGATGACGTACAATACTGTCGTGTTGTTGTATACAACTGGGCAGGGCCTGATCCTCCTTTCACTTGCACTGAAGTAACTTGACTGAAGTTAGTGGAGTTATATTGCTATTATGCCAGATGTAAGTGAGAGGAGAATTTGACCCATACAGTGCAAGCAAAACAGGGATTCCACACACACGTACAAAATGTTTTTCTGAGCCTTTGCCTTGATGCATACCTAGATCCCCAGGGCCAAATTCACTTCAAGTTATGCATCCACTTATGCCAGCAGTAAGTTTCATCCCTACCACCACTTCTTTAAGAGTTACTTCTATTTTCATCTTCATTGTCGTGTCTAGAGAAATGCTAAAATAGACAAGAACAAACTGTCACCCCTCCTCCCAGGCAGAGATGCCTTTATGGGATCAGCAACTTGGTTCTGTGAATATGCAAAATGGCAGATGTGACAGTTTGGCTTTGAGCTTCTGACCACGAATCTTCCACCCCTCTCTTTCTGCCTTCCTCTGAGCTTCTGTCTTCCTTTTCTCTCACTCCTCTCAGTCCTCCTTCTCTTAATCTTTCTCCTATCTCCTCTTTTTATTCTTCCTTTTGCAGACAGGGTCTATTGTCATACTGCACCCCACACAAACAAAACTGTCACACTTCAGACATTCAGAATAAGGTACAAGAGCCTACTCTATTTCAATAGAGTACACTGTCTGAAATTTGCATGCTAGCTAGCCACCAAATATGTGAGTAAACTCCCCTCAGAAACCGGCAGGCTTTATCCTGAACCTTGGATCCCAAAATTGCACACTGATACTTGCCAGCTTTTCAAAACAGAAAATGAGGGTAATCTATAGTACACAAATGGGGTCAGACTTGAGCATGCAGTGTTGTGCATTTCCCATCCAAAGCTGGGGATTTTTCAGATATGCATGGTTTTGCTAGAAGCAGCAAAACCACCATAAAATCAAAGATTTAAAATGTCATATAAAGCACACAGTCTGTCAAACAGAAAATAACACTATCCATCTACCTCCCCTGGATTTTGTTTAATCCTCCTTTATTTTTCTTTTCCTATTCCCCTCTTTCCCTTCACTACATGAATGTCACATTCCCTTCCCCAACCCCCTCCCCCCCAGCCATCCTACTAATTCATCTCTCCATGTTCAGTCTTCTTCTATTTGCTCAAAGACCCCCTTTCTTTCTAAGGCCTTGTTTATACTATCAGTGTAGCTGCACTGATGCTGATCACAACTTAGCTCTGAAGTGTTGACCAGAACAAACCATGGTCAGCATCTGTTTTGGTACCCAGGGTTCGAGCAAGAGTTATGCATGGTTAGTCAAACCACTGTCAGTCTTGGGTTGTTTTAATCTAAAAGTAAAGCTGTATTGTGCCCATCCACAGTGCAGCTAAAAAATTCTTGCAACAGATCTATTTCCTAGTAAAGATAGAGGCTAAGACTCTTCTTTTTTGCTTCAACCTTTACCCCTTTAAAAATAAATGTGAAGAGAACCAGCAGGTGACAATGTGAATGTATTGTTAATTTACCTGCATTTGGAAGAAGACAAAAGTTCAGCTATTGAGGTGGAAGGTTCAGGCTGCATTTCAGGCAGCTGTGCAGAATCATTCCCCAGGGTGGAGTCCCTGCTACAATTGCACCCAGAACGTGTGAATTCAAAGCATATATCTACACCTCCTCCATGATGTTCTCAGTACCATAGACAGGAAACAAGGCCCAACTACTCACTCCCTCCTCAGCATATGCCATGCAAGGAAAACTGTGGTATGATTGCATACACCAGCATCAGGAAAACATAGTGGTGGCCACAGGACCACATCTCAGACCAAGATCCTGGGAGTGTCTCTGGACATGCTTCAGAAAGCAAGTACATGACAAATTTTGGTGTGTGGAGTGGGAGAGAGTAGGTCAGGTTTATTTCTTGCTGACCACAGAAGAGATTTAGGCATAAACAAAAGGTCGATCAGATATAGTTACTGTGGCTTCCATCTTAGATGCCAAGCGTTACTTTTTCTCTTAGTCCAGGGGGCAATAGTTTGAGCATTAGTATTGTCATGGCTTTTTGAAAGACAATAACAGAATTGGGTGGGAAGAAATCCCAGCCATTCATGCCTGAGTGGGAGAGAATGATTGGTGAAACATGTTTTGCAAGGTTCTTCCTATAGCCAGGGCTGCCAGGGAAAAGTGGCCAAGAAAATAGGCTGATGAAACCCTTTATGGGCAGCTGCCACTGTCCTTTATGGTGTCATTAGCACCAGCACAAAGAAAGTTGCCATACTTGGGAACTTGGGAGTGGGAGCTGTGGAAGTCTATAGGCAAAAAGAGTGTCATCTTGAGCAGAGAAAGAGATGCAGAAGGAAGAGGAGATGGAAATGAAAGAAGCTGGGGTATAGGGGGAGAAGTATAGAAAGAGGATGCCACATAAAGGGACTGACTGAAACAGCCCTGCTGAAGATGACAGCCTCTCTCAGGGATGGGTGGAGTGTGGGGCCTGGATGGTCCCATGGCAGCTAGTAAGTGCCAGTTGTTAATGGCAGAAGGGAGGGAGTGGGGTGAGACATATGGGCTGGCTTGGGCAGCGAGGGAACAAGAAGCAGCAGCAACTGAATGAGGGGAAGATCCCCAAGATATTCTGGAAATAAAAACTATGGGCAGGGGGAGATTCAAAAGAAACCAAGAGCCTTGGTCAAAGGACAGTCCCAGCTATGCCACCTTTTGTCCTTGACAACCTGCCTCGGTGTCTCTATCCTGAGCCCCCTCTGTGTCTGTATCCCGAGCACTGCTGTGAGGCTGACCCCAAAACTGTCAGAGATGGAGACATGTACCTGCTTTCCCAGAGGATCTTGTATGTTGGCCAGACAGTAAGGGACTTCACACCAGTCCAGCTCCCAAAGCCTTTCATATGTGGAGACATTCGTCCCATCTTCCCCCCAGTGCCTTCCAGACAGAGAGGCATTTATCTCTTTAAAGAAAGTTGAACTTTCACAGGAAGGGCCAGTGAGAGCTTGGCATGAAAGACTGTGATCAAATGGAAGAGAATAATGGTGCAAGCCTGGGAGACCATGAGCTACTGTGATGGGGTGGAGATTAGAGGACCTGAAAGGTGCCCCATTTTGATCTGAGGTCCTTCTAGTTCCCCTATTATTGTACTGTCTGAGCATCTTGTCAACCTTAATATATTTATTCTCACAACCCCCTTTGGAAGCAAGGCAGTTCTATTATCCTCTGCTTACAGGCACAGAGTAATTAAATGCCTTGCTCAAAATCATGCAGGAAACCTGTGGTCCAGTAGGGATTTAAACTTGCTTCCCTAATCTTATACTACTGTACTGCCCTATGCATTGCACCATTCTTCTGCTGTGCAAATGATTGCTTAGTTCCTGCATTTGCTGGAATACGTATCTCTGTGAGAACAGAAGTGGCTTCCCCTGATTCTCCAGAAATTCATTCCAGGGGCTGGTGTGAAATCACAGGAGAGGTGATTTCTTTGCTGCAGTGGCAGTACAAATTGGTCCACATTACAGAACTAGTGGGAAGAGAGGGCTAGGAGGAAACAGACACTGCAAAAGAGAATACTGTGTGGATATAGAAGCCCAAGAGATTTAACCTATCCCACACACGTAGAGAGAACTGTTTTTGTTAGTTTTTTTTTTTTTTTCTGGAGCTAGATTGGCTTGAAGTAGCCCGAAGGGAAACCTCTTGAGGATGCCACCCCTTTAGAAGGTGGATGGAAGTTTGGGATTGAAAGATCTGTGACAGCTGGTCAGAGAGAAGCACTGGGAAGGGAGTGCCCACTGCCCAGCTGTGGAGAGAGTGGTGCAGCTGAGTGAGTTAAGGAGGCTCCCCAAGGCTGATTTAGTAAACCCACCTGAGAAAAGAGGAAATGTGAGGAGAAATGAAGGAATCTGTGAGTAAAAAAGACATTGGATTCTCCTGCCTAAAGGGATTAGGAATGTGTGAATGGTGCAGCCTTGGACATGGAGCGTTTCATCCCCTCATCTGCTTTTTCTGCTCCAAACTATGCCAGGTAAAGGGATTCATTCTGTCTTCCCTCCTGGTCCCAAAAGTGGAGGCCTTCGCTCTTTTTTCCTCTTCTCCACTCCAGCCTGCAAGAGAGGGAAGGATTTAGGCATGGGTGCTTTTAGGAAGTCATCTAGCAATCAGGACTACCACTGCCCATAGATTTGTGATAGATGAAAAGAAAGGAAGGGCATGGGGAGAGAAAAAAATAAGTCAGAGGACTCTAGATTAAACCAATTTTGTCCTCACTTATTTCTAGAACCATTTACCAGACCCCTCCCTCCTCACTTAACTTTTACAGTGGAGACATTTCTAAGGAATGATAGACAGAGGAAGTGGAAGGAGCAGGAAGGGAACAGGAGGAGGAGAGGGAAAGCGAAGCTAGAAACACTTGTGGAAGAGGACAAATGTCCATGAGAGTGAATATGATATCAGCAAGACTCTTGGCCTGTGAGAGCCTCTCTGATTCTTTCTGGTGTCCCTAAAATCCAAGTCTGTGTTTCTTTTATGCAGGGGGGCAGGGGTGGTAAATTCTGTGGCAATTACCTACGGTTTTGACTGCACTATGGAAAAAAAGCAGAGGAAGCAAAGCTAGATGCTTCTTTACACAAGCTGCTCTTCAGAGAGCTCAGGGCTGGTTAGCTGTCCATTATCCTTTCTATTGCTCCAGTACCCAAGATGGTCCATTTGGGGGCAGGGCCCATTTATGCTAGATGGCATGCAAGCCTGAGGGATATGGTCTCTTCCCCAAAGAGGTTATGGTCTTATGATGACAAACCACAAATGGATGGCAACAAAGCAGGAGGCAAAGAAAATAGCTATGACTCTTCCATACATCCTTTTACAAACTGTACATTGAGAACAAGTGACCCCACTTCCTCCTGTGGGGTGGGAGAGACTTAAATTTAAAGAAGTAGAAGATCACTGATTCTATTCTGACCCTGTCCTGAAATCAGTTTTGCTTTTTAAATGATTCCTGTTTAATAAGTGTTGGTGTCCTTTATGGAGATGACTTAGGCAATGTCACGTTAATTCTTAACCAACGGGTCTCTTAGGAGCCTGAACATGGAGCTGAGTTCATTTGAAAATCAAGCCCCAAATGCATGTTCAGATCTTTTGGAAAACCCAGCCTCATGGGCCCCTAAATGGCATTGTTCTACCATTGCAATTGCCTCTTTCACTTGCAGCCTTAACAGAGAGGCCAAGGACTGAAGGAGCTGTAAAAACTAGACTGACGTGTCACCTGTAGTAGACTTCATCTCCAGGCCAGGGCTGACGCTGACTGGAGAGGCAAGGCTGCAGTAGTACTGCCCATGCTGCAGCTGCTCCAGGGAAAAAGAACATCAATTTCCAGGGTTGTCAATACAATGCCATTTACGCGTGTAAACTCATTTAATTTATGAAAAGTGAGCACTGCAAGATTTACTGGTTAAGAAATGCTTTGCTCTGAAAAATACACCAGAACTTCATCCGGCCTTGAACACTCATTTGGAAACTTTGTGGGTCTGCTTGTTCTGCGCCTTCTTGATCATTCTAATTGAGAGCACTGGCTCTTTCATGGCTCTTGAGAGAAAGCGGAGGGAGACCCTTGAGCAGGTTCGAGGAGAGAAGGGCTCCATGGTCACCCACTCATGGAGGTTCCTCCACATCATTGCCTCGGAGAGATGACCTGCACTCACTCAAGGGTTCAGCCACGGGGTCCAGTTCCAAACCTTGCTCGTCCTCTGATATCAGCCTGAAGAACCCAAGTCTCCACAACAGATATACAATCAGTAGCTTTTCCCAAACTATGTACCATTGGAAATACTAAAAATAGGCTGCATGGGATCATCAGCTCTGCTCTCTGGAGAGCACAGCAAAAGGCTCCAAGGGACATGTTTATGAAGTGTAGGTGGTTCGTTTCTAATCAACGGGAGACTGATAAATGATTGCTAGTGAACTTCACTCTCAGGGTACATCTACATGCTACAGTGCAGTGCCATGCAGAGATGTCACAAGCTAGCTTAGGTACTAGAAGCAGCATATCTGTTAGTGTGGTGCTCCAGCAGGGCTAATTTACCCAGACAGAGTGCCATGCTAATGAGGCCTTACTGTCTCCAATGCCCAAACTAGCTTATTCAGATTTTAGCTCCGATAAATCATCATGGCACTGTATTGTACCATGTAGACGTACCCTCGGTGCTGTAAAAGTTTACAACTGTCAGTACTACCTTAAACTAGCATTGATTCTTTCATTTGCAGTCCCATCCAATTAACCTCTTCTATTCAGGACTTTAAGAATATTATCTCTCTTTCTCAAGTTAGTAATCTTCAGTTTCAGAGCCACTAATCAACTTTTCAAGAGCTAATGACCAAGTCTGTGCTGAATTACACCCTGGGAACTGAGTTGGATGTATGGAAGAGGGCAAGATGGGAGGGAAAATGGTTTCCATATCTGTTTGGTAGTATGCCAGTGAAGGAAGGGACTTAATTCAGGGGTGTGGAAGAAAGAGGCTGGAGGAGAAAGTGGGATCAAGTCATTCTGGAGCAAGCATGGGTGGGGCATGGAGACAAAGGGATATCCAGGTCTCATGGGGGAAATGAAGAGCAAGGGTTTGGATATTTGGCATGGGGATATGAAGGGGAAAGTGAGGAAAAAATGGGAACGGGGGTGTTTGGAGCGACTAGAAGAGAGAAAATTAAAACATTTTGTCTGAACAGGAGTTGTGCTACTGAGCCAGATTTGTTCATGAGAGACCCCCATTAGGTGGTTAATTCCTTTCATTGCATGTACTAGATTTTCTGGTTTGGAACAACTTGCTCCTAATTCAAACCCACTTCATCCACTTCACTGAACATGGCAGCTACTAGCATGGCTTATATAATCTAAGGATTTCCCTGATATAGGAAGACTCACAAGGCCACTTAAGACATTTTTCAGTTGCTTTGAGCCACTGAGTGGTGCAAAACAGCTTGAATAAATGAGAGGATGTGGCCTATATCTGAGAATCGGCAGGTTTACTCTAAAATTTTGGGGATTCTAATGGAAGGGTTGCCATTCTTCCTGAAATTCTCAGGACAGTTTTTTGAAGGTCTGTTGCATGTTCTTGTAGGACATTGTAGAAACAAATCTTAACCTAGGGAGAATCCCAATCGCTTCATGCTATTGTTGTAATGGTTATCTTATCAGATAGATGGAAGTTATCTTTATTACAGTGGGGGACATTCAGGTTGTACCATGGGTGACTAGCTGCTGGATGACTGAACGTTTATTTCCTGAATTATAAATTAAGGAATTATTAAACTTTTGTCTTATTAAAAACTTCAAGCAGTCAAAAAGCAGCCAGTCTGCCAAGAATGATGCGCTCGTATATCAGGGTGATGAGAGCAGCAGAAAAACTTAAATGAATTGCTAGACAATGCTACAGTAAAATAGAAATGTATTTAATTGTACTTTGGCTGCTCTCTAATTGGCTGAATCACTCGGAGTGCGATCCCTAAGCCAATCAGAGTGTGCCAGTTCAGTAAAGCTACAGTGAGCAATACTCTGCTGCGTCATTCAGCATCCTCTGGAGAATGATTAACTCCATGTCATTTGCAATCACCAAACATTGTTACAGGGTCAATCAAATGGGTCATGTGAGGTTACACTGGGAATTTTGAACTGGTTATTTCAGGTACTCTTTAGTCATATGGGTTTACACTGGGTCATATGGTCACGCTAGGTTACCTAGATGCCATTATTTGACCTGGTCAGGAATCCTATTGGGCTATCTCAAAGGGACAATGATAATAGTGTGTTTTATAGTATTTCTAGCATAATTTGGCAGCTGTTTCTTCCCCTGGATGAGATTGTTTTCGCAAACATTGTATTCCTTAAAAATGTGCATTTACCTATTTAAACAATTAAGGGAGACATTGTTTTTGTGATAATTGCATATCCCAAGTTTCCTACAAATCCCATAAATAAGGGTAAGTATGGGAAATAGCGCATTGCTAATGGTGTCTTCTGTGAGGGTACGTCCACACACACAACAATGATATCCACCTGATAAACTGTGAGGCTGTGCAGTGAACAAACAGCAATGTGATAAATTAAATTAGCGTGCCTCTTGGTCTGCTTAGTCTGGCCTCTGCCCAGTAACCCACAACCCAACTCATTTTAGCGTATTCACCTCCCAGGCAGCTTCAAACAATTGCCAATTCAAAAGAATCATCCTATCAAATGCTTTCTCCCTCCTTGCAAATCTGACACCTGCCCAAGGCCCAAAATACACAAAAATTCAGTCATGGACCAGTAATTTCTTTCTTATGACTAAAACCATCATGGCTTTAACTTTCATTTTACTGAAAGGTAATTAGCTGTGTTAGTTTGAAGTCGGGCAGAGAGCAGAGCAGTGGGGCTCCTTATAGACTAACTTTTTCAAGGAGGCATGAGCTCTTTTAGGCTGCAGCCCATCAGATACTATGAATGAACTTGCAGAAAGCAGGGATATATTTTATTGCTGCTAAATTTGAAGTAATATGCTCCAGTCCTGCCATCTGTTAAGACTGCTTCTTATTGTTGACTTGACAACTAGCTGGGGATTACCCTGGTATAGGGGAGGCTCCCTAACTGCAGTCTCCCCTAGATTAGGGGACAGGGTCAAGGATAGAAAGGCATGGCCAAAGTATCATCATGCTTCAGTAATTCCCAGCTAGACATAACTTAGAGCAGACCTATGATTTCCCTAAGAATACCAGAGCCAAGCCAACCCCATCTGGCCCAATGGTCAGAAAAACGTAAAGGAAGCATAAAGCCACTCCTATACTACCCATCCTGTTCTTGGTGCAGCTTAGCCAGACTGGAGAATTAGGGCCCTGCGCTTTAAGCAATTGTGAGGCTGGAGATTCCTAGCTTCCCTGTGGGACCCTTTGCTCCCTTCAGATGATGCAGTTTAAAAGCTGAACTTTTTTATGTATAGAAAAGCTATTTTGGAAGTCTTTAGAAGGATTTTGTGGCTTCCTGTGAGGCCTGTATTATTGAATTCAAATAACTGACACCTGGTTTTACAGGGATAAGAAATTAGTTCCCAAAACGTTTTTAAAACCCTCAGAATAGAAAGTGACTCGGGGGTGGGGGAGAGTTTCACTGGTGTCAAACATGATGACCTGCCCAACATGGCTGCAGCAGCAGTGGTGAGAAAACAAAACCAAGGAATGGGCTACGATTCGCTCGAACATATCCCTCTTCCAGTGATGTTCTTTTCCTTATGAAAAATGTTTCAGCTTGTGCGCTCTGTACAAACTGCAGCCATTTTCAGTCCATGCCAATTTAGTCTACTTACGCAGTCCCCATTACCAGAGTGGCAAAGCATCCCAGAGTCTTCGGTGAATATAGACTCTTGACCTCTTGTGAAGCAGGCAAATACCATTATTCCCATTTTGTAGATGATGATATGAGTAGGGACCTATCAAATTTGCAGTTTCGCAGATTTTGCAGAAACCACAAAACTCGGGGATGATTTGCAAACTCAACACACACAAAAACTTAATAAAAATAAAATGCTGGCTTTCTAGTGGGAGCCAGTGGTCCTGTCTGCTGGGTGGGCAGACCAGCACCAGCTGGTGGGCAGCAGACAAGATGGCAGCTGCCCCCTGCTTCCTCCTCCCCCCGCCAGGGCCTCTTCACAAATCAGCACCATGGGGTGGGGCCACTACAAAATACCTGTGAAATCATCTCTGCGTGCTATAATCAGGCCACAAAAAATCTTTTGTCTCACCATGATTTAAGCAGATCCCCAGATTTGAGGCACAGGGCTGTTAAGTGACTTGCCAAGTATCACCCAGGAGCTCTGTGTCAGAGCCTGGAATTGAATCTGCATGCCCTGATTGGTGGGCTGGCACTGGAAGCAGTGCACCATCTGTCTATCCCATCATCTGACTCTGTACCTTATCCTGTGAATGTGCTGTATTCCCAGCTATCTACCATCTATAGTCTGTAATGTGCTTCCAGAGTGACATGGATTGCTGTCATCAACACATGAGAAATAGTTGGGATTTTGCAGTATTTCATGCAAACTCTTGGGTTCTTTGAATGTGGAAGGACCCATTAGGAGCTGCACTATGCCCTGCTGGCCTTCTGTTAGAAGTGGCAAGTGCTCCAGAAAGACATTATTCCCTGATGACGTGAGCTTGGATGGACAAAAGCTTATGCATCTCTGATTTAGTTAGTCTACAAGGTGCGTCTGCATCCTGCCTTCATTATTCCCTCTGCAGTTCAAATCAGACTTGCATTTTCTTCAGCAGAGCTATTTTAAGTCATTCATTATTATCTCTCTTTATTTTCCTCTCCAAAGCAAAGACTGTTTGATACTTGGAGGTTGTTAGAACCAAAGAGGAAGGAGAAGATGCTGGTGTATTGTTCTGGCTTTAATTTCAGACATATTTTGTGCTGGAAAAAATAGATGTTTATTAAAAACAAACTCCCAAACACTTTTTGTGTTAGATGAAGAAAAAACTAAAGGAAAAAAATTAGATTATCGGTCCTCTTGAAGTCTAAGGTAGTGAGATTTGTGGCACCAGCAGAGAAATTAGGCTTGCCATGGGCATAATGGGTCAGATCCCCACAAGCATAAGTCACTGACTTCAATGGAGCTACTCCTATCCAGTCTGATCCAGTATCACTCATTTAACCTTGGTAATATGAGCAGGATTTGGCTTGCTAGTGGTTGCTGGGTAAATGGGTGATGGATAGTTTTTTAATCCCTGTGGGTGCATCTACACAAGACACTGCTGCGCAGTAGCATTGGCAGACACTAACTGTGACGTGACCCTACTGTGTACTAGCGATGAGCTACTGAGCAGAAGCTCATTGCTACTGCTCAGTAGCATCTGAAAAAAACAACAGTGCAGGGATGTCACTGCACAGTAACGCCAGTTACTGTGCAGTTATTTAGTACTTGCTTAATTTATGCAACTACTAAGTGACCTTGCAGTAACAACTGCACAGTCCACTGCTTGTGTAGACACAGCCAGTGTGTTGTAAGAATGGCTGTCACTGGCGTTCCTTTCCATGAAGTGTTAGATCCACTTTTCCTCCTTGCTGTGGTGAAAGTAATAGTGATTGCCCCTGGGAGATTGCACTGCAACAGCATGGGTATCAAGATTGACTAGTTGCAAGGGTCTGGCTCTAGGTTCTCTATGCATATCTTAAGCCAAGACAGGATTTAGCCTCCTGCACCACCTGTTTTCCACATGCTAAACTAATAAACAGTTTGGCCTCCTGTGTAATTTCTTCCCCCATCTTTGTGCTTTCATTTTCTATTCCTTCTGCCCTGTAGGTGCCTTAAAGTCCCAAGTGTATCCCAGATCCTTTCTAGTGCCACTAAAAAAGCACCTACTGAATATAACTGTCAATGAGTGTCTCAGTTCCTGGCTGAGCTCTCCTTTTTGCATACCCACCTGATTGCTATCACAGGATCCAGCTACTCAATGACCTATGTGCTTGAAACTTCTGGATTGTGAAGGGAGTCTAACACTGCCCCTTACGTGGGGTCTCTAGGCACATTTTCAGAGCACACCCCCTCTATCTAGTACCCTCTCCAAAGAGCTGGACTCCAGCTGCTGGTTCTCTGGTCTTTGTGCTGATCCCTCAAATTCCTCCCATAGGTGTCTATCCACATGCTCCGGGGTGGGGTAAGAGGGAGCGTTTTAATTGGAGAGGCTCTCTGGAGTCCGCAGCATCTCATGTATTTGATGACCTTTAACTAAAGTGCCCCTGCTTCCATTTTGAAATGTGGGATGCTGAATACACGAGACGCTGCAGCACACTGGAGCGTTCTGATTGGAGTGCTCCAGCAGTCCCAATTAATTGGATCTGCTCTGACACATCTAATCAGAACCTGCCGGAACACACGTAAAAATGCCCTGTCAACTTAAGCACCTCTTTCCCAGGTTTCTACCCAGGGCTGAGCCTTCTATTTTAACCCTTCAGGAGCTGCACCATAGGCATGCAGACATACAGATAGGCTTTGACCACGTTTCTGAACGTAATAGTGTTCTCTACTTACCAGATACAGCAGAAGAGGGTAGAGAGCAATAGAAAATCACAAACATCTGGAACTCCATGCTCCTCACTCCATCGTACCCTACTCTTGGGAGGCTATGGGGTCCACCCATGTTAAAGCAGGCAGTTTGTGGCTTCTCTTCTATGACTCTGGCTAATCCTGCAGATAACCCAGGCCTTTCCTGATTAAAAAGCCTGCCTTTCACTTCTTCTTTCCTATCTAATGTTTTCTGGGTCTCTGTGAGGCTTTCCCCTTTATTTCTTCTGTTAGATCTTTTTTAAAACCCTTCTATTGTTGCCTGATTTCTTTGTTCAGCCTTTGGAAATTTACCACTGCTCCAAACCCCAGTCCCATGCAGGCAAATCTGGCCAAGATGGTTTGCCTCAGACTCAGCTAGCCATTGTTCCAAGCTGTTTCCACCTCAGTGGCCAGCTATTAAGATTTAAATACTATCCATTAGTCTAGGAAGGACATGACTGGGGCCTTATCCATGAGGGTGACTATTCATTGACATAGAGGCATTTTTCATAGTAATGACAACTATATAACACCTTCATAATATCAACCAGAATTCATGACTCGCATATATCCCTAAATCACCTCCCAGAGTCAGGACCAAACGGTCTACCACCCACACCTGGAAAAGAGCCACTTGGGACTAGCCCACAGCATCATGACAGTCCTAACGCTATTATATTAGCAGAGTAGATTTAATAACTATGACAGCTTAGGAAGTCATTGACTGAGCATGTGCATAAGGCTATCTCTATTACTGAACTAGCACTGCTGGTTAGAGCTGTAAGCTACTTGCTTGCGACTGATTGGAACTGATGCTATTTTCAGAGGCCAGCACTTGTCTGCCTGAAATTTTTTCGGCAGCTCCAACTCTCTTGGGGTAGGAAGGAGAGGATGAGATCAGGATACAGGCTAACTTCTAGGTTTCCAAAGGGCCAGAAAACAAGAGAGGTCAAGAGGGGAAGATGGTGTAAATCACAAATGTCAAGCTAAAAGGAAATATGAGAGGAACGGAGACGAGAAGACTGAGGATGGATTTAATAGCAGCCTTCAACTACCTGAAGGGTGTTTCCAAAGAGGATGGAGCTAGACTGTTCTCAGTGGTAGCAGATGACTGAACAAGGAGGAATGGTCTCAAGTTGCAGCAAGAGAAGTTTAGGCATTGGCAACGCGTAGGGGGTGCACAAGGGTGCACGTGCACCCCCTGCAAAAAGGCACTGCTGACACTGTCAGTGGTACCTGCAGGCAGTCACCACTCACCACCTCCACCTTCTGCCACTGATACCGCCGGCGGCATCTGTGAACGGTCCATGATTGCCGCTGGCCGCTGCTGGCAATGTCTGTGGGTGTTTGCTGACCACTGGTGGGTGTTCACCATCCCTCCCGCTGCCAACAGCCTGCAGCAGCTCCTCACTTGCCTCCATCATGCCCCCACTGCCGACAGCGCTGCCACCACCTGCTGGAGCTCGCCATGCCCCCCCAGATTCCAGGGGTATGCAGCATTCATGAGTTTAGGTTAGATATTGGGAAAAACTTTCTCACTGGGAGGCTAGTAAAGCCCTGAAACAAGTTATCCAGAGTGGCTGTGGAATTTCCACCCTTGGAGGTATTTAAGACAAAGCCTTGGCTGGGATGATCTTGTTGGGGACAGTCCTGCTTTGAGTAAGGGGTTGGACTAGATGACCGTCTAAGGTCCCTTCCAACTCTTAATTTTCTATGACTCTATGAATGTGGTGTCCTCAGGAGTGGTAACTCAGTGAATGTGCCATTGCTGCATTCCAGTCAATGAGGCTCTCTGAAAGGTTTATTTAGCTGACAGGGCTCAGGCTTCATCAGGGACAGGGGAAGCAGGCAGAAGCTTCTGGTGAAAATCTAAAATATAACACTTAAGATACCACCCAAGTTCCCACCATATGCATTCACACACATGCATCCTTGTAATGTGGATGGTTTAGTGCCATCCTGTTATAAATAATCCTTGGCTAGCAATGGGATCTAAATGACTGGCCCTTCTAAATAGCCTTGTGGGGGCTGAATCATCCTCTCTGCCATTGGAATTCAGGCATGACTCCAGGAAGATTCTGGGTCTTCAGATGGTGAGGTCTGGCAAGTGAAACTAACTTCTGATCAAGAATTAAAGCTTCCCTAATTAAACAGTGCTGGACACGCTTGCAGGAAATCACCATTTGATGATGGTAGACAAAGCTGTGATAACTTGTCATTTACAAAGCTGGGTCATGCACATGGCAATTATAATACAAGATGCTATTTGAAGAGGTAATTTTCAAAGATGCTTAGGGAAAGAGGGGCATGGTACTCAATTTGGAAGGGAAGTGGAGGGAAGGCTGTGCAGCAGAACTCCTGGTGGCATATGGATGTGTGCTCCACGGGGGTCACTTTTTGCCCTTTCTTGTCAGGACAGTGCCTAGTCAATGACACTTCAGGAGGTGGGTGCAGGACATCTGGCTAACGAGGAACAGATGGACATCCTTATGCATGCACTATACCTGCTCTTTCCTTGGCTGCTCCCTCCCTTGGTTTTTTGATTTTTGTATCCTCTCCCACAGCTGAGCTTTGCCTTCTTCTTTTAAACAGGTGTGAGAATTTTTTCACTCACACAAAAGAGCAAATAATGGGTCTGGCAGGAGCCAGGCATCATCACACAAGCAAACATAGTGAATGTTCCCTTCATGCCACTCAGCCATGCTCAACCCCAGCTGCCACAGACACTCTTCCTCAGCAGCCCATAAAGCTCTGCCAGCATGCCTGAGTCCTGACCCACAATATTGCCTTATGTTCCCAGGCCACAATCCCTACACAACTCTGACAGTGTATCTGGTTTCTCCCCTGCAGTATCCTCTGCCAGGAGAGTGGCATAATATTAGTTACGTGTGTAGGACAGGTAGTGTGTAATGAAGCTTAGACCCTAGGATAGGGGTGGCCAACCTATGGAAAGGCACTAGTGGCATAGGCAGCTTCTGTATGTGACACTGTAAATCAGGAAGGGGACAGGCAGCACAGAGGCAGGCAGGGCAGGGAGTAGAAAGAAGAGCAGGAGATCAGGCAGGGAGCACAGGGCAAGAAGCAGAAAGCAGGAGGAGTAGATTAGTCAGGGAACGCAGAGTAGGGAACGGAAACCAAAGCAGCAGATTCAGCAAAGGAAGGGGATCAGAGTGGCACTTGAGGAAAGCAGGGGGTGTAATTTGTGACACACTGGCTAAAAAGGTTGGTCCCCACTGCCTTAAGATACCATCTGTTTGGTGTGGCCTATTTAATCATTTGCAAAAGGTTTTCCCCAGGATTTTCTTGGCACCATCCTCTGGAGTTCACCAGTTCATATTTCTATGTGTATCCTTCTCTCCCCTCTCTCACGTAGCTCACCAGTGATTTGATCAGAATAGGTGCATGTGATTAGGGCTGATAACCTGAATTCCCCTTCCACTCCTCTGGTTCCCTCACTGCCTGCAGACAGAATCTGTGTCAGTGCTCTTGTGCTCTTATCCGGTGCACAGCAGACTCCAGTACCACGAGCTTGCTGGCCTCTAAATAATCTCCTAAAGCAATATGAGAAAGCAAGAACAAGCTGGGTCCTGAGAGGAGCACAAGCTCTCCAAGGGCATGTGTATGTCATGACTCATAGGAGACAGCCCTATGTTCCTAGAGGTGCTTCTACAAACAAAATCTCTTCAGAAGTCCCTGTCTTCCAA
Organism: Crocodylus porosus; assembly: GCF_001723895.1. NCBI lineage: Eukaryota > Metazoa > Chordata > Crocodylia > Crocodylidae > Crocodylus > Crocodylus porosus. The sequence continues at coordinate 50,630,482 of NW_017728931.1, read as the reverse complement.
ATCATGTTGAAGAGAGAGAAAAATAACTATCAGACTAGCTGGCTTTTATTAACACCATTGGTGACATTTTCTCCCTGAGAAACGTGACAAGGAAATCAGTCCCTGAACATATTTCTCTGCTCCTGATCACAATTTTACTTCATAGTTTTGATTTTGAGGGATATGCCACTGAGGTCTTGCTCTGACTGCAAAAGCCTGAGGCTGCCTCCATCCAATCTGGCTGTGAGTGAGTACTGGGTCATTCAGGCTGGGGAGTCGAAAGTGGCTGCTTAGACGTGATGCTGGCCATGTCACTCCCTCCTGGGCCACTGGCTCCAGAAATGGTTATGTGTTCATCATGCTATTCTGATAGGCCATTGCAGCTCAGGTGGACGTATGAGTTTTTCTCATACTTTGATTCTTGCTCTGTGGAAGAGAGTTGAAATGATTCCCAAGCTGAGGTTTAGGAAGGAATGTGCTCATCCTGATGCATGTGGACAACACCTTTGGGTTCCTCGAAAGCGTTGAATAGGGGTCATACTTTTGGTTCAGGTGAGTGAATGAAAGGGAAGAGCAGCCCCTTTCACTGTCAGGGGATAAGGGGGCAGTCACTCCACCCATGCCACCCTGTGTTGCCTTTCTGAATGGGAATTTTTTTTTTTGGCATAACTTTGTTTGGGGTGGAGCAGGCTGTTGCCACTCCTGGTGTAGCATCTTGGTCCGGACGCATTGCTGAGGACACAGGCTCACCTCTGAACCATCACTGTATACTGCCCCTGAAACCCCCAGTCAGCCCAGGATAGCTGTTGTTAGGGCTTTGTAGTCTGTAGGAGCATCCTCACTGAAAGTCCATCTTGTACTGTCCCTACCAGAACAGGGGCTAAACCAATAAGTAGTGCCCAGGTTGCTGCAGCAGTGACTGGGTAAATCTCTGGGGCAGCTTCTGACCACAGCTGGATAGGGCAAGGCTGGGATTTACTTGCAGTGTTGGGAGTATTGCCGGACTAGTCGGTCCCTGAATTGGCTTCTTACAGAACTGCTGCTGCCATTCCTGTTGAGCTGCCAGCTGAGCTTGCTGCTGCTTCATAGATTGCAGTGAGGTCTAGTGAGTCAGGCTGGGCAAGCTGCTGCTGCAGAGCTGCAGTCTGCTCTTGCTGCAGTCATGGTTCCACCAGCCTGCTGTGGGCAGAGGCTTTCTGAAATGTCAGGTGTCTGTTACGAGCCCTACCTCTCCCCCAGTGCAACACCACAGACCATACGTTAGCATTCAGACTCTCTCTCTTCCTCAGGTTTGGCTTTATTAGTAACCTCCCAAACAATAAGACTGCATATACCTAAATCTAAACCTGGATATACCGCCAAGATCTTCTTTTCCTTAGCGCTCTAGCTCTCTCTCCCCAAAGAGGCACTTTCCCGCTGTTCTAAAGAGCTGCACCATTCATGGCATGTATGCAGAACTTCAGCAGCTTTATGAAGGGCTCCCTCATTCCCCTATGGGGTGCATCAACCCAAGAGTTGCATCATCCTGTTACACATGAATTTTTTCTAAATATTGGCTAATCTAGATAGTGTACTTGATTGGAAGTAAAGCGTTTGTAATGGTCCATCAATATTCCCAGCTGTAGAATGTCACAAAATGCTACCATGGAAGCTTATTTCATTCAGAGTACTCCTTTGGCCTTGAAATGTTCAGTCACAACATGAATTTAGCAGCCACTGTTTCATGAACTTCTAATGTTTTTTGGTTATATCTATCTGTAAGGGTATTTATAACCTGGTCATCATCATGGTGTGTAACTTTAAAATGCGGTCTCTGAGCTTTCTGATGGCAAAATATTGAGTTCTAGCTCCAGTTGTGTTCAAAATGGAAAATGAGCATCCTAATATCACAGAGGTCAAGTTGAGAAAGAAAAAAGACTATCAGAACATCATGCCACTAAGCTTGATACCAGCTCTCACCAAAACTAAAAAGGTAGGCTGTATGATACCAGACATTCCCAAGTTTCCAGTGGCACCTGCTTATACAGAATTAATGTTTTTTATCTTTAAATCTTGATTAAGTTCATTCCTGTAGCAATGATCTTCATGTACAGATCCAGGACTGAAGTGAACGAGTCCAAGATCTCAAAGCAGCATCATTTTCAAACCCTGTACAGATTGCATAATTGTAACAAGCAAGCCAGTGCAAGCACTTTCTTAAAATCTTGTGGAAAGCAGCATACTGAAGTAAAGAGACAGTGGAATATGCTGAATCCAGAGAGACTGTTGCGTGGTAAATGGTGCTGGAGAGGTGACCTTTCTGTTCTAGTATTTAGAACTGAAAGCTAGGGAGGTGGCTTAGCTCCTTTTATCATGTGTGGAAGAGAGCAGTCAAATAATGGGAATTCAAGAAAATGTGGGTGCAGGAGCAAAGTTTGTTGTTTCCTACATGAACAACTTCACTCCTCATGGTTAGTTATGTGATCAGTCCACCCAGCCTGCTTCTGGTTCCAGGTTTCAGGTTCCAGGATCTCCTTCCTGCAAAAGGAGCAAACCTGCTCTTTGGGGAGATGCAGGAAGGTTACAAATGCCCATGTTTCCCAGTACGTAGGGTCTTCAGGGTGAGGCTGGGCATTGATCATGCCCACAGAAAGATCAAGAAGAAAAAGCAACATCTAGTAGGGGGTTATCTTGATCCTGTGGTCTCAGCTCAGCTCATATAAGAACTTTTGTTACATGATAATTTTAGGTGGATCAGGGAGCTCTTTAACCACTAGATACTCCACAAATTAAGAAGTGTAAACTAGTTTTAAGCACCCTTTAGACATCTTAAAGTTACACCACTTCAGGGTAGGTTTATCCATGATCAGTGCTAATCGAGTCTGCTCCAATGTGCTGGAATTGCAGTGTGTCAAAGCAGGCTCCATGTTCATGTATATGTGCCCAAAGCGACCAGGTTTCAGTCCTCCAGCATCCCAGGATGCAGTGTCCTCTCCCCTCACCGTCCCATTCTGTGTGGACAAACTTTCCACCCCCTTAACTCTACAGCTCAGGGTGTGGTATTGGCACCAAGCCAACTCCCCTTCCCACCTCCAGGGATGTGATCTTCCCACCCCAAGAGGTGCACCCCCGCGCAACCACTGGAAGCAGCCTGAAGAGTACACAATGCCAGCTAGCCAGAAGCAACTTCTTCTCTATCTCCAATTCAACCATTTTCTCCAGCATAAGGCAAAGGATGTCCCCCTCTGGACCCCATCAAGCAGGCATCTAATTGGAGCTGCGGTGAGGTCCTGTCCCTCATCTTGATCTGGGGACAGGGGAGGACTATTGCCACAAAGAACATTGGTTTCAAATTTGTACATCTCAGTGTAGTTACCTGTTGATTTTTGGAAAGAGAGGGGACGGAGAAAGATCTTTTTGAAACTGGAACTGATTGGTTCCCTACACTGCATTATGCAATAGGGTTTGAATCTCATTAGTCCCATCATGCTGTACATAGCTTTACAAATTTCCAGTTGAGGAAAGCACATGTATAACATCAACAATAGGCAGTGAGGCTATTGTAATGGAAAGCAAAGAGGGAAAAGGGGTACATGTGAATGCTATTACTGGACTAGAAAGGGTTAACTACCAAAACATGCTTAGATGTCTCTGATTTTAAAAGATTTTTTGCCCTAAATGTGCTATTGCATCAGGGTTTCCATGTGCTGAAATTCTGCTGTGCTGGTTTATTGGGAATATGTGACTGTCCCAGCCAATGCTGGTCAAGAGTTCAACAGTCAATTCACCTTTAAGTAGGTGATAGCAAAGTACAAGACTATGTGAGATGACATGATTCCCAGGCCGGTGACTTACACTGTTGGGTCATGCAAAGCTATAGCTCCATACAATTAATATGTTATAAAGCAATATTGCTCCCAGTGGTTTGTGTTGGATAAACAAGTACATGCAGACAGATCAGACCAGCAAACCTGCACTGCATGGGCCTTCTCTGTGACTAAAGCCCACACTTCACCTGAGACAGGTTGAACTTCTGGGACGATGTTTCCAGCTGATGCTCCAGAGCCATGCAACATGGATATATAAACCACTTCATGCAGAGATCTCCGGTAGTTTGAGTTTGGGCTTCCTGTACAATCAAAATGTCTTTCCCCTTTATTACAGTTGTTGTGACAGGGTATGTAACAGGTCTCCCCTTCCCAGTTCCCTCGCTTCCTGCACAAACAAACACCAGATGCCATTAACACCCTCCACCTCCACAGAACAGACTCCCAGTCCAGCTGGCTCAGCAGAGCTATGTGGGGTATGCAAAGGGGAGATGCTGCACTCTGAAGCTTGAGCTCTGCAGCCAGGGGAGCCCAACTGAATGGATTTGCAGATGGTCTCAAATTTGCTAGCTCATATTCTCTATTATCCCCCCTGGCAGGAGACTGGTGCTTTGCTCCATATGGTAGGTGGAGAGTTAGTGCTTTATTTATTTTAAATGGGGATGTGCATGTATGATTCTAAGTGTTATTTATGGTTTTATAGTTGGTTTAGGATTTATATGCTCCTGTTTTGATTAAGTACAGTAGTTAGCTTGATCTCTAGCTAGTTGTGATAACAGTGTCATATCTTCATTTTGAATAGTTTTTTCCTGATGATTGAAATATAGGCTCCCTGGCCATTTTAATCACCCATGGCCATGTCTTTACACAGTAGCCAAATTCACTCCACTCATCACCTGGCAATCACGCTTCAGGATATTCTTCTGTAGGAACACTGCCTTTACTTTCTGAGCTAGAACAATAGCGTCACTGGGGGAGAGGGAACCTTACAAATGATATCTATGCCAGCAAACCTTGCATAGTTGGCTGATCTATGTTGGTGGTTCGCAAACTGCAGTCGGTGGTCCCACACCTTTTATAGTGTTTTCAATTACACGTTTGATGGTAAAGGTGCAGGGTGGTCTAGGAGAGAAATTTGAGGCATGGAAGTGACCTGTTGGTCCAAAAATCCCTGTTCTTAGGGAACCAAAAACAATCTGAGCTAACAGACTGTAAGTCATAGCGCCTTAGATGCATTTACACTCTCCTCTGCAATTGGTCCGCTCCACTGAGTAAAGAGAGTGATGCAGAAGTTCACATAGATCACATAAACAAGGCTACCCCATACCTGGAAGCAGAGCAGCCCTAAACAACCCAGGAAAGGAAATCAATGTGCATAAAGCAGTGATGGAGAAAGCTGGTGTATTCCCTCCAAGACAGGTCAGAGATTCATGGCTTGTACCCTCCATTATCCCAATATAACGATTTTCAAGACTTATTTTCTAGGCTTCATCAAGGAAACATCCTGTGGTTGCGACCAAATTGGGCAAGAATTTATGGGTCTGCTTGGAGTGGAACGTATGTGGGTTCAGTTCTGGAGTAGTGGGGTAGTCTCAGACTCCTTTTTAGTGCATACTTGACAAGTTAAACCCCTCTCCTTGGCTAATTACTACCATTTTAAGTGCCAGGTTCTACTAAGATGGGTGTTTTGTCATTGTCCTGTTGCCTGCTTTGCAGGAAGAAAGTTCTGATTTTTTTGAGATGCAGGAGATTAAAATCCAATAAATACTGCATAAAATATTTGTGAGCACTCAGTTTAACTTTTAAACAAATATGCATCAATTGTGTTCCATGGTATTCACACCCCATTTGAATTGGACTGATGTGAATATTTTAACAAACATATTTACTGGCAGGAAATTTTCACTGAAACAGCAAAATTTAAATGAACATATTTGTAGAGAATGAATGTTGAATTCGTAATCAGAAGTATTTGCTCCAGAAATATGTTAATGGCTGTGATTTAGAGCTGGTTGAAAATTTTCCTTGGAAACTTTTTTTTGATGGAAAAATTAGGTTGTCAACAAAATTATATTTTTTGCAGAAAGAGCCTGATTTCCTTGAATTTATTTTTATGCATCGTTGGAAAGCTGCGAGTTTTTAGGAAGCCAACATTTTCAGTTTTCAGTTCCTGAGAGTAAAAAAAGTGTTTTGTCAGATTTTAGGTTTTTGGGTTTTTTTCAAAGAAAGAGTTGACCTTTTCTATATAAATACAACAAACAAACAAGTCCAGCCATAAATTCTAGCTACAGTATCATTTGGACAGTGTCCAGTAAAAACAGAATTGAAATTCAAGTTGCAAATGCTTAAAACAATACCAGCAACAAGCTATTGAGAAGTGACTGAAGGTAGATCTAAGTTTGCATTTGTAGAATAATTTCAGTCAACGACCACATTTGTGGAGACCGTAGCCTCTCACCGTGGATCACTTGAAAACAGGGAAACAAGAGTTAAACCTAAGTAAATTGGATAATGTAACTAGTTCCCCCATCTCTAGCTAAAAGTACCCAAAGGAATGAAGAACTAAAATTCCTGTGATCACACATGGAAATGTGCTGCTCTATTACTTCAAAATTTTAATTCCTGTCAAATTTTTGTTGTGTGCTTGATGTTCCTCTGTTAGGAGAACCCTGGTTGGCCTGACAAACTTTCTTTTGTATAGCAGCTTTAATGAAAAATGTAGCTCAAAACACTACAAAGAAATACAAGAACAAAGTCAAATTCTGAAAGAAGAAAGAATAGAAGTGCAGATCAATTAAGAGGCATGGGCAAAGCAAATGTTTTCAGCTGAGGTTTGAAAAGAGAAAGGAAGTCACAGAAGCAGAGAGAGATGGGATTTTTTTGTTCCAGGCAATAGTGGAGAGTGCTGTCTCTCAAGCTGTGGCAATACTATATGAAGGGACAGCAAGGAAGCTGGAGCTAGTTTAATGATATGAACAAGATGAAATGAGTACTGTAATGCAGGCTGAAACAAATCCATGTACGCTTGTAAAAAATAAAGGGGAGAAATTTGGAATTTGGCCTAGAACTGAGTGGGGAGCCTGACGACTTCTTCCCTGTTTGAGAACAGGGGTGGAGTGGTCTTATTTTATCACATGTGTGAACACTGGTATTACGTTAGTCTGCAGGGATGGGATTTGGGAGGATACAGAAACGGGAAATGAAGTCAAGCTGAAAGGAAATGAAAGCAAAGATGAAAAGCTCAGCTGAAGTAAAAACAGTTGCATGCCTCAGCGATGTTGCACATTTCTAGACGTAGGAGATTTGAGAGAGAGAAAATTCAGGGTCAAGGATGATGCCAAGGTTACAGACGGAAAGAACAAATAGAAAAGGTCTCAAGGAGGGACACAGAGATGGAGATGTATATGAAATGTACTAAACAAAGAGAAACACTTCAGTCTTTGTAGTAGTCAACTGAAGGAAGCTGAGACAAAACTATGAGGGAGACAAAAGGTGATTCAGCAAAAGCCAACAGTGATGATATAAGAGATATACATCTGAGTATTGACAGCTACACCCTCTCAGGGATTTTCCAACAAAACAGTTTTTTCTTTGGGAAATGTTGATTCATCAAAACTAAAACTAAAACTTGTCATGGGAAAACATGTACCAGTTTCAACAGGAAAGTTTTCATAGGATCAGGATGGGGTTTGTGATCAAAAAAGTGAGGGAGAGACCATAACAGAGTAACCAACAGTCTAATGAGACGATCACTCCACTGGAACGCGGAAGGCGTTGGTTCAAAACCCCACCTGATTCAAACCAGGGACTTGAACCTGGGTTCACCACATTTCAAGTGAGACTTGAAGTTGTGGGCTATTCATTATTCTGGAGTAAAGAAAACTTCAAGAAGATCTTGAGTTTGCCCCAGTGCAGAATAGGAAGTATTTTGAAATCATAAAAATTTTCATGCGACAGGCTGTTTCCCACAGAGCTCCTCTAGCAGTGAAGTTTTGAGGGAGACAAAACACATGAAGAGAAGCAACAGTGGTCTTTTGGACTGAGCAAAAAAGCGGACTTGATTCCAGTCCAGGATACACATGGATCATCCTGATCAGGTCACATACCCCCAAGTTTCCAGACTTGTTTGTTGATTCTTTGGGTTTGAGTGCACAACTTAAGACCACTTGCATTTGATTTTCATGGATGCTAAGGATCCACCACACTCACTAATGTCTCTCAAAAAATCAAATATCTTAAGATATTTTGAGTTGGATACCCAAAAACTAAACCACATCAAATTAACAAATATGTCTGCAAATGGTGACCTTCACAAGTCTCTGACTCTTTTTTTTTTTTTTCTATCTACACAATGGACTTAATAATGCTTATCCAAAATGTTGTCAGGTCTGTGAATTAAAAGCACCATATATGTATTAAGCATTATAAACATACTTATAGAAAAAGTCAAAAAGATCTAATCTGTGTAGAAGGGATCTTGGCACAAAAAAGGAACCCCTACCATGAAGACTGTTTATGGGTGAAAAGTTATTAAACAAAAAAACAGGGCAACCTTCACTTGTAGTGATATACCCCAAAATGGAGTGAATGATCTACAGTATCAGAAAACCGCTATGAAGTAGAAAAGGATGGGAGGAGGTTCAGTAACAGAAAAGAGATCATTAAATTTCAGTGCTGTGGTCAGGATGAATCCAGACTGAAAACGGGTAAGGATAGTCATGTGTGAGAGATGAGAGAGAGCTACTTTTTCAGCAGTCTGTGAAGAAGCTGAGGGTGTTAGTTAAATGGTATGTCAGTGTCAATGGAGGAATTTTTAAGAACAGAACAGATAATGGCCTATTTTCAAAGAACTGGGGAGAGTCCCAGAAGCTAAAGAATTACTGGAAATGAGAGTAACCTAGAAAGCAAGAGTGGGAGACAGGCCCAAGTGATAAGATGTAGCAGGGTCAAGAGAAGAAGTAGTTTTTTCGAGGGACTAAATTATGTCAGAAGTTTTCCAGGACCATAGAGAAAGTAAGAGGAGACAAATGAGGAAGAATCAGTGAAGGGAGGTGCTGGGCCTAGCTAAGATACTAACATATTACAGCAATCCTAGATTGAAAGAAGGAGACAGGTTTCTCATGCTTGTCTGAAGAAAGGCTGAGAGGCAAAGACACTCTGAGAATGGAAGGAGTAGTGAGGAAGAGGGAGCAAAGATTACTAACAGTTTTGGAAGTTAGGAAGGAATAGAAATGAGAGTATCCAAAGTGGATGTAGCTATAGGACATGCATCACTATTGTTAAAGCAATGACCCGTATGACTGGGGATTTCTAGCTTATCCATATACCAAGAACATCCTGAAGCACCAGAAATGGGATGGGTTTTCACATAGCAGGAGGAGGGAAAGTAAGATAGAAGTGAAGGGCAGTACACTTTTATCTCACCTTCCCCACTTCTGCTATGTGGGTATTCTTATAAGGGGCTGAAGCAATGAATTGGCAAAGAAGGAACTGAGAGAGAAAATCAAATCACAATTGAATACTAACAATGGATGAAGCAAAGAAGGGAAGATAAAAGTGGAAGCAAAGAGTGGTCAGTGTAAGTGGAGGGATGTGGGTAGTGGGGTTCCCCAGGGCTCGGTCCTCGGGCGCGCGCTGTTCAACATCTTCATCAGTGACGTGGACGGTGGGGTAAAAAACACCTGTTCAAATTTGCTGATGACACTAAGATGTGGGGGGATGTGGGCATGCTAGAAGGGAGGAATAGGCTGCAATCGGACCTAGACAGGTTACAAAACCTGGGTGGGTGGACGAAAATAGGATGGGATTCAACACCGACAAGTGCAAGGTGATGCACCTGGGGAGGAACAACTAGCACCATACCTACAGGCTGGGGAACTCCCTTCTTGTCAGTGCAGAGACAGAAAAGGATCTTGGAGTCATTATTGATGCCAAGATGAACAAGGGCCGGCAGTGTGGGGATGCAGTCAGGAAGGCCAACCGTACCTTGTCATGCATCCACAGACGCATCTCAAGCAGGTCCAAGGAGGTGATCCTCCCCCTCTATGCGGCACTGGTCAGGCCGCAGCTGGAATACTGCGTCCAGTTCTGGGCACCGCACTTCAAGAGGGATGTGGACAGTATGGAGAGGGTCCAGAGGAGGGCCACTCGCATGATCGGGGGCAGCAGGGCAGGCCCTATGAGGAGAGGCTATGGGACCTGACCCTGTTCAGCCTCCACAAGAGAAGGCTGAGGGGGATCTAGTAGCCTGTTACAAACTAGTCAGGTGGGATCAGCGGCACTGGAGGAGTCCCTGTTCCCCCGAGCACTACCAGGAGTGACTAGAAATAATGGTCACAAGCTGGCTGAGGGTAGGTTTAGGCTAGATATCAGGAAGCGCTACTTCACTGTCAGGGCTGCTAGGATCTGGAACCAGTTTCTAAGAGAAGTGGTGCTGGCTCCTACCCTGGGGGTCTTTAAGACAAGGCTTGACAGTCACCTTGCTGGGGTCGTTTGACCCCAGTACTCTTTCCTGCCATGGCAGGGGGTCGGACTTGATGTTCTGCTGAGGTCCCTTCCGACCCTACTAACTATGAAACTGTAAGTGAAATAAGAATAGGTATCAGGAAGGGGAGACTATATAATCGAGTGTTGTTGCCCTGGGTATGGATTGGCAAGCTGGCCCATGAGACACAGACTGAAAAAGAGACAATTAGGGAAGACATCAAGATACATACTGAAAACTGAGGAAGAGAAATGAATTTGAGAGGCATTACTTTTGAGGTGGAGAGATGTCAATAAACCACAGAATGTGAAACATGGGGGTGGGGGAAGAGAAGGGGAAGAAGAAAGGTTCAGTTGTTTAAAAAAAGAAAGTACAGAAGAGGGAGAGAGGAAGGTGGGGTGGTGATTTTAAAAGAAAGGATCCATTCACAATTTCAGAATCTGGGTCCCTCTCATTTTATACCCTGACACAGTTGCCATCTTGAGAAAATCACCTCCCTTCCACAGTGAGGTTTAGAAATAAACTTCAAGCCTATGTTCCTGAAAGAGGCTTATCCCTTCCTTGGTCACTATGAACATCTCTGCCCCTTCCTTCCCCTTCCAAAGACCCCTTCTATGTCTGCCTGCCACTTTCTTTGCATCGCAGGGACAGAGACTGTTGTTAAGGGATTGCATCTGTAATTTCTGCTTTTTTTTTCCATATCTAAAAATAGTGGCAAGTTGTTCTGTGCTGTTTATCCATGCAGAGGACCAGGAAGGAAGAATGGGCTCAGCGTAGGAAATCTATCATTGGGTTAGCTAGTTTTCTTTCTCATGCTGGCAGCTGACCCTATCCCTTTCTTTCAGGAAGGTTTGGAAGACTGTGGCTCCACCAACACTATGATCAGTAGCAGCAGCAAAAGTGTTCATAGCATGATTTGCCCAAGGACCTGCGGGGGAGAGTTTGTTTCAGCTGCTCTTTTGTTGCCCTTTTGGGCTGGGACAGAGGTAGAGGAGGGTCCCACACCATTTGCCACTCTTCTAAGGATGATCTGTGACACAGAGCCAGTATCTGGGACAGCAAGAACCCCTTGGCCTCTCTGCATAGTGTTTCTGTGGCTGTTGCAGACCTGAGGGCATGGGCTCTACCTGGGACAGTATCTCCTCTTATAAAACCAAGCCTCATCCTTTGCTATTGATATATAAGGCAGTACCAGTGTACTAAGGAGCCAGGCCTTTACGAATCCGTATAGACTAGATCACACAAGAAATTCCAATTGATGCTCAGGGATACAGAGGCCCAGCAGGGCAATAGAGTATGCTTAATATTCGCTCAGATATATATGCAACATGCTGCAGCTAAATTATCTTCCTCGCCTGCTGTTCCACTTGTGTCATCGTCTCTTCTCGAATCCTGCGCTGACTTCCAATCTCTTTCCACATCAAAGTCCAACTCCTCATTTTCATCTTCAAGGCCCTGCGCAGTTCTGTCAGAGCCTACAGCTCTTATCTTCTCTGCCATTCTATACCATGCTAATTCAGCTCGTCTCCGCACACCCCCTGCTCTGTTCCTCTCTCAACCAATGACTGCACTTTCCCCTCATACTGCCCCTTCCCTGGAGGGCCTTTCCTGTGCACCATACAACATCAGCCACCTCCGACAGACCCTCTTCTGAAGCCCACTTGCTTCAGTTTAGCCTGCCTCTATTAATGCCTCTTCACTGCTCCAGCACTCTTGACAGAATTTTTTCCTTCCTACTATTACCTTAATGGAATAAGTCTCATTTTTAGAATGAAAAACAATACAAAGACAGACATTCAACTCAAAACAGGAACAAACAAGAGACGAAGTTACAACAGCTCATCTCATGATCTTTTCCCATCTGTGTTCTGGTCTCCCTGGCTTTTACCTATAGCGTGTCAGATGGAGTTCTTGGTGCTTGGGATACTGGTCCTTGTAGCTATGGGTTAGGGTTCATAGTGGTGAGTTGGTTAGTAATAGCCTGGGAATGCACAGGATGGAGCCTGATGGCCTAGAGGGGCCCATCCATTCCTTACCTAGGTCCAACATTTTGGCTCCAGTTCTGTTCCTGTTGACATTTATTGTTTTCTCCAGTGACCTTGCTAGACCTTCTGTTTTGCATCACTTGCTGTCCTAGGCCTGTCAAAAGGGCCTGATTCTGCAAGCTGTTGAGTGCCTCCTGTGAAGTGCTAGGCATCCTTAATTGCTATTGAGCTTAGGGTACTCAGCACCCCAAGGACTGGGATTTCCTGTGTTATAAAGGCAAGACTCTGCCTCTTAAACTGCCTATAAAATGTCATGCACACACAAGACATTGTAAAAATACATAATAATGCTTAACTTTATGAAGAGACAGCATTAACAGGGAAAGTCTGTTCCCTCCCACTCTCCCTTTGTCTGTCTGCCTCTCTCCCATTGTCAAAATTTAGCATCCTCCACTATGAGGTTCAGTTTTACTTTGACACGTTGGAAAGTATCCAGCCCCAGCTCTGTGCCTGTCTCTCTGTCTGTCTCTGCAGGTATTCTACACACAGCACTTAGAGCTAAGCAAGAACGTTCTCTTGTGACCCTCCTGCAAATGATTTACCAACGCTGGGGTTGGCACAAGATCCTCGTGGTTGAGCAATGTCTCTCGTTGTTACTCTGAGGCATTTAGCTACCTCTGTCCTGGTATAAGGCTCTTGTTTTATTTTATCAACATAGGGGTACTTCAGTAGAGAGAGGCACCTGACCTAAAGTCACATTTGCACCATGTACCTACAAAGCCAGATGGATGAAAACATGTACAAAACCAAAGATGATTTTGGTTCCAGATTTGCAAAACCTTATTTGAGTTTTTATTAGAAATGGTTCCAAAATTTGGCTCTGGATCCAAATATCCCAAACAATAGAGGTGATCAAGTCTTGGGGATTTGATCTGAGACTCTCACTGGCTTCAACTTGGTAAAACTAAAACCAGCAGTGCTCAAGGCTATGCTAGCCAGGTGGACCTTGAGGTGCAGTATGCAGTGATTCTGGAAGGTCTGCAGTGAAGAAACAGATGGGTAGGTCAGAGGAACAGCAACAGCAGGCCAAGCTGAGTGAACAAGAAGTCCCTGAAGAGCAGCTGGCCAGCTGTGCCCTTTGCAGTCACAGCTGTTTTGAGAGGCCTGAGAGGAGCTGCAGCTGTATGCCAACCATACATAGTGGAGAAGTGATATGTCAGCTGATGTAGGGTAGGGTGGGTAAAGATGTAGGGATGGAGCAAGACTGGAAGCAGTATTCCTGTCCCAAAAAACTGAGTCATAAATTTTTTTCTGTTTCATGGTGGGATGAAAATAAGACCTTTCTGAGTTTGGTTTGTTTGCGGGAGTGGGGGGGGGGCAGTTTGCAAAATGTGAGAGCAGGAGATTCACCCTAAATTAGCAAATAGCCCGGTGATCCAGATCAGCAGTTCCCAATCTGTGGTACACGTACCACCAGTGGTATGCAGACAACTTGTCAGTGGTACTCATTAACAGATTTATTATAATTACTTTACGTGACAAAAATTTGCTGATGGTACTCAAGGCTATATCATTTTAAATTGGTGGTGTGCAGTCTATTAGAATTTGGGAACTGCTGATCTAGATCCATATCCAGGATATGGGCAGACCAGGTTGAAGTCCCAGGTCTCAGCTAGCGGAGTAGAAATTTGAAGGTGTCCCACATAACCAGTAGTGTTACTAGGGGTGGGCAACCAGGGCGCCAGCCTCAGTCATTGATTTTTTTTTTTTTTTTGAGGGGGTGCAAAAATGGTGGTAGTTGCCACCACTGCCCCGGCTGCTACCACTGCCCCAGGTGCAAAAACTATATGTTACATTTCTGCACATCCCAGATGAATGATCAGACCAGTTATTCTGAGATGGGTTTCTCTTTCTCAGCTGAGTTAATCCTTCCCAAGGAATATTTCATCCAAACCTGGTACATCCCCATGAAAAGCTTCAGTTTTGGCAAATCAGCAGGTTTTTCTTTTGGATGAAAACATTTCACTGAACAATTCCCAATCAAGAGAGGAGCTGCAGAGTGGGTAATGGAGCAGTGTTTTGTGAAAAGAGTCTTGCAGCAAAGTGGGGATGCAGTGATGTTTAGGTTTCAGTGTTCTTCCTGGCTGGCAAATTTCAGTGGCCTGATGAAATAGGAGGTTAAAAATATAAAGTGGGACCCAACATTTTAAAATATTTTTTCGTAGTATGTAGAAAGATTTGGCTCTGGTGGCAGTTCATCACTTGAAGAGAAATTTCAGAGAAATAATTTCAGTTCTGGCCTGGCTCTTTTTCAGATAAAATGGCCAAACTAGGAGTAGTTTTGATCTTGCCAAATTACGGTTGGATATTTGACTAGTCCAACAGTGGCCAAACTATGACTTGTGAGCCTCTCCAGCTTTCCTAGTGGGGAGCATGCCTCAAACCCACCCTTCTCCCTCCTTTTCTCCTTCAAGTGCTGGGTTGCCAGGGCTGCCAGGCCAGGCGAGCGGTTCACTCACCACCCCGCCCCCCCCAAAATCTGATCCTCCACTCTCTTGAATTTCGGTGGAGGATCAGATGTGGATCTTGGGGTGAGTAACTCTGGCCTCCCCTGGACTACTCAAATGAAGTTTGGTCAATTGGCCAGTCAAATATTGGTCAAAAATTGTAAAAAATGACCAATAATTCCAAATAATAAACAGAAAACACACAAATTCTCCATTAATAACTGTATCAAAAAACAATAAAAAAAATATATTTCTGTCAAGAAGACTACAAATAAGTAGGGATTTTTTTTGTAAAATTGCTGTAATCTTCAACTGGTCAAAACTATGCAGTCAATTGACCAGTCAATTGATAATATGTGACTGATCAATTGATCAGCTTGCCAACTCTAGGCCAGACTTTAGATTTTTATTTTTCAGACTCAAAAGAAGGAGAATTTCATATCTGAAACCTATGGGTGTGTACAGAAGTGCTCCAGGCATGTTTTACAGCACTGTAATTTAGAGCACTTTCTATAGGACTATAAAGTTACAGCGCTCTTAAACATGACAGAAGTGCAGTGTTTGGGGTGGTGGGGGAGCCTCCAAGCCTCCCTGCACTTTCCAAGCTAGGATGCAGGGGGTGTTCTGCAGCCGCCTGAGTCTTCTCCACTGGTCAGAAATTTAACCAATGCATAGAAATCATTTAAAGCACTCTAGGTTGCATAATAACAAACTTATCAAGGTTTATTACTGAACAGCAGTAATCTGCCTCCTCTCTGCCTAAAATGTCTTTAAACAGCACCTTAAAATCTCTCCTTAGAGTTCAAGTTTAATACCTTTAACAAAGGTTAATTTAAAGCTAAAGCACTGTACCTGTTTTTAAAGTACTGTAAAGCCACGTACTTCTGTTAAGTCATGGCAATAAAGCACTTTAAATAGGGCATGTACAGAAGTTGTTTTTTCATTATCTTAATCCTCACATGGGGAGGTGTTGTGAGAATAAACAGCCAGTTTTGGATGACCAGTTTTAGTTTGGGTCCAAGTCTAGGTGCTTTGGAAATGCTTTAGATCCCAGCTGAACTAATAAGTTTTCAAACATAATGAAGCAAGCATTCAGAGTTCTGACTTGATGTAGGTAGGCCAAACCACATAAGAATTGGTCTAGTATCGTATGTAAACTTAGCTTAGTTTATTCAATCCCCTCATTGGGACAGTAATAAACCGCTATGTGTACTCAAACTAATAACTCTGTGGAAATTAGTTTTTATAAGTCTCCAGACTTGTAAATCAACTCCATAATAATAAACTAGTGTGTTCAATAGCCAGACAAATATTGGTGAGGTAGCATCGTCTGCAGTCAAACTTCTCAAGGGTTATTCCTGAATAGCAGTAATTTGCCACCTCTCTGCCTAAAATATCTTCAAACAACACCTTAAAATCTCTCCTTAGAGTCTCATTCACTTTGGTCAGCCTTCCAGTGCTGACTTCCATGTGTCTCTTCTTGTAGACAACATGCAACTAAACGTATCAATTTATTTAAAATAAAAAAAAACCTGAAAAGAAACTAGCAAGGCACAAACCCAACAATAAGCACATCTCACGATCACTTGCTGCTGTAAACCTCGCTCCTATCTACCTCCTGCCTACACTCTTTGTTCACTAAATAAGCCCAGTGCTGTTCTATATCTAACTTTTGTTGTAAGCTCCTCGTGAAAAGGATATGTTGCTTTTATTTTATTGTAAAGCACCAGGCACACCTATGGCTCAGTAGAAATAATAGTAATAAAGGTATTAGTGTATAACAGGACTTGGGCAACAGTATTAGTAGTAGCATCCTCTTACTAATGCCACTGGCAAGGCTTTAATGCTTGCTGTTTATTGCTCTGCTGCATAAAAATAGATACTGAATAGTTTTTCATATAGGTCCTATTCACAGCTGTTTGGTGTGAAGCAGGGTAAAGCCAGTTAGAACAGTAACGTCATCCAGAAATACCTAAGCTGCAATTCAGTGGGTGCTTCTACACATGCATTAATACACTTTAGTTAATGAGCATTAAATCTAGTAATTCTGGCTGCCTGTAAATGAGTGTGGCAGCTGCTCTGATGTACTATAATTACAGCACGTCAGAGCAGACTTGATTAATCGAGTCTGCTGGAGTGCAGTAATTACTGAGCTTCAGCCAGCCTCTGAATCTCGTGTATCAGCATCCCCATGCTTCAAAATGCCAGCAGGGATGCTTTAACTAAAATTTGTTGAACTAGCTTTAGTTCAAGCACCACCACCACCATTTTGAAGCATGGGGATACTGATATATGAGGCACTGTGGTGTTTTTAATTAGAGTGGCTCTTGGAGCCACCCTAATTAAAGTGCCGCCTCCTCCCCCTCAACCATGTGTAAAAGGTACCTCACAATGGAGGGCATAGGACTCTGTACATTAGCCTGTCTTAATGTGCATTAACTGAAGAGTATGGGGCATTTATACACATACTCTGGGACTGGGAGTGGGGTGCTTTAATTAGAGCATCTCTGAGAGTCACTCCAATTAAAACTCCCGCAGCATCTCATGTATCAACATCATCATGCTTCAAAATGGCAGCGGGGGTGCTTTTATCTAAAGCTTGTTGAACGAGCTTTAGATAAAGCACCCCGACTGCCATTTTGAAGTGCTGGGGCACTGATACACAAGATGCAGGAGGCTGCTGGATTGCGGTAACTGCCACGCTCCAGCAGATTCGATTTAATCAAGTCTGCTCTGAGGAGCTGGAATTACAATGCATCAAAGCAACCTCCATGGTCGTGTATAGGCACCCAGGGTTTTTAAGTGACTCTTAATTATATTAGCCTATCTTAATGTGCATTAACTTAACATTAGTGTATTCTAACTATTTTAACTAGCGACTTTTAACTGTTAGTATATTAACTAAATAGCACATTTTTCAGTGACGCTTTAATGCACATTAAAATAGGCTAATGTCCATTAAAGCACACATCTAGACATGCCCAGTTATCCTAACTTAATTCAGTCATATACATGTCAGCTACCCAATGCCATTTGACCCCAGCGTATTAAGCTGCACTTATGAATATTTTTCAAACTAGGTAATTAGTTCAAACGCCCCCGCCCCAGCAGCCCAGCACCTGAAGGAGGGAGGAGGGTGGGCTCAAGGCACAGTCCCCACTGGGAAAGCTGGAGCAGCAGGAGGAGCTGCAACTGCCCTGCCAACGGGTTGCATGTGGCTTGCAAGCCACAGTTTGGCCACTGTTAGACTAGTCAACCCCAGTGTACTGAGCCGCACTTATGAATAGTTTTTGAACTAGGTAGCATAGGACGGAACCAAAAATAAATGCAATATATAATAAAGCAAAAGCTATTCACTATTCCCCCATGCACTGCCGGGAGTGACCAGGAATAACGGTCGCAAGCTGGCAGAGGGCAGGTTTAGGCTAGATATCAGGAGGCGCTACTTCACGGTCAGGGCGGCTAGGGTCTGGAACCAGCTTCCAAGAGAGGTGGTGCTGGCTCCTACCCTGGGGGTTTTTAAGAGGAGGTTGGATGAACATCTTGCTGGGGTCGTTTGACCCCAGTACTCTTTCCTGCCATGGCAGGGGGTCGGACTAAATGATCTACTCAGGTCCCTTCCGACCCTAGAAACTATGAAACTATACCCAAGTCCTGCTTGTGACATTAGTGTCAAGATGCATCGCAGTCCAAAGGCTTTCATAACTGTGATGTGATAGTCACCTTGTTATATACGCATGAGTTCCTACTTGCCATCCACCATAAAATAATCCCAGAGAAGTTTAAATATAAAATAAATTTGTGCTGGAAATAGTTCCAGGCCACAAACCTGTGTCCCTATCCAAACCTTCCCAAACTTCAGGCTTGTTTGAATTTAGTGTTTCATCTCTGTATAAAGAAGCCAGTTGCAACATTCCCATCTAGAAGACCTGTTACCTTAGCAATCCTGGTCCAGCCAGGGAACACCTTTTAGTTGTTAGACTTTCTTCTTGAAAACTGAGATGTGGGCGTAGCACTGTCAGATTCCTTATAAACAGTGTAACTGTGCATATTGGTTTGTTGCTGCACTTTAAGTCTGCACCCACCAGTTTGTTGTCTCTTCTAAGACCTGGTTTAGATGTTACACACTATATTATTTATGGGTCATTTGGGAGCACTAGGCTTGCTTGTTTTGTTAGTATAGTGTAGCTGGTTTGTAGGGCTCTTGCTGAGCACTGCTGATGCCTCAGAATAGGTTATGCTCATAGTTAGAAAACGTAACTGCAAAATTAAAAGAAGCAACACGGGCCCTTACATTTGAAGTATTGTTCTTAGGCATATTCTGTTCTACCCAGTCCTGTGCAGGATGCAGCGAGCACTGAGAGAGGGTTCGCAGGCAGCTCTTGCTTCTCCAGGCCAGTACACTGTGGATTAAAGTTCAACCCTCGGCAATATGCTCATCTGCAATGCTACACTGTGGTTAGGGCATCCTGCCAAGGAAATCTGAAACCAAGTCCCCGATGGCCATCTCTGGTGGGCTGCCTAGGGGGAGGTTAAAGATCCCAGAGCACTCTCTGAGCAGAGTATGGGATAACTAATATTCCCCATCTCAGTAATACTGGCTTTACTCTCTGAGGGGATGTATGCGAGTGATCGCTGAGCAAATAATGGCTGCCATGTTTGGCTGTGGAGTGGCTGCACTGTGGGATCTTTCTCACTGTTCCATGAAGGGCTTTGGGTTCCCAGGGGTATGGAAAGTGCTAGAGAAAACCCAGCTCTTATTCAGTTCTGTTTTATTTCCCAAACCAAACTCCAGGCTCGATGTGCTGTGCTGGAATAGTACAAGCAATGTCTGAGCCTCCGTTGAGTCACCCCAGCTCCTCTGGCTGTTGACCCACATCATGCCCCTGCAACTCCATCCAGGGGACATTAGACAAATCGGGCCATCCTTAGTTGCTGTGTCCTCTTCCCAAGGGTGAGAGGACAGTGAGATAAGCAGGTCCAGCATTTGGTGTGAAGAGAGTCTTACTCTTTGCACAAGGAAGGAATTAGAGACGTCTAGTGCCCTGATACTTCCAAACTCTGAACACCCCACTGTCAACGCTCACAGGTTTGCGTGGCCACAAGCACAGGAAATTCATGAATCATGCAGCTAAGGTCACTGAGCATCAGCAGACAGCATCATCTCTTCCTCTGGACTCTGGGAATTGGAAGCATGGAGGGAGAAGTGGTAAAATGGCTAAGAGGAGGGAGGACTGGATTGAAAGCTGCCTGCATAATTGACTTGCTACATTCTCTGGATTATTTCCCCAGGGCTCTGGGGTACTTTTTATTATTAATATCTAATAATAACTTTTATATAGCACTTTGCATCCTGAGGGCCCCCAAAGCACTCTACATACTTTATAAACTAATTACCAATTAGAAGTCCTATTCTGCTCTCAGAACTGATAAAAATCTGAAGGCACTCCACAGAAGTTGGGGGTGGTGCACCAAATTTACACCAACTTAGCTGAAGTGAGTATAGATCCAAGAGGATATGTCAGAGTAAAATGCAGACATGGGATTGGCAATGAATAGTTGATCTCCTTTTCCCTTCTCCCTAATTTAAAAATTAGCAAGGAAAATGCACACAAAAAAAGACACAGGCATAATGCTAATATAGCAAATTGAAACCCTCAAAAGCTGAGAGTGGCAAAACTTAAGTGACCTGCATATCACTGGTAACGATGCAGCTATATAAGGTAGTCTTTCTAAGCACTCCCTGTTATATAGCGTTGACCCAATCTGCCCTCGTATATTTACTTACAAGCCCAGATGAGTTGCACAGATTATATCAGAGGAGAAAATTTAATCCATGGTGAGTTAGCTTTGTAAACTCTGAGGCAAGCCCTTCCTTACCTAACTTCTATATGGGGCCTGGCACTGCCCTTGACTGTTGGGACCCTACCTCAATATAGATAGGTAGCAATAATATGTGTTTGCATCTAGTGGCTTTAGTATTTAAATTTGCTTTGAAAACTGGCATAGATATAATGTTGTTTCCTCATTTTTTTTAAATTTTAATTGAAAATAAAGAGGAAAGCCCCTCAATACTGAGCCCCTCTCTTCTATCTTCCCAGCTGTATCACACTGGCAACTGAAGGTACAGCCAACAACTTGAGCTCCATGGGGTAGATATAGAACTGATCTCCTTACACACCCTACCCACCTCATTTCTCTCTCACTGTAGATAATTATGCCACCATTCCAGTCACTAGACTCGCAGTTTTGGTGTCACTTTTGACTCCTTTCCCACACAAACATGAACACTGTTGCTAAATCTCACTACGTCTTCCTCTGTAATAGCTCTGAAATTCTTAATCCGTTCCATCTGTTGTGCCAAAATTCTCTCGGTGCATTGGTCAACTTTTGTCTTAATGATTGCAAAATCTTCCTTGGTCACTTCACATCTTAAATTGTGCCCTTGGAGGTTATCTAACAGGCTGCTGCTAAAATCCTCATTATGCTCATCCTGACCATGGTAGCCTCCTTCTTGAAGACTTGCCTTAATGCCAGCCTCTGTTTCAGGCCCTGCAAAGCTCTAACTTGGCTTGCATTTCCTCTCTAGTTGCCCACATCTCATCTCACATACCTCATGCTTTTAGGATTGTGGGCTTTTAATTTGTGCCCTCCTTTGCCAAGCTGCACCAGGACCTGGTATCTTATATCCATAGAGAACTAAGCTCATCTATGATACGGTAAACACACTAGCTGATCTCTTTGCTGAGGTGTTCTTCCCCTGCTACGTAGTCCAACCTGTACACAGATCTGGCATGCTATAGTAAAATAAGAGCAGAACATAACAGCTACATAACTGAAATCTCTTCTGTCCCCTAATGGGAGACGTCTATAATTCCAGTGGACCAGTTGTGCTTGTATCTATGCACTGTATACAAAATTAAGAGTGACAGTTTTACATGTCTTTAGGTGAACTGACTGCATCTTTGTGTTGTAAACTGTTTTCTCAAATGAGATTCAACTCAGTGCTTGTTATGTTATAGTCCAAAAAACAGGGTTAATTCTACATCGGGTCAAAAGTTTGTACCCTGCATGCACAAAAAAGGATTTTTCAGTGGCATCTGTTGTCATTATGTTGAGATTTTTGTTGGAAATTGGACTGAGGGCCATCTTCACTGAAGAGAAGCCACATGCTTTGTATTAGCTTGTGAAGTTCAAACCCATTTGAGTTAGGTTTGCACCAAAATGTATTCAAGAGATTTTGCCTCAAATCCCCAGACAAATTCACTCTTTGATTGAGACAAAAAAAAAGAAATGGAAGGAAGGGGGAAAGGGGAATTGCAAGCAGCAATGAGAAATGTTTAGAAAGGTATAACCATGTGAGGAAAGGGTGTTTATAAATAGAGGCCTTCATGTAATCTTAATAATAGGTTTTGCTACCAGTAAAACTATACTTTTTGTGTACAGGAATATCTGAAGCCAATTTTGAGGTAGAATGTATCAGCTGTTTAACAGCTCTCAACACCATTGCTCTGCAGCTTAGGATAAGGAGTAAAGGAAGAAGCATAATGAATGAAACATGTTCAAGGAATTCGAGGCTGGCAGAATGTTATTAGCCCATCTGCAGTGTACTGATCCTCCAGCTGGCAGGAGCGGCTGCTAAGTAGCCAGAGTAGGTGCTGCTGCATGGAGGAGTGGGAGTAAAATGAGGCACAAAGGCAACCTTCCACCCAGGCAGCCTCAGAACTGTGCAGGGAAGATCCTCCCCCATAATCTGGAGGCACATACGGTGCCTTCTCTTCCCCAACCAAGTGGCCTGGGAGAAAGGTTGCAGAGAAGAGACATCAGAGGTTCTAGCTAGCTGGTAGGAGCAGGTGCAGCCCAAGTAGGGGCCTCAGAGAACTGTCTACAGTTTTAGGTGGACTTCCTCTGCCCTGTGCTGATTGCCCGCTTGCTCCAGCCTCTCCCTCGTGGTGCCTCAGCCTCTTCCTTTCAGCTTCATTGGATGGCTGCCCCCTTGCCCTCTTCTCCCCTGCCTGTCCCACTCATGCATGCCCTCCCCTCCCAGCTGGTAGCTCCTCTTGTAATTTAACCACCATCTCTTTCAGTGTGGTACCACCATAGCCTGGATTGCCACGTTGACTCTGCTGGTGGGTGACATTCCTTCCCCATCCAATATTGCAGGATTTTCTGTTTGGACTGTAGGTCTTCCAGGCAGGGATAGTCTACATCTCTGCATTTGTCCTGTGCCTAGCACAGTGGGACCTCATTCTCGGCTGGCCCTTAGGCACTACTGTAATAAACATGATTATTAATAATAACGTGAAGAGAATTGGGCTAATGGTTCTCCCCTCGGGAAAGAAGTGCCATTTAATAACCACAAGTTCTATTTCTAGTCTGTATAGTTTTTCCTACCACCCCTCATCACCTTAGTGTCTGAGTGCTTTCTCGTAGCACATTAAGCGAAGTGACTAACATCTATCGTGCGTGGTTTATTCTCTCTCTCATCCTTTCACCCACAGGGGAAGAACTGTGTGTATGTTGCATTGTTTTTTTTTGGGAAGATTTCTGACTTGCTTGTTGATGTGCACGCTGTTGCAAGCTTTTACTAGAGAAACCAGTGCTGAAGAAGCGCACCTTGCATTTGAACTGGAAAGCAGTGAGATTTGTGGTGCTATGGGAGTTTGTGCCACAGTCGCAGACTGACCCCTGAAAAGCCTCCATCTCCTGCCAAGGCAATCTTTACCTTTGAAGTAGGAAGTTCTGTGGTGCCTGAGGAGTGTTGCTGTTGATTGCATGCTCAGGGCTTCACCTACATTCAGGAGTATATCTAGGATTTTGAAAAGGGAGGTGCAGCGGAGAGCTCCCTGGCACGGGGTGCAACCAGTGGTACAGACTAGCAGCTGAGACCAGAGCTTGGCAGCAGAGAGTTTACTGCACTTGCTCTGCTCAGTCAAAGGGGGGTGCGACTGCACCCACCCTGGATCCGCCCCTACCTCCATTTCACCCATGTGGTATACCCACTAGTGGGGCATTTCTTAACATAATATTGGGGCACAGGTTCTGACTTCAGATGTTAGGGCCGCATGATTTCTTGAAAGCACAGTCCCCTCCAGCACCACAGTCCATGAGCAAGATTATCAGAAAGATGAGCCTAAAATTAGGCTTTTAAATCCATGCTGAAGCACCTAAAAAAAAAAGATCTTATTTTCAGATGTGCTATGCATCCAGCAACTCCCCATAGAGGTCAATAAGAGTGAAGGGGCAATCCACCAGTGTGAAACTCTTTCAGTTTTGGGACCCAGGCCAACATTTGCAAAGTGACTTGTATGTGGAGTGCCTTATTTCTATGTGTGTGGGGAAGGGGTCCAGCTTGAGTTGTATAAATGGGTTTGATTTTCCTATAGCAGGTGCTCAGCACTTTCTGAAAATCAGACACATCTCAAACTGGGCACTCGAAATTGACACACACAACATCCTTTTTGGATAATGAGAATATATGGTGGAATCCTAGTTCTGCAGGTCTTTACCAGTAAGAATAAATGTGAAATACAAGATTAGTTTCCCTGTGTTGCTTTTTGAAATTTTTCTTCACTGTGAAGACTTTGGCTCTGAGCCTTGCTTCACCAGCTGGTACCAAATGGACTCAGCTCTGAGACGGGAACTTGGAACAGACAGAAATGTGTGCGTCTGTGTTTCAACATGATTTACCTACCATTTGCGCTTCATTTCTGGCAGCTTTTTCCTGGGCAAATAGTAAATACCCATTTCATTTGAGAGCAGTGTTACTAGTAAGACAGGTACTGCAAGCCTGAGATTTGTGTTTTTATTTATCTAACCCTGATCATTATAGTATTTGAGCACTTCAAGGAGTTTAATGTAATTATCCGCCCACCATCCTACCTGAGATACAGGCAAGCGCTATTACCTTTCTTTTCCTGTTGGGGAAGAGAGAAATTAAGTGACTTGTTCATGTCGCACAGGATGTCTGCAGCAGACCAAGGACTTTGAATGCAGGGGGACTTTCAAGCGCCAGGCCAGCACCCTACTCACTGGGCCAGCCTTATGTTCTGCCAGACTGGGTATACTCCTATCCAGCAACCTTTGTGCATCTCTCTCCAGAGACCCTCTTTTCAAAGCTGCTGCTAAAGTAGAATGTGGGACTAAAGGAAAGCTCCCAAAATAAGGCTTCTCCCTTATCTGGCAGTATTACAAAGCATTCTGGGAAAGGAGGCTTTTCTTCCCTGTGCTCCCTTATTTCCCACTCAGACTCTTTCCCTGTAGCTTAGGTTCTCTTTGTCCAGATGTATGGTCCCATCCACTTCAAATACTTCCTCCCTGCAGAACAGAAGGTATCTTTCTTTGCTTTTTTACGAGAACTCACTGTTGCTTGGGGGATGTTACCTACAGGTAGGGAGGATAAATGGTCAGTACCATATAAACCAGGGGTGGGCAAAATGCAGCCCGCTGGGCCATTATATCCAGCCCGAGGGCTCCTAAAAAATTTAGAAAATTAATATTTATCTGCCCCTGGCTGCCTGTCGTGCAGCCCTCAGTGGCTTGCCAAAACTCTGTCCAAAGTAATTGCCTGCCCTTGATATAAAGTGATTCAAAAGTAAACTGCTGTATAGGGCCAGAGTCTCAGCTGATATAAATGCCAATGGATAAAGGATCTTCAAACTATATAGTAACCACATTATAAAAGTGGGATATTTAATCTTTGGAGATTTGGATACCCACTTCCCATTCATTTTAAAGCAGCTTGAATGTTCAAATCCCCTAGCTAGTGCTGTAAATCTCAGCCTTATGTTATCGACTCCATGTTTAATACCCCTGCTGGGAAATACTGCACCTTCAATTCATGCATTCTGGAGATGCCCACACTTCTGACAGTGCTGGTCTTGGTGGGTGCACAAGCGAGTGTGAGCGAATAGATGTCCTAGCCTCTTGTCATGCTCTGTGTACCCAAAAGAATTGTTGCAACCAAAGGTAATCACTGTTTGTGACATCTTATAGAGGAGGATGTCTGGTTGCTTTTTGCACGCTCTGCAAATTCCCCTGCAAGGGATTCCCACAGCACGTATATTAGCCTGCTTCACCCTGACTCAGGACATGGGGCACAGGACCCAGGGCTGGTGTCCAGCAGGCTTGGGCCCTTGAAGGCCCAGGTGTGACAGGGGTCTCATCCTGTGGAGTAACAGCCCTAGGCAATGACAGTAAATGCCAGTGAAGCAGATCAGCCAATCCTACTCCAAAGGCTATATCTTTTTATACACACTAGAAAAAAATTAAGCAAGGGCAAATTAGTCATTTAGATCAGTATCTAGGGCAGGCTTGCCCAGTTTCAAAGCCCCTGGAGGCTGCATACCACACAGGCCACACCAGGAGCTATATGGACCCCCCACCTGCCCAACACACTGTTTTAGTGCGTGAGCACATAAGTGTGATTCTTTTGTAATGCATACCCATGTGGGCACCCCGCTGCTGCCCACTGCTGTACTTAATGGGTGTGATTTCCACCTTGTGTACATGGCCCCAGTCCTTCCCCACCAGGCACATCCCTGGACTCATCCTCAGCTCTCCTCCCTGCTGCATGGCCCTGCTCCCTCAGGAAATGCAGCTGGAGCAGGGAGGCTGGGGGAGGGGCCTGGAGACTCCAGCTGATGGTACAACAGAAGCGATGGGGAGAGTGGCTGCTATGTAAGAGTCCAGGGTTTGCATATTAAGCCCTCAAGCTATATGCAAGCCACATGCCACCAGTTAGACAGCCCTGATCTAGGGTCTCATATGAGCATGAAGGGTGCCTAGGTTGTTTGCAGACCCAGAGACTTGGCCAGTCTAACAGCATGGGGACATAAATTGGGGTAAGTGATGCTTTCAGAAGGGCACAGGGCCCCAAGAGCCTGCTCCAGCACTTCAAAGCTGCTTGGGCTTTTAAAGCATTACCCCTTGTGCAGGGAAACTGCTCCATCTCAGCTTCCCCTTCTGTTCCACAGCATCCAAGCACAAGCCGAGGAAAAGCTCTTCTTACAGCAGTTCAAAAGACAGGAGATTCCCTCGTCCACCCCCCTCTGTAGACTTTTCAATTGGTGCAGGTGCTGTGGAGGGCCTTGTCCTGTCTCAGCAGGGCACAGACACCCATGAGAGGGTGGGTGGCTGAGTGACCTTGGAGCAATGGGGGGTGCTGGGCATTTTTTTTTTTTTTTTTTTTAAGTTTCCTGCCATTGCAAATGTATCTAAGAAACTGGTTTGTCTTTCCCTACCAAGGCACTGGTTCCTCACAGACTTTAATATATTCATTCTTGTGACACATCTGTGAAGTAGGCCAGCGTTATTTCCCTTTCACTGCCCGGGAATCTGAGGTACCCAGAGGAGTGAGTGACTGTGTAGGGTTGGCAAAAGCCTACTCCACCAAATAACCATTGAAGTGCCACTTAGGTGTTTAAATGCTATCCTGTTCCAGCCAGCTGGAGTCCCTGAAAACTTGTTAATGCAGAAGGCAGGTGAGTCCTCCTTGCTGCTCTTTGTGACTTAGTCTTAAGGCAAAGATGAAGGTACAGCATAAAAGCAGTGGTTCTTCAAAGAGAGCTCCCTTGCAGCAGCAGAAACCCTTCTTTCCGCCAGCAGTGTAACATCACCTCTCTGCCGGAAAGAAGACTTCTGCCAGCTGCCATGGTCTTGCCAGCAGCTGGTGCCTTCCCATGGTGCACTGAGCTCCACTGCACCAGCTGTGCTGGCCAGGCATGGTGGAGCTGCTAGAGAAGCGCAGGGATCTGAGTGCTCTGGTGGCTTGGCAGTGACAGCTGCTGTAGACAAACCCTCAGCATGCCAAAAAGTGAAGGGTTCTCTCTCTGAGCCTCTACAGCACACTCGCAAACACAGTGCCTCCTCTCTGGCTCATTCCAGGCTTCTTCCATCTCCCAAAGAGCTCCGATGCTTTCTTCACTTGGAGCAGGTATGTCATACTCAAGTAGCTGGCAGGTCATATTCCCCGCCAGCAGCCAGGAGCCGGGTCATTCAGGCCAGATAAACCACCTCCAGATCCAGGCTGCAGGACTGAGGCCACTCACTCCCTCTCTTCCTGTTGCCATCTGCTTCCAATTTAGACACCAATAGCAACTGAAAACTGGAAATTCAGTGGCAGGTAAGAGGGAAGATAAACAGCAGCAATCACCCCCCTACCAATACCCCCAGTTGCTAGCCCACACCAACACAGTGGCTCTGGTAGCCACAGCAATAAGTGTTACGGGCTGGTTCTGGGACAGGATTGTCCAGCCTCCAAGAAGCTCTACAGGCCAGGTGACCTAACACCGTGAGCTGGGTCCTACCTATGAGCTGTATGTTTGATATCCTTGACTTAAGAAGCCTGCCTGCTTCCCCCAAAGCATGCAGTGGAAGAGTGTCTGTCAGGTTGAACAGCTTGGTTAGTACTGGCAGACCAGGAAGTTGAAATCTGTGGCTGGAGACTCTCCTGGCTGGTACCACTTCATGGAAGGGTCTGCAAGTGGAGGTGCTCCTGAACCTGGCAGTGTTGGCATGCCGGACCGAGTGAGAGGTGTGGAGTGGGTGATTTAAGACCAAGGTAAAGATTAAAAATATAATTACAGTGTGGGTCCACACAGTGCTCACCCCCTGTGACTCTCTGGTGAGTGAAGGCTGCTTTTCTAAAAAACAAACAAAAACCAAAAGAGAGAGTGAATTGTCCAGTGGTCAGCCCTAGCCAAAGGTCAAATTATAAGCTGTTCCTCTTTCACAGACTAACCACTGAAGACAGCCAAGGACCATGAAGAGAAAGTTCCCCCCCAAAATAGCAAGATATTCCCCTTCAAGATGTAGGCATGAGTTCCCAGAGCTTGTTTAGGGGCTGTGTCCCTGTGTCCGTAAAAGTGCAGGGGCAAAAGGCCTGTGGGTGAGAGAGTAAACTCTTAGCTGAAGCATTAGAACTGTGGCTGAGGAGCAAGGACTTCCTGGACATGGAGACTGAAGTAGTGAAGGGTACCCCCTCGCAACCCAAAGGAAGAGTTGAGCTGAAAAGGAATCAGTTAATGGGACCATGAAACTTCAGAGGCACCCAGAGATGTTTAGTTCCCATCTGCTGTTCCTGAATCTTAGGCACGCACAGACTCCTCCTTCATAGTTGCTCCTTGCATTAGTAGTTAGATACCAAGGTGATCAGTGCCTTAGAAATGCCAAAGAAAAACAAATCAGGTAAACAGGATCCAAGCATGGAAATCTGATACTGGGGAGCATAACTGTCGGCATTGCAGGGGTATCTATGCATAATCAAATTCCCAGTGTCCTGGACCAGCCCAGGCTGGGCTCAGAAGAAACCCGGGTTGAATCCTATATGCCTAGCCTCTTCCAGGTTCCTCAATTTCTGTTTAAGGATGTTGAGAGAATCTTTATGGGACACCACTCCAACTGCCTAGTCTACTACAAAGCTGTGCTGGCGGAACAATCTGTCGGCAAAACTCTGAGCGAGCCCACGCAAAGCTCCCCTGTGGCAGCAGGATCATGCTTTCTGTCAGCAGAATGCTCTCTTGGTGGCATATCCTTTTGCTACCAATTGGCAGCAAATAGAAGATGCACCCAGACACCCCCACGTCTTCTGTTGGCTGCCACAGTCCCTGCTGGTATCTTGCACTTTGTGCCCTGGCGGTCTGCTTGCTGCCATTGAGCCATGCAAAACCTTTCTGGGATAGTGGTAAACCAGATTTAAGTTACCTTCATTGTCCCCTGCATGGCCTCCTGTTGGAAAAGTCTAGGAGTGGAAATAGCCATGGGCTGCTTAGACTCCAAGCTCCCTGCATACAGTAGGTGAATGTGAAGTCCCCTCATGCTTTATCCTTGACTGATCAAACAGCTGTGCTGGGTATTATTAGGCTTGCTCTTTGCAAGACAGTTTAGTCCCTTAAGATCTCATAGGATTTCTCACCCTCCAGTGAGCAAGCAAATCAGTGTGCAAGTTCCTCTGCCATCAATCCAAGCAGCTTGGCAGTGCCGCTGCCAGGAATGTAACCCAAGAACATGTTCTCCATGAAGTGGCGGCATCTGTGCCTGGACCTCCTGCACATGTGCCCCTTAGCTGGCTGAACTCTGGACAGGTACGCTTCAGCCCAACTGCCTCATGAAGACATAGCAAGTTCCCTTTTCCAGCTTGTCAAGGGCAGTTATTTCTGTATCAGTGACACCAGTGCAAGGGTCCAGAGGGAAATACAAGGAAAAATGGGGGGCACTGCTTGGAGGGAACCCAAAAGACATAATGAGATCATTTTCCACCTGGCCTCATTCTGCAAGTGATGCAAATGTCTAAAATCCTGAATTTAGGGCCAGCTGACCCCAGTGCTGTACATCCACTGCTTTTACTCTGCTCTCACATTTGTCAGTATGAATCAGAGACCTACAATCCTAATGTCTTCCCAAGAAAATTTCGAAAGTGGGGCTGGCAGTGTGGAGACATGTTGATGAGCCTGTGTGAATGTACACATGTTAATGCATAGGCCTGTGCTCACTCCTACCTTGTGGCTGGCCCTCCAAACATAAAATCCCAACTACTGTTGGCAATCAAAAATAGATTCTCCTTTAGCTCACACTCAAGAACACTATGATTTTGAAACTGAAAACCTGGTGTTGCGCACCTCAGCAGCTGCACATTTGGGGTGTTGTTAATAAATTAGAGGGAATTCACAGAAGAGTGACAAAAATAAGTAAGGCCCTAGAAAAACTCATATACCAGGAGAGACTGAAAAGACTGCAACCTTCATCCCAATCTATGCTGCAGGTTCTTGTTGGCATAGCCATGTGGCAAAGAGGGATAAAGAGGCTTGAGTTCTGCTTGTTACCACTGTGCTAACAGAGGTCTCTGCTGTAGAGGCAGAAATACAGCAAAACTGAACTTTTACCAGTTGAACATGTTTGACTTCTGACAGGTGTTTTACTACAGCAGGGCAAAGGACAGCTTTGCTGATGAAATTGTGTCTGCACTTGGAGTGCTTTGGTATAGAGATATTCCGCTACAGACAAAGCATTCTTAGTGTAGACATGGCCTGGGGGAAGGAGACCGATAAAGAACACATGATAAAAGTGCACAGGCATGCTATAGGCAAAGGATCTTGTGTAACACATGAGCAACGGGACTGATCAAATTAAATGGGGTAATTAAATGGGGACAAAATCAAAATGGATAAAAATGTGTTCACATAATGCATTATTCCTCTGTGGAACTCTCTGCTACCCAAAGTCACTGAAGACACAGCGTACTAACACTCAGAAAAAAGGGCTGGACATTTCCCCAGAGACCAAAGCCATACTGAGTTCTCACAAGACGGATTCTATAAGGGATATTAATTAAAATGTAGGCTTTGGGTCTTGACCCTTGCTCCAATGATTATGTCTCATCCTGATTTGTAAGGGACTGGGGCTGTTACCCCTATCTCCCTGCTGGGGGGTCCTTACATCTCTCCCTGAAGCATCTGCTGTTGGCCACTGCTAGATGCATGACATGGGTCTGCTCCAGAATGACAGTTCCTCAGATCCTGTGCAGATACAGGGATGGGTGTGTATTTGGTGACAATGCCTAGGAACATATTATGTGTATGTATTGCCTGGGAAGGAGGTAAGGAAGGCACAGAGGATGACACAGAGGGCAGTTGTTGCCTCAGTCAGTTTCTGGTGTTCTCATTTGTTCTTTCTTCTCTTGTTTCACAGGGAATTTTAAAGGTCTGTGTAAGCAAATCGATCACTTCCCTGAGGATATAGATTATGAAGCCGACGCAGCAGAATATTTCCTCCGTAAGTCTGCAGGTCCTTTTCCTTGGAGCCGATCACGGGTGGTAGGGCTGGGTGCCCATTGCTTGCTGCAGGTGACTCAGTGCAAAGTCTGGTTCCCTTGAGGATTATCATAATGGATGAGGCAAAATTTGGAGGAACTGGGTGGGGGCATCCCTTCTGAATCTCTCTCTCAGAAGGGCTCCTCTTCCTTCACTCTCACTCCTACCCTCCAGAGACCCTGTCTACCAGCATGCTTGACTCAAACTTGCTCTGATGACTAAGAGGTTTTTAACTAATGGTAATATAATCTGATAAAAACCTGCAGCCCTTCAACCTCATCCCAACCCTAAAGATACTGGAGAATTATTGACAAGATGAAAACATCTCTAAGGTCTCAGAGGAGTCTCCCATTCACTCTGAAAACTAGATAAATAATGGGTTTCCAGTAAAGGGGGAAGGAAAAGTAGAAAATGCAGAAACATTGACTGCATCATCAGTTGTAATCCACCCTCAGGTGAGGAGGACTGATGATCATCACTGAGGGTTAAGGATAAAGCCTTTCACTTCATCCTGTTGGCTGTTGGCTTCATCTGGACCCCAGGCAAGAGGAGCAGAGGGCTCGAGTATCGGGACCCAAGACTTTTCCTTCTAAGTCACTGTCTCTAATGCATGATGCCAATCATTTGTGACCAGAAGTAATTACCCTTTGATAACTGTTGCTCCACATCAGATGGGTCAATGGTCTTAGTCCATTTCTGGATCATCACCGAAACCATCATCATGGGTGACACTACTGAGCATCATATTGGAGCATGACTGAGCCATAGTTACTGAATTCCCTCTGAAGGCTTAGGCACCCTATTGGTGCCTATAACTGTGTGTGTGTGTGTGTGTGTGTGTGTATTCATATACAGTGAAGACATTACGCTGCTGCTGCTGTACCAGTTGTAGGAATAAAAAAATTGCCCTCCTATTCTCTGTTTCCGTCCAATTTCAGAAATAAATAGGTTGTACAGGTCAGGACTTCTACTCCTCCAAGCTTTCCTATCTTCCTGCCTCCCAAGCTGTTGATTGGGGTCCTTTCATGAAGTTAGCATTCACTGAAGTTGGCTTTGTACAAGAACCATAGAACAGTGGCACTGGGAACTGGATGGTAAAAGTAAAGGCTGCTTGATCTGAGACTTCTTTTTGGAGCACAAAAACCAAAATGTATGCCCCAGGGCCACTGATAAAAATGCTATGATTTGAGCATGTTGTGTCACTGTAGGAGAACACAAGTAGAAAACAGAGACAGTGGAGATCAGAGTTCAGCCTGGGATCTATGAACAGGGGGACCCACCTGAGGAGCCTGTGTTGTCTGTGTAGCCTTCATTATGTAAAAAAACCCTGCTTTTGTCTACTGTAAAAACAGAGGCTCTATTCTTTCACCCTGGATTAGTAGGAATCCCTTCTCTTCAGTCCACCCTGCTGATTCAGCTCCTCCTTCCTGTTCTCCTTCCCCGGCACAACTCCTGTTGGCATGAAAAGAGGAGATTTTCACCCTAGAGGAGTTCAAAAGAAGAGGCTCAGAAAACCTTCAGGGCTGGGATTTCTGAAGGTTACCAGTGGTGATTTGTGTTGGGGCATAATGGAGATACAAGAGAACCATGCAGTTGAAGAGGAGATTTGGGCTTCCTTAACATTCATTGATACAGATGAAAGAGTAGGAAAATCACAGGATTATCTCATCCTTTTAAAACACAGTTTCCCACCTGCTACTAGTTGACCTGAAGTTGTTTCCTTAGACTATGTTTCTGCTGCATCACTCACATGTGCACTGTACTGCTCTTGAGTAGCAGAGCTGTAAGCTCTGGTGTGGGTACCAGCATTCCTCAGCATGCAGCTGGGTGCTGGTTCCTAGCATTGCTTTGTTGTTGCAGAGTTGTTTGGGGTGCAGCGGCAGCTAGCAGTCATTTGTGGTTTGGGGAGAAAAAGAGCTTTGAAACAGGTGTTTTGTAGTATGGAGCACATACAGAACTACAGATCATAGGAGAAGGCAAAAATAAGTGAAATATTTAGCCTGCTGGCTTTGACAATGTCTCCTATAAAACAA
The DNA here is from genome assembly GCF_001723895.1 of Crocodylus porosus. Taxonomy (NCBI): domain Eukaryota; kingdom Metazoa; phylum Chordata; order Crocodylia; family Crocodylidae; genus Crocodylus; species Crocodylus porosus. Next base: position 50,596,880 of record NW_017728931.1, on the reverse strand, counting down.
ATCCCCAAGATGGAAACCCCAAGGAAAAACCCCTGAGTTCAGGCAAGCAGGATGCTGGGGGTTTCACTAAACCTAGTGAAGTACTTGCTGGGTCGTGCCTGGTAGAAGTAGCCTAATGCAGTACTAGGGCTGACTAGAGAAGGCCTTAGCTGAACAGGTTCTTTTAAGGACTTTTGGATGAGCTGGAGCTTATTGAGGCTCCTCCTGGGTCATGTCTAGTAGTGACTGGCTGATAGGCTGTTTCTTACCTTAAAGTTAAGTCAGGATAGCCAGGAAAATAGAAGAGTGGAGCTTGAGGCCTGATTGGAAGGGCTCAGCGTTTGTTTCTGCAATAACCAGGTTCCTTGCGATCAAATGGACAGGGTTAAGGAAAGGTGTCAGGAGGAAGGAGGACTGTATCAGTGTGACTCTGCCAGGAGATTCTGTAGGTGGGTAACACGCAATTGAACAGGGATACCTACCCCAATACAAGGACAACTCTTCTCCCTTACAAACTACAGGGTCTGTACTGAACCTGGAAAGACAGACTGGTTTTAATGTCAGCCCTTTGTAGTATGACTGTGGAGCTTTGGAGATGACTAAGACAAGAGAGGAGATTAGAGGCCTCTACCTCTCAGATAATGTCCTCAGCTCCCAATTTCATACCGTGACCTTGTGTCTTCCCAGGAGGTGTGGACTGAAGGATAAAGGCCCGGTCAACAAATACTAGGGACAGTATGTAACACTGAGACTCCCCCCACAGCTTGTCTATACAAAGGGCATATACTTGGCATTGCTTACTGTCATTTGGCTCCCCACTGTTAAATCCTCCCCTGCTTTCCAGAAGCCATTAGGATAGCTCTTATTACCATCCCACTGCTTGAAATAGAGCCAGGCAGAAAGGGAAAATGGGCAAGAGGTTCCTCCCTGCCCCTCATGTTTATCACACGCCAGGCTTGGGTAAGAGTCAGCCCCTGAGTGAATTGAGTACTCATGCCTTTCATGGCAGATGGTTTCCAGCAGGGCCCATGAGCCACTTGCCCCTCCTGTCAAGAGAAACTCCCTTTGTTCAGCTTCATTCTCTGAAATGAGAAGGGATAGGAGGAAGGATTTGCTTCTGTCCTTTTCCCATTTTTGTTCTGGAAGCAGATTTGCACTAGGCATGCCTGATGCCTGGGCACACTCCAGAGATTAGCAGCTTATTTATCACCTGAGAAGAGACAGGAGCCGTTCATAAAAATATATATATAAAAAAAAAAAAATCAAACTCTGCCTCCTGAGACACAGAGGGGAGCATGTGACAAGGAACACCATAGGCTTTTGCTGGGTAGAAGCATGTGCTGACGCTCTGTGTGTATGTGTATGCACGTGCACTGCTGCTTCCTGATGGTTGAAGTACATGTGAGCTCTTCCAGGGTTGCATGTGTGTAACTTTGCACATGTGTGCACTGCCATTCTCTACTGAATGGACTCTGCCCCTCCATTAGCTCCCTAGGAAGAGTCCCTTGTTTCTGGAGGGTAAAGTTGGGAGTTTTACTCCTGGTGACTGCATCCTCTGTCTCTAGCTACACATGGTTGCTCTGCATTGGGATCTCTTTTCCAACCCCCTTAAAATTCTCTCCTTTTAGAGGCTAGCTCACTTTCCAAATTAATATGAATCAACTAAATCTTTGGGAGAAGCATTTGTAACCAATACATCCAGCTGCATTGCCTTGTAAAAGGAAATAACCTATTCTGCTGAAGTCCCCTGTCCTGGATGTGGTCTGAGTGAAAGCAGGAATGAGAAGCCTTGTGGGACATAGAGGGTTCAGTATAAGGAGGTGGACTTGTACCACCCCACCCTACCCTACCCCACCCCACCCCTCTCTCCCCCAGCCATAATGCCTGAGCATTTGGCAATCCAACATGTAGGCACTGTGTTGGTGACCGCTCTCTCCTTTGGCTGACACTCTTTGTTTCTGTCTCTCCACCCCTTGCTGCCTCTTGATTCCTCTCTGAATCACTCTGCCACCTCTGTATTTCTCTCCATCTCCTTCTCCCCCACGCATGCTACATGCTATTGTTTTCCTGCTGCTTCTGTTCCCTCCCCTACTGCTTTCTCTTTGTCTCTTCATATTGTTTTCTCTTCCCGTTTTCCTCTCTCTCACATACATGCTATTATCTCTTCCCCTCTCTTTCTTTTTCTTTTCCACAGGGGCCGTAAGGGCCTCTAGTATTTTTCCAATCCTGAGTGTGATTCTGCTTTTCATGGGTGGACTCTGCATCGCAGCCAGCGAATTCTACAAAACCCGACACAACATCATCCTTAGTGCCGGCATCTTCTTCGTGTCTGCAGGTAAAGAAGCGAGGGGCAAAAGGGCTGGGAGAAAAGGGCAGCAAAAGAGAGGAGATCATAATTGAATAATAAAAGAGGAGATCTGCATAATGAAGGAGACGCAGCCAAGGGAAGAGAGAAATGACAAGTTGCCCAGTTAATGAAATGGCAAGGGGAGAAGGGCAAGGGGGTGATGTGTTTGCATGGACACAAAGGGCACTGTGTAGTCTGGGGTCTAGACGAGCTTTATTTCAGCTGGGAGAAAACTGTCCAACAAGAAAGAACCAATGAAATGTCAGCATGAGAGTGAGTGACTTACTCTGACATTCTGCATTTGAACAGTAGCACAAAATGGCAGCTCCTGCTTACAGGGAAAATCCTCTACATCTACCAGTGCAGCATGCAGAAAACAGAATGGCTCCATTCCCTTTCAGTTATATGCCTTCAGAAAAGAGGGACTCTGACACTGGATAGACATCAGCAAGACATGGAGCCCCCACCCAAATGGCAACCTCATTGCTACCAACCTGTCTAGAGGAAGCAAGGGGGGAGAGTGAATCTTCAGGGCAGAATTAAGAGCTTTTCTGGGACAAACTGCTGGGAAGATAGGATCTCAGAACTGGATTAGTGTAAAGCCTGAGCAGCCCATCCATGCCTGCTGGGGGAGAGGGTTTCTTCATGGCAAGCAGAACTGAAGATCCCATAGCGGGATGAAGTCTCAGGTTCAGGGAATTCACGGACTGAAGGACTCTCATTCGAGATCCCTACTGAGGGCCTCAAGCAGGGCAAAGTGGCTCTGAACAGACAGGCGCACCAGCAATGGCCTATTCTTGTGGGTAGAGAAGGCCTCTGAGATCCAAAGCTTTAGTCCTTTCCCCTGCAGGTGGCCTTTCTCTCTCTGATACTCTAATGGTTTCCCTCTCCCTCTTCCCCTTGCCTGCAGGTCTGAGTAATATAATTGGCATTATTGTGTACATATCAGCCAACGCTGGAGACCCCTCGAAGAGTGACTCCAAGAAGAACAGTTACTCCTATGGTTGGTCCTTCTACTTTGGGGCTCTGTCCTTCATTATAGCTGAGATGGTGGGAGTGCTGGCTGTCCACATGTTTATTGACCGGCACAAACAGCTGCGTGCCAACGCTCGTGCCACGGACTACCTCCAGTCCTCTGCCATTACCCGCATCCCCAGCTACCGCTACCGCTATCAGAGACGCAGTCGCTCCAGCTCCCGTTCCACTGAGCCTTCACACTCCAGGGATGCCTCACCTGTCGGGATCAAAGGGTTCAACACCCTCCCATCAACAGAGATCTCGATGTACACCCTGACCAGGGACCCCCTGAAGGCTGCCACTACCCCTACCGCCACTTATAATTCCGACAGGGATAACAGCTTCCTCCAAGTTCACAACTGTATCCAGAAAGAGAACAAGGACTCTATCCACACTAACACAGCCAACCGCCGGACCACCCCGGTATGAAGCCGTCGCCAGGAGCTGAAAATGGGGAAGGAGCAGGCGGGAGGCGGGAGGGATGGGGAAGGGTGGAGAAGGGAGGGGGCTGTGGGGGAGGGCAGGGGAGGGAGAGGAGAAGGCAACCATGGGAGGGAGGGGAACCTTCCAAACGCAAAAAAAAAAAAAGAAAAAAAGAAAAAAAAAAGAACAAAAAACACAAACAGTAGACAAAAGCCAACAGTGAAAAGAAATGAAAGAAAAGAAACAGCAACAGCAACAAAAAACTTAAAAAAACAGAAAAAGAAAAAAGAAAAAAAAGAAAAAACTTTAAAAACCGAGAGAAAGAGATTTAAAAAAAATAGAAAATCAATTTAAAAGAAAATGCATGATTTCCCATGTACCATTATTTTAACATTTAATAAAAAGAGATTTAACAAAAAAAAGGGGGGGGGAGGGGAGACACCAAGAACCACCACCACCACCACCACCAAAATGAGACAAACCCAGCAGGAGAAGGAGGCGGCAGCTCTTTGGAATTTTTCAGGTTTTATTCTCTCATTTTTCTGGTTTGTTTTCCGTTCACTTTTAACCCAGCATAGACTGGGTGAGAAGGCCTCGGGGAAGTTGGGCAGGGATCCATTAGCAATGAGATATGAGCATCTTTGGGCATTCCAGGGGTTCACAAAGACCATGGGGACCTCTGGGTTAAGTGTGACCAAGTGTCTGGGATCCATGGAGATCGGTGTGGCTTTTGTGGGGTTCTTGGGGGTTGTAAGCGACTCTCCTGTCCTTGGGGAAGCCAGGAGCTTATGTTGATTCACTGGTGCCTAGGGCTCCCAAGAAGGTGGGGATGGTGACCTACCTGGACTCACTAGTCACTGAGAATCCTAGCGTTAACAGTGACACTGCAAAAAAAAAAAGGGGGGGGTCTAAAAAGGTGGCATTTTTTTAATAAAACAACAATGACTATAAATAAATGTAAATATAAAAAGTGGATTTACTGGAAAGGAAACCAGATAGTATTTTTCTTTTCAATTTTTGTTTACTCCAGCTTTAAACTGTGAAAGGGGGGGGGAGGGGGGTTGTGGGGACAGTGCAGGCTAGCAGGGGCAGGGCTCCTGAAAAGAAATCCAAACTTGAGTCTGTTCAATAAAACACAAAAATCACTGAGGGAGACTGGAGTTTGCCCAGCTGGGAGGAGAGGACCTGCTACCCCTTGGGTCATGGAGGCTTTGTGCTAGACAACCTCCACTGCTGCTATTGTGGGGATGGGAGACAAAAATAAGGGCCATCTGCTAATAAGGAGACGTGCTCACACACCCATATATACACTCGCTCCTTTGGGGTAGTCAGGCCTAGGAAGCTATGCCCACTGCTGTGCCACTCCCTTGATGGCAGTGGGAGCCTTTCCATTGACATCAATGGGCTTTAGGGTGGGGGCCGCCCTCCCACACCCACAGACCTGGTGCTCACAAGGCCTGCTTCCCCACTGCCTGGCCTCACTGCATGTGATTTATTCCCAAGCAGAGCAGAGGCAGTCACTCACTTGCCCCAGTTCTCATGTCTCCTGTTCACTCTGCCTGGGGTAAATGGCATGGAGCAGGGCAGGGCAGTGAGGCTTGTACTCATACACACATGCTCCCCTTCTGCTCGTACACTGTGCCTGAGTCTCCTCTCCTGCTAGCTGGGCTCCAGAGAACTCCACTGACTTGAGTGCAATTACCCGCTAGCAATGAATGGGACAGGAGCCCCAGGTCTCCCACGTTCACAGGCCTCAATTCCCCTTTACCAACATGCTCCCATCCCCACCCCTTCCTTCAAGAATGTAAGTCCCACACAGCTCCTCACCATGCTTACAGCACATCCATTGTGGCTGTCGCCCATGCCAGGGACTTGCCCTGGAGTGTAGTGCCAGTGCTTTGCTGAGGAGGAGGAGGAACAGTGGGCTAGAGGTCCCAGAAACCATTTTTAATTCAGCTCCCTGTTTAATGCTGCTACCAGGACACAGAAAGGGATGATGAGGTGGGAGTGGGCAAAGGCGAACAGAGAACGAGAATATTATTGGTGTGCCTCTGTGCCACGCTCATTCAACTGCAGGCCAGGTCAGGGCCAGCATAGTAGATCCAGGGCTGAGGGTTTACTGCATGGGTCAGTTGACGCTGCCCCAACCCTGACGCTTTCTATTCCTGTTCCTGCTGCTCCAGTGTTAAGAGTCTGAGGCCCATTCATTCAGTTCCCGCTGTTCCTTTAAAGGTCTCTTGACACCCAGATATTGCTGCTTCATCCTACTTTTTCTCTCTGCACAGGAAAGTGGGCTCCCTTCCAGAGCAGCATGTGGGACATTTTAAGCCCAGGGTTGAATGAATTCCCTCCAGGCCTCAGGGGGGAAAGTCTGGCACTGATGCAGCAGCAGGGATGAAGTTTAGATCAAACTGGTCATCTCACAGGGATGCCTCAGTTTGTACTGGGTGTCTGGGATTCTTGCTGAATCCCAGTCCCCACCCCAGCCTGCCATCCCTACCTGGTCCCCAAACCTCATCAAATGTACAAAAATAAGTTAAAAAATTACCCCCTCCTACTCCTAGACATGAGTTAAAATTGGTTTCCCAAACTCTGAAATAGACAGAGGTATGATCTTTTGGTTAAATCCAAAGCTGCTTTCAAGCTCTAGAGCACTTGCAGAATGAAATGAGACGATGAGTGAGCGCCTGAGTGTGAGTGAGTGTGTCAGAGAGGGAGGAAGAGAGAGAGAGAGAGAGAGAAGAGGGAGGACTAGGACTGGTGAGGAAGCCTTTTCCAAGGCTAATGCTTATGTCCAGCTCAAACCAGTTCAAGAAACCAACCTCCATTTTCTTTATTTTGTGGTTTTTTTCAGACTGTTAAAAAGAAAAAATTTTAAAAAGAGAAAATTACAAAAAAAAAAAATATCCTGGTACATGAAATAAAGATTTTTTTTATAAGTCGGTCCTCACTCATGTGGCTTTATTGGGGAATCTGGAAGAGAAGAATTCTCACAGGGAGTCCCCAAAGGACACCCTAAGTGCCAAAGTAGTTTTGAGGGAGGGAGTTTGGCCCAGTTAGGAGAGGTTCCCATTTTTCTTTGCTCTTCCCCTGTGATTGCAAACCAAAAAGGAAGGATGGTGGTGGTAGGGGAGATCAGAGTATGGGAAAGGCTGCAGGGAACAGACTTTACTCTAGTGTTTTTTAAGTAAATGCAGTTAAGCTGGTTTGGTTGGGGGTTTCTGAAATAGAAGTTGAGACCAAGTGCCTTGTGGGCTTTGCCTACCTTCTTCTGAAGCCCCCTGTTCATGGGGTATTTATCTTACGAGGTTGGCAATTCTTACAATATGTGTTGCATTGCTTAAAGCAGTGGTTCTAAACCTTTTGAAACTCAGAGTACTCCTTGTTAGACTCAAGACATCCCTCAGAAAATGCCAGCTCCTACCCTTCACTCATATCTTGGCTACAGAAAAATAACAGAGCAATTCTTCTTTTGCAAAGAACTTAGCAAGACCACAACAGATCAGCATGATTTTGACAACATGGATTCCTATTTGAAATCTCTGGCTTTAGCTTGTGAATCATGTGTAGGTGTTTGCACACTAAACAGTTGCATGCCACCTTGCGACACTTCTAAAAGGATCTTGCAGCACCCTGGCTGAGAATCGTTGGTTTAAAGACCAAGTTCCTGGAGTCATGGGAAATGCAAAACTTTCATTTAAAAATAAAAAGTGACTTACTAGCTGTTTTGGACATGGGGAAGAGTCTCAAACTATGAAGATAGTGCAGGCTAAACACCTAAGAACTTGGAGGGAAATAAAATACATGCAATTTTTTAAAAGTCTTGTGCTTTTTAGCCACTCTTATTATCTAAGGGGAGCCTGTCTCATGAGTCTCGGATGCTTGGGGGTGGCAAGATTAGCTGATGGAGATACCTAGGATTAAAACTTCCGTAAACAGGACTGAAGGAATCAATCCATGCTGAGGAGGTAGAGTGGCATCCTGAGATGCACATACTTTATGCTAATACTATGGGCTCGCTGGATTTTAGCACCTTTTGGCCTCAAAAGTGTGGCTGGAAAAGTTCAGGTAAAAGAGGTGTTATTGATCTGTGGGCAAACTGGAGCTGGAGGTCAACATGAGTAGAATTGTTTGCCCTTGAATTGAAAGGCAGCTGGTGTACTCCAGAGATGAAGCCCAGAAGGCAGCAGGGGTGGAGGGCAGCGGCTTGCACTACAAATGCGTTATTAAATCTTTGCCTCAAACTCACTCCCCAGCTTTCAGCCAGAACTCAAAGTGGGCCTCCAGTTTTTTGCCCCATATCCAAAGTGAAGCCCCCAAACATCCCTTCACAAAGCCTGGATGGAGTGACGATGGGTTTGTTTTTTATGTAGCTTTTGCAAACTGCTTGCTTCCTGGTTCCAGCCAGAGGTGCAGACAATAAACCCCAGCAGGGAAGAGCTGTTCTCACAGGCACTCTGACCTGGAAGAACCCAGAAGTATTGGAGAAAGGAAATGTCCTGACAAGAAGTCTCCAGATTTGGCCCTGATAGAAGAGTAAGGTGCTTTGACTAATCTTTCCAAGCAGAATCACCCACCCTCTTCCCTTTTGGAGCTTGGCTTAGCCCCAAATAGGGACTGGAGGGGCAACAATTGGCTGGTAGCTGAACAGGCAGGAAGACCTCCTGCACAAGCTAGCAGCTGGATGAGACCAGAAGGCAGCAGAGAGAGAGTTTCTGATCAAAACAGAGCCAGAAAGAAAACGCAATGAAGGGGAGGGACTACATAGTCCATAGCAATGAAGTAGTGAGGAACAGGAATACAAGAGACAGGCACAGGGGGCAGCATCAGTAGATGGGTGATCCAGGCTGTCCATCAGTGAGAAAGGGGCTGCCGAATGAGAGACCCTGGGCATGGAGACATGCAAGTTGTGGCAAGCCACAGTCCATGCTGCTTGGCAATGAAGATATCAGGACGGTGCCGTTGGATCAAAAGGAGCAACAGTGAAAAATCCTAAGGTAGGGAAAAAGTTCAAGGCAGGGTGGGGAGGGGATGGAGAGCATCTCCATGGCCCAGCTCCTATTAAACCAGTGCTAACACTTGGTATCCTGCTAGCACTCCACCTGAGGCTATCAAAGCATGGCTTAAACCCTAATACACTACTAGGGGCCTCTCAGAGTGCCTGTGCAGTGGCTCCTGCAATTACCCTTACTCAGCATCAGGCCCTATCAGTCCACATCCCTTGCTTCCCAGTCCCCTGCTCTAGCTGCTAGGCCACACTGCCTTCTTCTGGCCATGTGAGGAACAGCTGGAGCAGGAGGAGGGACGAACCACTGCCTTATAGACACAGGAGAACAACTGGGAAGGTGGCTCAGAGGTTCACAGTGCCACAGGGAGAGGAAAGGAACAGCATGGGTCCAGCGGGGAGGTGAAGGCAAAGTCTGAGGAGATACTATGGGTCCACATGGAGAGAAGGGTGAGGCGCAGGTCTATGGGAGCACGAGTCCCGAGAGCAGCACGCATGCATGGGTGCCAGGGGAGCAGGGAGACCTGCATTTAAAAAGCCTGAAGGCAGGGGTAACACATCTACTCCATGTTGGTCATGGCACAGACCTGGAGGCTCCTGGATCACCAGCAGTGTCACTGCAGAGCTTTGTCCCTGTCCTCCCTGGCTCTGATAGTGCTGTGGTCTGTGTGTGCCATGCACCCTCACCAGGGCACTGTGAAGGAGATGTCCTCTGGGGATGGCATCCATGCTACTTGGGTTCTGCAGGAAACATCACACCTCACCCACCAGCCCTAGGCACCTTGCCAGAGCCCCACTCCACTCCTCTGCTGTGGCTACAGCATCCTAGGCTGGGAGGCTCAGGGCAGAGCAGCAAACTTCCTTCCTGCTCCTCAGCCTGGGAAGCTAATGGGGAGCGGGGGAGTGAGATGGAGCCCTCCTTGTCAGACCAATGAAATAGCCCCTAGCCTGCCTTGGGACCAGCACCTGGGGTGCTCCTTTGGGTGGCACTCAGAGCCAGCAGGCCAGCTTGAGACCGTACACTTCAGCAAGGCAAGACCCGCAGTGCCCTCTGCAGCCATGGGTTGAAATAAGGCACAGAAGCAAGCACATTAATTCTGCCTCAGGACAGGGGGCAAAGGGGCTAAAGGCTGCTTTGCTGCCCAGGGCGCTTTGGGAGTAAAGGGGTTAAAGCAGCAGGTTGCCTCTCCCTGGGCTGACACTGATGGATTACAGTATGTCTTCTGTATTAATAGCACTGCAGTTCTCTCCTCCTCTCACACCCGCCTGCTGCATCTCCCGCAGATCAATACTGGGGCCTCACATTAAAATTCCATAGCTCTCTCCCTTGGTCACTTGTAAACACCCTCTGTGCCCAGCACCCTCACCTCCCCATGTCAGCAGGCTGTCTCTCCCCTCACCTACCCCCATTCTCATCCTTTCTACCCCCCACCCCTTCCCCAAGCATCCTCATTAGCATCCACCACCCATTGCCCAGCCCGGCTCTCTCCCTGCCTACCGTAGTATAAATGATTCCTATTAACTTCAAAGGACACGGCTTGTGCCTGGCAGGGGGAGTGCACGCAGACACCCAAGCTGTCACCTCGCTGCCCTGCCAGAGGGATGGAGTGCAGCTGGGTTACACAGGATGCAGCACCACAGCAGCTCCCTTGCCTACCTTCTTCTGTTGGTGCTGGTGGGGTCTGGAAAAGAAGAATTGCTCTGTTATTTTTCTGTAGCCAAGATATGAGTGAAGGGTAGGAGCTGGCATTTTCTGAGGAATGTCTTGAGTCTAACAAGGAGTACTCTGAGTTTCAAAAGGTTTAGAACCACTGCTTTAAGCAATGCAACACATATTGTGAGAATTGCCAACCTCGTAAGATAAATACCCCATGAACAGGGGGCTTCAGAAGAAGGTAGGCAAAGCCCACAAGGCACTTGGTCTCAACCATGGCCAGACCATGGACCACAGACCTGCATTCAGCATTGAGTCACCAGCACTGTCATGCCTGAGCCCCTGAGATAATCAAGCTCCTGGGGGTATTTCTGTAGCTGCTTTCTCTAGCTTTATCCCAGGGACAAGGAGACCTTTGCCCTCTCCCTCCCACTTTTCCCTCTAACCCTTGGTGCTTTCTTTGCTCCTCTCATCACACATTCCAGGTATGTCCCACTCACTCTCCCATCTTTCTACCTGAATCTCTTCTCACACATTTTCCTCAACAGGCCCTGGCTATCCCCTCCTTCTCTGCCATGTCTCTTCACCCCCTGCTAAATACTTACCCACCGAGTACCGGGGGGGCTGCCTTTCCCCTGCCCTGCCACCTCCCTGTGCAGCAAAGATAAAAGATGCTATCAAACCTGACAAGGGATTCACTTTGCCCATGGAAAACTGTAGAGTGGTGGAGATGCAGCTCATGAAGTCCTGAAAGCATTAACCCCTTGCTGCTGACAGAGCCACAGTCCTGGTCCAAAGGGCACAGTGCACTGCTTTTGTTGGGAGTGCAGGGAGATAGAGCCAAGAGGGACAGTGGCACAGGGCAGGGACAGCCACATCCTTTCACACTGCTCCATTATCAGCCTACAGGCTCTCTGGCCATCACCTCCCCTCCAAAGCAAGCCCAGCCTGCACTATCCCAGAGAAGACTTGCTGGAGATCCAAAAGCTGGCCTTCCAAGTCTCACACAGCAGAGCAGAAGGAGTGAGCCCACAGATCCTGCTAGCGCAGGCAGCCTGATGGGGCCAAGGATTTGCACTGGGGTCTAGCAGGGCACCTGGACATCAGCCTTCCTCTTTCCCTTACCTGTCCTCTTCCTTTTGGCCTGTGCCTGTTTCCTTGCTTTGCACCTTGCTGGCTCAGTGTACAGCAGGCACTGCCCCCTCCTGCAGCCTGGTATCAAAGCCCATGCTGGCCCTTTGATCTGCATGTTATCGAACTGCCAGAGCAAGCCAGTGGGATGCCTCATCACAGAGATAATTACAGTCACCCGGTGTTCCATTTCCATTCCTCCCCCAGGGACCCTTTCCACAAGCAGCAGCAATGGGCCTGTATGGAGAACGAGGACATGAGGAGGGGATGGTACTGCAAAGCAGGCCAGGCGCATGCGCAGCACCAAGCAGCCACAGAGCTGTGTGCCCTACTACTGACACAACACCTGTCCCTGGCTCCCAGTCCCCCACCCAGGGTGTGATTCCAGCCTCCTCCTCCTGGTCTTTGCTAGCTCTGGTATGTGCCTCATGTAAAGAATAAGGCTGGATTGGCCAGGAGGGGCCAGTGGCTTCTTTCTCCATCTTCTCTGCTTTGTTTCCCATAGCAGGTCATGTCATGTAGCTGTTCTCAGAAGTTGCTGACTTCTCCAGCCTGGTCATGAAATGTTTGATTGTGCATGGCCATGCTGGTCCTGAGGCAGGAGAGGAGGAGGACAGGGTGAATTCTCCCTCATCAACAAGGCGGTCTTCTTAGCTGCAGATGCCCATGGTCCCTATCGCCATAATATCTGAGCACCTTGCAAAACCCCCAGAACAAGAAGCCCATGAGATGAGATGAAAAGTGCTATGATGAGAAGTGCTATGTGGGAGCCAGGTATTGCTAATCAACATATAAAAAGTGAGTCAGGAGCAGAATGACCCCTGGGGCAGCTTTCAGAAGGGATGCTTGTGCCAGGTAAGATGGACCAAGGGATTGGGATCCCGGGGTGAGACTTAAGCAACTTTGGTTAATTGCCCAGGTTCCTTATATGGCTAAGCCAATCTGCTCTGTGCCTCAATTCCCCATCTCCAAAGTGGAGATAAGCCTTTCCTGCCTCTCAGTGGTGTTGTGAGTCTCCAGTCCATTAGAGATTGTGATGCACTCAGTTGCTTAGTGGATGAGCCCAGCTTTGCCTGGCTTTATACTGGTAGATGAAGATACAGGATAGCTCCCTTAGATTTTGCCTGTTCAATGAAGAATAGCAATCTTGTGCCAGGGAGACACAGTCATCCCCTCCCTTGATCTCTGCTGGGACCTGGTGCACTTGTTCTGTGCCAGTGCCAGAGGTGATGTTAGGTTACAGGCAAGCAAAAGTGCGATGCAGAAGTAAGGTCCCTGGACCAGAGGATGCAAATCAAGCTCTGGGCTCAAGACAAGATCAGTCTCTGTGTAATGATAATTATTATTAATCCTTGGCATGTGTATAGCATTTTCCATGTAAAGGCACTTTGCAAACATTAACTAATTAGCCTGTCATATTAAGTGATGGTTTTAAAGAGGCAATGTTGAAACTGATGTCTTCAAAGGGGCAGTGCGGGTAAGCCCTTATTTCCCATTTCCTGGGGTACAATAAGACTTTACTGGGTCTAAGTCTTTAAAACCTTCTCCCTACCCCTACTTCTCGCCTCCCCCAAGACCCCTACACATCCGTGTTAGCCAGCATTATGTGCTACTCTTGCCAGCTTGATTGGAGTCACGCAGATCTCAGATGCTGCTTACTGGCCTCCATTCCCCGCAGTCATGTTGTGATGTGGCCTGAGGGGTACTGGAGTGGAGGAAGGGACCATGGATTTAGGATGCGTCTTCTGGCCAGGCTCTGTGCTAGCAGCAGGTGGCCAGCTGGCAGCAATCAGCTGTGCTTCATGCTCTCTGCTGCTCACTGACTCACTGCTGCATCAGGAGTTCTCTGACTGCAGGGTCCTGATCTTCCAGCCTGCCCCAGGGGCTACTACGACCCAGGCTGAAGGCACACCACTGCCCTGGGGAAGATGGTTCATGGCTGCTCACCCATGTCATGAGATCTTCAGTGTTACATTTCCTTTTTGCTGTTTCTTCTATGCATTGATGCCCACTGGTCTGCTTTCCTCACTTCTCTCCTGGTACCTTCCATCTCAGGCTAGGGACAGTCCTTCCTGATGGTACATGGCCTACAGGGTAGTCAGAAGTTTGCTTGGCTCTTTACTCAGAGGTCAGCTAACATATTATCATCTGATGTACCAACAGGATCTCAACAATCCTCTGTGCAGAGGCAGGAGGATCAGGTCAGCCAACAGATCCTTGCAGAGCAGTGGAAATATCAGGTACAAAGCCAGATCTGCTGGGATGAACAGGGTTGGGAGTTCTCCTGCTGACTCCAGCACTGCAGCAAGACAGCTTTGTCTTACCAGCTGAAGATGGAGGGGCCACTTTCACTAGGAAGGCGCATAGCTGAAGTGAGGTAGCATACCTGGATGTAGAACTGCTGCTGGGTGATGCCTCGCTCCTGGTTATGATGGGTCAGAAATTCCCATTAACTCATCACGTCACCACAAAGACTTCTATGCCAGTGCTTTATAATATGGCCCTAGACTTTCTTTGTTTCTGGGGGATACGTACTAAACACTCTGCATGAGGGAAGCTCAGGTACTTGGATATTAAAATATCCCAGGACACTAAGCAAGCATTGTTTACAGTGTGTAAGTACTGAATAACACACAGACGGGCAAAATGTGGCCCATGAGCCAGATGCAGCCCACCAGGCCAAATTATCCAGCCTGCAGAGCCCCTAAAAAATGTAGAAAATGAATATTTATCTGTCCCTGGCTGCCTGTCATGTGGCCCTCAATGGCTTGCCAAAACTCAGTAAGCAGCCCTCCACCCAAAATACTTGCCCAGCTCTGGAATAACACCATGGCAATGCCCTCATGTCCCCTTTATACCTAGGGGATATTAAAGGGTAGGGATGGTGTTTTGGAGTCTGTCTGGCATTTGCGTGAGAGGGCTTGAAGTAGAGGTTCTTTGGATTCCCTGGGTAGAAAACTGCTTGCAATGCAAGGGACTAGATTCTGGTCCAGGAGGCTCCTTCCAGGCCCATGTTCTGAACATGGAGGAAATTAAGGGCTGGGTGCAAAGCAGGAATGGCTGTTACTTTTCTCTGTTGAGGAATCTTTAGCTCTAAATCACTACAGTGGAGACAAGGCTTCTAACATACAAGATCATTATAAGGCTCACTGTTTTATAGGCTTGGCTAATGAGAAAGAGAAAGGACTCAAACCCTCTGAAAACAAAGAACTGGAGTAAATTTGGGGGCCACTAAAGAAGAAGATCTCGAAGGGACTGGGAAGCCAGTGAAGGACCAGATAATATAAGGAAATCCCAGTAACTTCTGCAGGCAAGGCCTGTAGCTAGAATGGGGGAGGACAGATCAGGCAAATGTCTCTTGAAAAGCTATTTCTGCCTGACTTCAGACTAACACAGCTAACCAACTACCTTAACTCTGTGACCAACCCAAGACAAGACGGAGGGATAGTACTGAATAAAAAGGCTGGAAAGTTCTTCATATGAATTACCAGCAACAGGAAAAGTGTGTCCTGGACAGAAGAATATGGGTGAATTGTGAGAGGGGTCAAGGATCTCCAGGCTCCACTGAGGCAGCTGTGCTGAGCGTATCTGTTCCTAGAACTCAGAGGGTGGGAAAGTGAGCTGTGAGGCTGAACCCCACAGCAACTGCTGTGATAGCTCCTGAATCTTGTTGTTCTGGTGCTTCGGGCAATGTATTGATAAGAAATATTTGTTGAACAGGGGATCATGCTGCTTTCCAGCGACTGCAATATTTAGTATCAGAAGCACCCTGCTGCTGTTATCAGTGAACAGGCAGTCTCCTTCAGCTGGAGACGGTCAATTCTGTTTCTGAAGTACATTGATGATTGTGGGATTTGGCCCCCACCCCATCAAGGATCACAATGCCTCTGCCTGCAGCTGGTGGCTTTGTTGCACATGCCTCAAGGATAATCCCGCCTTCAAAGTTTCATCAGTAGCAGCTTGATTGAGGCCCCTTAGTCATGAGATCAGCATTTTCATTGAGCTTCTATGCCTCAGATGGAAGCCCTGCTACTTCCTGACACCTGCAGCAACGCTACTGACATTCACTTTTGGGACAGAGCTCTGTTGCTGTGTGGGCAGCACACGCTCTTGCACACAAGGGGAGGAGTTGGTCTGTTCACTGACACCCAAGAGCAAGTGATCCCAAATTGAGGCTGCTTCCCTTTAGGTACCTATTAAAAAGTAACTTGGTCAGGACTCTGTCTACCACTCCCAAGCCAACGGGTTGGTGGAGCTGTTTGATAGAACCCTCAAAGAAATGCTACAAAAATGTACAGCCGCAGATGCCCACCACTGAGACTAATTACTCCCAACCCTGCTACTACTGCCTGGGAGGTACCCCAGACATCAACAGGGTTTTTCCCCTTCGAGCTGCTCTACAGCCAGCAATGCCAGGGAATCCTGGATTTCATCATATAGGAGATGTGGGAAGAGCTACCCCATCAAGCTGATAAAGTGGTCTCATATGTACTGAATCTACAGGAGAAACTTAAACTGGCAAGTGAATCTGCCCAGGAAAATCTGCAATGGGCCCAAGCCTCACAGGAAGTGTATTACAACAAACATGTGCAGCTCTACAAATTTAACACTGGGATCAGGTGCTCTAACTTTTGCCATCCTCCATATCAAAATTGATGACTTGCTGGTAGGGACTGTACAAAGTGATCCTGCAGGTTGGGCCATTTGACTAAAGGTCAGGCAACTGGTCTGGCAGAGGTGCCAGCAAATCTATCATGTCAGCCTCCTGAAGCCAAGGAAGGCTCAGGAGTACCTTTTTATAGCCTGCTATAGTCCCAAACCAAGGCTAGGGCTGCAGGCAAGTTTGGCACCACAGGTGGGAACAGTGTAGTTTGGGATCAACCTCACTCCAGAGCAACTGAAGCAAGCCCAAAGACTGGTCTGCTCATTTCCTGGTGTGTTTTCATTACCTCCCAGAAGAATCAACCTGGTGGCTCATCAGATCAAAACGAAACCAGGAAGTACCCTCAGGGAAAACACCTGTGCCCTGCCCCATAGAATGAAGGAGATGGTAAAACAGGAGCTACAGGCCATGCTGGACCTTAGAGTTATTGAGGAATCACACAGCAACTGAAGTCTGATTGTGCTAGTCCCAAAGTGGGACAGCACTACACAGTTCTGCATTGACTTTTGAAAGGTCAGTGCAATCTCAAAATCCGATGTGTACCTGAAGCCGCAGGTTGATGAGTGACTGGACCAGCTAGGAGCTGCCCGATACATTATGACCCTCAGTCTGACAAAAGGATATTTGCAGATCCCATTAACACTGGACTCTAGGGAAAAAACAGCCTTTCCTACCCCCTTTGGCTTTTATCAATTCTGAACAATGCCCTTTGAGTTGCATGGGGCCCCAGCCATTTTTCAGAGGCTGATGGACCAGGTCATGCAACTCCATTGGAGTGTGCAGCAGCATTATCTGGACGATGTAGTGGTCTACAGCCAGACATAAGCCAAACACCTGACCATGTGACTGCAGTGTCGTGGTCACTCCAGGAAGTGGGTCTCACTGCAAACTTGGCCAACTGCCATGTGGGTACAGCTGAAACCACATACCCGATGTACACCCTGGGAAATGGTCAGATACAGCCACGGGTGAACAAGGTCTAGGCCCTGAAGAGGTTTCCAACACTGAACCCCAAAATCCAGGTACGCCAGTTTCTAGGATTGGCTGGGTACTACTGATGGTTTATACCACCATTGTCTTTGATTTCAAACTTCCTCACAGACATTCTGAAGGGTGACCATCCACACAAGATGCAGTGGACTAAAGAATGCATCTAAGCATTCCAGGTGTCAAAGGTTATGCCAAGAACAAGTCCTTTATAACCCAGACTTTTCACAAAAGTTTATACTCCAGATGGATGCTTCTGGTGTGGAGTTGAGGGCAGTGTTGTCCCAAATGGTGAATGGGGAGAAACACCCCATCCTCTATTTGAGCTAGAAGCTATTCCCAACGGGGAATAATTACTCGGTTATTGAAAAGGAAGCACTGGCAGTAAAACAGGCAGTGGAGGCCTTCAGATATAACCTGCTGAGTAGGTCCTTCACCTTGATCATGGACCATGCACCCCTCTGCTGGTTACAGATCATGAAGGAGATGCATCGCCAAATAATGTTGTGGTACATAGCCTTACAACCCTTCTCCTTCCAAATCCATCATAGGGCCAGAAAGGCCCATCTCAACGCAGATTTTTTTCTCATGGGCGGAGGATATATTCATGGAAGGAAGCAAAAAGGGTCTTGAGGTGGATGGCATGGACTCACTAGCCCTTGCTAAGGAAAGGGTTAAAGAGAGTGGCTGAGCTGTGTTGGCCCTGCCCTGTTTGTGCTTACAGCCAATGCCAGGCCTGCAGGAGTGGTATAAAGGATGCAGAGAGGACTTTTAGTGCTTTTTGATATTGCCTAGCTCCTGGTTGGATGTCCTCTGAAACCTAAGCTATGCAGATTCCCAGGTCGGTGCAGGTGCCTAGGTAAATTATCCCCTGGGTAATTGGCCTGTTACAGTACCCTTTATCTAATCAGTCTTTGTGCCCAAGGAAGGTGTGTAGAAGAGATGTCAGGGAATAAGAGTGATGCAAGGAGCTGTACACTTCTATGTTCACAACTGCAGTTTAGCCCAAGGGTTATAGTGACCATGTGGAAATGCAAAGCCAGGGAAGGGGATGCCTCTGAGTCTCTGCAGTGACTGTGGTCAAGGGAAGCTCTCTTGCCCTTGGGATTCACTAATCCTAGTGTTGGCAGTGTCAGGACACTGAGACCAAGGCTATAGAGAAGAGCTCAGTCCAGAAAGTATGCCCTCAAGGACAGGGGCACAAGAAGCAGGGTGTAAAAGAAAGCCCTCTACTGCTGCTACTCCTATGTTTGCCTTGGAAATAAAGCAGTGGGCCCTACTCTCCAGGGAGAAGTCAATCAGAGCCTTCTATCGCCATTTAATTCTCTTAATTTATTGCCAGTTAGCAACATGAGCCTTTTAGCTCATTCCTGAGTAGTCAGTGCCATCCAGTGGAGAAAGCTCAGCATAACAGGATCTTCTTCACAAAATCACTGCTTTCAGGGAGATGAGCCCCCAGCTCTGACATTAATCTGTTTAAAGTGCTCTGCAAAGGAGCTCAATGATGTCACCCCTGTCTTGCAGATGAGGACAACAAGGCACCAACAGGTGAACTGACTTGCTCAAGGTCACTCAGAGGTCATTGATGGGGCTGGCAGAGCCTGGGCTCCTAGGTCCCAGCTCGGTGTTCTAGCAGTACCCACAGTCTGACAGGCACTGGGCATGTACCAGAGAGGTGTCAGTCTCAGGTGACCTTATGCCATTGAAAGGCAAGTGGAATAACAGAAATGTAAGGATGAGTTTTCCCCAGGTGTCTCAGCAGTATTGCAGTAGCCTCTCTGGTCAGGGGCCTGTTCTGCACAGTGAAAAACAGCCTCTGCCCACGCACCTAATTAGACCAAGCAAGCAAAGAGTTGGGGGTTGTGATCTGAGGCACAGAGGTGAAGTGATTTAGCCAACTCGCACAGCAGGGCAGCGTCAGAGCTTGGACTACAACACAAGTCTCCCCTTTGCAGTTCCTTGTGGATCCACCTGCCTTAGGCCCCACTGCATCTGACAGGATGGAAGAGCGAAGCCTAGACGTTATCAGATCAGCACAGAACAGCTTCATCTCTGATATGGCTCCCAGCTCCCTCTTGTGCTCCCATTCTTGCTTCACCCAGCAAAGCTACTGTTGCCTGTTACTGCTCCCTCCTTTTTTTTCACCCAGCTGGAAGGCCCAGCATGAGTGCAGTGAATACTTTCTAGCTCAGCATTGATGCTATGCTGCTTCAGGAAGCACAGTGTAATCTGAGGATATTGCAAATCTGCTTTAAAAAGCAATCCCACCAACCCAGGGGTTGTCTGACAAACACCACACTGGTAGGATCCACTGTGGAGCTACTCTGTCTGGTCTGCCGAACTACTGGCAGACTATTGGAAATTGCAGGGCTTGCTCTGCCACAATCCAGGGCCCTGGGACCTCAGTGAACATGGTGATCAATAGCAGACGGGTTAGAGAATCAACACAGCCCCGGTTGTCCTCCAGCCACTTCACTGCCACTGCCTCAGCCCTACCTCCCTGGCTGCTGGCCACCACCATGGACCTTGTATTGGAGCTAGAGCTAGAGCTGCTATGACACAAGGCACCTGGTGAGCACTGGAGTGGTCTTCATGTGCCTCAGGTTAGCTGGAGCTGCTGCTACCACTTCCTCACACCTGCTGCAAGGAGCCCTGTAGTCTAGATTTGGCCTGAGCCCAAGGTGAGTTTGACACCCTGCACTAACTCATCTTGCATTGCAGGACCTTGTGGACAGGGAGAAGAACAGAGATTATGCTCACCTCACTGATGCCCTCCTCATTGCTGCTGCACATTGCTACTTGGCCACGGGCCTGGGCACTGGCTGCCTCACTTCAGAGGCAAGGGTTATAGCACTGATCTCTAGCCTTAGCTGTGACTTCATGCAGTGCCTTCATCTGGACAGGGACACATACTGGGCTGATCCTATGGGAGCTCATATAGCTGAGAACATATTTCCTCTGCCCCTTCTACTTTGAGGGGTGGAGATGAGGGGAATGGAGGGGTGAGACCTAATAAGGGATAGATACCACAGCTTTGCCAGGAGAGGCAAAAGCTCATGGGTGATCCCAATGACAGAACTGAG
The DNA here is from genome assembly GCF_001723895.1 of Crocodylus porosus. Classification (NCBI taxonomy): domain Eukaryota; kingdom Metazoa; phylum Chordata; order Crocodylia; family Crocodylidae; genus Crocodylus; species Crocodylus porosus. The sequence continues at coordinate 50,576,591 of NW_017728931.1, read as the reverse complement.
CAGGTGGTGCTGAAATCTGCTTGAGAGGGGAGAAAGGAATAACCCAGGGGTCAGAGTACTACATGCCCTGAGAATCCTGTTCACCTGACCTCCTGCTCCTGGTCCCAATGCAGCAGACTAGCCTTTCCCCTGTCTTTGCAGAGGGCTGTGGAAAGGAGGCTCCAGGCCCTCATTCCTCCTCTCTTGCTCCTCCTGGGTTACCTCCCTTGCTCAGGCTGGCAACCTGCTGCACCAGAGGCTGAAGTGGAAGGCAGGGTTGGAGGTTAAATAGAGGGCTACCACAAAAAAGAGGCTTGGAGATGCATCTAATCTGCTTAGTGCTGCAGCATGTGGGAGCTCTGAGGAGGACAAAAGAGGGCCCTGAGGGAAGGTACTCAGAGCAAGGAAGGATGGGCAGGAAAAAGGATGTCAGCACCAGGGAAGCAGCCTGGACCAGGCAACCACCTGCACCTGATGTTATAGCATAAACCTGGATTTATCTGAAGACAGCCCTCTAGCAAGCAGATAACAGAAGTGCCCTTACAGTGAATACTCTGGGCTCAGTCTCAAGAACTCTGGATTCAGCTCCTGGATCTGCTATAGATTCCCTTCGTGACCTTGAAGAAATCATTCTCTCTGTCCCTGCATCAATTTCCAGCCTTCTGCATGGTTGCTGTGTTGCCTTTCTTCCATCTGGTGTCTGTCTCCTCTATTTAAACAATAAGCTCTTTGAAGCAGGTGCTGTCTTTAACCTGGTGTTTATATAGCACTTAACACAACGGCTGTGATTTTGACTGGGGCTATCATAATAGCACCAGGATGAATGAAAAGGTAGGAGGGGAATAAATGTGAGATCAGCTGAGTGCTTTGGTGACTGATGTTATTTCCATAAGGAAGGATCATGCATTATAGCTATTGCCTGCAGTCTCATCACACTGTATTGTGATTCCCTTGGAGCTCTCATGTTGAATAGGGTCAGGGCTGTATGTGATGCAGAACAGGTACAAAGGATCACAAAGCCTCAGGTTAGATTCCTACAGTAAAAACTTCTAATAACCCCTGGAGAATGGTGTCCCACTGATTACACCCTGAGATTTACCACATCTAAAGCCGGTGCTCTTCTGCCTGCTGTTGCTCAGGTTATTCTCTGTGCAGCTGTCTCCAGACTGGTTAGTTAAGTCTGGAGGCAGGCTAGAACACTGCTTGCAGTGCTGATAGTCTGTTGCCTCTTGAGGATTTAAATAACCTCCCTTTCCCACAGCATGAGACCTCAGCATCTTGAATAAATGATGGCTCTTTGAGGTAGAGAAGGCTGGATGGGGCCTGAGGCACAGAGAAACTTAAGGTCCAGATCCCCAAAGGTATTTGGGTCATTAACCTTGGGTTGCTCAAGGTCACACAGGAGGACTGCAAGGAATTGAACCCAGGTTTCCTCATGACTAGGCTAATGGCCTACCCATTGCATCCTCTCCTCCCAGAGGCCCCCAGGTAGTAGGAACACTGCAGGCACCTGGTGTTCTAATTTAACCATGCACAATAAACTTGGATAATTAGCTGGTTGGCTGCTGGAATAATATACAGTGCAGAGCACAGACAAAATGTAACAGCATTCCTGGTAGCTAGCAAAGGGGGAGTTAGTTCCTCATCTCATCTAATGGTTCTGGAGAGCTGGGGGGGAGGGTCAACAGCTAAGAAAGAAAGGGGAGCTTGACAAGCTCTATCAAAATCTGTCTGTCTGATAATGTATGTTGATCATGGACTCTCATGTCAGGTCTCTGTGGGAAGGAGGTACTGTATCTTACATCTAGGGTGGCCATCATAGAGGACAGTCCAGTTGTCCTCTATTGATATGAAACCAGACACCTTTATGTCTTCTATTTTTCTCTTGGAAAGAAGCAAAAGGGATCTTGAAGAGGAGAATGTGTGGATGGCATGGACTCACTAGCCCCTGCTGAGGAAAAGGGTAAAGAGAGTGGCTGGGCTGTGTTGGCCCTGCCCTGTTTGTGCTTGCAGCCAATGCCAGGCCTGAAGGAGTGGTATAAAGGAGGGGCATCAGTCTCCGAAAAAGGACTCTCAGTGCTTGCTGTTGCCTAGGTTGGATGTTCTCTGAGTTTCAAGCTGTACAGATTCCCCAGTCAGTGCAGGTGCCTGGGGAGATTGTCCCCTGGGTAATTGGCCTGGTGCCCTGTTACAGTGGCAAGCATCAATCCTCCTGGATTGTGGTGTATGCCTGGGGGCCACGCAGACCTTCAAGGCATACACATTTTCTCTTGAGGAGAAAAACAGAGGACGTAAAAGTGTCAGGTTTCGTATCAATAGAGGACAGAATAGCAGAAATCTGGAATGTCCTCTATGATGGCCACCCTACTTGCATTAGTGCCTGATGTGCACCTGGGCCTGTCTATGCAGATACGGGGGCAATTGCCACAGGCCACCATTTGCTCTCCGAGCTGCTGAATGCCTCTCTCCAGCAGGGATGCCTACAGTCCTCCATCTAGGGGAAGCACTTCATGATTTTGCCTCCCTTCTGTAAAAACATACCCATGCCCCTGTTGGTGGGGACAGAAGAAGCGTAATGGATAACATTCATTCTGGAGGAGGAAAGTTTTATTCCAAATTATTCTCCAGGATGCCTGGACTTTTCTCCCATAGGTGTTTGCATCTAGTGTGAAGGAACAGCACAAGCCAAGGTAAGAAAGAGGTTTTAAGCCTAGGATGGCAGAAGGACTTCAGGTCTGTGAGGCATGCAGCATGAGAAACCTGTCTGTGCTAAGCCCCTGTATGCTGCCTTGGACCGAACATCCTAGGGAAGTGACTACTTGCTCTTATGATGGTGCATGAGCAGCCAGCAGTGGCACTGGATGCCTCAGTTCAGAGGCAAAACCTAGCGCTGATGTCTAGCTTTAGCTGTGATCTTGTGGGGTGCCTTCATCCAGATGGGACCATATCTTGGCTGCTTCTGTGGGAGCTCATCAGAATACAGCTGAGAACATACTTCCTCTGCCCCTGCTACCTTGTAGGGGGGAGGGCGTGGAAGAGTGAGACCTTACCTAGCAGAGAAGGGCAGCAACCTGCCTTGGCAGCACTGAAAAGAAGCAGGAAAAGGTGACCCCAAGTAGCTGCTGAGATCAGAGGGCAGTGGAAGCTGATAGAACAGCAGCCTAAGGGAGCAGTTAGGGTCTTTAGCTGGACAGATCATGCAGACAGGGTAGGTCTGATCTCAGGAAGCAAGTGGGTCTCAGCCCTGGCAGAGCACAGCATGGAGGCAATGGCTGCCGACTTCTTCTAGACTCCAGTCTTTGTTGGCAGCTGAACAGCCAGATGGCTCATGGCCTGGGGCAGAAAGCATAGTGTAGAGAAGGGCTGGATTTGGAGCATGGGAGCCAGTGTTGCTTTAAAGAGCACAGGGAAGTGGAATGATCTGAGCATCTCTGTAAATGCTGTGGTTACGTGCCTCAGGAGTAGGCTGCTATGAGGCAGGCAGTTGGGTAACTGCTGTTTTATTTGGTTTCTGGACCTGTAAAGAAGTGCACATGGCTAAGTTGTGATGGGCCTATAGCAGTGGTTCCCAACCTTTTTTTCTGCAACCTCTGCTGGGAGTGGAGTGCAGCGGCAGCCCAGGGGCAGGGGAGCTCCTGGCATGTGGCGTGGCTCATGTGTATGTCATCTTCTGTGTATGGTGCCACTGGCATTGCCCCCGCAACCCTCATTTGAGTCATGACCTGGGGTTGGGAACTGTTGGCCTATAGTATTTAAGTGCAGGAAAAGGATCAGCAGGGACTTAGAGGGCTGGGTTTTTTGGGGGGGGGGGGTTTAATCTCCTCAAAAACTCTAGGACATGCCCTGCTGCAAAGGAATTGTGTAGTAAGTGTAGATCTTGGTGCCACTGGCATTGCCCCCGCAACCCTCATTTGAGTCATGACCTGGGGTTGGGAACTGTTGGCCTATAGTATTTAAGTGCAGGAAAAGGATCAGCAGGGACTTAGAGGGCTGGGTTTTTTGGGGGGGGGGGGTTTAATCTCCTCAAAAACTCTAGGACATGCCCTGCTGCAAAGGAATTGTGTAGTACAGGGCCTAGCCTTCCAGTTCCATTCCGACTGTGGGATCTCCCCCATGAGGGGTGGAGTGCATAGAGAACCAGTGGATCTCAAGGCTGAAAGAGACCCTTATCCAGGACAGTGAAAACCATGTAATCCCAAGATACCCTGAGCTAGTTAAACTCCCCCATTGCATTACAGCTACTTGTTAGCATTCATTATTGCACAGGATCCTCAGAATGTTAAATCCTGCCAGTGGTTGCCTAAGTTAAGCCAAGAAGAGTGCTGCTTCTGTTACTGGGCTAAGGTGCTGTCAGGTTGGATTTGGTTCTTCCAGTTCAAGCCAAATTTGCAGTGATGTCGTAGATCCTTCACAATGGGAGAAACTACTACAGCATGAGAAAAAGCACAAAGAGAAAAGTCATTCCCTAACTTTTCGGAGGCACCTGAAGGCAAAAAGGCTGCCTCGGGCATTTACATTCCTTATGTTGTGGCTGTAGGCCATGGGAAGAGCACAGCATAAGGGAAAAATAAAGCAAAGCTATTAAGCCAAGCTGCTGATTTGTGGGCTATGAATGTAACCACATCACAGTAGTGGTTCCCCCACTATGGTTCAGAGTTGCTCTCCTGGGATGAGTGTTTGTCTCCCAAATAAAAGCAAAGAAGTACTGACGGGGCTGTGATAAGGGATCAGGCAACAGACTTCTCCTGGGTGCACTATTCAGTGAATTCTTCAGTCTCCAAAAGAAGCTGGTTATAAAATCAAGGTAACCTTCTAATGGTTACTGTTTGCGTTTCATATTCTATTTAGCTCAGCAGGACCATCTGCCCTGGAGGATGCCCCATGCCCACTCAGCATACAGCTAGTTTTGTAGAACAGTTGCTCTTGCATGGGCCCTAGAATTCTCCTAGAGCACTGACAGCCTCTGAAGGAAAATAATAGACTATGGCTACAAAGATCTTGTTAGACAGGAGTGCTCAGAGTGCTGGAACATGCACTTTTACTGATCTTGCCAATGCCAAGGCAGCGCCTGAAGATGATGGAGAAACAAGCCAGAAAAATACAGGATGCATCCAACAAGGGAGCAAGCAAACACCTGGAATAGTTTAACTTGGCTGCTGTTATAAATATCAAGGAAGAAATTGTAGGGCCTGCTTGAAGCTGAGGGTCAGAGATCAAATGACTGTCACTTCCCAGCACCTGTTCTTTGCTGTTGGCTACAAGCTGTTCCTGACATCTCTCAGTTAAACTGTATCTATCGCATGGTCTGCAAAGGAGCTAAAAGCCATGAGGGAGGAACTGTGGGAGTTAAGAATTTTCAAGACATTTGGAGAAAAGGAGTTAAGGGCAAACAGCAGAGGACAAAATGGAGTGGGGGGAAGTCTCAATCTCTTCAAGAATGGATGAGTCTTTGGATTTCCTTAGTACTATGAAAGCTGTAGCCATGATAACTGTGCAGCAGGAAGCTCATCACCTGTAGAGGAGCCCAAAATGATGTTCATCATATCCAAGAGGTTGTTTCATTTTCATTTTTCCCTTTTATGTAATGCATGCACTGTTCCCATAACTTCCATGTTTTGTAGTGTTAAACCTGAAAAATGCATAATGCGGCCTACCGAGAAGACATTATCATTGCTTCACCTTTGTTTAAGCACCACATGGAGGATGCTGTTCTTTTTCTGTTCCTTTTTTCTGTTCCTTGAGAGGGGGGTATTGTTTTGTTTTGCTGAGTTTTTTGCTCTACTTATTCTTAGACCTGTTCCTGTATTTTTCTGCCTTGGATTTTGTCCCCCTGCTCCCCCCTTTGCTGAATGTTAACCCAACTATAGTGTAACCCTATAATACTAAATTAGGTAAGAAGAATAGGCATAAGGAACTTAGTTGTGGGCTGTGTCTGGGCAAGCTGCTTGCACACGGCCTTGAAACCAACACAAGCTCCTAACACTGGGTTAGGAGCATCAGGGGAACATGGGCAATTAAAATTACTGTGGCACCACAAGAGTTCCAGCCAATTAGGCTCCCACCTCATTGTAAATAGGCTACTATTAACATGGGTGAGGGCTATGTTTACTGGTTGTGTTTTGTAAGGTGTGTTTCTAAAGCCGTATCATTGGAAACATGGAAAGATGCAATAGGGATCTCACTGCTGATGAACGTTGTGACAAAAGAGAACTCTGATTCTGTTCCCTCCCTCTGGAAAGATTTAGCAACAATAAGTTAGAAGAAACTGCATGTGCTGCCTTCAAAAACCTTGTTGAGCTGGACTCTTGGGCTAAGACTCTACAGGAGAGGTTTCTTTGGAACTGGTTCTCAACCTGAGATTGCAACCCCGTGTGCACTGTACTTATTTAATTTCTTGGCCCTTATCACTGTGGTATGTGAGCACTTCACAATGATTAATAGATTTAATTCTCACCACCTGTGAGGTAGAGAAGCTGTTCCCCCTATTTTACAGATGGGGAACTAAGACACAGATTATATGAAGTGACATGCAGTTACACATCAGGAACTGAACCCAAGTCTCAGGTACTAGCGAAGTGATTTTCAACCAGAAAGTCAGGAAAAGCAGTCGGAGGTGTCATGAGGCACTTTGTCTTCTGTTGTAACTGAAAGCAAAGAGAATTTCAGTTGCCCTCTCCCCACAAAGCTAACTCTTCATAATCGAGCTGTCAGCCCCTAGAAACACACAGATAAATCACAGTCTTAAAACTGTCATTGATGCCTTCTCGTGCTTTTACAGAAAATGAGGGGGTCATAAAACTTTTAGTTCAAATAAGAAATTGTCAACTTGGAAAAAAATTGAGAAACACTGTGCTAGACCATCCTTCTTATCATGAGATGCTGTCCTGTCTGATATGTGGGTAGCGAAGAAACCTGCATTCTGTTCCTGTTGTAAAAATCTTAACCTGCCTATATCTCAGTAGTTTTATCTGGAAAATAGGCTCAGTGATCATATTAATACTCATTCACATAGCACCTGAGGATAACTGGAGAGAGAAAACTATGGATACTTGAGTATTTAACTTATTTAGCCAAGTAGATCAGCTTTCTTTACTTTGGCTGATTTTTGCTGGAGGTGTTGTGTTTGTTTAAGGCTTTCACAAATAAATTACTTCAGCCACAAGAATGGGAAGTAGCGCTGCCAGACTGGCAGGCACAAAGTGTATTGTAAACACAATATAAAAAAGACACTTGATAGAGGACACAATAAGGGTTTACAAAATGCTGACCAATGAAGAGAAAGTAAGGAGGGATTTATCATTTTCTCTCTCTCTCTCTCTCTCTCCTGCGTGCCCACGTGTGCACATGCACACGCACACACACCAAGAACTAGGGGTCACAAAATGAATGTAGTAGGCAGTAAGGTTAAATCAAACAAAAGTAAGTTCTTTCTCACACAACATGTGATTAAAGTATGAAACTCATTGCCACAAGATGCTGTGGAAGCTGATAGTTTAATCAAATTCACAAAGGGATTGGACAAATTCTTGGAGGAAAGGTACAGCAGTAGCTATTGGGCATGTGAGTTAGGGGTACACCCTCTGAATCAGAACTTCCTGGCCTTTATAAATGCTGGAGGTTGCAAGCAGGAGAGGAACAGGATAAACCATGGTCATACTCTGTTGACTTTCCCTTTCAAGCATCTACTTTCTGCCATGGTGAGACACAGAATACTAGGCAAGATAGACCTATGATCTGACTCAGTACGGGAGACCCTCACCATTCGTGCAGGATATGTTCTTGAACAAATACGTTCATGAGCACAGTGCCCACACGGATGTGGGGGAGGGGGACACGGCTGCACTGGCAGCAGCAGGAGCACGGTGGCAGCAAGCACGGAGCTCCTTTAAGTGTATTTAAGATGCGGGTTTGGCATTCGTGAATATTTGAACCCGCAGATAGCAAGGGTTTCCTGTAAATGGTAGTTCTCATGTTCATTCATTGGCAGATTCAACAGAAAATAACATTCCCACATGTAGTTGCAATGCATTCACATCTCTCAGCATTGTTGCCTGAATGCTATCAAGAAAAAAAAAAGCAGTCTTAGTAAACTCATATGGAACAAGTTAAGTGACCAGGTACTGTGTCAAACCTCTCAAGAGACCATAAACAGGGACACGATGACCAGAACATTACAAGCCAGGGTCCCTCTCATCCTTATCTATTTGCCTTTAAGCAAGGAATGTGGGGGAGAGAAAGGAGGATCTCAGGAAAGGCTGTTGGTCTGACTGAGGATACAAGAACAGCACGACATAAAAAGAGTTGCGGACTTGCATCAAGCAGTGGGCTTCTGTGTCAGAGCAGTAGAACTCATTTTTTTTAGATTGGAGGCACCCCGTGGAAAATGCCAGCTTAGTTTTCACTCAATTTTTGACTACAGAAAAGTAGCAGAGCGATCATGTTGCAAAGAACTGAGGGAGATTGTAACAGGCCCAAGCATTTCTAACCCTCTGGATTCCTGTGGGAAACCTTTGGGTCAACCTGAGATGCCTAATGGTACCAGGGGTGCACGGCATCCTACAGCACCCCTGAAAGGATCTCCTGACACCCCAGGGTGCGGCAGCAGCACCTAGTGGACAATCACTGTTGGAGTCAGGCATCAGCTGTGGGGCATCTGGGAAAGATGCTAGATGTGAAGAGCTGGCTGGTGCCTTTATTGTGCTGGGACAGTAAGATGGACTTTTCCATGCAACCCCATCACCTCCTGGCACAGGTAATCCAGGCACCACCAGGCTGGAGGCCTGCAGGCAGGGGGAAGGAGCTGCGCCTAGAGGGGACTGAAAGCCCCACTGCAGTCTTGTGTGCAGCACGCTCAGCTCACGGTGCATTGTGGGCTGCTGGAGGAGCCACGAGGCATTGTGGGATGCCATCAGGGCTAAGCCATGCAAGGAACCATCCAGTGCCAGTATTGCCACCTCTTATGATTATTGGCATTCTTAAAGTTGACCGTTTGGGAATTTAATAACTTTAGCTCCTTTTATATATATATATATATATATATATGTATATATGTATATCAGTGTTATCATTCATATATATATATATATAAATGATTTTGTGTGTGTGTGTATGTGTGTATATATATATATATATGTATATCGTATTTTTTATATCTATATGAAAGAGCTAAGATTTTCAAATTCCCAAGGGTCGACTTTAAGAGCAACGGTAAAAATCATGAGAGTTGGCCACGCTGCAGCACACTATGGAATAACCGGGAGTGGAGGGGGAGAAACCAAAGCCTTATGGGAAGGTGGATAACGACCCTCTTCCCACCTCGCCCCCAGCAGCTCTCGACTCAAACGCGCAGGCGACGCAGTTTGCAACACTTCCAGGCGTGCTTTGCGGCATCCCATACCTTTTGCAACAGCCGGGCTGCTGGCGCAGAGCGATGACATGCGAGGGGCGCGACGCGGGGCGGGGCTGCACGCGCGCTCTTCCTGGAAGCAGCTGGAGCTCGGGGCTGCCGCGTCCGCATCTGCTTCCATCCGGGCCGGCGCGCGCCGCGCAGGTGAGCGGAGTCGCGCAGAGGCTGCGGCCGGGACGGGCCCGCCCCGAGTGCCCCGCATTCCCGGCAGCCTCGGCCCTCTCGCTTGGCCCCAGGCTGCGGTGCAGCCGGCCCCCCCTCCCCCCCCGCCCGCGCGCTGCCCGGCCCGGCCTGGCCTGGCCTGCGGGAGCTGCGGCGACAGGGGACATGGGGCAGAAAAAATCCCGGGAGGCACCCGATGACTGCCCCTTGGCCGCAGGAGCTGCTGCCTGGGGCTGTCGCTGCAGCTGTCCCAGGTGCGGGCGGCTCGTGTGGGCCTTGTCAGTCCCCGGCTGGTAGCGTTGTCGAGGAGCCAGAGACTGTCCGGAGCAACCCTGGCCGGCTGCCTCGGCGAAGTTGGGCTCGTTTAAAAAAAGAAAAATGATGGTGGGGATGTCAGAGTGTGCCCAGGGAGGGTCTCTGGGCTGGGTCGGGCATCGTAGGCAGTGTGCTCCCCTTGCTCACTGTGGGGTAGTGACCAGTACGAGCGGGGCCTGGTACAGTGAGCACTGCCTCTGGCCCAAGGGGCCTTTGCGTGGTGTGCTCTGTATGTGGTGCTTCACCGGACCAGCCTTTTGTGTTCGCTCCAAGGCCAGCCAGGCTGGCAGTGCACACTGGAACTGACACACAGGGCAGTCTGGCAGGTGCCTGCTGCATGCATCACCCCACCAGACAGCCTTGAGCACAGGCATAATGTGCAGCTTGCGGCCAAGACTGATCACCCCATGCCACGATCAGCATCCACAATACTGGGTGCAGCCTGCACACCGGACCAGCTTCCACATGCAGCATGAAGGGCCAATCTGAGACCCACAGGCCAGATCCTGCCTGTAGGCCATATGTTTACCACCCTGATTTTTGGCATCCACTACTTGCTTTTTTGAGTGGTATGGTGTTGTCGCCTAGTCCCACCGTTCTGAACCTTTTTAATTCGATGTACCCCTTGGTCTCAGAGTGAAACTTCATGTACCCCCTTTCAATGGAAAATTAACTTTTCACCCTGTGTTAGACAGTGTATGAAATATATCTCACATACCCCCTGATGAGGTTTCACGTAATCTCTGGGGGTACATGTATCCCCAGTTCAGAACTGCTGACCTAGTCGTTATGGGCATTTGTACACATGCTTGCACCACACTGGTACGGCAGCATGTGTATTTGTATAAATGGCAAAATGTGCATCAGTGCTGGAAAATGGTGATGGTGTGCCTTTGAACTAAAAGGCATCAAAAATGTTCTAGTTCAAAAGCATGCCGCTTCCACTTTTTCTGCACTGACACGCATGCGATGCAGTACTGATGTGCATATCAGTTCACGTGTGGACCAGAAATAGTCTACTCTGATGTGCTGGATCTCTCGCGCTTCACAACGCAAAAAAGGATGGTATAAATGCCTTATCAGTTGAAGTTTCCCAGCAGCCTCATTTTCAGTCTTGTAAAACTAAAATACTCCTGACACTTGACCATTCATTCCACTTATTTTTTTCCCAAGGATTTTAGAAGATGGCCAAATTTGTGACACCCGTGATCCAGGACAACCCTTCGGGTTGGGGTCCATGTGCTGTGCCTGAACAGTTCCGAGATATGCCCTATCAGCCCTTCAGCAAAGGAGATCGTCTGGGAAAGGTACCGCAGCTTATGCTGTCAGATTGAGCCAGTGAAGCAGTCAGTTAAGGCAGTTGTTTCCTGATGCCATTCTAATCCTTGTCTGTGCCATGCATTTTTCCATATAAAGCTTCTCCACATGCAGCTCTACACACTCCTTATCCACTGTTGTACCAACTTTTGCAGTGCTCCTGCTAGAACATCTGTGAACTCTTGACAGTATTTGCAGGCAGCACAGGGAGTTTGAAGGAACTGATAGTTGAGGTGAATGTGCAGCAGGCTCTGAGCATGAAGTTCTAGTTCTACGTATTCTCACTGAGTGGCACCTATGTTAGGAGACCCTACTGTGCTGTGTGTGAGAGGTGTGGTTGATACCATCACTACTCTTGTTTCTGTTTTTCTTTTTGATTAGGTTGCAGACTGGACAGGAGCCACGTATCAGGACAAGCGATACACAAGTAAGTTCTGAGTTTGGTAGCTGTTCCTCTCTGAGATGCTTCCTATATGGTGGGTTTTTTGGAGAGGTTCCTCCTCCCCCCCTTTCTCCTATTGTCATCCCTGTTTCCACCCTCATTACTTGTTCCAGCGGTGCCCCTGTATCGCACATCTGTCCCCTAGTGCAAGAAGTGTCTTGATCTCAGAGCAGATGTTCATAGCTCCCTCAGTATGGCATTTTTCAGAGAAGTCAGGAGGGTAGGGCCTCTGCTTCTCTAAATGAAAAGTTGCAGTTCAAGTCTCAAATTGGGACAAGCATTTGGCAGGGGAATTGCAAGCTGTGACTTTCCCAGAAGAATATTTTGCAGGCAGACAAAAGCTGATCTTGAATCACATTTTTTTCCCCCTAGATAAGTATTCATCACAGTTTGGTGGGGGAAGCCAGTATGCATATTTCCATGAGGAGGATGAGACGAGCTTCCAGCTGGTGGACACTGCGCGGACGCAGAAAACACCATACCAAAGGAATCGTATGCGGTTTGCACAGGTAATGGTACCTGTTCACTGGACCCTGTTGGAAGAGGAATGGAGTTGCTGTAAAGATTGCATGTATAACTTGAATGTCTTTTTCCTCCTCAATATTCTCAGAGGAACCTTCGGAGAGACAAGGACCGTCGGAATATGCTTCAATTCAACATGCAGACGCTGCCTAAAAGTGCCAAGCAGAAGGAGAGGTGAGGGCCTCAAACACGAACATTCTGTGACTGTAGCAGAGCTTCTAGTTGCACCACTTGGCTGCTGTCAGTTGAATTACAGCAGAACTCAATAGGCCTAATAGGTAACAAAAAAGTTCTCCAAGCTTTTAAAGCCCACATATTTGGCTGACCTGTGCTCTAATTTGAAGGGTCAGCTTTAGGCAGGGTTTCTAAACCAAATCTGGGAAAGAATGTTGGTTTGGTTTTTTTTAAGTAGTATTTCATCTCCATAAAACCACAGTGCTTTTTCCTAAGACTGGGCACTCCCACTGACATGAACCTATATAGAGGGCCAGTTAGAACAGAAATACTGCAGTTGGGAGCTGTTGGATCAGAAGGTGAGCTTATTGGCTTGGGGGCTGAAACCTGTCTGTGCTGTTGTGTCAGAGCTGGGAACCTGGGTATGTAGGAAAATCACCATTAGGACAAGTCCTACTGGGGTTATCACAATCTTGTTTTTTATAGAGCTCGCATGCAGTTACAGAAAAAGTTTCAGAAGCAGTTTGGGGTGAGGCAGAAATGGGACCAAAAATCACAGGTAAAGTAATTAATCTCCAACCACAGTCTGATCTTGGAGTTCTAGACTGATTCTCAGTCAGGGTGCTATGAGGCCCTTGTAAAGGTGCCAATCCCCAGCCCCCACCCTCCCCAGTCAGGCAACCTAGGGGTACTCCTCTAGAGACTGCTCCCAGCAACCCCTAAACCAGCTGCTCTTATGCCCCCAGCAGCAAACTCTTCTGCAGTCAAGCAGACCTGGGACCAGAGCCACACTTTGTGGCCTGGCTTATCCCCTCCATTTTTCCCATGTTTCTGGGATTAGTGAGAGGGGTCATGGGGAGGGTCGTCAGCATGAGACCCTGCAGAAGCAGCCTCAGCAGTGGGGTCTGCCCTTGCCCTGTCAGGTACAGACCAGGGGTGGGGAGGGGAAGGAGAATAGAAAGCACAGGGCATGTTGAAGTCTTGCCCCACTGCCTTCATGTGACACCGGCTGGGTCAGGTAGTTCTTAATCTTTGTAGCTTGAAGGCCTCCATATCTTTTCTGAATTTAGATTCCAGTTCAGTGATTCTCAGCTGGAGTTTCCTGAAGTTCAGGAAAGTTTAGAGGGATGCCATGAGGCTTAAAAGGTTGAGAACCTCAGCTTTAGCTGCTCTTAGTGTTGTGATGACTTCATGCCTTGTTTGGCTGTGATTAGAATTTTTGTAAGAAGCAGGGATTTTTAGGCATTCTTCCTCAAGCCTTGCATTTGGAAGCCTGTCTAACTATCCCAACTATGCAGTTGGTCCAATAAAAGATTACTACTCTAAAAATCCTTGCCCCTCACAATTCCTGGATCATCATGACTGCAACACTTAACACTCCCATGGAATTCCTGTCACACTGGTCCCTAGTTGCTGTTCTCGCACAAGTCCTGATATGCTGTGTTTCTTTCCCTATCCATCTGCACTTCTTCTGGCTGCACAGCAGAAGCCTCGCGACTCCTCTGTTGAAGTCCGCAGTGACTGGGAAGTGAAAGAGGAGATGGACTTCCCTAGGCTGATGAAGATGCGCTACCTGGAGGTCTCAGAGCCAGAGGACATGTATGTTCATAAAATAGCTGGGATCTGGGGGTATAATCTGTGTGTGTGGAAAGGGGTGGGGTTTTGGTGCAAAACCTGTGGTTCTGGGGCACTAACTAATGCTCCAGTTTTAGGAAGGAGTCCTCTTGGAGAAGAATACAGAAGAGGTGATAAAGCCCTCTTTCTTGAGCACCATGTCCTGTGGCACTTTGAAATGCTAATTGTGCAGCAGTCTTACAACTCTCGTCTCTGCAGAGAGTGCTGTGGGGCCCTGGAATACTATGACAAAGCCTTTGACCGTGTTACCACAAGGAATGAGAAGACTTTGCGAAGCATTAAACGCATCTTCCACACTGTCACTACTACTGATGATCCAGTGATCCGCAAGGTATAATCCCCTTCTTCCAGTGCTTGAGGCATAATAGTATGTTTCTTAATACATGCTGTTCTTGAGCTCTGCTGTTGTGACCAGATGTTGGCTAAAAAGCTTGGGGATGTGTTGCTCTACAGGTTAAGAAAAGAGATTGGCAATTGGTCCTTGGTTCCTTAGAAATAAAAAAGTGTGATAATAGATACTGTTTCTTTTGTTGTGATAATAGATACTGTTTCTTTTGTTATGAGCAGTAGGTTATTGGTTGAATAAAGATTAGCCCAAGGACAGCTGTAGCCTGGCTTCCCCCACAAAACTGGGATGCAGAAATGCAGACTTGCAGGCAAAATGTACATTGCAAGGGAAGCATGAGGGTCAGCGATCTGATTTCACAAGATTTCTGGCCTTGGGAAGAAAATTTAAGTTTTTAGAGCAATGATGTAGTCAGGGACAGAAGATGAGGAACTTTTTTTTTTCCTGCTTTACTATAGCTCTGTCTTTTCTTCCCACCATGTTTGGGCAGGTCTAAGCCTAAGTTTTCTGGGTGTCATTTGACCTCCCTCTTGGTCTAATGAGTTTGGCTTGGGTAGTAACTTTCAAACCCAGATGTCATTACTTTGCAATAGAGACTACCATTAGTTAGGCTGATGGAAGAAGAACCTGGGGATCTGATTTGCTAAAGTTGCAATTTCAGGGGTAGGATGAGGGAGCAAGGGCTGCTTTTTCTCATTTGTACACATTCTTCCTTTCATCTGCAGCTAGCAAAGACTCAGGGGAATGTATTTGCCACAGATGCCATCCTGGCCACACTGATGAGCTGCACTCGCTCTGTGTATTCCTGGGACATTATTGTCCAGAGAGTTGGATCCAAGCTCTTCTTTGACAAAAGGGACAATTCTGACTTTGGTAAGGAGAAGACCACAAGCAAAAGTTGGGCAGTGGAGCACTTTGCTTTTACAGGGGCTTTACATTTAGCTTTCCATACCTCTTCTCCTTTCCCCAAGCTAAAGCCCCATTTCAGGTGCCTGTGTCCATGCCATGCCTGGAGTAATCCCACTGCTACAGTCGCCCTTACATGCTTTGAAGAGGCTTCTGCAGGGGAAAGGAGTTTGCAGGATTGATCTAGTGAGGTTTTCTGCTGTCCTTAATAACCAGCAAACCTCTTGATAACCACTTATGCCTGGCCTTTTTCCCAGACTTGCTGACAGTGAGTGAAACTGCCAATGAACCACCACAGGATGAAGGCAACTCCTTTAATTCACCCCGCAACCTAGCCATGGAAGCCACTTACATCAACCATAACTTCTCCCAGCAGTGCCTGAGAATGGTAAGGAGAAATGGCCTTAGGGAAAATTCTTGTCATGCAGAGTGTTGGAAGGAAGATTAATTCCAGAGGTCTAAGATGCTGCCAGGAAGAGATCCCTACAACATAGCTACTTAGAAGGGGAAGCACCTCATTTGGAAGGGATACTTTTCCACAAAACCTGTTCTGGTTTTCAAAGGGAGGAGTCCTCTGCTGGGAAAGAGGCTTTCAGAGACCTCAGTTCTAAAGGAGCATCCCATGAGGGGTAATGCTGCTATTGCTGACCCAGTGCAAATTGTGACAGCATTGAGCCAAGTTAAAATGCTGAGGGGAAAAGATGTGGATGCTGAGAGGATGGTAGCTGGACCAGAGGTGATGTCTCTGAGATCAGATGCCTTCATTTTCTTAGCACTTGTGTACAAAGGAAAACTGATCAACATGGCTCCGGTACATCCTCAGTTATCCAGACCCTTTTGGAAAACACCTGCTAAGAAGCTGTTTGAATAAGTGAGGCAGTTACAAGTCGCAGCATTGTATCAAACAAGAGATACAGTACTGTATTAAATAGAGCTTAAAGGACTAACAGTTTGTTGCACACATTGCAAGTTGGTTTAAGTAATAGTTTGTATGTAGAGAACTGAGTACATGCCATAGTAGGAAATATACTGGTCCTGCCTAGGTACATCTTCCAGTCCTTGCCCTTACGCTCTTCTTGCTCCCCCTGCAGGGGAAGGAAAAATACAAGTTTCCCAACCCAAACCCATTTGTGGAAGATGACATAGATAAGAATGAAGTAGCTTCTGTTGCATACCGGTAAGTTGTTTGCTTTCAGCATATGCATGTTTGAGAAAAGTAAAGGTCAGGGGTGAGAATACAACTTCCATAAGCAGCTTTAGTAGTGGTGTTGATAAAAACTTTACATTTGAAAGGGACTCTGGGACTTTTGGCCAATATCTTTCCATTCTATTCCTGATTTGTAAGGACAGAGTTGAAATCCTCACTGCAGGCTGATGAAAATTGAAATAACTTTTGTGAGCGTTTATGTGGATTTTGGGGGAAGCTGTGAGAATAACCCAGTGGATTCTGTGCTTAAAGGTACCGAAGATGGAAGCTGGGAGATGACATAGATCTTATTGTCCGTTGTGAACATGATGGTGTCATGACAGGAGCCAATGGAGAAGTGTCATTCATCAACATCAAAACGCTGAATGAATGGGATTCCAGGGTGAGGAAGAGCAAGATACCAAAGCTAGCTCTTAAGTGCTTCATTTCTGCCTGACATATCAGGTACAGCAGGCAGGAGATGAGACAGATGTCTAAAGATGCCAGCTAACTTAACATGCTGACTAGTTTAGTCTGTGGGAGGCAACAACAAGGTCCAGACATGCCCTGCAATAGCCAATCAGTTGGAATTGCCCATCCGTTCTTTCCCCAATTGGCACTGTATCCTAGCCAGTACATACTAGTCCCATCACTCCCTTCCCTTCATTAGTCAGGAGTCTTGCTAAGCCTCCTTCCTTTCTCCTGTATAGGTCATTAGGTGGCTCAAAGGAGATGTCTCAGCATGAGTTCAGAGTTAAATTGTACCTCTTGTTCATTTGCTGCATCTGGCTTCCTTTTTCAGCACTGCAATGGAGTGGACTGGCGCCAGAAGCTTGACTCCCAGAGGGGAGCTGTGATCGCCACAGAGCTGAAAAACAACAGTTATAAACTAGCTCGCTGGACATGTTGTGCACTGCTGGCTGGATCAGAGTATCTGAAACTTGGGTAAGACCAATAGAGTCTGAATGCCTGTCAAGAATATGCCTCGTGCTTTTTCTACAGCAGGAGAGGGAGATTTGATTAATTTTATTTATTTATTTTTAGTAGTTGGATAGTCACAAAAATCCATCCCCTTCTTTTTATTCAGCAAACAAAATCATTCATATTGAACATATGTTCAGGAGCAGCATGGAGCACATTCGTCATAGGCAAGTAAGACAGGAAGAAGTCAAATAAGACTGGACATCAGAAGTCATCTAGGCCCAGTGGTTCTCAACCTGTTTTCTACCAGGACCCATTTGTAAACAGTGGCCAGTCCCAACCCAGTAAATAGTTTAAGTAGAAAACACCCCCTGGCCCTGCTGGTGCCCCTCACTTCAGGCCCTAG
>NW_017728931.1:50532691-50558774 GCF_001723895.1 Crocodylus porosus | reverse complement strand
GGAGCATGGGGGGCCCCAAGCAGCCCCTTGCAGATTGGAACTCTACCAGCCTGCAAGGGAAAAGCCATGGTTTTCCACATTTTTCTCCTTTAAAGGAGAATCTATTTTTAAAGTTTGCTTGTGACCCTTTGATATACTCTTGAGACCCACAGGTTGAGAAATGCTGGTTTAGTCCAACCTCAGTTGGACTCAGGCAGGATCATCCCTATCCAAACCATCTTAGGCAAATATGTTGTCTAACCTATTAGTAAAGCTACAGGGTCAACCCTGGCACAACCACAAGACATCACATCTTAATCTGCCACAAATATAAAGTAGGGGAACCAGATGATGGTTTGGTGCAAGCTGCTTCCCTGCAAACCTCAATCCTGCTTGACCTAGAGAGATCCATGTCTAGGTATAAGAGGAGTTTGTCTTTGTGACCAGTTAAATTCACGTATTTTCCGTCAAGACTGTTGCAATAAGGGTAATGAAAGCTATTATGGTGGTGATCATTTAGAGCTTGTCTAAAACCCCTGATGCATCATCCAGTGATGTATTGGGGAGTAGTGAGCCTCAACTATTTTGGAATGAACAATTTGTAAGGCCTCATCCCATGTTTGATCTTCTGAGCTCATCTGTTCCTAGTTTCAGCCAGCGCTTCCAGTTTCCCAGGCACCCTAGCCAAGGTGTTTCTTGTTGGGGGGGTTCTTTCACATTGTCAGTGTAGAGGTTCTGTTGGCTAGAACCCCTTTTGCCTACTGGCTGCCAGGAGATTTGGCTGCTGAACTGTCTTGTACGTTTCTCCTTCATTGAGCCATTTAAATATGAACATAACATATTTTTCTTCCTTTAATCCAGGGATGGTGAACCTCTGGGCTGCCGGTCAGCCAGGGATTCCATTTCACAGCTGCCCCTGCGCAGCCGCATGACTCGTGCCAGTTTTCACGGAGACTTCAGCTGCGCCAGTAGTACGTGTGGCAGAGCAGTGCAGCGCAGGGAGCTGCCAGTAATGTGGGATGGGGGCAACTTGCTCTGGAGCTGTGATCTGTAGCCTGCATGCTCCAAGCAGGGGCACGCATATGGGGGATCATGGCTCAGCTCTGGCTCCAGAGAGGCTGTCACTGCTGCAGAGCGCAGGGCAGCCACAATCCCCTGCCTGCATGACCCTGCCTGAAGCGTGCAGGCTACAAATCACGGCTCTGACCTGGCTCCAGAGCAAGCTGCCCCAGTCCCACGTTTCTAGCAGCTCTGAAGCAGCCCTCCACACTGCTCTGCTGGCGCGGCTGAGGCGGGGTCTCCATGGAGACCAGCACAAGCCATGCGGGCAGGGGAACTGGGAAATGGAGTCCCCAGCCAACCAGATCTGATCTGTGGGCCGGACATCCCCATCCCTGCTTTAATCTCTTGTTGTATCTCTGATAATTTGGTACTTCAAATGAGACTTTTATTTCAAATCTAGTGTCTATGCAGTTTTTTTGGCTTCTATCCTTGTGATATGGAGCTGCCACAGAAGTATGTAATCATGGGTTCAGAACTCACTGCCAGTGAGACTAATGCCTTTCTGGTTCACTGCACCTTCTGACTGGGTGGAGGAAGGGTTGCTGTGCTTGTACTCATTGGCTGAGTCATGAAAATGGCTTTTCTACAGGAGGCTCTTGCAATTCTCACTTCTGAAATTCGGGAAGGATTCTCGCTTTTCAGCCCAGAAGCTGAATCTGAGGGAACATCATGCTTCTCTTAATGGCTTCCTTAGCTGAGCTGGGCCATTGAATTTCCTGGCTCTTTTCTCACTAGGTATGTGTCTCGTTACCATGTGAAGGACTCTGCTCGACATGTGATTCTGGGAACACAGCAGTTCAAGCCTAATGAGTTTGCCAGCCAGATTAACCTGAGTATAGAGAATGCGTGGGGCATCCTGCGCTGCGTTATTGACATCTGCATGAAACTAGATGAGGGCAAGTACCTCATCCTCAAGGACCCCAACAAGCAAGTGATCCGTATCTACAGTCTGCCTGATGGCACCTTTAGCTCGGATGAGGATGAGGATGATGAAGAGGAGGAGGAGGAAGAGGAAGGTGAGTGTGAATGCTCGGTAGCTGTACTGCCAAGTGGTTTGACCTACGGCCTGGGAGAAAGATGATCATATAGCAATATGAAATAAGAATCTTCATGCTGTGTACTACAGCGAAGGGAGGTGTGATGGAGCATGCAGTCTCTGAGGGCCTTCCAGTCAGTGCTAGAAGATGTGTAAACATGCTAATGATATTCAGAGGATGCTAAATTAAAAGGACAGTGAAAGATAGAAGCGGGAGCTGGGGATACATAAAAACATGAGCACTGAAAAACAGGATGAGGTGCAACCTGGGAATTAGAGTGGGGGACAGAACCTAAACATGGGAACTAGGTGGGAAGATGAGTTTGGAAAAGAATGCACAGCTTGTTAATACTGAATCATAGGATGCTGTAATCATTGACTTGGTGCAAGTGGCAGGTACCCAGCAGTAATGAGAACTGAGCCATTTTCTCCCTGCACTTGTGGATCAAAGGGAAGAAATGCAAAGCAAGATTGAAAACACAAATGAAGGACTGGAGCGATTTGGGGCAACTTCAGAGGAATATGGTTTATAGGACCACTAGCACTATAGGCTAGATGTTTCTGCAGAAGTATCAGGTGTAAATGAACTACCTGATTTAATTGCTGGTCCTTGGCACGTGCTCTTTAACAGATTCTCTCTCCACTGTTGGAAGCAGCTTGACTTGAACCTCATATTACTAGTATGGTGACATCTTAGACTATATGTAAATTTGGGCAGGCCTCAGTGCATTTTGTTCATAATTTGAAGGGTTGATGCATAACTGTTACAGCTAGAGATTTTTTTTTTTTAACCCACTTTCTATGTTCTCAGACAAATCATGCAGCTGCTTGCAAATTTGGAAGTATGTAGCAATTTATACAGTCTTTTAACTTTATAGTTCATGGGATCTACTAATGAACAGACTTGTACAGAGTGAGAATGCCAGGCAAGATGTGACCTCAATATGTCATCTTTAAACTACTGTGATTTTTTTTTTCCCTGCTGTGTTGTTCCACTGTACTGTCTTTCTCTCTTTCAGAGGAAGAGAGCTAAACCCCATGGTCAGATAACAGGGGCTGCAATAACCCAGACAAGTCATCCCACTTTTCCGCAGTTCATGGGTGGATCTTGTTGAATGTTTGTACCATGCCCATTTAGAAGCCTGTCTAACAAATGGAATAAAGTTATTTTGTTCTGTTACGTTTGTGTCTTGGGATAAAGTGTGTTCTTTGCTAACAAACCTGTCAGGTAGACATAACTTGATAGACGTAACTTGGCATGAAAGCAACCACTGAAAAACAGGAAGAAAGATGGTAGCGAAGCAGATTATTTTACAGAAAGTGTGCTGTTGGTTTTCTATATTGCCCTACATGGTAGAAAGGGATATGTATTGCAGTAAAGGAAATGAGCAATCTTTTCCTCTCTTTCCATGAAGCAATAAGTGGTATTAACAAAAGAGGTTGGTTGCCCCTGAAGTCTGCTTTAACTACTGCCTTTTTATGACTGAATGTGCTGTTCTGGAGTTAGTGCAAGTGTTAACAGCCATGATAGTGCTGTTTGTTTTGCATACCAAAGCTTGGGGCTTCTTCCATGGAGGAGTTCCCAATCAATCAACCAAACGCTCATGCCGCAGTTCTGCAGAGGTGGGTGGTTCTCTTCCAACCGCTGCATGCTGCTTACTAATGGCCTTGGCATGCTGAGCTGGCGGGCTGTGGATACTGCAGAGGTCTTTCTCTAATCTTATCCCACCAGCCACCCTGTGGTCTCCTTGGTAGGGCTTCTGCAGAGAAAACAGTATGCTGATCCTCAGGCCAGCAGTGCAGAAAACTAGGTAACCAGGCTGTCTGTACACTGCTACGGAGAGCCAGTTGGCCATGTTAGTCAAGTAGAAGGCAGGGTAGACTTACATATTATAGACTGGGGGCCTAGCCAACAGGCTGGATCTGGCCTGCAGAACCACCTAATCCAGCCTATGGGTCTCTCTAGAGGGACTGCTCCCTTGCCACTCAATTTCCAAGCCCCACATAGCTGGATCAGCCCCACACAGAAGGATCAAGCCCTATTCCTGCATTCTGGATTGAGCTGGGGCCCAGTGCAGCCATGCAGAAACAGCCTGGGCAGGGCCTAATGCAGCTACCTGGAATCAGCCCAAATTGGGCTATTCCCACAAAACTGGATCCCCCTGGGCTCTGGACTGGGGACTGCTCATCCAGCCCATGGACCGACAAGGCTGTGCACCCCTGCTATAAGCACACCAAAGGAGAGAAGTGTTAGCACAGGCTTTAGTGGGCTTGAAGCTCCCTGCATCTGAGCATCACTTCAGCTTGTCCTCTCTATTTGGGGGAAGGGATGTACGGATGCACACTATATATAGAGAGATAGCGTACACAGAAGTGATATAATAGTTTTATTCCTATTATCTATAATGCATAGAAACTACGTATCTTATCATATTTTATTCATTATATTCATGAGTATAAATTAGATGGATGTCCTCCATACCTGCATCTCCCTTGACTAGTCTCCAAGGTACATATAATATAGTTGTATTTCTAGTACATTTAGCACACAGAAACAATATATGACCGTGAATAATGCAGTCAATAAAATATGGTAGTGACCTATACATGACGCTGATGCCTTCCATAGCTGCATCTCCCCGGGCTAGTCTCTAAGGTGCAGCTCTCCCGCAAGCCACCCCAGCTCAGTGCACCTAGAAGCGCTGGAACCCCGCGCCCACCCCACCCCCCGTGAACTGGGCTGTGCGCTTGCGCAGCTCGGGCCCCGCCGCGCAGCTTCACCCCCAGCACGTGTTCCGGCGCGCGACCCCCGCCCGGGAAGAAGCGCTGCCCGGCGCCGGTGTCACGTGACGTGGGGGGGGTGCTCCGCACAGGCGCGCCCCGCTGATTCGACCGCTCTCCTCGCCAGGGCTCCCTGCGGAGGAGCTCGCCGCTCTTGCCGCCCGTCTCGTTGGTAGTGTACAGTCTGTCCGGCGTGGGAGGACTGGAGCGAGTTGCTACTCTATGGGCCAGGTTTGGTGTTTACGGGGCAGCCGGACGAGACCTGCCTGATTGATTCGCTGCGGCCCGACGTGTCAGGTGCGTCAGTACGTCACGTCGGACGCTGCCTCCGCCCTTTCTTCTATTGGGCGGGCGGTGGGGGAGGGGCCGGGGATCATGCCCATTTCCCCAGTGGCCAGTGGGGAGCGGAGTGTTCAGTGACCCCCATGTTCCCCATTGGTCCGAGGGTTCACACTGCCTTTCCTCATTGGCTGGCGGGCAGTGGGGGAGGGTCTCACCCCATTGGCTGGAGGGTTCACATTGCCTTTCCCCATTGGCTAGGTTGCAATAGGGTAATGGGGGGACTCTCAACCCACCGACTGGAAGGTTCACACTGCCTTTCCCCATGGACTCTGGGGCAGTGGTGGGGGGGGCAGTTGGGGATTGATGCCCCTTTCTGCCTGTGGGGGCAGGGGACTGCTCAGGGGTCTGCCATGTGTCCCTCTGAAGTGGGAGTTGGCCAGGTCCAAGGGAGGCTGCCCCAGCTGTGGGGCAGAGGGGGCCAGGCATGCCTATCACAGGATCTGCAGGGCTTGCTCTGTGGGGCCCTGGCAAGGACTTGTACCCTTGCAGAGCTGCAGAGCACCAAGGCAGCAGCTGCCCTAGGCCCCACGAGCACCTTGTGTCTGGGTTTTGTTTTGAACAGAGCTGGCCCCACTGCTCCACCATGGTTTTCCCTCTGGCCAAGGGTGCACGGGGTCTGCTCCTGACCTTTGCCTTGTGCATGAGCTTGGCCTGCACGAGCCGTGCCTCTGCCCTTGTGCATCATGACTACTGCATCATAGGAGCCGGCCCCTCGGGCTTGCAGATGGCCTATTTCCTCCAGCAAGCGAGCCGAGATTACGTGGTGTTCGAACGCAGCCATGCACCCGGCAGCTTCTTTGCCCTCTACCCCCGCCATCGCAAGCTCATCAGCATTAACAAGCGGTACACAGGCAAATCCAACAGTGAGTTCAACCTCCGCCACGACTGGAACTCGTTGCTCAGCCACGACAGCCGCCTGCTCTTCCGACACTATTCCCGTGACTTCTTCCCCCATGCCGACACAATGGTGCGTTACCTTGAAGACTTTGCTTCCAGGCTGGAGCTCCAAGTTCAGTACAACACTGCTATCACCCATGTGACGCTGGACAGGGATCCACAGGCGTGGAACAGCCATTACTTCATCCTTACAGACCAGAACAGCCAGACCTATAGATGCAGGTAACCAGTGAAGTGGTGTTCAGCTACACCGCTTATAACTAGCACTCAGTTGGGTTGTGGGGTGAAATGTTAGCTCCTGAAAAAGTGCCACTTTCCTTGTGGTACTCACAGAGGTGGACTCTGTTTGGGAACCCAGAACTGATGTAGGGTGGTACGTTATGTCTGATCAAGGCTCATTGACTTGCAGATGGGATGATGGCAGAACTGGAATAATGGGGTGCTAAAGGCAGAGCCATCCCGGGGGGGCGGGGAATTCGGGTGATCGCCCTGGGCCCTGCGCTTTGGGATCCCCATCAAACAGTGCCATACAGGCCACACCACACCCACCATGTTCCACCACTGCTGAGCATTGCATCCAAGCACTGCTAGTTTCAGTCACTCGCTACACCCCCTTACCCCCAGGCCCTGCACTGGCTGATTTGCCCTGGTCCCTGCACACCCCTAGGGACAGCTCTGGCCAAGGTCAGGAACCTGAGACAAAGGGGTCTCCTGAGCCACTGACTCCAAATTCCTGCATTCACAGTGATTCATTTACTCAAGGAACCCCCCCAAATCACCATTTCAGACCTTCACCCCAAAATAGTCACGAAGTGGTGCCGTTAGCATGTTGCACCAACAGCCCTGGAGAAAAACAGCAGGAAGTGCTACTACCTGAGGTTACCTGATTTCCCTTTCCATCTCATAAATATTTCCCTAAAATTAAATAATGTTTGGTCTCAGGAGGTCCAATCAGAAAAATCAGCTTTATTGTAATGATCTAGTAGTAATATTTTTATCAAATGAAATGTTTTCCTGAAAAAATTGAGGTCATTTTCTGTACTATTCCAGAAGGACATTAAAAGGCAATGCATTACAAATGGATAGAGGAAAATTATTTTTATGTGACATATAATTAACCTTTGAATCTCACTGACACTCTTATCTTTTTATACAAGAATCCAGAGACTTGGGAAAAAATTGGACACTTACATAGCATTTGCAGTGAGCCTTTGCTTAAATAAAATTACAAGTGCTATTTATCCTTAGACTATGGAGAATAAACAACTCAGGAACTGGGGCTAGGAAGACATTTCTGCCCATTCCGTGTAGCGCTGAACACTGATCTGCATTAAACAGCTGATTCAGTGGGATTGGATGCAGAATGTTACCCTGCAACGTATATCACATTCTGGAGGAGATGGGATGGCAGATGAGATGGCTGGTTTCATGTGGTGTGAGGATGCCAAGTGCTGACCATGGTTTTTCACCATATTGTGTTTACAGCCTATTGTTGGTAGCCACTGGAACGTGGGTCCCCAATGTAGTGAGCTTCACTGGCTCAGAATACGTTGAGGGCTATGAGACTGTGTCCATCAACCCAGACGATTTTGCTGGCCAGACGGTGTTGATCTTGGGCAGAGGGAACTCAGCCTTTGAGACTGCAGAGAACATTCTGGGTGTCACCAATTTCATACACATGGTGAGCCGCTCCCGTGTTCGCCTCTCTTGGGCCACCCACTACGTTGGAGATCTAAGGTATGAGGCTGTTCTCCTTTCTAGTTTTAATGGGAATATTTATGACGTGAAATTGCTGTGGGCTGATAAGACTGGTGGGATTGATGCTGAAGACTCTGGGTCAGGGGGATTGGGAACAGGATAGAAGGCCTCTCACCTTTAGGTCTTTGGTTTAAATCCAAAGCAGATTTGCAGTTACTGGAGGGCATCAAGCACCTGAAGATTGGTCAGTGTTCTGTGTGAAGTGAGTTAATAAAGAGAAAGGAGGGCATTTAATGGTTCCTAATGAAAACTGCATCAGAAAAAAACACCTTTTCAGGCACTATTTAGCCTCTTGTCTGTAATATCAGGAGGCCTGCATGGACCATGGAAAGATAGTTCAATGATTAGGATGCAAGCCTAGGGCACCAGAGCCCCAGACCCAGTTCCTCATAGTGACTCATACTTCTTAAGTGACTTTGGGCCTCGCTTTCCCATCTGTAACAAGGTGATAATAGCGCTGTTCTAACACACATGAGTTTCATGAGCATAAAAACATTAAGAACTGTGAGGCACTCGGATACTCTGGGAAGAGGGACTAGTAAGATAGAATGGAAACTGTGCTCCCCTTTTACCTCTATGGAGCATGTGGTGAAGCAGTACAGAGAATGGAACATGTGCCTTTTTGGGTGATATGAAGCCTGTCTCCTGCACTGTTAGTCTGGAGATCATCAGCCCTAAGCTCCCACAGACCCAAAAGGCATTAGCTGGATAACTGTAGTGTACTTTGGGACAAGAATTGTGGGAGGCATGGTACATTTTTCATAGTTTCAGGAAGAGGGTTTGAATCCCATGCACCTCTCTTTCATTAAAGTTAAAATGATACCCAGGGAAGTTGTAGAATATCCTTCACTGAAGGATATTCAAGGGGTTAGATAATCAATGGTCAGGGATGGTATATGAGTAGCATTCCTGCACTCAAGCATGGGTTTGGACTGAATGACTCTTCCAGCCCTGTGGTTCCATGAAACCTCCAGCAGTTTTGCTCATTTACATTGCTCTAAGAGCGTGCAAGTGTGACAGTTAAACCAAAATAAATAGCCACTCCCCCACCTTTTTAAAGCGGTTGAAAGCTGTGTCTGTCCACAGCCTTCCAATCTCTTTATACTACTTATATTCTTGTTCCTTAGAGCAATTAACAATGGCCTTCTGGACACATACCAACTGAAGTCATTGGATGGACTATTGGAGGGTGACTTGGAAGATCTGGCTATTGTCAAGGACAAGAAAGGGAAGTTGCACATCACTCTTAGATTTTACCTGGAGAACAGCAATAGCAGTGCAGGTGCAGAGACCGTTACCCTCCCACAGGATGAACTGGACAATTTTGCCACCCGGGCACCCTACGACCGTGTTATCCGCTGTCTTGGCTGGAAATTTGACTTTTCTATATACAACAGGTGAGGAAGAACAAGGGCCTTGATGGAGGGAAGTATAGAGAGTGAGTGTGTGAGAGCCTATATACTACCAGCTTTGGACAGACATGTTGTCAGGGCTGAGGGTGTGGGGTTGTCACAATTTAGCTTCCTGGGGACAGGCCTGCATTTCTTTAGCTGTAGACCCTGAGCCACTCATACCACATAAGTAGTCAGCAGGTGACTGCATTGGTGGTGTACAGGTGCAGAACAGCACAGCAAAGCTTTTCCTCATCCTTTAGTACATTTTCTTGTTACTCTGTGCCTCATTTCATCTCCTAATACAGACTGCAGATGGAAATTATATCAATAGCCGCTGGCCTCAGAAACGTGTTCTCAGTGCCAAGTGGCTTAAGCTCGGATATGACCCCTCCCAAAACTGCCGTAAAACTGGCACCCTGAATTTTTAATAAAACTCTCTCAATGTGCTCCTGGCAGGAGAAAGGAATGAATCCTGCTGTAGTCAGTAACTTTCAGAGTGGCTACAGCTTAACATTTATCCCCTTTCAAAAATTTGCAGTCACCCAGCCCCTCCACTTCCCGACTGGCTTAAACTGGTCTTTTGTATTCCAGATCTCTTCGATTGATGCCAGGGAGAGGGAATAAGAGGAAATATCCTCAGATCAAGCCCAGTTATGAATCCCGAGGCACACGAGGGCTCTTTGTCCTGGGCACTGCCAGCCACTCCAATGACTTCAGGAAATCTGCTGGGGGCTTCATCCATGGATTCCGATATACAAGTGAGTGCTGGGATCTATGCCATAAACAATGTTTGGAAAGGGATAATTCAGAGCCTAGAAGTAGATTGGCAAAAGGCAAACATTACTGTGTCACCTTTAATCTAGCTATTATTACAAGAAGAACATGTTATGTCCAGCTTGTGGTTGCACAGCAAGGTCTGACCTGGAGGAGAGGTTGTAGTATATATCTCTTGTCCTTAATTTGTCTCTATTTTGTCTATTTGTATGTATGGTCTTCTTCTCTATCTAGCTATTTATCTCTTACTTATATACTGGATTCCAAGTTCTGCCACCAGGTATGCTGCCTTGTGAGTGGATTTGGGTGCGGTCTCTGCTGAGGAGCAAAAAGTTTGGCAAGTTTGGGGCAGGAGAGTTGTTTTTTTCATTGTCATATAATTGACAGACCCCACTCCTTGCCACCCCATGGAATGATCCACTAACATCTCACTTCTCTTGTGCAATGATCCACTAAGGGAAAATATTTGCCTTACCAGCCTGTAAGGATCGCCTTTGCCCAGTAAGGGTGATCATTACAACTGTGAGCAACCCTGGAGAGAGGTGCTGATTGGCCAGGATGGCAGTTGCATGACTTGGTCTAAACCACAGTCTGTCTTTTGTCTCTCCTTATGCTGCTTGCATGTGTCTTTGTTGTGCAATTGGAGATCATAAAGGTGGGAGCTGTATTTTCAAGCAACTTTTTTTGACCTTCTCTTTCTTCACTCACTATTGTAGCTCGTGCTGTCCATCGCTTGTTGGAAAATCGTCACCATGGGGTCCCCTGGCCATCGCCAATCTACCCTATTACACAGCTGACAAATTCCATCATCAAGCGGGTGAATGAGGCCTCTGGGCTCTACCAAATGTTCAGTGTTCTGGCTGATATCATTCTGGTAAAAGAGTGAGTAATTATTTCAAGCTCTCTGATCTGTCAATTAATCCCTTTTCTTAAGAGGCCAAAACAGCCCAGAATGTCCTGTTAGTCAAAAATCTATTCCGGAATTTACCTTTGACTGTTTCCAGAAAAAAAGTGCAAAGAGCTAGGCTGGATTAGCTGAAGTAGGGAGAGGGCTGCCTTAAGTCTCCTTCAATAGTAACAGGAGATGCTGCTTTTGCTCTGCATTGCCAAAGCAATCCAGTGCAGATCAATACTAACTAAAACTCATGGCCCTGTTCTAGCTATTTAGTGGCCTCTCTGGATTGCTGGGTTTTGTGTATGTGGCTGGATCCCTCTTGGGCCAGTTGGATAGTTCTTGGTCCTAAGGGCTCACAGATGTGTTTGTGGCTTTTAGGAATGCCACAGCATTTGAGTACCTGGAGGAATATCCCGTGGGGATCCTGGCACAGCTGGAATTGCACACAGGGAGAAAGGCCCCCAGTGGGCTCTTCGCTGTCATCATGGAGTACGGAAGGAACTTCTCCGGAGCTGACAAGGATGTCTTCTACTACAATCGAGCAGTGGGGGAGGCACAGCATGCCTGGCAGTCCAACTTCTTGCACCCTGTTATTTATTACTACAAACGCCTCCCTACAGGTAAGTTGAGCAGCTTCCTTGTTCACCTTCCTACCCTTGCTTATCAAGCATAAGAAGAGTACTTCAGGAGAAGGGGGGAAAACCAGAGCCCATTGCAGAACCAGACCAGAGCTCCTTCCTTGATGCCTTGAAGCCCTTCTCCTGTGGCTTTATAAGCTGGAGAAAGAACAGGAATCTTGGACTTGTCACTACTAATCTTCATTCATCCAGAAACAACTGCTGAATGAGTGGCCAGGTGGAAATGTTTGAGACCTCATATGTAGGCGTGCAAAAGAAGAATCCAGAATCCCCTGGAAGTGATGGCAAAGGTGTTACTTGCCTGGTATAACATGATGTGGAAGTACCAAACAAAGATGAAGTGCTAAGCATCACCATGAAAGGGAAACTGCTGATCTGTAGTGCACCAATCTCTGAGGGGTCAGATACAGAGAGAAGACACCTCAAGCTCTGATGGATATAGCCAAAGGCCAGAGTTTGAAGATGAGCATAAAATCAAGACATAAATCCACACACAGCAAGTTTCCTTAGGAGAGCAGGGGCAGATCTATTTCAGTTTTAGGTGTCCAAGTGGCACTTAGTCTTTTAAATTCAATCTTATTCCATGCTGATTAGGTCTCTAAAAGCCATTAATATACTTACTTTTATAACACACTCCCATTTTCACTTTATGTTGCAAAAAGTGGGGAGGAGAATCCACCCATCTATTGCCTGAATGCTTTTTCAGAGACTCAAGTAGGGTGATGATATAGGATCATATTTACCTGCCTAAGTACCACTTAAATGCCTAATAGGTAGAACAGGATCTGGCCCTTAAAATGCTAACCTCCAGAGACCTACCTATGGGTCACAAGGGGGAGAGGTTTCATTTATAACAACTTAAAGCCTGGGTGCAATCTGATATAACTGGCTGTCCCTGTTCAGAGGGACCTGGAACAGAGTCATAGTGGGGATTGCTTGGGTCAGGCAGTGCTGAAGATCAGGAGTGTGGGGCTTTCTGGAGGACTATGCTGTTATAGACTCTCCAGATTAACTACTTGATGGCCAAAAGGAGTTGTGAGTGGGCTCAGAACTAGGACAGTAGGTGATGCTAACTATAGAGCAGAGCCAGGTGCAGCAGCAACATTGTTGGAAGTGAGAGGTAGTAGGATAAGAAAATAAACCAGCTATTGCTGCATTTACTTCTTGTCTCCAAAACCCTTCGCAATACCATGTTGATCCTGGAAGAGGATGGTGAAAGTTCCTTTTCTGCTATCTTAATATGGTCTGTCATCTCTTAACAGAGCGTGAGATGAGGCTTCGTCCTCCAGACTGGCCTCTTCCCCGCCCAGATGCCATCCATCATATTGTTGAGGATTTTCTGACAGACTGGACAGCTCCAAATGCTCATATCCTCCCTCTGAGACGTTTCCTGGAGAATTGCCTGGGCACTGACCTGCGCAATTTTTTTGCAGGTAATCTGGGCACTGGGAGGGCATGGGGGAGGGAGACACCCGAGGGAGAGGTCAAAAAGCAGGCAGAGTCCAGTTTTTGTGATAGATCCTTCTAGTTCCAAGGCAGGTGGGAAATATTTCCCTACCAGTCCCTATCTGTTTTGGGTTTTTTTAATATGCTGCAGGTCACAGAAGGAAGTGCTGGGGCCATATTAGGCTCTCACGCATTCCTCAACAGCCGGTGTTCTTAGTCATGACAGGAGGGAAGTGTTGTCTGCCCTCTGCCCCCTTAAACTGTATGTTGGGTCTTGGTTGAATATCACATGAGGCTGCAGCCTCCACCACCTCAAATGTGCATGCTGCCAGATCCAATGCTGCTTTTGGTTGGAGGTGATCCCATTATAGGCTTGCTGAAGGAGAAAGGAGAATGCTGTGATACTGGACTGGAGAACGTATGTGAATGTCAGTGGGGCACTTCTGCCACCTCTGAGCTAGCAAGTAGAAGAAATGGATATGCCATTCCTCCCTCTCTGAGCTAATAAGACTCTGAGGTATACAGGTGTCCATCCCAGCTAATTTAGATTAATAAAACCATGGTGCTATCTGGGAAGATGCTCTCCTTTAGATTCTGAATGATGCACTGGGAAGGTGTGATTTATGGAGCATCTACAGAGATTATTTTTTATAAAAAATCTCTACTGATATTTCTTTGTCCTTTTTTATAGAGTCCTGTTTCCTGATTGCCTTGACCCGCCAGAAACTGCCTCCTTCCTGTCAGCAGGGATACCTGAGAATGCAAGGGCTTGTGGGTAGTGAAGGACTCAGGCGCCATGCAGTGAAAGCTAGCTTGATGGAGAATTACACTGTTGTGGACTCTCCAAATAAGCTACTTGATGGCCAAAAGGAGCTACATGACCAGCTGCTGAAGGATCATGTGATACCAGGTCGCCCACTGCAGCATCTCATAAACACCAAGGATGAACTTTAACTTTTCACTGTTTATATCAAAATGTATGAGGACCATTGTGGTGATTGCATAATGTTGACGTGCAGCAGGGTGCCAACCTTTGCCATGTGCCACTTGGTCTCTGCCCAACCCTTTGCCTAACCATGAATTGCCAAAGACCTGCTCAGATCTGTTCTTACTGAGAAGACCAATGTGCTTTGAAGGGGGAATAAGGAGCTGAGATCCAGCAGTGTTCAGGTTTCTCCTTTGTCCCTGCAGAGCCCACAGTTGCCTGATGACAGTGTTGTATTTATCTTGTAGACCAATGCCTGGAGCAGCATCCAGAGGTCAAAGGGGATACACAGATTGTGAAACATCACATGTCCTGTGGTGGTCCACTGAAGACTCCCTGGCTACCAGATGCTGCATCAAGCCCAGTCTCATGTATACTTGAAGAACTGTATATTTGCCAGACATATCAGTGGTACTGTAGGGCAGCCTTCAGAAATTAGACATTTCCAGCACTTGTTGGGGGAACAGAAGGAACAATATTTCTAGTTTTAATGGGGGGGCATCACAGTCTGTTACATTCAGGATGGTGGGGGAGGGGTGCGGGGGAAGGGGCACAAGGTCCGTCCTACTCCTCCAAGGGTGAACAGCTTAGCAAGCTTAGATCCCAGTGAGAGTTGTCGTTAGAGTGGCCCACCTATCTTTCCTTTCCCTCCCATGCCAAATAGTCCTGGTGTGAAAAGAGAGTCCCTGTATTTCTTTAGTAGAATATTTGTCCCATTTGCACTGTCACTCCCAAAGGTTTCCAGTGCATTTCAATCAAGTTAAAAGGCTTACCCTACATTTCCTTCCCAAGTATTCCTATTTATATGTTTCACACATTGGTCAATAAGCTGTTTGCACTTTATTGCTGCCCCCACATCTGTCACTACTGAAAACTGATGATTGGAGCCCTGGATTTGGACTGTGAAAGGAGTCTTCCTAATGTACCTCTGATTTCTAGGAGATGGAGAAGGGAATACGCTTCCTCTGGTGCTTATATCCATGAGAATGATTTTGAAGTTGGGTTGGGATGGTGTTATCTGGATAATTTTTCCTCAGCAGCTGATCCCTAAATGACATCTCACAGGGCCCCTTTAAGCTTTCTGGCTCTTTCTATAAGATCTTAACTCTTGTAGCTACTCTTTTTTCTCTTTTTCAAAAAAGTCAGGTGGTAGTTGAGGTGGGTGAATGGTTGAAAGGGATTTAATTCCTAACTGGGAACCTGGGCTTACCCTGATGACAATACTGCTGACACAACTGTCAGAGGAGCCCCTGGACAAACTGCTGTAGGGTTGATAATGTGAAACAGAGAGTCAGATTCTTAGCTGCTGTCAATGGAGTGATGTCTTTGTATTTTAAGAGGACTGTATCCACTAATACATCTTCAGAATCCGACCCTTAAATTTGCCAAGCAGCAACAGTACTCACCAATCCTGGACCTGTCTGCAGCATAATGGGCTGCCTACTTGTGGATTGCCAAGGGAGGGACTGAAAGACAAGGAAGTGACAACAGGTCCATCAGACCTAAAGGTTCAAATCTGTTATTTAAGGAATGCTGAAGCCAAGAGCAGGGCCACTGTATATACACACTTGAAGACAAGCACCCTCTCTCACTTTCCTTTCACTTGTTGCCACAGAAGACTGTAAAGTCACAGTGTATGTGTTGCCTTAAGTTGTGATTTTACTTTGAAAAGGAATTATGTAAAAATGGCACCTTACTGGAGCCACCAACTCCCTGCATCTGGCAGAGTTAAGGCTGTCAAGGTGAAAGGCAAAAGTTTTTGCTATTTGCTCTTTCTGCTACCCTCTGCAGAGTCGATACTACTTAGAGAGTAAACTTGATTAGCTAGAAGTTATCAAAAATTCACAGAATTGTTAGTTGAGTTCCAACATCATTTTTGGAGATCTAGAAATGTGGCATGCCTGCGGGGTCCCAGGTGGGGATGGGCAGTAGGAGGGTAGCTTTCTTTTTTGAAAGGGCAGTTCACACATGGAAGTCACAAAGGAGCAATAAAATCAGCCCCAGTGATACCATTTTTATAGCTTCTTTTCATCAAAGAATTGCACTTTAAAAACTGGTGCCCAGTTGCATTATTTTAACACAGTGTTTCCCAACCAATGTGCCTTGGCACAAAAGTATGCCATCAGAAATGAACTGTGCCACAGAATTTTTCCTTGGCAATGAGCTACAATAGGTATGAGGATAGGGAATGCCTTAACTGGTGTGCTGTGGGAAAAAATGATTAAAGTAAGCGTCCCTTGGGCTGGAAAAGGTTGGGAAACACTGTTTTGTCTGTCCTGTTGAAGTGAATTAATGCCCATAGTAATTTTGTTGTATTGCAGATATGTTTTGTATGGTTCTATTCTTCCAATGAAGTTTAAAAAATACTTAAAAAGCCAATGGCAGGAGTGGTTTGACTCTTTGTTCAGATGGGACAAGTACAAGGCCTATTCCAAAACCCATGGCAGTCAATAGGAGTTTTTTCTCTAGACAGTACAAAGGACTGGATCATTGGATCTGGTCCTTGGAAAGAAAGGAAGTAATTCAGAGTACACAGACCAGGTCTTCCCTGTAATTCAGAGTACATCCCCCATCAACTCTTCCCTGTTTGTGAGCAGTAGGTCAAAAAAAACCACAGCCCAAAGTTTGCCTCTCTAACACTTGCAGCAAGGAACTTGTCTCCAGCGCTCTCCAGAAACTTCCTGGATTGCCAGTGTACTGCTGAGTTGCCCTCCCAGCAGATGTCAGGGTGATTGAAGTCCCCCATTAGAACCAGTGCCTGTGATCTGGAAACTTCTACTAGTTATCTGAAGAAAGCTTCCCTTATCTCATCCTCCTGGTCTGGTGGTCTATAGCGCACACCCACCACATCATCACCATTGTTGCTCTCCCCTCTAACCTTAACCCAAAAACTTTCAACAGGCCTGTCTCCATTTTCATACTGGAGGTCTGAGCCACTTTTACACAGGCACAACTCCTCTCCTCCCTGCCTATTCTCCCTGAACAGTTTGTACCCATCCATGAGAGTGCTTCAGTCATGTGAGCTAACCCACCAAGTCTCTGTTATTCCAATCACATCATTATTCCTTGACTTTGCAAGGACTTACAGTTCTTCCTGCTGGTTTCCCAGACTCCGTGCATTTGTGTACAGACAGCTGAGGCGACTAGCCCATTGCCCTGATTTCTCAGGAAGAATGGTTTCTTCATCCTTAACGAATGGCCATAATTGGTATAACTAGGAAATATTTCGATCCTTTTGCTCACCACCATCTCTTAAAACTTTAATATCTGTATCAAATTTCACTTTGGGATTTGTTCTCTGATCTACCCGCTCACCTTTAGAATCAGTTGAGGTTATCACATGCCTCCCTGCAAACCCACCCTTACGAAGGCCAAAGATCAAATATAAACATTTTCTTTCAGATTCAAGTGTTGTTTGGGTCTTCCTGAATTGCTGGGCATTTTGACTTCTTATCTATCTGGTAGGCATCACAGAAGGGTAATTTTGCTGTTCAAGTATCATAATCCTACATCCAGCAACACTGACTTCAGCCTTCAATTCTGTTGATCTACACTTTTCACCCAAACCAAGTGTTTTTCTCAAGCTGCTCCATCATCCTTTGAAAGGTGCCTACCTCCTCCTTGTCTCTTTTGACTCTTTTAAAAAATGTTCTAGTTTAATAGAGAGCAGATTAGTTAATTGGTATTTCCAGGGAAGCCGCATGTTCTTATTTTGCAGCCATCAGGGGGTGGTTACTGATGGGATCTGAACTAGCTGCACCAGACAAAAATTGCTTTCCTTTGTCAGTACCACATTTTCTGTCACCTGTAATGCATGTGGTTTGGAAACAAGAATTAGTCTCTTCAGTATCCCCACTTTCACTCAAGATTAAATACCAGCAGGCATAAAAAGAAAACTGCCTAGAAGTCCTACGAAGGGATATTTTATGTCAGGTAAAAATAACAAAGCCAGAATGAAGATATCACAACTAGCTAGGTTGCCTGCTTGCTTTCAGCTTGCAAAATATGATCTGTTTGCATCCAGGAGCAAAAATATAGGAGGCAATGTCAGTCTCCTGGTAGTCTTCAAACTTGGTGCATCAGTCTGTTGGCATGAAGAGCATTGTGAAGGTAATCATTAATTCATCGTCAACATTTATATTGACTTATGTAGTATCCTCAATTGCTTTATGGATAATCCGCATGGATGTTGTTCCATCTGCTGTGATGAGAAAGCACCCTCTGGACATGGAACAGCAGCCATCCTGCACCAGACCGCTGCCCTGGGATAAATCAGTATTGGCTCAAAAAGCCAGCCAGCTACTGGATCACCTGCATGACCTGGTGTGGAACCACAGATTCCTTAGAAGTGACAGTTTCCATCTTAAAGCCTGAGCAGCTGAATCAAGAGACAACGTAAGAGTCTCAGCATCTTACCACTGAGGGCTCTGCTATACATTCAAATGAAAACTGGCTAGAAACCAGCTACAGAGCTGTTACACCTTGTCAAGCAGTAACTTTGCAGTGGGTTGGCTCTTTTGATAGCTACATAGTCATTTTTATGGTGGGATAATTGCTTTGTGTGTGCAGCCAGTCTCCATGTATTGCAAGATTCACCAGTGAATGCCATGAGAAGTACTTTGCACATGCCACCGGTCTACATTTTAATGTTCTGGAAACTTTTTCATGCTCTAGGCCAAATTATCCAGATCAGTTCCCAACCCTTTGAATCATTCAAAAAACCACATGGCGCTGCAACCGGCAAGCATCCTCCACCCCAGACCTGTCAGCCTGGGGCTTTGGATACAGGCACCCCTCACTTAGCTTTGTCCCGGTTGACGTTGTTCTGTTACTACGTCGCTGCCATATTAGAGACCATACTCATTTAAAGTCGCGCAACATTCAGTTATAAGGTGGTTTGTTAGTAGGCAACTACTCTGA
This sequence comes from Crocodylus porosus, assembly GCF_001723895.1. Lineage (NCBI taxonomy): Eukaryota > Metazoa > Chordata > Crocodylia > Crocodylidae > Crocodylus > Crocodylus porosus. Next base: position 50,539,867 of record NW_017728931.1, on the reverse strand, counting down.
TGTAACTGGATTTGCTTAACATCATTTTGCTGCAAGTTGCCTTTTCCAAGAACGTAACTGTGACATTAAGTAGTAGCTGCGCTTCCAAATCCCTTGGCAGGCATCCTACGTGCAGGCCCAAGCCCAGAGGCTTGGGGTTCAGATGCCCTCGGGGTTTTGCCTGCCCCCCCCCAGCAGCAAGCTAGAGAGGAGTCCCGCGTTTCCATAAAGTCAATACATTTATGGTGCGACTCAGCCGTGGTTTGCACCGTGTCTGTAACGTGTATGAGAGGCCGGGAACTCCAACCCGTGGGCAAAGGCTGAAGGTGCGCCTCCAGACCCACAAACCGGCGACCAGGAAAGCACCGGACAGACTGGGGCTGGTTGCTGCCTGCCCCTCGCTTTGTTGGACACCACTGGCCCAGCAGGCAGCCCCAACCGACTCCCCCGTCCAGCCCACGCTGCAGGGGCTCGGCCTGTTTCCCCCGCACAAAAAGACTCGCCTTCCCCAGCAGCCAATCAGCGCCGAAAATCCCACCCCACACGCAGAAGTGAGCCAAACAGCATCCAGATGTAGCCCACCAGAGGTCCTCGCCAGCCAATCAGCGCTCGGGAGGAGACCGGGGGGGGGTGTTCGGAAGCTTCCGGTGCCATAAGCCAATCAGCTCCCAGCACTTGCCTACGCGAGCCGCTGACAGATCCATCTCGCAGCCAATGCCGTGCTCGCGCTCCTCCTCCCCAGCCAATGAGTTCGCAGCCTGCCCCAGCAGCATTCGGGAGTTGTATCGACCTCCGGTCCCTGGAAGGTGAGGAAGGGCGGGATTCTCGGGGTTTTTTGGACCTGGCCCCAGCTGCACGTGGGGGCTTGGCTGCTGCCGTGCAACCCTGCTGAGTCTTGGGCAGTTGCCTGCTTGGTGGGGCCCCACAGCGCCCCAGGCCCAGGGCAGGCGGGTACTGGCCCCGAAGGGGAGCCCTGGGCGCGGGAGCACTTACCTACTGTTGGTACTTCCTAGGGGTTGAATTACACTTTGAGTCTTGTGTGTGGGGGGGGATCTGCAAACAAAATTAAAGAGGTTCATTGACTAACATAGTCCACCGAAGCGAAGAAGCAGTCTGCTCGGAGACCCCCTAAGCTATGATTTTCAAATCTTACAGGAAGGCTCTCGTCTCTCATGGGGGGCATCTCCCCCATTATCCGCACCTTGGTACTTCCCAGGTTGAGCCAGGTGCAGGGGGGGTGAGGACATGCATGTCACAACCGAACCAAACCAGTCCCTGGTGTCGCTGCCCAGAACCTGCGTCCCGACTGTACGCAGGGCTCCCGTGTCGGGCAGGGGTGAGCACCCAGCCCAGCCTGCCTGGCAGTAGGCGAGTGTGAGAAGTGCTTGCACCCATGTTTGGGGGGCCCTGGGGGTGGGTGATCTCTTGCTGGGGGAGTTTTCATTCTTCTGCTTTGCTTTCTCTCCTGAACACGAGTTCAGTACACAGCAGCAGCCTGTGATTGACCAACGTCTGAGGTCTGCTGTCCTGACCTGGGGTAGGGGGTTTTTGGACCCCTGCTTTTGTATGTCCCCCCACCTAGCCCCTGGGAACCCATGATGAGGGGCTGCAGCCAAGTAGGGAGTGAGGATACAGCTGGTTATTAGGTCATTTTAATCGACCAAGCAGTATAAAAGCTGGGGAGTAAACAGTGCCAATGAAAAGAAAGGCAAGTGTGTCAGGGGAAGTGCAGAGATTTGGCTGTATACCAGAGCAGCCAGTTGCAGCAGTTGGGGTGAGGGGTGGTAAGCAATGTACTGTGGGATGCCTGGAGGACTGGCCAAACCTATGTCATGGAACACTTGATGTCCACACATGGTGCTGATCCGGTTCCTAATAGACTGATTCAAAATGTGCTTTAGGTTCCAGGTACACTTTTGAACCATACAGGCAGCATTCAGCTGGCTTAAAAGGCTTGTATGTCTGTTTCCAGTTTACACTGCGTTCAGGCTGGACTAAGGGATATATGTGTTCGTGTGTGGGGCTGTGAAGATCACACTTCTTTCTGACCTTAGGTGCTCATGCCTCCCCTCTTGTGGAGAGTATCTAGTGATACCCAACTCTCTGATCTCCCTCCTCGTCCCAGAAGGATTTGACCTCAAACAGGTTTTGTTTGTTTTTTTTTCCTCTCTCTCTTTCTCTCTGCAGATGGCCCAGACACTCACATTCAGGAGGCTTCTAGCTTCCTCTCCTAAGAAGCTGTCTGTGCCGTTTTGGTCCCAACGTGCGCTACTCTTCTCTAGGGCATCTTCTGTCCCCAGCTGGCCACGTTCCCTCCTGCACCAGGCACAGGCCCCTCTACTTTCTTCTGTTAAGACGTTTTCTACCACTCCTCTCTGCAGAAGCACGTTCAACATCCAGGATGGCGAAGACTTCCAGGACAGAGTCATCAACAGTGCAAAGCCCGTGGTGATAGATTTTCATGCACAGTGAGTACTGACAATGGGCAGTGACCATAGTCTCTTCAGGGCACTCCTCTGTCTTGCATGCTACAGCTGGTCGCCTTCAGCCTCTAGACAAGTGATTTAATTCTCTTGGTCCTGGTTTCATCTTCAGCAAATCAGGGATAACAGTTCCTTTCGTGAGGCATGTTCTGACCCATGTATAAACAAAGCTATGTGAAGCCAAGTCTGTACTAAAAGAGGTTTGCCAGTGCCTGTCCCCTGCTGGCCCACTCATGTACTGTAGGCATAGCTTATGCTGGCAAAATAAATGCTTTGCTGACATAATTTATACCACATTGTCTGAATAAAATAAACTATTTGTGTAAAAATGCGTTTTTTTTTAATTGGTGTAACAGTGTCTGTAGACTAAGGCTCTTGCTGGCATTAAAATGGTAGACAAATCTGTACCCTTAGCCAGTACAACTATGCTGTCAAAGGTTCTGATGGAAATTTGGCCTTAACACTGTGCTGCATTATGAGAGAGAACTCAAAGATCATGCTTACAGTGTCATCTAGTCCAGCTCAAGGCAGGCTCAGCCCTGACTAAGACCGTCCCAGTCAAGAGTCTCGTCTAATCAGCTCTTGAAAATGTCTAAGGATGGAGATTCCACAACTTCTCTAGGCAGCCTGTTCCATCCCTGAAGCTGTTCTGCATCAATTTAGCCATTCCCTTGCTCCACCCATGCTGTAAAATGAGTGTCCCAATAAGACTACAAAATATTTTAAATACCCTTATAAAAACCATCGTGTTTGTAGTATCTCATTAATATGTCAGTAAATATAATATAAAATTACTAGCAAGTCGAGACTTTAATAAGCACTTTAACAGAAGCTGAAACAATAGTATATAAATATTCTCAGCCTACAGTGACAGTGACAAACAGCAGAATCTATTTCATTGCTGCATTTTACTGCCCCACGTTTTATGTGACTCCCATTATGGCTCGTGGGATGCTCTTTTTATGGTGTCATAATGACACTTCTTATGACTGAATGTGTTCCACAAGCTTGCTAGATTTTCTTTATGGACTTAAAGATCCAGGCCAACAATTAGAACAAATTACAGCACACAAGTGGTTTTATACAAGTGAAGCTGTGCACACTGAATAAATCTACATACAGTTTTTAAATCATTCCTTAAATGCTTCTTTGGGTACCTTCTGCTTTTCTTTAGGAGAGCCCCCAGAATCCAGGTGACCAGATATAATTACTAAGAAGTTCATAGCTTGCTGTAATCTCTTCTTTTCATAAAGTCTTCTTGAATGCTCTCTCTTCTTTAAGAGGACTTTTCACTAGTGCAGATGAGTTGATACTGACAAAGACTTTTGGTAGCACTTAATTGGCATCAACAGCAATTTTGCTGCCTCTAGCAGTGAAAATATTGTAAGATGTTATCTGTTTAATTATCATAATTATCTTTGATTTTTAGTTGTGTCTTAGTAACCCATTAATATGGATACAGTCGTGCTAGGTGCTATACGAACACAGAGCATAAAAGAGTCTGGAACCCTCAGTGGCTGAGATGGACAAAGTGAAACAGGAACTGTTATGGACTCTGTGAGGGAGAGGAGCAGTTTAATATCTGCAGAATCTCAGAGATGCAAGTGCAGGGCTGGTGGGGAGCAAGAGCTGCTGTAGTATCCGTCTAAGCCAGGGGTGACCAGTGCACAGCATGCATGACGTAAGTGTCATGGACAGCTTCTGAGTGTGGCATGCAGACTATAAGAGAGGGGACAGGCAGCACAGGAGCAGATAGGTCAGGAAGCAGAAAGCAGAGCAGTAGATTGGGCAGGGAACAAAGGACCAGGAGTAGAAAGCAGAGCAGCAGGAAGAGAATTGGAGTGACACTCTGGGACAACCAATGTATGGCACTCCTGCCTAATTGCTCCCCACTAATCTAAACCATGACGTAAGGGTTTGGGAGTTCTTGTTTTGTCCTTTTATTTAATGTTTTTCCTATTCTGAATAGTTTGGGGGGCGGTTCTCTGTTTGCAGGGTGGTAGGGTCAGGGATTAATGTAAATACGAAGTATGACAGCAAGTGCAATCAGAGGGAGAGAGGAACAATTTTTCTTTTCAGAGGCTTTGGTGCCAGCTCTGCAAACTGTTGCTAATACCAGAGCTTGGGACAGGCAATATGTTTTCTAATAGAGCTGCCTCTGCTTTATGGAAACCCAGCAATTACCTAAAGACTAAAAGTATTTCAAGAGTAATGGGTAGCACTGAACAGCCTCCCTCTTCCCCCTACCCCCAAGAGTCTGAGAGCAGCCTCTCCCTAAACTGTACTGTCACTTGACAACAGTATTATTTTCTAAACTGCATCTTTGCTCGGCTTGCTCTAGTGACAGGCAACAGCTGCTGGAGCACATGGACATCCATGCTGTCTGACAGCTCCACTCAGGTGCCTGGCTGCGCAAGCAGGAAGTGCATGAGGGGAGGGACCAGCTGCAAAAGGCATGATGGCAGCTGGCACAAGGCATGGGAGCATCTACATGTTCCTTCTGCCATGTGGCAGGTAGTGGCAGAAGCCTTACTGCACACAGTAGGGGCTGTTTAGTTCTACTGGCACAAAAGAGGGAGTTACCACGCTGGAGGACCTTTGTGTGTGAAGGCACACAGGGTTTTGCTGGCAAAACCAGAGCTGGTTAATGTTTACATTCCGTGTTTTAATATCAGGCATTTTTCGGAGTGTGAAGGTCAGTGCAGAGAAGGAGTGGTGAGATGAGTAAGGTGCCAGTGTAATACCAGGAACAGTGTGAATTGAGCTATACCATGGTTGCTGTTACACTTTGCTGATGTAATGCCTGCTCGTTTCCTTTCCAATCAGGTGGTGTGGCCCCTGTAAGATCCTGGGCCCCAGGCTAGAGAAGATGGTGGCCAAGCAGCAGGGAAAAGTGCTGATGGCTAAGGTGGACATTGATGATCACACAGACCTCGCCATTGAATATGAGGTAGGAGCCAGGTGCACAAGGGCTTCATTTTAGCAAGGGCTGGTATGGGGCAGCATGGTGTCCTTGGCCTGAAGAAAAGTTTATCCACACAGCAGTAAAACTGTATTGAAGAGGTGGAGGGGATGTGAAAGCCAATATTTTCCCGTTATTAATGAACACCCCCCTTTAGTCATCAGCTAGAGCCTTGCTGGTTGCTGCTCTTGGGGCCCTTTAGAAATGTTGCTCCTTCTATTGCAATAGCCCCTGGGGACCCTACATCCCATTTTGCTCCCTACAGTACAAGCATGTAACAAATTGCCGCAGTCTAAGCACAGTGTTGGTTTGCAGCTGCTCCACACAAAGCGGCCTGAAGAGTGACAGTAGGCCCGGCAGCTAGCCTGGCATCCTCTTACAGATGTCCTAAAAGGTCTATATAGGCCACTCCAGCCCCTCTCATTTGCAGGCTTCATTAGTGTTCATACCCTATCTTCAAGCTACTTCGCCAAAGCAGTATATTGGTTTTGTTTGGGGTGCAGGTAGCTTTTATGGAGAGATCAATAAACATGTTGACCTACTCGTAGGCAGGGACCTAACAGCTTCAATTAACACATCTCTTGCTGTACATGTAGTATTCTCTCCATTCACCACTGTTAACCATGAGTCTTATGAGCAGAATGTTAAGAGAAGGCTCCAGCCAGTGATTCTGTTATTCTTTTATCCTTTACTAGTTGATCTGAGACACTGAAAAGTCCCTCCAGTACTGCTCCAGTGAACCTTGTATCTTCCCCTTCACAATCCTAGTAATGTCCAAATAGAAAAAAGGCTGCTGCCTTACTGCCAGTTCTTACCGAAGAGTGAAATAATCTTTACTCGCCCATTGGATAGGTGAGAATTGCTGCTTCTTTTTGCAATCATAAATTGAAGTTCTGCCAGGGTAGACGTTAGGACAGATTACTCAGGTGTATCTGCCAGCAAACAGCCAGTCAGATTCTCCAAGGAGAGCCATCTTGCAAAGAGTAAAGTGTCATGTGCTGGTCCTCAGAGGCTGTGGTAGTTAACCCTGCAGAGTGAAGAGGCATCAGCTTCTTCTCTCTTGATCTTTTGCCTCCCTGAGTTTTTGGAGGTGGGGAGGAAGTGTCTGCTGCTGGCATCCATGCAGCAATGGAATATGCTTTCTTTCTTCCAAGGTTGGAGACAGAACCTGTGGGGTTCTCCTCTGACAGTGTCCTGGCACGTGCCCATATCAAAGCTGCAGTATTTAAGGCTACATGTCCAGATTATAGGAGTCTTGTACTGCAAGTAGGGAGGGTATCTTTGAGAGTGGTGGTGAAGGGAGACTGGAAGAGAGCGGTGGCTTTGGTGGTTGCAAGGAAGGACTTATAGCCAAGAAACTTAGGAAACTGGAAAAGGATTGCTTTACCCAGGAGTGATATATGACTAGGTACTGGGTAGCTTGTTCCATACTTTTGTATAGGTAATAAAGAATGCATCACCTGTAATTATTTCAACTTGTCTCAGGTGACAGGAAAACAGCAAATATCACCCATGTTTAGAGAGAGATGGGCGGATGTGAATAGGATGGGATTCAACACAGACAAGTGCAAGGTGATGCACCTGGGGAGGAACAACCGGTGCCATACCTACCGGTTGGGGAGCTCCCCTCTTGTCAGCACAGAGGTGGAAAAGGATCTTGGAGTCATCACTGACTCCAAGATGAACATGGGCCGGCAGTGTGGGGAGGCAGTCAAGAAGGCCAACTGTACCTTGGCATGCATCCACAGATGC
>NW_017728931.1:50520428-50532316 GCF_001723895.1 Crocodylus porosus | reverse complement strand
ATGAACATCTTGCTGGGGTCGTTTGACCCCAGTACTCTTTCCTGCCATGGCAGGGGGTCAGACTAGATGATCTACTCAGGTCCCTTCCAACACTAGAGACTATGAAAAGAAATTTACAATTACAGCCCTAAAGTTCAGATTCCTCTAGAAGAGGCTGTAGAGATTTAAAAACGTGCAGTGTAGTAAGGGAAGAGTTGATCTGCATTTGGGACAGGGAAATCTGAACAAACTGAATAGTCAAAATGATCCTGAGGGCTGGAGAATAAGAGGTGTCTGGGATTCATTCTCCAACAGGAACTGGATTCCAAGGTTGTCCTCCTGCACCTAGAATGTAAACATAGTCAAAAGTCAGCTGGGTACATATTTCACAGGGGGGGCTGAAGATCTCCAGTGTTGGGGATCCTGCATCCTCCACCATCTGCAGGATACAACTTCAATGATGCTAGTGCATTAGGCCCAGGGGCTGAGAGCGTAGAGGTGGGAGGGGATTGCCAGGCATTCCATGATGTTCTAAAAGAGCACATGAGGGAGGAGTTGGTGTCCAGGGTGTTGTCCAGAAATAGGTATGGTCTTACCAGCAGCATCCTTGAGCAACAGGGACTTTTAAGGCCCTTCCACTTGGGACCAGAGCTCTGAAATTGTTCTTAGCCTGCAGCCTGGGATTTTCAGTGCCCTTTCCCCACCCCTCTGATTCTCCCTACTAGCTGCCAATAAAGCTCCATCCTCCTGTGTGTATCTCCCACTCCGCAGGCAGACATGGGCTGGCTGCCCAGCCTGGTATTGCACAACACCCTCTCTGCAGTAGATTGTCTGGGAGGAGAGAGACCCCCTTGGAGAGCTGTGGAATGCCTGCACATTCCTCTGCGTGGGCTGCTGTCTGCCCTTGGCTCCATGCTGTTCCAGCTTAGCACGCATCCCAGGCACATTCCCTTCTACTAGAAACCACCTGGAGACCCTTTCCTCCTTCAGTTCCTTGCAAGACAAAACTCCATCTTCCTGACAGGCGGAGTCCCTTCTCCTCCTCCAGTGCTCTGTTCTCATCAGAGTTCTGACCAAGGCTTCTTCCCTACTGTCTTGCCTCTTCCTGACCAATTGCCAGAAGGCCAGAAAGAAAGAGGCAGACAAGGTTCTTTGGGTGAGTCTGATATCTTTTACTAGACCAACTTAAATAGTTGGAGAACAATTTTTAAGCAAGATTTTGGGTTCAAAAACCCTTTGTCAGGCTAACCCTTGTCTGCCTAGGTCCTTAGACCAACACAGCTACAACCTACACCCCGGAAAGAGAGAGGTGCACTTCAGCTTTGATCCATTCTCACCTTGGATGCTCTCTTGCTTTACCTCTTATCTTGACTTATTGTCAGCATGTGTATTTAGCCCAGCTGGGAAGTAGCAGCTGCTTCTCTTACTGGCAGGGCAATTAAAAAGCTGTTAGCTTGCAGACACCTCAGCAATGTAGCTTGCTCCTTGCATTGTTCCTAAGGTCGGTGGATGAAGTCTTCCCCTCTGCTCTGGTTATATGGGATCAGAAGTTGCAGAAGACCACTTTTAGTGGTAGGAAAATGCCTCTGTGGCAGGTACTACAGACAACTGCCCTTAGAGCATCCTCTGATTAGCATTGCCCAGACCTACTGGTTGATGGGAAATTTCTCTTTGTTTTTAATTTCCTGTTCATTGGAAATCCAGAAGCAAAACAAAATGGATTCCTCAGGCCCTGCATCTGCTCAGTGATACTGGTATTCTTAGCTGTTGTTTTTTGCATAAAGCTGAAAACAGGGTCAAAGTTGCTAAGCAAATGTCAGGGCCATGGATCCTGAATGCCCTTGCAAGAGGCTGCCCCAGAGGCACAGACCATAGCAGGGAACCTAGAAGCTCCAAGAGCCCTGCCTCCATCTGGGATAATCAGAGCTTCAGCCCTGCTGTATTGCAGGGATCCCAGATAGAACCAGGACTTCCTGGCTCCAGGGCACAGAGAGCCTGGAAACTCCAACAAGCTGCAGCCTTGACACTGCAGTCTGCCTGATGGGTCTGCCCAGAACAATACACTTTGTATTCCTGACACAAACTGCCCCAGAGCTGGGAATCCAGAGCTTCCAGGATTTTCAGCTATGGGACAAACCTGCCAAGAGCCTTTGAAGTCCTGCCTGGAAGTCAGCGAAAGTTCATCAAACCCAAGATGTCTCAAGGAAAACATTTGAAGATCAAGGAACTTTGTTTCCCTGGAGAATTTCCAACAAGGCCCATTTTGCTGTTCTCTTCAAAGGTCTTCAGGCACTGTAGGGCAGTTCTCCTGCCTGCAGGCCTGGGAGGCTTCTGTCATAAAAACAGATCACTAGGACTTTCAGAGCAGGGATGGCTCAGTTCTCAGATCAGACTGTGAATAGGGGGCATACAAGGGGCTTCAGGCCATCATAACTCTCCTCCCTGAGATGGCAAGTTTGCTGCACCTCTTAGAGGCCCAACGCAAACTTCATCGAGCAAGGGAGAGGCATTCTTAGCCCCATGCTTTTCTGTGGTTCAGGGCATGTGGGAGAAAGTGGTTTGCCTGGTGTCAGTGTGCCTGAAGTTTCTAGTCATGTTGGCCCACATGCAAAGGCCTGCTGTGTCAGGAAATCTGTTATAGACTGGTGTTCTTCAGTACTTGGAGCTCCTCCTGTCCCTCACCAATCATGACCCTTAAAATTGCTGCATAGCTAAATATGAGGTTATCTTATAGATACTTTGGAGGAACTCTGCGTAGTATTAACCTACTTTAGAAATGAGAAGGATCTCGGGAGCATCAGAACCATGCTGTCTCAGGAGAGGCTAGTCAAAGCAAACTCCAAGCTCTCTTGGTCTTTACAGCTTGCACACAAACACATTAACAGCACCATTCCTAACTCTGTGCTAGGGCTGTGCAAAATGGCTGAGTTTCAAATTGATTTCAGATTCGGCCATTTCAGAGGACAGTGATTCGTTTTTGGTGTTTCAGATGACTGTCCTGTTTTGTTTCGGAGATTGGATTCTGCTGAATCTCCTCTGAATACATTTCGAACGGGCTGCAAGGCAAACTTTGCACAGCCCTTACCCAGCTGGGTGGGGCTTGGGGTCAGGGGCTTGGGGCCCCAGTAGGGACCAAGACAGGGCCATAGGTGGCTTGTCTGGGGGAGGGCTGCAGCGTACCATGCAGGTAAAGAGACCCCTGCATGGGTTTCTGATCCCTGTCACGCCAGGTCGCAGAGCAGGGAAACAGTGCAGAGTGGCAAGCAAGCCTGCTGGTCCTTGCCACATGGCTCAGCTCTGCAGGGAGCAAAGATCTGTGCTGGGGGTTTCTTCACCACCACTGCCCACCCAGCGCTGCCCCACTGACATGAGGCGAGGAAACCCCAGCACGGATCTCTGCTCCCTGTGGGGCCAGGTTGCATGACAGGACAGCGCTGGTCCCTGCCGCACAACCTGGCTCTGCAGGGAGCAGAGATCCGGGGCTGCGCAAGGTGGGCAGCAGTGGCAAAGAGACCCCAGTTCAGATCTCTGCTCCCTCCTGAGCCGAGTTGCACGTCAGGGCAGCAGCGTGCATGTTTCCCTACAAACCTGGCTCTGAAACTCCACAATTTTCCAAAACATTTCCAAAATGTTTGGATGCCTCATTTCGTTTTGGAGATGTTTCTGATCCTTCTGTTTCAATTTGGATTTGGTGTTTGGCTGTTTTGGCACCCAAAAAACACCTCCAAAATAAAACGGTGGCTGAAATTTCGCATAGCTCTACTTTGTATCTTTCTAGTGATAGTATTTCAGGGCTATGGAGTGATCCTGCAAGTAGCCACTAGGGGGGACTGAAGAACAGAAATTAAGCAAGCACTGCAGGAAATGGCAGGGCTACTGTTTTTTGTGTTGTTGGATTGGGACTGTTCAAAGTGCTAGAGTTAAGGCTGGAAGGAACAGATCTGCATTGGCCAGCAGTGAGGGAGTGGGAAGAGGTGCATAAAATGTCTCTTTTCATTTCAACCTTCTGATGAGAGAAGAGCCAGATCCCTGAAGAGTTTCCTGGGGGAGGGAGAGGTTGAAATTGTGTGGCAGATCCCTGTGGGGAGCGGGACATAACACAGCTGGGAATTAACTCAAGGAGATGAGGCTTTTCAGGAGATGGACAGTGTATGAGATAAGGATGGGACATGTTCCAGAAGGTTAGGTTGTGTACAGATAAGGGCATTGAAGCAGTGGGGCCTGCAGCTATCTTGAAATGCTACCAAATTCTTTCCCTTGTCATTCCACAACTGTTTGAGCCTCCACATGCCTTCTCAAAAAGATGTCCACGAGGCCTCTTTCCTCTCAGCACTCCCCCACCAAATCCCAGAGACACTTTCTCTAGTGCTTTGGACTATTTTGTTTGAAACAAAGTTTGCAGGGGAACTGCCTGAGAGAGGAATGCCCAAAGTGCTGCAGCTGTCTGGCAGCTCAGATCTGAGGCTTTCCTTTTTCTGCCTACTCACTGAGGATCACTAGCAGATGGTCGCTGACAGGCTGCCATCACACTGCCAAGTGCAAGGAGAAAGAAGAGATAAAGGGTGTCAGGACACAATCTGGGGCTGGAAGGAGGACTTTTCCCCCAGGCTGAAGAGAGGGTAGGGAGCCCTTGTTCACACCCACACCCCCTCCATCCTCCTTGGAGAAAAGCAGTGTTCTACTCCTCCCATTACAATGTATCTGGAGATCATCACATTCAAAAGATGGTATTTCAGTTAAACTAGTACAGGGATGAGGCTTCAGACATGTGAGAAATGTTGGCTTGGGCTTCCCCTAGGTTTTGCTGGAGGTTGTGTTAGGATGCTGTATGCTGTTAGCTCTCACCCCTTTAACTGAAAAGCCTGAGAGGATTGAGTTACTAACAGAAACTTCCTTTTGACACATGTTGAGCCATTGTTGAAGCCAAATACCTGTACATGGGGAAACCCAATGTTTTCAACTACCCAGCTCCATTACTCAGCTTTCACTTTTTTGTCGGGATGCTGTTTCGCTAGTTCTCCTGCTATAGAGGCTTCTTGGAGAAGGAAGCTGTAAGTTTCTAATGTTAAAACCAGCAAGAAAATCAGTTGTCAGAACTTTTTGGTTCATCAAGGATCACAAGGTAGGCCCCAAATCCTTTGGCAGCCAGGCTCCTTCAAACATAGCTGACTGTGTGCATGTCTGTTCTTTCCCCACTTCCCTTCCAGGTCTCTGCAGTGCCAACCGTGCTGGCCATGAAGAATGGAGACGTGGTGGACAAGTTTGTAGGGATAAAGGATGAGGATCAGCTGGAGGTATTCCTCAAGAAACTCATTAGAGCCTGAGGAAGAGGGATGACCAGTGAACATGCCCAGACCTCTAGAATTGTCCATGTCTTATGTTGTCTTATCTGGGGAGGGGTAAGGGGAAGATGAACTGCTTTGTAGAATCAGTGCCCCCTTTTTTCCTTGTGAGGCTTGGGTTGGGGGAAAGGGGTTGCAGCCCAGCCTCTACTCTGGGGCAGCAGTATCTCTGAGCTGTGCTGAGGGATGAAGAGAAATGAGAATGGTCATCCTCAGAAAGTTGTGGGGGAGCAGCTGGAATAAGCCATCCAGCTCTGTTAGGGAAAAGCTGGCAGCAAGGGAAATGGGGCTGCTGCCAAATTAAAGAAGGGATGTTTATCATTTGGTCTGTTCTGTCCTGGCCCAGATCAAGAGATGACTGCTTCTCTGTGGGGTGTGAGACACCCACGTGGTCCAGGTGGATGTGTTAAAGTCAGAGGACTGCTCTGCCTTGTGTGTGAAACCTACATCCTTATCCCTCCATCCCCCTGTTGCTGGGATGGGTCTCAATGCTGTGCAGGTCCTTGGGCCCTTGCCATGTTCTCCCCTGCTGCTGTTTTATAAAGATAATGAAGATAAATGTCTATGGATTTCCTTTTGTAGGTCTGTAATAAAGAGAACTTTATTAATCACTTCTGCCTGGTTCAGCAGAAAAACCCTTTCTGTAACCCTTCCTCACTCCCACAGCGACCCACATGCCCTGAGAGGGAGCAGAAGGGGCTGTGGCAGATGGGGAGCAAAACCACTTCCCCTGCTTTGCTGATACAAGTGCAGACAGCAGGAGTGGGAGTATGTAGATTTGGACTATGGTGGGTGGCCTTGCACTGTGGAAACTTCATGATAAAACAAACACATGATTACCTTTGCATGGCTCCCAGCCCAGCTACTGTGACTCCAGGATTGGTCAGGCTGTATGCTGCTGGATTCACCTGGGAGCTGATCCCATCCTCTGCTTCAGGTGGAACCTTAGATCTTCCCCATAAAGAACCCAGTCTACTGGGAGATGATCTGACTGCTCTTTCTCTCCCAAGCATTTTCCATGAGACTTCCTGTCTCCCACTTGAATCTGCTCATGCAAATGAGCCCTGCTGTAGGACCATCACTAATGCCAACAGGGATGAGGTGCTTCAGATGGCCTTTACCTTTAGACTTTTTTAAACTAGCCTGACCTTTATGGCAGGGAAGCACACACCTATGCCTCTAGGTGTAACGCCTTCCCCCTGTCACTCCTCACCCTTTGCTGCTTGTTCCCTATATCCACTTTGCAGTTAGCACCACCTCTTCTGACATGCTCATCACTACACTGAACACATCTTGGAACAGCTGGAAAGTAAGTACCCTCTGAAAACAGGAAAACCAAGGTCAATGACTGACACTATTATAGACACTTGACCTCAGTTGAATTGCACAAGGCAGAAAATATTTAAGTATTTAAAATCCTTGTGAAGATGCTGTCTTAGTTTCTGTTTCTAGTCCCTCTTTCACCTTGCCTTGGCCTGAGCCCCTGGTTATGATGCAGGCTGAAGCATTTCCCTAAACCTCTGCATTAATTCTATAACATGCAGAAGTAGAGGAGAGATTATCACTGTCCATACTGCAGGCAGGTGGGCTCCTGCCAGATCTTAGGAGCTGGATAACACTAGGTGTGGACAACTTTAAGAAGTGGTGCTAGTGACTCAGTGTGGGGTATCCTTCCTTCTGGGTCTGTATTGCCTTGTCATGGTACTGGTGAGCTGTGTTGCTGAAGATATTTTTGCATGCAATTTAAAACGGGGCTTTTGGCCACTTATGATTGCTAAAAATCCTCTAACCCTTTTTGAAGGAGCAGAGGTTTTAGTTCTGGTGTCCTGCTTAAGTTTTAGGTTGGGCATTTGTGTCCTACTTCTTCAAATTCCCCTTGAACTTTCACCTCTTTCTCGTATAAATCCATGTAGGTAAAGACCATTCTCCAGCATATGCAGGAAAAACAAGAGAGCACTGTCACATGTTCCTACATTAGTTAATTTTCAGGCTTTGCCATTGATGGAAAACAGGAAAAAACAGGCTTCAACAACATGACTTGCATTGTGTTTAAGAGTCAGTACAAATCAACCATTTCATTATTTCCTTCCAAGGAAAAGGTCTTCAGGTTTATGTGGCACTGGTATCAAAGCATGCTGAGGAGCTGCTAGCACATTTTAAGCTGGATTTTGTGGAAGTTAAAGTTGCTTCTCTTGACAATGACTGTTGGATACCCCTATATTTAATATACCCAGAGAATTCCCTCCATAGGCATCACTCAGAAAGGGCAGGGTGAGGGTAATGTTTTCCAAGCATTTATTTCCTTTTCAAGTTCCAAGATGCCTTGATCAGGGCTTTGAATGGAATAGGGAAATACTAAAGCAAAAATGTAAAGGCAGGCAAAGCTGTTTTATATAACAGGACCTTCCTCTTAATCCCCTTTTCTTGACTTTGCTGAGGGAGGCAGCTGCTGCTAATAACATCAGAGGCACACCTAACCCCTTTTTGGTGTCATCATTACATAGGCAGGACTGCAAGGGAGTCTGGTTGAGGGCTTTATACAGCAGCTTGCATGAGCTCTGAAAGTAGCGGATTATTTTGACAGGGTAAGGCAGCAGGCTGCTTTCTCTAGCTCAGTCATTGAAATGGTCTGTCTCCATTCTGGTAGGTGTGCTGTGTTTTTTCACTTCCTCTTTCAAACTGTATAGTGCTTTTGTTCTTTTAAGCATTTTCTTTCCATCACTGTCCCCCATTTCTCTTAGGGGCTAAGATTCAATGCCTAATTCAATTTGGACAGACTCCTTAATGGCTTGGATCTAGTCCTAAACTAGCTTCTGTTTCTCTCACTCAAATACTTTCCCCAGCTGATTGTGCCCCCCTGGGAGCTCTGTGGAAGGCTGCAGAGCTAAGATTAAAAGGGGATATTTATTCCCTCTGCAGTCTTGCTGCCTACTAAAAACTCTGCACCTGATCACACAGGTGCCTAGCTATGTTAACCATCTCTGTACTTGATGTTGCTAAAGTATAGACCAAGCCTTCCTGTATGGCAGACAAACAACCATTAACCCCCTGTGTTATAGACAGGGAAAATAGCTGTCAGTAACTCTGATTTGGGTAGGACCACAAGGTTTTTCAGTAACAAATTCTCAGTAGCCTTTTATCTTCAAGCTGTTAGATCTTAAGTGTAGTTCTGGGGTTGTACCACTAGGAGATGATCTGAGTGCTTTTTGTTCCTCACCTGATTCCCTGCCTCTGCTGCTCTGGCTGCAAGTTCATAGGTGAACTGGAGCAGTTGCCTCCTGCTGCTCCGTGCAGCATCAGCAGTTGGGCTCTTTTGGGGTGGGGATGCAGTGGGATCCTAGGGCAGAAAAAAAAAGATGGGTAGAATAGAGGTGCTAACAGGGAACCTCCCAAATCTGCTCAGTATTCAGAAAGAACAAATGGGTGGTGTCTTGCAGTCTCTGCAGACAGATGAGACTGAGACTGTGACTTTCCCTCCCTGTCATGGAAACCAAGAGTACTGGGGAGACTGCCTCTATAGCCCCCTCTGCTGTATCATTCCCCTTAAGGTGCTACAGAGTGAGATCTACCTGCTGTTCTCATCTAGAGATGCTTGAGCAGGGGTGAAGGACCTTGGGCTGCTGCTCTCCACCCAAAGGGAGGATGGTATTGGGCTGTGGTGCTGCTACAGCTTCCCACAGCATCTAAATTCCTAGCTGGTGACTTGAACCTCAGACTTGCTTTTGTCCCTGATCATTATGGTTACTCATATTTAAAAAGCATGGCAGTACATCAGACTCTGTCTACAACCCTCTGAGTCTCCATCTTCACAAAAAGGACTCCTGGAAATAAGTATAGGTAACTAGGGTCTCCAGGGCTCTCAGCTATTTCCACTAGATGGCAGAGGGTGGGGCAGCAGCACCAGGTAGGAAAGCAGGGAAGTGACCCAGCCTTGTTCTTATGTAAAGATCTGTGTCCTGCCAGCATCTCTACGGCAAAAGTCTGTGCTGCTTTCCTCAAATCAGAATCAGTTCCATCTTCCCCCACCCCAGACAAAATATTTCATAGGAACAGATTTTTAAATCAGCTTTCTTGTCCAAAAGGCAAGAAACACTCCAGAGACTTCAGAGAAAGTGACCCTGGCCTTACTCTTCCTGTTTGTTTCACATCAGCATAGATCCTCTGTTCTTGCTAGGCACACAGGAGAGAACACAACGGCTCTGTACACAGATGTCCCACAGATTTATGGTCCTCCTTAGGGACAGGAACTCGCCTTAGAGGCGTTTCTTCTCTATCCCCTGCTGTACAGCAAAGCAATGCTAATTTGCCCCTTAACCCTGGAACCCAGGGCAGTGGTCACTGTAACTGGCCAGCCTCTGGCTCTTCCCTTCATCTGCTTTGACCCTAGGCTCAGCATGCTTTTCAGCACACAGGCCAGGTGAGCGTGGCAGCTGAGACGGTAATGGAGAGCTCTGCTCCACATAAGCTTACGCTAGGACATGCCTCCCGCTGTTCAGATAATGTTGTATTTTTAATCTGACATATAAACAAACTGCCAAAGCCCATTCTGGTCACTAGGGACCTCTTTTTTTTTTTTTTGGTTCTTCTTGCTGCGAGTTTCATCTTTCAAAGTGTAGCTGGTTTCAAGTGATGCTAAAAAAGAAATAAGCAATGGCAACAGCTTTTTGTTAGTTGATAGTTGTGCAAAAGAGGCTTCTTTTCTTTCTTTTTTTTTTAACCCTGGTAAAGCACAGATGTGAACTGATTCTGGCTCAAAGTTTCCAAAGATCCCAACTACCAAGTATGGAACGTTTCAGGCTAAAAGATGAATGTTTTGGAAACTTATGACGTCATGCAGACAGGGGGCTATCATGCAAGCTATGTTGCCCCCTTAATTATTGCAGGTGTGATTTGTGAGGTGCTTTGGGTCCCTTTGAGATGAATGGGGCTAAAGAAATCAAGCATTTACTACCTAGGCAACTGGTTCTGCAGAAATGTGGTAACTTGAGCCTACAGGGAGAACACTACCAGTTTATGCAAAGCAATGACAAACATGGGTGAAATTCTCTGCCAGAGGCTAGAAATGACTTGGGATTCATGCAGAAAAGCCCCTCCTGCTGCTAGCAGAAACTTCCCTGAAAGATGAGACTACTGCAGAAGACATTGGCCTGAGTAACCACATCCTCCTCTCCAAGGGCCAGACACTGCTCCCTGGGGGAGACTGCAGATTAACCCACATGCAAATTAGAAATTCCAGGAAAATGCGTGTCCTCTTTGTCCTTCAAGTCTCTGATTTGTAGGAAGCAGCTCAGGTGACTGGTTTAGCAGCTGCGGATATGGGAGGGGTGGTGGCTCTGTGTTTATGATTCTAAAATCTTGCCAGTGGCAGGAAACAATCAAAGATGTCTGCTTTGTTCTTAGCAGGAGTTTTAGCCAAAGGTCTCAGGCTGCAGCTGGTTTTGCACCCTAGCTCTTATGCTCCACGCTGCTCAAAGACTACCAAAGCTTGCTTGCCAGTTCTGTGGTCTCCTCTGCCCCCGGGCCAGCAGGGGTTTGGGATGCTGCAGAGGCCAGGTCTGATCATGCAGCTGTGCAGAAGGCCTCTGGTCCATCCCCAGCTCAGCTCTTAGTAACTGGAGCAGGGAACACTGCACAGGGTGGATATGCAGTGGCACTTCCCAGACTGGTTGCAGAATAGCGTTGACTGGTTCCTGGCCCAGAGGATGGAGACCCCCTGGAGACTCAGAAAGGGAGGTGGACTGAGGGAGCTCCAGTACCATGAATGCTGAATCCCTTCCATACTGATGAATGAAGTCTGCATTGGGTTCCAGGTGCGTCTCCCATTACTGGCCTGGCTTTTACTTTTCTCACTGGTGATGTTTTCCCTGCCCCAGTGGAAGGCTCTGCCTGCTGCTTCAGGTTTGTGTCTAGCAGTGATAGTAATATAGTCAGCCCCAAAGTGTCCTCTTCCTCCTCTTACAGCAAGTGTGTGTGCACTAGAAAGTGGCTTAGCCAAAAACATATAAAATCACCCCTGTGCCCCTAGCAGTTTTCATTCCTGAACCTGTTTCCATGCCCACCCTCCCTCTTCCCCTTCTCTGGCCTTTTTCTTTTTCTTTCTTTTTTCTTTTCCTTCCCTCAGGGAGGAGGCAGAGGGTTTATGCCAAGGACACATGCATAGGTCACATCCTCTCTAAGGAATTACCAGGCTTCCTGTGATAGAGGCAGTGCTGGAGTCTGCCTTCATTAATGTGCTCGGCTTCCTTCTGCTGGAATCCCAGTTCTCTCTGTACCTTCCAGCACAGGCAAGATTGCCTATGGGTAGGCATTGGCAAGTGTGTTGACCAGATCTGGGGTTGTGTGGCTGGCTTGGGCTGGATGCACAGCAGGACACAGGATGTTGTAACCTTCCCCAACTGGAATTCAGCCTCCAGGGGCTGACTGCTCTGTGCTCACCTTAGTCTGTGATCTCACTGGATTTTGCAAGCGAAAGCTGGGCCTAGCCACTGTTTGGTGAAAGATCTGCAAGGACAGCAAAGGTGCTTTAGGGGAATGTGGGTGATTCAGTCAGGGTGTCTCCCCCTCCTG
>NW_017728931.1:50513054-50520328 GCF_001723895.1 Crocodylus porosus | reverse complement strand
TCATGCAGACAGGGGGCTATCATGCAAGCTATGTTGCCCCCTTAATTATTGCAGGTGTGATTTGTGAGGTGCTTTGGGTCCCTTTGAGATGAATGGGGCTAAAGAAATCAAGCATTTACTACCTAGGCAACTGGTTCTGCAGAAATGTGGTAACTTGAGCCTACAGGGAGAACACTACCAGTTTATGCAAAGCAATGACAAACATGGGTGAAATTCTCTGCCAGAGGCTAGAAATGACTTGGGATTCATGCAGAAAAGCCCCTCCTGCTGCTAGCAGAAACTTCCCTGAAAGATGAGACTACTGCAGAAGACATTGGCCTGAGTAACCACATCCTCCTCTCCAAGGGCCAGACACTGCTCCCTGGGGGAGACTGCAGATTAACCCACATGCAAATTAGAAATTCCAGGAAAATGCGTGTCCTCTTTGTCCTTCAAGTCTCTGATTTGTAGGAAGCAGCTCAGGTGACTGGTTTAGCAGCTGCGGATATGGGAGGGGTGGTGGCTCTGTGTTTATGATTCTAAAATCTTGCCAGTGGCAGGAAACAATCAAAGATGTCTGCTTTGTTCTTAGCAGGAGTTTTAGCCAAAGGTCTCAGGCTGCAGCTGGTTTTGCACCCTAGCTCTTATGCTCCACGCTGCTCAAAGACTACCAAAGCTTGCTTGCCAGTTCTGTGGTCTCCTCTGCCCCCGGGCCAGCAGGGGTTTGGGATGCTGCAGAGGCCAGGTCTGATCATGCAGCTGTGCAGAAGGCCTCTGGTCCATCCCCAGCTCAGCTCTTAGTAACTGGAGCAGGGAACACTGCACAGGGTGGATATGCAGTGGCACTTCCCAGACTGGTTGCAGAATAGCGTTGACTGGTTCCTGGCCCAGAGGATGGAGACCCCCTGGAGACTCAGAAAGGGAGGTGGACTGAGGGAGCTCCAGTACCATGAATGCTGAATCCCTTCCATACTGATGAATGAAGTCTGCATTGGGTTCCAGGTGCGTCTCCCATTACTGGCCTGGCTTTTACTTTTCTCACTGGTGATGTTTTCCCTGCCCCAGTGGAAGGCTCTGCCTGCTGCTTCAGGTTTGTGTCTAGCAGTGATAGTAATATAGTCAGCCCCAAAGTGTCCTCTTCCTCCTCTTACAGCAAGTGTGTGTGCACTAGAAAGTGGCTTAGCCAAAAACATATAAAATCACCCCTGTGCCCCTAGCAGTTTTCATTCCTGAACCTGTTTCCATGCCCACCCTCCCTCTTCCCCTTCTCTGGCCTTTTTCTTTTTCTTTCTTTTTTCTTTTCCTTCCCTCAGGGAGGAGGCAGAGGGTTTATGCCAAGGACACATGCATAGGTCACATCCTCTCTAAGGAATTACCAGGCTTCCTGTGATAGAGGCAGTGCTGGAGTCTGCCTTCATTAATGTGCTCGGCTTCCTTCTGCTGGAATCCCAGTTCTCTCTGTACCTTCCAGCACAGGCAAGATTGCCTATGGGTAGGCATTGGCAAGTGTGTTGACCAGATCTGGGGTTGTGTGGCTGGCTTGGGCTGGATGCACAGCAGGACACAGGATGTTGTAACCTTCCCCAACTGGAATTCAGCCTCCAGGGGCTGACTGCTCTGTGCTCACCTTAGTCTGTGATCTCACTGGATTTTGCAAGCGAAAGCTGGGCCTAGCCACTGTTTGGTGAAAGATCTGCAAGGACAGCAAAGGTGCTTTAGGGGAATGTGGGTGATTCAGTCAGGGTGTCTCCCCCTCCTGCGTCAGGCCTGATTTCAAGTATGCCAGCCTAGTATTAACAGCATGTGCCGAGATGCGAGGGTGCTTTTTCGAGCAAACCATGTAACCGAGGCTGTGCTTCTTCAGGGTTGCTGCATCTCCCTTGGCCAGAGCACTTATTCAGCTTGGTGCCCCAGCTATTGTGGAGTGTGGTCACTTGTGTCCAGCCTGCTTAAATGTAATAATAAGCAGAAAGGATGCTGGGGGCTTCCTGTTTTGTGGTGTGTCTGTCCACAGTTAAATAGCTGTATCATTCCACCCCAGCGGTGGCTGTACCATGCTGATAAATGAAGCAATTCCCCTATGTGCGTTTCCACAGCTGCCAAAATATGTTGACATGGAGGCCAATGCAGAAATGTCAGACATTGTCTCTGAAGGGACAGGAAGGAGTGGGTGACAAACCTGCCTCTTGACAGCGCTGGCCTCGGATGGCATGCACGAGAGAGGCTGCTTTTCCACTCTGCTCCCCACCCAGCAGGGCTCCATTGCACAGTGGGTGTCTATGAAGAGGCACAGGTGCTGGTTGCTGGAGCAACTGCTGTTGGTCAGATGACAGGAAGGGGGCAGGGCCTCACCTATATATATATATATATATATATATATATTTCTCTCTCTCTCTCTCTCCCCAGGCTGAGGCCAGGGAGGCCATTCCCTGCCAGTGGCCATAGGAGTGGGAACTCTGCTGGAGTGAGGAAAAGGGAAGAGGCCAGGCTACTCAGGCACTTGTTATGGGTGAGAGAGGGAGAAACCCTGTTACGGACTTGAATATGGTTATAGCCAGATGGTTTGAATTTTTGTTGTAGCCAAGGGGCTTGAGTGTCTGTTTACTGTTTAAAACCGGAGGACTGGGTGAGGCTATTAAGGGTTGGAGGAGGCCTCATGGGGGCTCCACTGTAGTGTGGGGACCCTGGCACCAGAGAGGGTGCAGCACTTGGGGGTGCACTGACCCCGGCACCAGGGAGGGCACAGCATGATAAACACCCCAGAGCAAAAGGGGGTGACGAGGAGCCCTGAAGCAAAGGGGGCACTGATTGCAGAGCACATGAGGGGGCACAAGGTTGCCACGCAAGCCAGAGCGCCTGAGGGGGCAGACTGAACCACGTCTGGGATATCAGTGAGGCTTGGGGCATGGTAAAGGGGTGGCTGGAGCCATGCATAGCCCATAAGGCTGGGGTGTACCGAGTCAAACAATGCAGAACAGGGGCCAGGATACATGTCCAAGGGGACAAAAAGTAGCCTCCCTTATAAATGCATAACATCAAAGATGTGGTGGGCAAGAATAAGGGTGCTTTAACGCGAACTTGGCACGGCAGGGGGTGCTAGGGGAGATCATGGCAGCTCCTAAGACCCCATGCTGTGACACTTACCTATTGTCAAAACCATATTTTGGGGGGTATTTTTCCCTTTAGTACCAATCCTGAGGGCAGGGGTGACTTTTATATGTTAAATGTATATGTGGAGGGAGGAGTGAGGAATGAGTGGAGCCCGAAAAAGCTTTTCTTTCCTTAAACTTCAACCTATTCTCCACAACAGGTGAGAGTGCTAAATGTTTTGCCCTTGCCAGTGCATGCAAGGCTTACCTAACATCCTCTTCCTCCCACCCCCATTCCTTCGAAGGAGGATAAGGCAGAGGAGTTGAGCTAAATATCTAGAAGCCTGAGGAAGAATATTTTTCCATTCAAAAGTTTCCAGCTGAACTGCATAGTTGGGCCAATAAAATATATCACCCTAAATAATCCTTGCCTTTCACTAAATATCCATTCACTTGGGTTGTTCAGCTTGAAACACATAGGCCCAAACATTCAAAACTGGCAACTGATTGTTGCCCACTCAAAAGCACCATGGCTCTGATTCCCAGAGGTGCTGCACATCTTCAGCTCCCACCAAAGTAGTGGGTGCTCCACACTCTTGAAAACAAATCTAAAGTGCTGAGGAAACCTGACAATGCATGCCTCCTGTAAACAAGCCAACCTAATGAGGTAGATTTGAAAACTGATTCAGCCTTTATTTGAGCCTTTGCCAGTTTAATTTATGAATCAGCTTATACTAAATGGATAAGGCATTCACAAATCAGAATAAGAGCAGCCATTTACATGGATTGTACTGTCTTGGGCAACTCCTTTCTAAATTTCATTTATTTATTTATCTATTAACCACAATCCCTGGTCTGAATGCTAGCTGAGATCAGCTGCAGTTACCCCACAACAATGAAAATCAAGCCTGGGAAAAACATGTCTGAACCAGAAATGATGTGTCCACACTTACAGTAGCAGTAGTATGGGAAAGCTCTGGGTATTTCTATCACTGTTACAAAAAGCTGCTCAGATTTGTGTTTATAATTGCAAAAGTGCCTTCTCCTTGCCTGGTGCTAGTTCAGACAGGTTTGCCACTGCTGGAATAGTTGTATAACTATCCTCAGTTCATACAAAAACTAAGGCCAGAGCTTTCAAGAGGGCTCACCTCCCCCCAAAAAGTGATCAGCATGTTGAGAGCTGAGCTCCCTCCAATCTGGATCTTATTTTGGTGCCCAAAAGGAAACAAAGCTTTCTTAAGAGCACAATCCCAGTTGTGGTTGCTGCTGAGTCCTTGAAGATGACATTCTTGGGGCCAAAAGCTGGGTACCCAAATACAGTGGAGGCTTCTGAACAATTAAACCTAACTGATGCAGGTTATCTCTTGCAGAGGCAGAACTCAAATTTGGGAGCCTTTAGCTTCTGGTCCCTGTCTGAATATGTTTTTAAAATACTTAAACTTGCAGTAGCAGGCTGGCCTCACCCAGGTGGTAGGAAACCAGAGACCCTGTGATAGGGCTGTTCCTTTTTTTTTTAAGATAAATTTTCATATTCCAGGTCAAATTAGCCAAACCAGTTCCAAATCCTTTCAGTTGAGCAAAACTCAATCATTCAAACGCCATATGTGACACCAACTGGCAAGTATCCTCCACCCCAGACGCTTCAGCCTGGGGCTTCAGATACCCTTTGGCCTCGTTGTCTATGAAATCTATGAAATCTGGGAGTATCTTATGTGCTGGCCCAAGCCCAGCGGCATGGGGTTCTAACGCCTGTGGGTCTCCCTTGCCCTTACCCAAAGGCCGCAGGAGCAAGCTAGGGGGGAGTCCCCTGTTTCCATAAAGTAGGTGTATAGCTGAGAACCTTCTGCTGGAATCTGGCCAGTGGGAAGCTAATTACAAGGCTCGTAGGGCATCCCATCCACAGTGCATTGGACAGGGGTGCACCCTCCACTGTACAATGCCATTTAAACCATCTCGGTTCAGGTAACGAGCTAATGCAGCAAACTACACTTGATCTTGGACCACAGGCACTGACTGAAAGCACTGAGCATGAGTGAGGGAGTGTCTGGCTCCTTTTGCCCTCCTTTAAGATGGCTGTGCCCTCTCCGATTTAGGATTGGGAAGGGACACAGAAAGGCCCTCTTTGCTCACAGCCCACTAATTAGACAGGAATGTTATCTCCAGCACAGATGTGGACTCTGACCTTCTTTTAACCTCCATGTGGAAATCAAAACAGGCAACACTGTTTGTTTTAAAATACTAATAAAAGGCATTTGGGAGATGAGGGGAAGCTGGCTGGTCAAGTAGGGGGGTTGCAGGGGGAGCACACTGTTTCAGCCTCTGTTCCTGTGTGACTAGCAGAATAGGAAAGCATCAGGTCCCCATCCCTATATCAGGAAGGAGCAACACAAGAGTGCTCTGAGAATAGCCTCTAAGGCTTGGCACCAAAGTGCTGGATGTGTGGTCCCTGAATTCCTTCCCCTCAAACTCTCATCCCAGTCCCGTCACCATCTGCAAGAAAGTCCTGCAATGGAAGCTCGTTGCCCAAATACTTTGGGGACCTACTGTCCCACAAGAAGTAACCCACGTGGCTCACTGGGCCTGAGGTCCTGAATGACGATGCTTTACACCAACAGCTGCAGCTATGGCTGCTCTGAGATGTGGGAGTTTGAAGCTACTCCCCAAACCCCCATTGCTGATGGCTGAATGGGTCCTTGGTGTGTGGCATGCTGGCCTTGTTCCTTGTTTGGAGGTTGATCTGGCACCTGACTTCTTGTTTCTCCATCCCTCTATTCAGCTGCCCCAAATGGAGTGAAATGGTTCTGGGATCTGACTAAATGGCACTCCTTGATTGCACCAGCAAGCACTGCCCGTGGAGCAAGAGTGGGGATTTGCAACAGCAGAAAAACATCACTTGGTTTATTGTAATAATTTCTTCTAAAGAAGCTCCCTGTTGGTTAGGAGAAACCCTTGTCCTGATATGAATTGACTAGGAGCTGACCAGACCTCTCCTTTTGCTCCTCCTCACCTCCTTGCAGAAGGTTCCTTTCCTTTCTCTTTGGGAACAGCTTCCAGCTTTTGCCTAGCTCTACGATCCAGAAAACCATTGGATTCCAAGGCCCTCCACTCCCATGTCCCCCCTGCTAGCACTCGGACTCCCCATTGCTCAAACTCCAGATCTCCTGAGATCCTGTAGGTCTCTACCCTGCAGTTTCCTTGCCTCCTCTCCCTCCTGGAGGCAAAGTCTATTTAGTTCTATACCATGTTCAGCACCGTGGCACTGCGTACTTCTCAGCCTTCCTAATTACCCATCTTGAAAACAGCTTTAAATTGTTGGCTTTCTAGGAAGTTTACTGGAACCAAGTTGCAGTAAGGGGCACCACTGCTGTGGTGCTATATCAAACAACCTTTAAGTAAACAACAGTAAAAATTAGGTCTTTGGAAAATGTTGTCATTGAAATCACGTTACCCAGTGAACCACCTGTGTTTCTTAATGCCCTAAGAGTCCTGCTTCATAAGCTATGACACATCACTCTCTAAGTGACACAATGCAGTGAAAGTCTGCTTATTTCCCACCCCCCAGCTGTCATGCTGGTGAGCTTTGTCTCTCCAAGCTTCAAAGTTGCTGGAGCATAATTACAACTGACAGACAGCTGAGTAATTGAGAAGCTACCTGGCCAGATCTAAGCCTCAATGTAAACAGCTTTGCAGTAACAAAAAGAAACTGGAACTGTGTCTGTTCAGATGCAGAATAACCTGAGAAGTTAGTGTACACAGACTTTAATGTACACACCTACAAAGTACATATGTACACACATAGCATAAATAGGGGACAGACCCTTAGTTGATGTAGATCAACCCAGCTCCATTGACTTCAATGAGATGGGTTGACCATGTGTGTCAACTGAAAGTCTGGGCCAACATTTACAGTGTACCCAGGTGGACTTGTACAACACTGATATTAGGTTGGGTATTAGGAAAAAACTTTCTCACTAGGAGGATGGTGAAGCACTGGAACAGATTACCTAGAGAGGTGGTAGAATCTCCATCCTTGGAGGTTTTTAAGGCCCAGCTCAACAAAGCCCTGGCTGGGATGTTCTAGTTAGGGCTGGTCCTGTTTTGAGCAGGGGGTTGGACTAGATGACCTCCTGACGTCCCTTCCAACCCTCATTTTCTATTATATGGATATAAGTATAGTGTATGTGCCCATGCATATGCACGGACTCA
>NW_017728931.1:50410672-50512954 GCF_001723895.1 Crocodylus porosus | reverse complement strand
TCCCACAAGAAGTAACCCACGTGGCTCACTGGGCCTGAGGTCCTGAATGACGATGCTTTACACCAACAGCTGCAGCTATGGCTGCTCTGAGATGTGGGAGTTTGAAGCTACTCCCCAAACCCCCATTGCTGATGGCTGAATGGGTCCTTGGTGTGTGGCATGCTGGCCTTGTTCCTTGTTTGGAGGTTGATCTGGCACCTGACTTCTTGTTTCTCCATCCCTCTATTCAGCTGCCCCAAATGGAGTGAAATGGTTCTGGGATCTGACTAAATGGCACTCCTTGATTGCACCAGCAAGCACTGCCCGTGGAGCAAGAGTGGGGATTTGCAACAGCAGAAAAACATCACTTGGTTTATTGTAATAATTTCTTCTAAAGAAGCTCCCTGTTGGTTAGGAGAAACCCTTGTCCTGATATGAATTGACTAGGAGCTGACCAGACCTCTCCTTTTGCTCCTCCTCACCTCCTTGCAGAAGGTTCCTTTCCTTTCTCTTTGGGAACAGCTTCCAGCTTTTGCCTAGCTCTACGATCCAGAAAACCATTGGATTCCAAGGCCCTCCACTCCCATGTCCCCCCTGCTAGCACTCGGACTCCCCATTGCTCAAACTCCAGATCTCCTGAGATCCTGTAGGTCTCTACCCTGCAGTTTCCTTGCCTCCTCTCCCTCCTGGAGGCAAAGTCTATTTAGTTCTATACCATGTTCAGCACCGTGGCACTGCGTACTTCTCAGCCTTCCTAATTACCCATCTTGAAAACAGCTTTAAATTGTTGGCTTTCTAGGAAGTTTACTGGAACCAAGTTGCAGTAAGGGGCACCACTGCTGTGGTGCTATATCAAACAACCTTTAAGTAAACAACAGTAAAAATTAGGTCTTTGGAAAATGTTGTCATTGAAATCACGTTACCCAGTGAACCACCTGTGTTTCTTAATGCCCTAAGAGTCCTGCTTCATAAGCTATGACACATCACTCTCTAAGTGACACAATGCAGTGAAAGTCTGCTTATTTCCCACCCCCCAGCTGTCATGCTGGTGAGCTTTGTCTCTCCAAGCTTCAAAGTTGCTGGAGCATAATTACAACTGACAGACAGCTGAGTAATTGAGAAGCTACCTGGCCAGATCTAAGCCTCAATGTAAACAGCTTTGCAGTAACAAAAAGAAACTGGAACTGTGTCTGTTCAGATGCAGAATAACCTGAGAAGTTAGTGTACACAGACTTTAATGTACACACCTACAAAGTACATATGTACACACATAGCATAAATAGGGGACAGACCCTTAGTTGATGTAGATCAACCCAGCTCCATTGACTTCAATGAGATGGGTTGACCATGTGTGTCAACTGAAAGTCTGGGCCAACATTTACAGTGTACCCAGGTGGACTTGTACAACACTGATATTAGGTTGGGTATTAGGAAAAAACTTTCTCACTAGGAGGATGGTGAAGCACTGGAACAGATTACCTAGAGAGGTGGTAGAATCTCCATCCTTGGAGGTTTTTAAGGCCCAGCTCAACAAAGCCCTGGCTGGGATGTTCTAGTTAGGGCTGGTCCTGTTTTGAGCAGGGGGTTGGACTAGATGACCTCCTGACGTCCCTTCCAACCCTCATTTTCTATTATATGGATATAAGTATAGTGTATGTGCCCATGCATATGCACGGACTCACACATTTACAAAGATACCATCTGAAGGATTTCATTGATACCATATCTTCCAGAAACACTATCAGATGCCTCTTACCCTTCCAATGCAGCTCCGTTCATTTAGATTTAGCTTGAAGCTAATCCAAATTATCTGCATTTCTGTGGTGTACATCTGAGTGTCTGTTAAATGTACTAGGCTATATGATCAGAGTAAATCCTGGACAGACGTAGGATTGCGATAACTAGAAGAGAGATCTGTGACATCCCTTTCCCACCTGTAAAATGGGGATACCTACTTCCTGGGGTGTTGAGGGTTGATGAGTTTTGTAAGGAGCTTTGAGATATTTGTACCAAATCAGTTGCATTCCTAGGGATGCCCCCCTTTTCTGTGCCTTCTTGACCAGATTATCTCTGCACTAAATCCCTTTTCCCCCAGCTGTCCTTTGCACGCCCCATTCAATACACTCCTTCTCCCCAAACAGTATGTTGTAGTTGTTTGGTGTAATAGTATGTTACGTTACAAGAAGCTAGTGTGCCACAGGATGTGATTGGGGGGGCTGAGTTAAGATCACAGTGTATAGTCATAGAGTCGTCATAGTAGTGGTGTGGTGTGCGCCTGTGGGTACAGGTATTACTGCTATTATTATTTCAAGCCCTTTCCTAAAGCCTTTCATCAGTCCCCCCCCCTTTTAAAAAAAAGTATTATAATCTGTATGATACAGGTGGGGAAACTGAGGCACAGAGAGGGAAAATGACTTTCCTGAGGTTGTTTAATAGCTTGGCAACAGAGCTAGGAATGGAACCCAAGTCTCTAGAGTCCCAGCCCTGCATCTGCATTGTCTCCCTGCAGTGTGCGGTTTTGATGAGTTAACTTATCATATCTTTACTTTTATGATGTTGTGACAGGAAGGGTGTGTTTAGCAACCCTATCTGTTTCTCAACTACATTTTCTGTGTGTTGTTTTTTATTTGTAACCAGCTTCTAGCACGGTTTTGCTGGCCAGTGTGGACAGGGTCAAGGTGTGTTGGAACTAGACTCCACCCTGGTGGCTGTAGGTACAGTGATGAATAGATCACGTAGCCTGAGTGAGTGTGTGCACATGCACACACATACAGGCTATCAGCTGCTGGCTCTTCACATAGTGGGTGGTGCTTAACAAAGTTTTATGGCTAATTGTTAACCCACTATCGCAACCAGATAGAAATGAGATTTGGCAGGGCTTTCCACCTGACTTCCCCAGATACCTGCCAGGTTACAAATGAATTCATTTTGCTGCATCATGGCTATAGCTTGCAGGGGCGGGGGGTGGTGAAGAGGAGCACATGGATTTTTTTTTTTGATTTTTTTTTTTTGTCATTTGGAGGCTTGAGCAGCTGGATTTAGTCAGGATTCCCAGGGCTTTTCCCAGGAAAGAGGTCAGAGGGGTTTCTCAGGCAGATAGTATGAGAGCATGTCAGAGCCCCTTGAGGCTCCTCCCCTGCTGAGCTCTCAGCAAAACTGTGTAGCCTTATATAGGCACAAGATATCACAGAGCACCATAAATAGCTGTGTTGTCATTACCTGCCTTCCTGAGTATGTGTAGGGCACTTTTCCAAATCAGGTCCTCCTGTGTTAAGTTACCCCTTCTGCCTACCCAGGCTCAATGAAAATTTCCCCCAAGAAGCACGCCCCCATGCACACAAGCAGCACCAAATCAGAACATGCTTCAGATGCAAGAGGCAAGCTAATTGAGAATTGGACCCTCTCTCTCAAGCTTCTGCTTTTGTTTTCTCTCAGCTGCTATACGGTTACTGCTGTTTCCCTCCACTTGCAAGGCTGGCACTTTTTGTTCTTTAAGTGAGTTGTTTCCTTAGGCAGGAAAAGAAAGAAAAAAGGCACATGAAGAGCAAAATGGGACAGCAAAGCAGGGAAAAAGTCACTCAAGTCCTAGAGAGGAATGTGGGCTCCCCAGTGGCATGTCACTGTTTCTAAGAAGCAGCATATGCCCATCAGGGTAGGGAAGGAAACCTCCTTTATGCCAGGAGAATGACAAGCTGTCTCGTATTAGAAAGGCAGGATGGTCCAAGGAGCAGTACATTCAAGTAGGCTAAGATTTGGATAGGTGTTGGGATGCCTCATGTAGCAGCAGCACTTCAGTCCATTTTTTCAGGATTGTCTTTTATGCATCAATTCACTGTTCATTCATCTCGCAGCAAATCTTTCCAGGACCCTTTAGTCTTCCCTGAAACCTAAGGCCCTCCCTTCCTCCCCGCCCAGCTCCAAGCCTCACATTCTTTGAATCTTCTTCTTCACCCCCCTCTCCGAGCTGGTTCCCTTCCAAAGGAGGTCTGGCTTCAGTGCTGTCTTGTGACCCTGGCTGACCTGACTCAGCTGATGAGGTGAGCTTGGGCTTACAAAAGCTTATGCATCTCTGATTTAGTTTATAAGGTATGAATTTATAAGGCCTGAGCAGATGCAGCCAGTCAGAGTCTTGAGACAGGGCAGTGGGCTGCATGACTGCTCAGTGTCACATCTGACTTGTCCTCCCTGTCCATCCTACCTGCTCCTGGTGTGAGCTAGGCCAAGTTGTTTCGCTGCTCTATGCCTCCGTTTCCCCTCCTAGTTTTGTGATGGCCATGTCTATTTAGACCAGTGCTTCTCAACCTTTGTAGACGTGAGGCATTCCTTATTAGACAAAGGCCCCCTTGGGAAAATGCTGACTCCTAGGTGTCATTCTTTTTTTTTACTATAGATAAAATAACAGAACAATTGTTCTGTTGCAAAGAACTTAGGAAGACCCCCAACAGGTCAGTATGTTTTTGACATGACGGATTCCTGTTTGAAATCTCTGAGTCTGTCTTGCGTGTGCTGTAGCACCTGGTTGAGAATTATTGCTTTAGACTGGAAGCACTGGTTGAGGGAGGAGCTGTCCCACTCTTTTTGCACAATGGAGTCTCTTGCACGATGGATTCCCACTCTTGGCTGGAGGGATTCTAGATGCTACTGCAGTAGTAGTGGTAATGGGGCTGTAAATGGAGCAAACCATCCTGCTCACTCATAAGATTGTGCTCCTGCACTGATAAGAATTACCTCTTGTGAGGGAGCAGGCTGGTTTTTGCTTTTCCTTGCCAACCATGTTTTATACATGCCATGAACCTGGAGCAGCAGTAGGGATATAGGAGCTCAGGTGATGTGTGCTCTCAGACCAGGGTTTGAATGATGGGGGAGCGCAGAGTGGGAGCTCTCCATAAGAGATGAAAGCTCCTGGTAAGATTTGAAAATCATAACTTGGGGTTTTCCAGTTTTATTAGAGCATTGTGATGGGCAGCTCAATTTTTTTTTGTGCAGACCACCCCTCTCCTTACCCTCCAAGAGTTAAAGTGTAATTCAAATCCTTCCTCAGACCTGGAGGAATGGAAAGGCTGCTGATGGGAGATGCCTCTAAAGAACATGTACACCATCTGTGAAGAGCAAAACAGGGATGTTTTTCTTCAGGAGACAGCACACACACGGAAGAGAGTAGGTATGCTATGTAGGGAGTGCTGATGTTGTGCATGAGGGGTTTGTCCCTCCTTTCAAGATTCTCCTACAGCCCAGGGTCACCAGATCCTGGTCTTTCAAAAGCACCCTGAAGAGGACCAGTTGGGTTTCAGATTTTGTGTGCACGTACATGCACGTACTCACACACGTGCATGCACACACACGTGTGTTCACATGCACATGGAGTCATTCCCTGATTTCTGGGCTGCTGCTTGGTTATGCAAGGAACTTTTCCAAAGTGCCCTCTACTTATAAGGGGCCAAAAAACTCTGAGGTGGGCACATAGCATGTACTTGTCCTACTTTCAGAAGCCCCAGTGGGAGGCTTTTGAGAGCATGTCCCCAGAAGAGTGAGGAAGCAGGGTGTAGTATGCCACGTCCTCTTCCCAACTGAAACTGAATCACGAAGGCCCTCCCTTGTTACTCTGGGTCAAAGTGCATTATTCTACCATTCCCCACACCCCAGAGAGCACGATTAGGCATCGCGGAGGAGCCAATGGCAGTGCAGGGCTTAGGCTGCATCTACATCAGGGGTTTGGGTGCTTTCATCAGGTTTCCAGGGTGCAAGTTGTGTCCATGTTGGTCTAAGGACATAGGCAGACAAGGTTCTTTGGGTAAATCCGATATCTTTTATTAGGCCATCTCAAATAGTTGGAAAAATGCTCCTTTGCAAGTTTTCGGATACAAATACCCTTTGTCAGCTTGAGGTTTCCAGAACACTAGAGTTGCTGCAACAGTGCTGCTTTCAGGTGAGGGGAAGAAGGATTCCCTCTGAGGCCCCAGGCAGCCCCACCCTGGGCACTGCTGGGAGCCTGGGTTCCTCACCCAGAGGGAGGGGGGTGTATTGTGAGTGTGCCTGGCACTCCTCTAGTTGGAGGACTTGGTGCCAAGCGGTGAGGTAATTCCAGTAGGATTAAGTGTTAGTTCACTGTGCAGGGGAAGGGCACAGAGGCCTCTCCCTTCCCGGCTGGAGTTCCTCTGTGCTGCCCTGCCTGAAGGCATGCTGAGCAGCCAGTCAGGGCACTGGGGAGATTAAAGGATTGCTTTCAAAGTCCAGCAGGGGCCTTTGTGGCAATGCTGTGCTTTACAAGCCTAGCTAATGGAGAGGGGCAAGAAGAGCTACAGCTCTGTCATGCTTATCTCTCTTTTACTCCCAAGGGGCTGCAGCCAGAGTCTAGTCCAAGAAGCAGATCTGGATTCTAAAGGAGATTTTAAAATGACTCTCTTAGCCTCTAAGGTACCACCCTGCCCTGCTTTCTGTCTAGAGAAATCTAGTGTGTATACACATAGACATATATACACACATAGGCAGACAAGGTGCTTTGGATTCACCCAAAGAACCTTGTCTGCCTATGTCCTTACACCAACATGGCTACAACTAACACCCCTGCTGCATATACATATATACATATACATGTACACACAAGTTGGTTTTTTTGCTTTAGAAATTCAGATCTTG
The DNA here is from genome assembly GCF_001723895.1 of Crocodylus porosus. Lineage (NCBI taxonomy): Eukaryota > Metazoa > Chordata > Crocodylia > Crocodylidae > Crocodylus > Crocodylus porosus. The sequence goes on along the minus strand of NW_017728931.1, from coordinate 50,506,339 downwards.
TGTACCTTAGAAGACTTGGGCAACTGGATAACTAATAAAATCATTAGGAAAGAGTGAAATAAACCTGCCGAGAGGGAAAGGATACTGTGCAAAACTCTGTGAGGTTTAGAGCTTTTTTTTTTTTTTTTTTTAAACTCCTATACCTAATTAACATGCCACAAGGAAGTCTTTGTTAAAGGTTCCTCCCCCTGCCCTTCCAATTAAGGTATAAGAGAGCTCACCATAAACTTTCTCTGAGGCAGCCAGGAGGTCCTCCAGCAAAATCAGACCTGACTTGACATTCCTAGGAGAAAAAAAGAAACAGGCGTCTCCCACTCCCACACACCTCAACTCTGTCCCTCCAGGGGATGCAGTTCTCTTTCAGACCTTACTTGTGGGTCCTTATTAGGCACAAAGGAGCACAAACCCTTGTGGGTCCCCTTTAACAATTATACTCTTCCCTGATACATAGGAACGCACAGGAGGGGGAAAAAGCTGGGGTTGGTTCTCTTGGTTGCGGTGTTTGAAGAATCTTTTGTAGGGATGCTGAATCATTGAGTAGGCATCATGCTGTCATCTTTCTGTGTCTCCCTCCCCTCCCACATCTAAGGGATGGTTTATGGAAATTTGGAAGACATGCAGTAAGATAAAAGGTCTTTATATAGACATGTTCATTTACAGAGTCAACCAGACAGGGACCTTTTGTGTTTTCATATAACTAAACATGAGCCCATAGACAGGTATTTAGCGTTCATAATTAAACTGCAGCTATAGTATAGTGGAAGGGTAGAATAAAGAGTGGTTTTAGGATGTTTTCATTTATTTTATGTACAGACAGAAAATGGAGAAAGTAGACAAGATTTACTTGCTTAATTTTATTGATCCACTGGGTGGAGAGGAGAGGGCAGGCTTTTCACGTAATAGTTTGGATCTATGCTACACTTTTGATCTAACTTAAAAAAAAAATGTATTCCCGTACCCCCAATCCTTTCTTCAAAACCAGAGTAAAAAGTAATATCGTTGATCCAGGAGGAAATCCTTTCACTTCAGTGTGACATGCGCTGCTACCTCACGTTGGGAGATGCAGTCAGGGATCTTTTCTGGTTTCTTGTGGCATCTGTTCTGCAGTCTAGGTTTATATCTAACACTTTTGTATTTCCTTTTATCTGAGAAATACATGTGGAGCAAGTGCCAGCCTGAGGCTTGGCCAGCCCAGGGACCTGGAGATACATCACTGATTATTTGTGCTTGTCAAAACACTTGGGAAGTGCCACAAGTTGTTTTGTTTTTATTTTAGGCCTATTTTAGGACACACAACCTATGGGAGCTCTGATAAATGGCATGAAAGGTCATGTGGGTTAAAACAAGCTTCTGTTAACACCTCTGCTGAAAGGCAACTTCCTTCTTCGATGCACCTCAGTGTGTCTGAGTAATATCACTCTGCCTCCTAAGGTGATAACTCTTCCGTGAATCCCCAAAGTCTGCTTTCGACTCTCTCTGTACCTCACATAGTGATAACACCTCTGCCTCCCACGGCAATAAGTGTCAGTTCAGTCATCTCTCCTCCCTACTCTGCTTCTGCACGTCTAATCCAAACTGAGAGCAAGTCAGGGCAGTACAAACATTAAAGAGAATGAGGAACAGTTCTTTCCTCTGCTCACACTGGCCATATGTTTTGGAAGGAAAGGAACAGGCTGGCACAGCAATACAGAACAGGCCAAGCTGATAGTGGGAGGCAGGAGAAGCTAGAAGTCTGGTGGGAGATAAGAGAAAGCTGGCTAGGAAGCAGGAGCAAACTCGCAAGTGTGGGAGGGAATCTTGGCAGAGGCAGGTGGGATACTTGAACAAAGCCTGCAGTGACTGCAGATGCACAAAGCTTGCAATGTCATACCAAGAAGAGATGGGGGTGTTCAGAAGATCTGCAGTTAAATCCCCATATGCATAAAGGAGATAGCATCCTCCTGTCAGAGAAATGTGGCTTGTCCTGCAGGCAGTGGTGAATATTGCTGGGGCAGTGAGCTGTCTCTTCCCACACATTCTACTGGGAATTGCATGAATGGCAGCCTTGCTTTGGTGCCAAACCCATAAAAAATGGATGAGTTTGGGTTGCTGGCAGGCAGGGGCAGTTTTTTCATTGTTAATAACTCTACACTAGTCAGGTTGTGATCTCCAGCAGTTTCCAGGATGAGGTTTTTAGATGACTCCTACAATGTTGGGAAAATACTTTGCTCTCTGCTCCTTTGGGTCATGGAGCATTTAAGCTAGTCTCATTTTGTCCTTAGCCAATAGAGTGGAATGGGAATGAGAGTCACTTAATTTGAGTAAATAATTTGGTCTTAATGACTGCAGTAGGTTAGGCACAAGACAAACAATATAAAGTGGGAGGGTAGTACCAACACCAGACCATAGGGCAACCTCTGAAAAGAGATACCACTCTGAATCATCATGAGGCACTTTCTTTCTGCTGTTTGAACCACGGGATCTACTTTCTTCCTGGTCCCACTGGCTGAACCTTACAGGAAGAAAGAAAATGTCCAAAGATCCAATGTCCAATTGGATTCCTTACTTAGCCTTTCAGTTAGCAGCCTATTGAAAATAGTGAGCTTTTAAAGCACCAAAACAATGTACAAAATAGGTAAACACCACTCCTGCTGTCTTCTTGGACTAGAAAGAACTTGGTGATTTCTTTCAATTGGTATAATTCCTGTCTGTTACTGCATTCATTGGACTGCATTTTATCATAACCAAGGCTCAACCTGCGTCTCCAATGAGGAAGGCAGTAGTTCTGCTAATGGAAACTTCCCCACTGCCAGATCTGACCAGGGAAAGGAAAGCAAGGCTTAGGTGAATTTAACAATCATGCTAGTGTCACTTTTTTTCTTCTCCCCATCAAGATCCTGTCTTGGGCCTAGCAAGGGGTTTTTCTGCCACTCCAGTATTACAAGTGTGGTGATTACTGGGGTTGGGAGTGGGGGTTATGGGGTGGGGATAAAGGTAAAGGGGGAGAGGACTGAAGTATATTATTCTGCTCCTCTCAGCTGTATGCCGGCTGAGTATGAAGAATGCCCCCAAGCCCTTCTGAACTCGGGAATCTGAGGCATTTCTTAACCCCATCAAGAAGGGGGAGGAGGGAGAAAGAGTGTTTCAAATGCTAATAAAGTACCTAAAGCAACTGCTAAGCTACAAAACTGGGAGAGTTGTGTGGAGATGAGGATGAGAGGCACAAGGTTCAGATAAATATTTTTCACTGGCCCACTTGCTGTCGAGATTAAAAAATAAAAAAGAAGCCCAATAGATTTTGCTTGGAGAGTACAGGTTGCTCTTTCCAGAAAAGAGCAGTTCTCTTGTCTATAGGCCAAAGGATGTGTTCTAGGGATGTTCTGGGTGGGCAACTCAAAGACGGATACCTCAGGGCTCAGCTCTAGTCTTTCAGTCGCAGTCACTATCACTAGCATGTTTCCTTAAACAGCATGGGATGGAAAGTTTGCAGTTAGCCATGCCAGGTAGAAATTGATGAGCAGGAAGAAAAACTGGGCAAGATGAGCTGGGAAAGTGTTGTGGGGTTGAGGGAGGGGAGCACAAACTGCTGTAAAACAAAGCATTGATTCCCATTGCTTTTGCAGTTAGAGATTACAGTGATGGACATATTCAAAACCTGTATGGTGCCCTTAGGCATTTTGGACCAGTGATTTCCACAGCTGCATGTTATGCGGCCATAATCTCATCACAGAGTTGAGGGTATCATAAATGCCAAGCACAGAGTTCATGTTGCCAGACAGACCAGTCCTCTGCTTGAAATGAAAATGTAGGCTAGCTCAAGATGCTTTTTTTTTTTCCTTAAGAAAGCAATTCCATGTTTTGTCAGTGTATTTGGTTCTCCAAAGTAGCAGTTTTTACAACGTAAGTATCTGTGTCATTCTGCTGAGAAAGGAGCATTATGGTGCTCCTGGCACTTCAGACAAGCTGGGTAAGAACAGAGCTGTGGAGACCTCCTTCACTTGCATCCCTCGGACTAAAAGAAGAGATGTTAGATGCCTTTTTTTTTCCTCCTGCAGATTGTCACCAACTTGTTGAGAAAGGTAGCACCCAGCGCCCTTCCGTCCTTTGTTAAAGCAGAAGCTGAAAGCACGGTGATGGTATAGGAATTGAGAACAGAGCGGGTAGACAGCAGCATGTTTGATAGTGGTTTTGTTTTTTTCTATGTATATACTGTGTATATCATAGACTGGCTTGGGGTAGCTGTCTTTTTACAGTAAATATGCCTGATTCAAGCAATAACATACTAGGTATATTCCCATCAGCCCCAGGAGAGACACACCAAGGCAAGCTATTAAGCTGTAACTTTCAAATAGCATAGACTATTTCTGACCTCCCTCTCCAGATTCAAGTGACAAGAAGTCAAGACTTCGGCACCTACAGCTCTAAACTCCCAACTATGAAAATAGCACTGACCTATTTTTAATTTCTCCGGCTTTTAATGTTGTAGTTCTCCTTGCCCAATTATAAAGATGTTTGGACTGTAATCACTCTTTGAAATGTTTGTTGTATCTTGGGTCAATCAGCCAAATCGGTCTCAAATTCTATCGACTGTGCAGAGCTCAGTCATTCAAGTCTGTGTGGTGCTACTACCAGCAAGTATCCTACCTCCAAAATTCCTCAGCCTGGGGCTTCGTATACTCCCAAATCCATGGCAGGCTTCCTACATGTCAAGCCCAGAGGCCTTGGAGTTCAGATGCCCCCTATTCTTGCTTGTCCCTAGCCAAAAGGCTAAAGGAGAAAGCTAGAGGGAAAGTCTGAGAGCAATCATGGGTTGTAATCTTGCTTTTGCAGAGGGGTAGAAAGGTATGTGTACACAAGGGAAAGGGGAGTTAAGTGCTTCTAACAGTGGTGGCTATTTCACAGTTAGTCTTGGTACCAAATAGCTATTATTCAGAGGGAGAGAGTAAATGCAGACATACATCATGCATATTGTTTCACGCTCCCATGCGTCTCCTCATGGTGCTGTCATCTTTTGGCATGATTTGTGAACTTAAACTCTACCCCTTCTTAACAGTTACCAGCACTTATATATTTATAAATTATCTTTATGAATTAGAGCTAGGAGACAGCTACATTCTTAGAAGTTCAGTGCAACTCCTCCATGTTTCCAGCTCCAGTCCTTTGTTCAGCCCATTTCAGAAACAGAGTTAAGGTTTCTTACCACTATTGTGTTGTGACAGTCAGCAGCTTTTGCACATGTGGTTTCTGAACAGTCACTGTGTGGTTAGTTTGGCAACATACCTTCCCCTGTGAGGTAAACATCTTGCAACCTTTCTCTTTTTTTCATTCTATAATTTCTTTGCTAGAAATACAAATGTACAACAAAAATCTCATTTGCAAAGTACTAGGAAAGAAGTTTTATGATTTCAAATAAATATAGTTGCTGGAGGCAGGCTGGAAATTAAATCCTCCTGCTTCTTCCCAGGGTTCTTAAAACATGGGCAACAGAAATCGAGTTCATTCGGCATATGGAGGCTTGTGGAGGAAGATATGTTTAACTTATCTGAGCCAGCAAATTACATGCCTGGCACTGCACATTAAATCAATCAAGATATCTGGCCTACTGCAATATATGTACAGAGCATGCTTGATCTGGTTCATTATAGATACCAGTGATTTTTCAACTAGGATGCCACAACAACTTGGGGTGCCTAGAGATCTTTTCAAGGATGTCATGCAGTGTTAGCTTTACAAATATGATTCACATGATAAATCCAGGGATTTCACATAGAAATTCATAGTTGTGATTTTTCTGAGTTCTTTGCAACAGAAAACTGCTCTATTTTTCAAAATTAAAAAAAGTGAAAACTAAGAGATGGCATCTTCCAAGGGGTGCCTCAAGTTTAAAAAGATTGAGACTCTGATATATGCGGAGTACTGAGTGATCCAGAGCACAGTCACAGACTTGCACAGATCCAGTGGAACAACTTGGTAACTGCATAGAACAGTTTTCCAGAACATTGCATCTCTAGAGCTAGACCTGTCAGCAAATAAATGTAAATCAAAATTAATCTTGCCCGAGTGTGACTTTTTTCTCTGAGTTGGCACTTCATTTTGGATGAAGGTGGAAGAGTATTTCTATTTTCTCTGCAAAGCAATACTCCAATAGAAAAAGGAATAAGCATATAATGCCTCCTGACAGTTCATAGTGTGGAAGATTAGATTATATTCACTTGATTAGGCAGGAAATCTTGTATATATGATATGACTTAATTTCAAAATGTACAGCATGCACTTTGCAAGACCTGGATATGGACATGGGTGGGAGGAGATTGCTTTTTGGCAATCATCCCTGTGCAGGTGTCTTAGAAGCCAAGTAATTGGACAGGAAATGTTATGAAATTTTGGATCCTCATCTGAAGGCAAGTTTTCCTGGAGAATACTACAATCTTGGATGGTGACTATCTGGAGAGAAGGGTGCTTTCAAACACTTTGAGTGCCAGCTAATGGAAGAGGTAATGACTTGGAATGCAAATAAAGACAGGTGCAAATTCATTGTTTCAAATGGGGCAAACATACTGTGTCCAGCATACGCAAGGTGACTGGAATTGGTTGGAGGGATTGAATAGAAATATTGTGATCTTTTGAAACAGAGCCTCAGTGAAACAATTTGATCTTACCCACTTTCTTAGGTATGCCTCCTCCATCCTGGGAATTATTTTATGGTCCAAACCAAGAAAAGCCTCTGTACAGTACAACAATCGGAAGCTTAACCCGCTTTCATCATAGTGTGCTATCAATCAGCCAAGCAAAGAAAATAACCATTTCAAATTTAAATAGCTTCTTTTACCTCACACATAGAAACATTTAGTTTTAGAAACAAGTTAAGAAGAGAGGAGACATTTTTCCAGGAGGGAAGAGAGCACAATTGCAGCAATTATGGTTCCTAGTTGAGTTCTGAAGTCAATGAAGAGATTTTGTTTCATTTAATGGGAAGAGAATCAAGTTCTCAGATTCCTAAATAAATTATTACCTAAGAAAAATAATGACAAACTGATTCCTGGAAAGTGCAGATCAGCACATGAAAATATAAGACTGGTAGAAGACTTTAAGGGATGCTGTCCCTAAAGCACTACCTTTTGTCATCCTTTAATTTCTTACTGTTTGATAATACTAAGAACACACCTTCGCTGACTACATGAATAACTTGTCTGCCTTCTCCAGTTCTCTAAAATCTGCTACTTTCCAAATCTGCAAAAAATTTCTCTTAATCTTGATTAACTACTTCCCTCTCTCTAATCTCTATTTACTCAGTCAACATGGAGGCAGTCTATTTGAGAAGAAGCTGTCCTGCATCTGTAACCTTTCTCCTTCTTGAAACATCACTGCCATTGATTATGCAGATGTGCCTGGTTCATTCTTGTCATGATTCCACTCCAATCTCCTTTGCAATTCTTTATCTCTGGAAGTAACCATTTTTCCACATCAAGATATGTCCTGTATAGAGCACTTCCCCTCTTCTCTCCCTTCCTCCCCTGCCCCCCGCCCAATTTAATTTCTGAGCACTCTTAGAATTACTATCTACATTCTTTTCATTCATCTCTATCTTTTACAGTACCAGTAATATACCCCTGATACTAAACTGTGCATATCTGTCACTGCCTTTCAGGACTTCTCTCATGCCACCCTTCCTGTCTTGACTGTGAAAACTTGCAGCTTGGTTTACAAATTCCTCCAAAGCAATCTTTCTGAGATGCAAGTGCTTCTCTTGGGCAAGAGATGCTTGCTCAAATGTATCTTCTTCATCTCTCTTAATTCATTTGTCAGTTGAAGACTTTCTTCTTTGTCTCTTCTGTTGGTACCTTTGACATTGCCTCCAGCTCTGGACTCTTTGTTGTCTGTTCCTACAAATCTGCCGACTTAACGTTTGAGTTACTAAGTGAAAGGGACCTCTTTATTTTTGCGTCTGTTATGTCATGTCACACATGCCAGACACTTGCACATTATACTAACCCTAAAAATTAAATCTTAAGTATCTAGGTAGGCTTCTGTAGTACCCTCTTCAGGAATGCTTCACTATCTTTTCTCGGTTCTCATCTTAGTTACCATATCACGTTGCCCCTCCTCTCTCCCATATCCCAGCCCTCCAAGCACAGGTAAGTCAAGATGGTTGTTGCTTGTGTTTTGTGCATGGATGCAGGAGGTGCTGACTGCTTTGCTTCACTTTCATCCATCTACCTGCCTGGTGTTTTGCGTTTGCTACCTTTGCTGTTTTCAAACATTGTTGCTTTGGAAAAGAAAGTTGCAAAGCCAAGTTTCCTGCTCATTCATCATGCAGAAAGATGGCTCTTGTGAGACAAGGTCAGGTGCTGCTTCCCCTCCCTTTTTTTTGGGTGCATGATTTGGCAAGCTCCCCACAGGACTGAGAATATACCCCAGTGCTGCAAAATGTGTGGGAGGCTGCAAATGTGGACAAATTGGAGAGAGTCTGGTGGAGGGCAACAAAAATGGTGAGTGGCTTGGGGGACATGAGTTACAAGGAAAGACTGAGGGAACTGGGTTTACTTAGTCTAGAGAGGGGAAGACTGAGAGGGGACTTTAATAACAGCCTTCAACTACCTGAACAGGGGTTCAAAAAAGAATAGAGCCTGTTCTCAGTTGTGGCAGGTGACAGAACAAGGAACAATGGTCTCAAGTTGCACCGAAGGAAATTTAGGTTAGATATTGGGAAGAATTTTATCACTAGGAGGGTAGTAAAACACTGGTTAACCAGAGAGGTTGTAGAGTCTTTCCACCCTTGGAGGTTTTCAAGACCCAGCTAGACGAAGCCTGGGCTGGGATGGTGCAGTGGGGGCTGGTCCTGCTTTGAGCAGGGGGTTGGACTAGATACCCCCGAGGTCCCTTCCAACCCTCATTTTCTATGACTATGAAATCTCCCAGCTGAGATGGACAGAGCTGGTGAGTTAGATGCTGCCTAACCAAGGCTTGTGGACAGAGGTGATATATTTTATTAGACCAACAAGATTTTTGCAAAAAAAAAATTTTTTTTTAAATCTTTAATTGCAAGCTTTTAGGCACAAACACCTTTCATCAGGCATCAGCGGAAAGTGTGTAAAACTTCTGGGCAGAAATGAAAGTTCGTATTTCATAGGACTTGGGGTACTTGCAAAGCGCTGGGCGTGTGGCTGCCCAAGGCTAAGGGGTAGGGCAGGAGGCTGCACCCTGAACTAGCCCCTTGGGCTGGGGAAGCAGCCCCCGGCCTGCCCAGGGCAGGGCCCGCGCGGGGCATTGTGGGGCAGGTCGCACTTGCTGTCTCTCCCCCCGCGTGAGGCGTAGCTCCCCCTCTCCCGGAACTACCCCTGCTAAGTTCTCCGCCCCCCATTGGCTGCTCTGCCTGTTAATCTGCGAAGGAAAAGGGCGGGGCCAGGCCAAACCGGGGTTGGGCGGGCTACAAAAAGCGAGTGCCTCGCCCTGCCCGGTCTGATTGGCTGCGGTGGGGGACAACGGGCGCTCTCATTGGCTGTCGCGAGGGGAATGGGTGGGGCGTGTTTCTCGGGCCGCGGCGGCTCCACCCGGCTTGAAACCTCGCAGTGCCGGTGTGTGCGAGGCAGGCGGGTGGGCGCTGGGAGTCTGTGCGAGGCGCCGGCACTGAGGACGAGTCGCTCCCTGGCTAGAAGCAGCCGCCGCCGCGGCTTTCCCCTGCCGATCGCCGGACTCAGGTGACTCGCGGGCGGGCGGGCGGGCCCCGGAAACACGCGACCCCTTTTATTGATTTTTATGGTTGGCGCAGGCCGTGGCGGGCTGCGGTTGAGGCGGGCGGGCGCCGTTTGATTTCCTCCGGAGCCACGCTGGTACTGCCTGGTGCCCTCTGCCCTCCTCTGGGTGCAGGGCCCGGGGCAGGCTTTGTTGGGGGTGCATACCTAGGCGGTCTGATCCCTCCTTGTGACTTCCCTTTTTTCCCTTTCAAGTGCATCCAGGGGCGGCTCCTCCTTGTGTCCTCCCTAGCCAAGCAGGCTGCAGTCGGGCTGGGCTCCCAGGACCAGGCGAGGAGGGAGCGGGCAGCTGCCCATGTGATGGAGCCCCCCTGCTTTGAAGGTGTCCAGCTACTGGTGCAAAGGAGCTGCTGGTCCCTTAGCTGTGCCCCAGCCCTGCCTGTTGCCCCTCTTCTTGGAAGTAATGGGGGGGCGCTAAAGGGGGGAAGGGGTGAAAAAAAGGCCCGTTTGGCAGCTGTCAGGGTTCCAGCTTGAGTCACAGGCCAACAATCCTGCAACAGACATTGCAATGGGCTTGGCTTCCGCCCTCAGATCTTGACTTCCTCATTCAGTTTATTCTGTATCGTTGAGCCAGGAAAGAGAGAGCGAGCGGGGCGGAGGGAAGGGAGTGACGGGGCAAGATGAAGCTTGCAGTGCAAAATCTGGCAGATCCCTGGGCTTTCATCCACCGCTGCTGCTCCAGCAGATGCAAGAAGAGTCTAGCTTCTCACAGCCTTGTTACCAGCCTGCCCCCACAGACGAGAAGAAAGTTGAGGAGCTTCCCAGCCCCAGTGGGTGGTGGGTTTGTACCCAGCATGTCGTTAATTGGGAGTTCTCATCTGCCTGGACACTGCTTGAATAAGCCTTAAAGCAATGAGTATAAGAGGGATGTTGTAGCTGTGATGGTCCAGTATTTAGGTGAGAGGTGAGGGTTTCCTAGGGTCATTTTTATTTTATTTTTTTTTTTTAATTGGACCAATTTATGTAGCTGGGATTGAGTTAAACAAGCTTTTGAATGCAAGACATTTTTCTTCAGGTCATCTGTTAGACAGGAGTTAGATGAGTCACCTGTTAACCAAGACTTAGATAAGCTTTCGAATGCAAGACATTCTTCCTTGGGTCACCTGAGGAAGAAAGTCTTGCATTTTGAAAGCTTGTCTGTAACTGTATCCCAGCGACATTAGTTAGTCCAATAAAAGATACCACCCTTAAAGTAATGCTACATTCTTTATAACACACTGCAGTTTTGATATGTTGGTCCAGAGGCAGCTGTCTCAGTGGCTGCTGAGCTTTTCTCTTCTTGGTATGTCTTCCCTTGCTGAATGATCTTTGTGCTTTATCTGCACTGCCTTCTCCTCAAGCTTTTCTTTCCCTTGTCCCAACTTCCTGAGCCGTGCCTCATTAGAGGCAGTGGGGGACAGAGCCTAGGCTCTTTTGAGTAGCACTGTACCTGAACAGCTTGTTGAAGTCATTGCATGCAGTAACGCATGATTTGTGCTGGAAAGCTGAACATCTTATCATTGAAAAGGGCCAAGCCCACAGGTCGTGATGCCCCTGCCCTTCTGTGGTAAAACATACAGGCTCATTTGCTTAAAGGTGTGGAAGCTTAATGAGCCGTAATTGTAAACTTGAAACATGCCTCATGAGCACTGGTCTCTTTAAATACGTTTTCTCAGAAGTAGTGACAAAGGTAACAGCAAGATAAATAGTTGCTGGCTCTGTAAAGGTGCTTTCTGACTTAGTCACAAGCTACCTGGTGACTAAGTTCACTTACCTTGGTCGTGCTAGTGAAAGCTGTAACCCTTGGTGCAGACCTGTATCAGCTTACCCTCCCTGTCTAGAGCAATAGCACTTGAATGTGGTATATGGCTAAAATGAGATTAAGCACCCCACTTGGCAGAAGCATTTAAGGCAACTTTGGGTGGAGGAGAAGGAGCTAATAAGTACAGGTGAATGGGGCTCTTTTAGTATTTAAGAGCCTTGAAGTTCAGGATAACTGAGAGGGCCCTAGTAGGCACAGGGTGCTATCTGCCATCTTGCCACATGAAGCTGTCTATAAATTGCTTTGGAAGTGGCAGTACAACTTGCTTTTCATTCTGTCAAGGCCCTCGTCTCCTGACGCTGGCTGTAGTGGCATGTCTGTCCCGGGTGCCTGCTTGAAGTAATCCGTCAAGTAATGCTGTGCATAGTCGAAGGTTGGTGCTGCACACAGAAAAATCTTTCTTCTGTCTTAGGATGGACTTGGTTAACTTACAGTACTTCTGTGAAGGCAGGTGTAGAGTAGCAAATGGCAATTGAGTATAGATGCCAGATTAACATCTATGAAATGTCTGCGCCCTTCAGACTAGGCATGGCCAGTACAAAGTTCTGTTTTTTGTGTAGCATGTCATCTTCCTTGACATCTTGCTAGGAGCTGATGATATTGAAGTTTTCTAGAGAAGAGGAGTCATGCTTAAATTTGCCTGGCCACACAACACGCACCTATTCATTATAAACAGGATGACTGATGATGATTTTTTTTCTCTTGCTTCAAAGGATCTGACTGCTTATTACAGCAGTATTGTGTAGCTTGTCAGTAGGAGTAATCTTTTGCTCACTTCCTGTCTCAAGTCAGTCCTCTAAAAAAGCCTAGATCCTTGCCAGTTTAACATTTTTATTCCTTAGGACAAGAGGGAGAAACAGTCAGAAATTGCACCAGTTGCCTATCCTCAAATGAGTGCAAGAGAATGCAGTGTTGTATCTAAACTTAAATGATAAAGCAGCATTATTTAACTAATGAAAACGCCAAGAAATGATTTGTCCGCAGTGTCATTTTGGGGAGGGCTCCATATTTCAGACAGAGTCATTTATGTGCCATCTTAAGAGTTAGTTTGGCTGGTGTTATTTAAGGAAAAAAAGCCAGTGGCTGACTGTTTAGTGCTCAAACTCTGAGACAGGTGGCAGCTCTAGTATTTGTCTGGAGTTGAAAGTGTGTCTAATGTGCTCAGCGTAGTCGGAAGCTGCAGGTGTTCAAATCTGTTCAGAGCAGTCAGGCGTAGTGGATAATGCAAATACTTGGCATCTGATTGCTGGGGCCTACTGTGAATGCTGCAATGAGCAGCCTAAGCGCATGAAGCACTCACCTTATTGGTTTGGCTGGAAACACTTCACGCTAGAAGCTCGCAGGCTAGTTCTCTTCTGAGCTGTACCCACAAAGCGGATGTACGTTTTGTGGTTGGAAAAAAAAGTGAGATTTGAAGCTGCCATAGGGTCTACAGTAGATTGAAATGTAAGCTAGAGGAGGTGTCTGGTTCATGACTGGAAATACCAAAAATAGCTAGAAGAGAAAGAAGTGGGGATAATTTCTCTTGATCCTGCTGCATCTAATCTGTCCACTTCTGACTCCAACAAATTATGTTGGACTGTTCGATATTGGGAGCCTAGTTAATCCTTTCCCCCTCTGCGTCTTGTTCAGGGTTATGTCACCGAGGAATCTCTACGCTTAATAGGGTGAGATCAGACAATGGACCCATTGGAGGTACAGGCACTCTTATAGTTAATCTAGGATTTATTAGAATGAAGAAGTAACATTTCTGCAAGGCAGAAATTCAGCTTCAGGGTATCAGAAAACACGGACAAGCTCACTAACAGTTTAAGTTAATTTCAAGGGCTTCACACTGATATGAACCTCCTCAAAAGCGGCTTGCATATTGTGACTGACTGTAGGACTGCATACGTTATTCATTGTACTTGCAGTACTTAATAAGAAAAGATGCTAGATAACATTTGAGGACTATCTCTGGCTTCTAGGAACAAGATATTTAGGCTCTGTTTACTTGATATTTGTTTCCAGTGTAAAAATGTATGTACAGACTGTTGCAACGCATGCTAAGTTTTAGGGAAATTTGTCATGCCTCACGTGCCATCTTGGTAACGTCTTGTGGTTTAGGACAAAACTATAAGAGCGCAGGATTGCCTGCGGCAACATTGTTTTGTATTAGCAATCAATTTAGCTGCATGGTGATTTTTGGGGTGACTTTGCATCACAAGTATTTTTCAGTCTTAGCACACCAGCCAGTGGGACTGATTCAGTTTTCTGATGCAAAAGCACGTGGAAACAACTAACTTGGTTCAAATAGTGTGCCCTGAGACAGCAATACAAATGCAGCCCCTGGACGTTATTGCAGCCGGATTTGTCCTGGCAAGTGGAGTACGTTAACTCCAGGATTGTGTTAATTTCTGGTCCACGTTTAATTATGGCTTCTTCCTTTCATGCAGACTTTCTTTTAGTGTCTGGGAAATTGCGCTGAGTTCCCAAAACAGTAATCTTTTCAACATTGTTTCATGTAGCTTTCGTAGAATACTGGCGGCCTCTCCGTGCCTGAGTTGATGCCTTCCCAGATTCCTTCTGCTGCGCACCCAAGGTCCCTGCTTTCAGTCCCTCCTTGTTAAACTGTTACTATTGCAGGCAGCACACTGCTTTCTTGAGCATCCTTAAAGAGAAACAACAGGCTTAGTAACTTTTCATTAATGACACAAGGATTAATGTAATTATCAGTTATATCAGGAGATGGTTATTTATGCTTCATACCCTGTCATCTTCATTGTCTAAGTACCCAAAGTTGGAAACAATATTTTGGATTAGTATGTCCAGGTTAGTTTGAATTTGCCGTGTGGACAGGCAGTGTACATGCATTAATGTTGGATGAAGAGAGGTAACATATAATATGGACTTGCGTACTCTGCCCATTACTCCATGAATTCCCATGAGCTTTGTGTTTCCTCTAGCTGTGCACGTAGGATAAAAGATTCATCTTTCTTTTAAAAGCACTGTAGGGTGGAGTGTGTCCCCCCCTTTATAATGTACATAGCTGTTCTTCTAAAGGAGAGTTGAGAGCTGCTTAGAGTGCCTTTAATAAACTGAAATTAATGAACGATGTGTTGTGGGATCTTAAGAGCATGGGAGGATCTTTATAATTCTGAATACTGCTACCTATCGAGAGCTACCATTTTACTGAGCAGCTCGGTAGGAAATGCGTTCTGATGTATGTTGAGACACAGGAACTGCAGGTCTCATTTGAATGCATGCAAAACAGATATTCGGCGTGCTGAGGAAAGAGAATTCTTTAGTTTAGAGGCAACTTACAATTTAGCGTTGCCAATTTCAGGCATTCTGACACTCAAAATGCCACTGTGGTCTATCGGGCAATTTCCTGTTCAATCTAAGATTAACGTACGCTCTTGTCGTGGCTTGCTTCGTTGAGACTTAATAGCCTTATTACTCCAGCCAGTCTTTAAATTGTATTGTACCTATCTTTGGGTAAAGACCCAAGGTGCATCAGAAGATAGGTGCAGGAGACTTAAGTGGTTTGACTTCTTGAGCGCAGGCCACTTATGCCTGAACAAGGGATACTTTCTTTAGCCAGTCTGACTGGTTTTAGTGGTATGCTGGGTGCTGCTTTGTGAGTAGTTTGGAGTCGCTGAACTGACTTTCTACAGCAGCCTTTGAAACATGATTGTGGAGTTTTAGTTTTGCCCTCTGAAATGTAATTTAAAGTTGTTTGTTAAACTCTCACAAATATGAAGTTACACCAGTTTATAGACAATTACTTATTTCTCAGATGTTTAGGATGAGAGAGAGAGAGATGAGGCTGTTAATCCTCATATCTGCATAACAACTTTCACATATGGGTCTTAATAGCCTTGTGTCTGGGTTGGATTAAAATTCAGTAACTTTTGAAAATTAAATTTTATTTAATAACTAGGCTCTTTCCAAATTTAAATTGGACACATGATTCTTCTTATTTTTTTTAATCTCTTTATGCTGGCAACATATATTAAATCTTAAACTAGTTTGTTTAATATAAGTGATTGCTACCAAACTTACTTTTTTTTAGAGTCTAACTGCTGAATTGGAGGCAGTTGCTAGCCAAATGTCCGGAACTAGTCTTGTTAAACTGCTAAAAATGCTTTGGAGAACATATTTTGCAGATGGAGAAAATATTTTCTTTCTTTCGGTTCTGATTAGATCATTCAAGGTTGAGAAAACAGTTGGCAGTTAAAATCAGGAAAGCTTGTGTAGGTCTTCAATCTGTCAATGAAGATGAAGTCCAAGAGGATGAGATCCAGGAGTTCTAAAGGCTTGAACAGTTGGTTCAATTCACTAACATTTATTCAAACTGTTTCAATAAATGTTTTGTGATCGTGTTGGGTATAATTTAATGAATTCCAGGTCCATCTGAATACAGCTTAACACAAATTGCAAGTAAATGATTTAGTAATTAGAAAAGGCATTGTTCATCATTTTTTCTAAAATAGAAAGAAGATCTGGATAAATGAATATTAAGATGTATAACATTAAAGGAGATGTGCCTAGATGCATTGGCACTTCTGCTAACCAGGAATTTGCAGAATTAATGTAAAAGTTATATTTAGTAGGAAATCATCATGAAAATCAACTTTGCCTTTAAGAAAATGACTTAAGAGTAAATGGAAAGTAAAATTTCATTTTGATAGCATTTGATATTGGGTTGTTTTTGATTTTGTTGTTTTTAATCAATCTTCTGTTCAGCAGGTTATATTACATCATGTACATTTAATAGCAGATCATAAAAGCTTGAACTGGTTTTGCAAACTGAAATATTTATATACCTCCATGACCTAGAGGTTTTTGTGCAGGTGTACCTGAGCTTGCAGTTGGCATACATAATGTACAGCAAGCACTATAAAATATCTGTTACTCTGTTTAAATAACATTGCTCATCTTACTTTAGCACTATGAGCGGCTAGAACACAGGTGAGTTAGACTAAATCAGTGGTTCTCAACTTATTTGGCCCCATGATTCGGGCACGCCGTTGGTTCGCATGCTGGGTCTAGTGTAGGATGTGCCTGCGGTTGTAATCTGGCACATTGGCTCAGCCTCTCACCTGTGTCCAGTATGATCTAGCACACCAGGCTGTCATCTGACATGTAGGGCTTCCCTGTGGGTCCAGGAATTTGGAATTGGGAGAGCAGCAATTAACACTGCTATTGCTTACTGACTGCAAAGTTTCCAGACCTGTGAGGAGACCCACAGCCCAGATGACATGGCTCTGCAAGCTGCAGCTAGCCCACAGGCTGGAGGTTGAGCATGCCTGGACTAGTGTCAAGTCTTTGCTTCAAGGCACTCATCAGCTAAAGGAGGCAGAGGAGTGACAAAAATGCTTTTCTCCATGTGAATTGTTCTCAAGCATTGAGGAATGCTAGAGAATATCCTCCTTCAAGTGGAAGGTATTAGACTTGGGGTGCACCGATAAAGATGTTATTGGCTGATCCCAATCGCCAATTACTAACTAGTCATATTGGCCAATACTGGTCCAGTAGCTGCTTTACAGGAATGCATCCTGGCAACTTGGAAAGCAGCCTCCTGCCATTAAGTCTGTGGGGGGGAAGGGGCATGGACATGAAGCAGAGAGAGGCCCCCGTGGTGCAGGGACTGCGGCAGCTGCTGGGCAGTGAATGAGACCCGGGTTTGCAGGGCAGAGCTGTAGGCAGCTCATATGGGGGTGTTGATGGGGAGGGGGTGGCTCACTGCTGCTGCGTACCCCCCCGGGGGTGGAATGGGGGGCATGTGCCTCCCTGGTTTTGTGTGCAGGGTGAGGGTGGGCTGCCTGCTGTGGGCTTGTGGCCCAGAGACTGTGCTGGCCTCTTCCCAGAGATGGGGCTGCACTTATGGAGGGTGGGGGTAGGGCAGGTGACAGAGGCAGTAGGGGGGTTGTGGAGCTATGGCAACCCCCACCCCCCGTAGCCACCCCTCCCAGTGCCGCCACTGCTGCAGGTCACTCACCCCGTGCACAAATCGGGGGGGGGAGAAAGCCTGAGGGTGCGTGCAGCTGCGGGGAGATGCCCCCTGGATGACCTGCCTGCACTGCAGGCACCACAGCTCCGCCCTGCACTCTGCCTCGGGGTCACATTCACTGCCCTGGCTGACTAGTGCTTGCCCTACTCCCTCCCTCACCATGGGGGCCTTGATCTGCCCCCCAAAGACTTAGCAGCTGGACACTGCTCTCCAAGCTGTTGGGTGGCATTCCTGGCCACATGCGTGCTGTGGCTGCGTGTATGCATACAGCATTTATCAATGACATTATCGGCCAAGAAAAGCCGATTGCTAATAATGCTAATTTACCTGTTATTGGTGCCGATCTGATGCGGACCAGTGCACTTTTATATATTAGACAATTTCTGAAATTCTAAAAGATCAAGCGATGCTTATTATATGCATAGTTTATCCTTTTTCTTTTCTTTTTTCTTTTCTTTTAGCAAGAACATATTTGACACAGAGTATGTAGCAAGAGATGAGGTGGGGAGAGAAGAAATTTCATTAGAAATATGAAGTAGGCAGGGAAGGGTGCAGTGAGCAAGGAAAGTCTTAACGTAGAAAAATGAAATAAAAATGGCCAAGTGTTCCCATACCTGTAGGGAGATGGATAAGTAAGTATGCAGGGAGGCATGTAAGGCCTTTGTGTTGGATTATTGTGATTACAGTAAGTATATTTAAGAGTCTTGACCTCCATCATGAACTTGGTATGTATAGATGATGAGATGGTTTTCACCATAGCCTCATTGGAAACTACTGTGGTTGTTTCCTTGGCCAGAAAGGGCCAGAGACCCCTTTGGTGGTTACTTCTGCTTTCAAAAGGTAGTCTCCCACTGACTGTTTGCATATGAACTGGTTGTTGGAAATCAAAACTGAAGCCCCTAACCAGGCCTTATCTTCACTGTGGTTTTTGTCATGCTATGCAGATTCTATCAATGATCCATCTGAGCTACTTGGAAAAAGAATCTTTTATATGTGCCTGCTTTCTTTCCTCTATTGACAGAAAATACAAATGTATAAATTATTGATTTGAGAGGCAAGTTCTCCAATGTGACTGTCCCATCCAGTTGCTCGATGTGAAAACAAGAATGACTCTTTATGGCTTCTTTCATTTCTTGGAGATCTCAGAACAACAGAGACTCACCGTGCCTGAAGAAGGGTGATTTATGCCTGAAAGCTTGCAAAAAGCTATTTCCCAGCTACTCCACTGGTCTAATAAAAGATTTCACATCTACCCAAAGAAGCTTGCCTGTTTATGGCTGTAATCTCTCTTTTTCTGGTATGATATTGTACCCTAGTTGGAAGCAAGAACTAAAACTCAGCTCCCACTGTGTCCTGTAACACAAGGAAACAATATACCTTTTAGAGGACTGCAAGCCCTAGGAGAATTTCTTTTATTCTTTTGAAGCACCCCGAAAACCCTGACTGGATTAGGTCTAAGACTGTCTTATTAACCTAAAGGCAGTGTGTTAGGGAAGAGATGGGAAGTGACCTTAAGATAAGGAGTATGAACTAAAACGCTGAAAAAACCCTTCCTCCTTCTGATGGAGTGTCCCTGAGGAATTCTGCATATCTGATCAAAACTCTTGCAGCTCACAGTCTCCTGGGGCAAGTCTTCCAGCAAAACAGCTTGAGCGGCAGGGATGGGCTGCAGCTTTCTAAACTGCTGCTGTCTCCTTAAGTGGGATTACTCCAGTGAGTGGTCACGAAGAATGTGCTCTCCCCCTGGAATGTTTTCCTTGTGGGCATGCTGTCTCCGGGAGAGGAATTCTCTCCTCTGCTGAGAAGGCATGTACTGTACATGCATTAATGAGAAACAACAGTTGCAGAAAGGATATTATGCAGGATTATAAACTTGGAATACATATTCCAAGCAAACGGTGTTGGGAGGCCGCCAGGCGACATTTGCTGTTCTAAAAATTGAACTTGAATTCAACACAAGGGTGCACCTCCCCTGGGAGCAGCAGTTGGTTTTTCCAGTGTCTGTAAAGCCTCGTTAGGCTCGATACCCAGAGACACAATGCAGTTCACAGGGTTGGTCTTCCTGCAGGCAGGAGGTGCGATTTTTGCTGCATTTGTCGGCCTGGCCTCATTAGCTGTAATTTAGTTAGCTCTGGTAGCTTTAGCAGTGAAGCCACTGGAGCATGTATGTGCCTGTGTTTTACAGCCCATGTTGATGCCCGTGCCACTGCATCGTTACCTGAGTGATTTTAAACCAGTAGCGCTCCATGTTTCGGCCCCCACAGGGCCAGGTGAGTGGCATGGGGCCAGGTGGGCCTGATCTAGTGCACAGGGCCATAGCCTGCAGAGTTCCTCAGACTTGTGGGAGTCCAGTCCTGGGGGCCTGATCTGGCTCTCAGACCAAGGGTTGAGCCGCCCCTGTAATGCTAGTTTGGGTATGTTTGGTCATGCTGTCTCTGCATCACCTGATTCCAGCGTGGAGAGAGCCTTGTTCCAATAGCATTTAGTTTCTGATGGCAGGCAAGGCAACTGTTGCAAGCACCCATTTTTAATTTGTAATCGTAGTCTTACCATTCATTGTACTTTGTGGTTCTTAGGATTTGCCACTGAAAGCTCCAGTATCGTAAATCAAGAGTGGTGGACTCTATGCTAGAGTATGGGAGTTCTGCTTCCTGGAGTTACCAGATTATGTTTGGGATTAGACTAAGAGACTTGTCTGGGTGGTCATGTAGAAGCATTTACCTTGCATTTGCCAAGCTGGAGACCTATAAAGATAAAACCTCCTAAGGCAAAAAGTCCCTTTCAGTTCGCTCTTTCTTTCTCTTCTTTCTTTCTCTCCCATTTGTGCTTATCTTAGTCATAGGCCAATTCACGTGTGTGTATTAAGTGCTAACTATATACCGTGTTGAACACACACATTCCTTGTTGCTTTCTTTCTGAGGGACCTCTGTAGGAGGAGGGCACTCTAATGCTGGATATGCCTTAATTCAGAGGTTCCCAAACTTTTTCTTATTGCGTACTCCCTTCCAGGTTTACCAGCTGCCCAGGTACCCCTCCCAGCATGAATTTTATATTTTTAACCTTTTAAATGCCAATTGCTGTTTATAATGCAAATTAAATCCACCATTACACAATTTCTTCTGCATGTACCACCCCCCCCCCCCCGAGATGTCTTGCCTACCCCCAGGGATATGCGTCCCACAGTTTGGGAACCCCTGCCTTAATTTACAGTCGATTAAATGTGGCAGCTTGCAAGTCTGGGCAATAATACAATCAAAATGAATTTGCAACAATAACTGCCAGCCGTCTGCATTCCAGTTGTGAAATTGCTCTGTCTTTGTATGAGTCAGGATGTAGCTAGAAAGGAAGGGAACACCAGTAATGACTACTATGAATCTTAAGTAAAAGCTCAGCTGGGAAGAATGGGACAACTCCCTCGATTGGAAGATGAGCATAGTTCAGTATCATTCAGTCTAAGGAGTATCGGGATGAAATGCCTGCCTCGACCCCTGCTGTGGTGGTCAGCATTACGTAATGGGGGCAGCGAGTTATGATTTTTGGCTTTGTCTCCAGTATCAGGCATAGGATTACAGGGCTGGAAGGGACCTAGAGAGGCCGTCTTGTCCACCACTCTCCCCCTGCACTCCTTCCCACACCAAGGTAGGAGCAACTACATCTTGATTATTTCAGTGCCTTGTTATCATTACAGTTAGAAAACTTTCTCCTAGCATCTAACCCAGTGGTAACTAACCTGCTGCATGTGTGCTACTAGTGGTATGGGAGGCCAGTATGTCTGGCACATGAGCTCTAGGTGTTGAGCTGAAGGGGCGTTGGCAATGGGAGTTGGAGTGGCATTTGGGGGAGGGGTTGAGAGGTTGGGTTTGGTGCCGGCTTGAGAGTTTGGGCCCAAGGGAAGTGCAGGAGTAGGTGCTGCCAAATTTGGTGTTGCCACATCACATTGGTGATGGGATTCAGAGGCACTGGGCAGCAGTGGTGGCTGATTTATTAGAGTGGCACTGTGTATTATACATTGGACTTAAATGTGAAATGCTGGCTAAAAAAGGCTGACCCGTGCTGTCCCTTGGTGTAGTTTAAGCCCATTACTAATTGGCCTTTCCCCATTGGGTGTGGCGAACAACTTGTCTTTTCATAGCATCCTTTTACATGTTTGGAGACTGTTATCATGTGGTCTTTTTTTTAGACTAAGCAAACCCAGTTCTTTCCAGCTTTCCTCACAGATCATGCTTTCTAGACTTCTGATCACTTTTGTTCATCTTTTCTGGGCTCTCCAGTTGGTCTACATCAGGGGTCAGCAGGGTTTTTGGGCACAATGGCAAAAATACCTGCAACCTCAACTTGTAAGATGTTGATGTGCTAGGGGCGGACGATGGAGGAGCCACAAGGGGCCTGATCCTTGTTGTGGCAGTGCAGCCCTGGCCTCTTCCCCGCTGTCCACCCTGAGGTGTGTGTGCTGTGCTCTGGCACCCGTGCCAGGGGTTGCCTACCCCGGTCTACATCTTTCTTGAAGTGTGGCATCTAAAAGTGGATACTGCTGAGGCTTTGTCAGTGTGAATCATAGTGGAAGGATTACTTTGCATGTCTTACAACTGACACATTTGTATCCTGTACCTTCTAGTAGAGTTTGTCTCCCTGCCCCCCAACTCCCCAATACAACATTGATTTGTATTTCGTTTGTGATTCACTATAGGCCCTAGATCCTCTCCTGCATAGCAGTTGCCCAGCCTGTCATTCCCCAGTTTGTATTTGTACAATTGATTATTCCTACCAAAGTGTAGTATTTTGCATGTTCTCGTTATTGAATTGCATTTTATTATTTCTTCTTCTTTTTCTGGTTTGCCTTGGTCATGTTGAATTCCAATCAGGGTAGATAAAAATCAATGATTTTTTTTTAAAGGAAAAATGAGATTTTTTTAATATAAATTGGATTTTTTTTATTTAAAATTGATTTTAAAAAGTTTTTATTTAAACTATAATTATTTCCCTTTTTTCAAAGTAAAACAGCTTAAAATTAAACTTTAATTTTAGCATTAATTTAATTAAACTTTAATACAGCATAGGCTAAGGTATACATTTTATTGTGATCTGTTAAAATCATTTAAATAAAATGCGTTGAGTCGATGAGTCTCTACAAAAAACTCTGGAGTGAAAGACTGATTCTTTTTTGTTTTACCCCCTCATTCATATGTACAATCTGAGGTCAAGCTTTAAAATTTTGCCACAATTTTATGTATTAGTCCAGTGGTCTCCAACTTTTTAAAGTAGGAGATCAGTTTTGGCATTTAAAAGCAACCCGAGATCTACTGTACACTCACACCACTCTTCACCACCCCTTCTCTCCTCCTGCCCGTGGTCCAGCAGGTGAGTCTGAGGGGAGGAGGGGGAGAGTTTGAGGCAGAGGGAGGAAAAAATTATTTGGGGGGTGCACCTCCCCAGCAGGTAAGTCCCATCCAGCTGGGGCCTCACTAAACTTACCCCTGCTCCTGCCTCTGCTGCACTGCCCCCCACTGCAGGGGCCTCTGTCTAGCCTGCTCCTCTTCCCTCCTCCATGGACTGCCCTACTGGGCTGGGGTGTGCACGTGTATGCATGCGGGCACTCAGCCCCCAACCCCAGCTTTGGGTAGGCTCCACGATCTACTGCAAGAGGCTCCAAGATCTTACCAGTGGATTGAGATCCACTGGTTAGTGACCACTGTATTGGAGCCTTGACTCTGCAAGGGATGCAGGGACTCATACATGACATGTGTCCTCCCCACCCCCTCCTCCCATCAACACTTACAACTCCATACTGCTGCCAGGCCCTAGCTCCTGCTGGACTGCAGCCTCACACCCCAAGCCCCATCATCAGCACAGAAATCTGTGAGGGCATGTGCCCTCGCCCCCACTTCCTTCCGCCATGTGTCTCCTATGCAGGGACTATACTACTGGATGCAAATATTAGTTAAGTCATCATGGATGTTGGAACCTGGCCTCTTGACTCCCAGCAGATACTCGGATATGATCATGTGTATTCCTTGAACCCACCTGGATGTTATCAGACTCCTGTTTTATTTTCTCTTCTTAAGCTGTGTGTACCTTAACTCTCAGATTATGAATATTTGTGATTCTGCACCTGTTAGGTAGGTTTATTCTTTAGCTCATGGAAAAACAACCATCTGCTCAGTAACTACTACCCCCTTGCTTCTGAATAGTTCTGGGTATTTCAGTTAAATGGCCTTTCTTAGTCCATTTGCATTACATACAGAAATGTAAGCATGAACTTTTCAAGTGCTCAGTCCATGTCTTTTTAAACTACAGTACTGCAGCATGCGAAGCCAGGGATCACAATAGCAGAAAGCATGGATTGTTATACACCTGGTTTGTAGACTTAGGAAATGCTTGTACCAAATCTACTTTAAAACTGTATTTAATTGTAAATCAACATGTTTTAGTTGTTATATCAACCAACAAAATAGACCTTTCTTTTAAAAACCAACAAAATATACAGTGGGAAAGTTGATTGAAAAAAAAATACATGAGGCTTATGACTTGCTGATTTAAATCAGTGATTTATATTGACTCAGTTGAATTCTGATTCTAATCCTGTCGTCTTAAGTGCTTGCAACCTTTTCTAGTTTGGTGTAGTTTGTAAACTTTTAAGTGTAGTTACTATTAATCATCCAAGTAATTCTCAAACATTCAGAGCGGGGAACAAAACATCCATTAAACACAGGTCATGGTGCAGTCTGGTTTATGATGGCATTACAAAATAGGATAGATAAACTGGAGGATCGGACCAAAAGAAATCTCCTGAGGTTCAGCAAGGACAAGTGAGTGCAAATTCCTGCACTTAGAACAATCCCATGCAGTGCTACAGGCTGGGGATCAAATGGCTGAGGAGCAGCTCTGCAGAAAAGGACCTGGGGATTACAGTGGACAATAAACTGAGTATGAGCCAACAGTGTGCCCTTGTGAAGAAAGCTAACAGCATACTGGGCTGCATTGGTAGATGTGTTGCCAGCAGGTCAAGGGAAGTGATTATTCCCCTCTATTCAGGACTGCTGAAGCCACATCTGGAGTACTGTGTTCAGTTTTGGGGCCCCCGCTACAGAAAGGATGTGGACAAATTGGAGAGAGTCTAGTGGAGAGCAGCAAAAATGGTTTGGGGGCTGGGGCATATGTCTCATGAGGAGAGGCTGAAGGAGCTGAACAGAAGAGAAGACCAAGAGGGGGATTTAATAGCAGCCTTCAGCTACCTGAATGGTGCTTCCAGAGAGGACACAGCTCGACTCTTTTCAGTGGTGGCAAATGACAGAACAAGGAGCAGCTATCTCAAGTTGCAGCAAGGGAGGTTAAGGTTAAATAGTAGGCAAAACTAGTGGGGTAGTGAAGCACTGGAACAAGTTACCTAGAGAGGTTGTGGACTCTCTACCCTTGAAGGTTTTTAAGACCTGGGTAGACAGATCCTTGGCTAGGATGATATAGTTTGGGCTGGTCCTGCTTTGAGCAAGGGGTTGGACTAGCTGACCTCCTGGGGCCCCTTCCAACCCTCATTTTCTGTTCTAATTTATAAAAATATTGAAGAATGCCAGAGCCAGGAGAATATCCTGTGGAACCTCCCCTTTAATACATCCGTCTAGTTTCAGTGATAACTACTGCTCTTTAAATTTGGCTTTCCAGCTGTGTGTACATCCACTTTTCCCCATGGTTTCATCTCTATCACTCAGTTGGCTACGAACACCATATGAGATGTTCAGCATCCTACGTCTGATTTACTGTAGTAGTTCTCACTCTCTTTTTAGATTCAAGGCAGCCCTTGGAACATACCAGCTCTTAGTTTTGACTTGCTTTTTGATTACAGAAAGGAAAAATAGAGCAATTCTTCTGTTGCAAAGAACTTGGAAAGGCCACAAGAGGTCAAAATGTTTTAAATATTGTGGGTTCCTATTTGAAATCTCGGAGTATATCTTGTGAATTATGTTTGCACACCTAATAGTGCTAACATTGTGTTCACCCTTGAAAGAATCTTAAGGCACCCTGAGGTGTCATGGCACTCTAGCTGAGAATTACTGTATTTTATCATAGCAAATTTTGATATTTCAGGTTTTGCTGCAACCAACTGGTTCTCCAGTGGCAACCAGGACTTTATTGTCTCTCGTGGGCAGGGGCAACTCTTTGTGTATTGTTCCTTCTCTAGACATCTTGATGTATCCAATCCTGAGGCCTTTGTCTGGATTAATCCGTCATAGGGAGCTGAGGCTTTTCAATAACCTTGGGAAGGTGCGCATTGGCAATAAGTTGCCATCACTGGTTGATAGTCACAAGTTATTCTTAAAGAGTTTTGCTACCTCAAACCCACCTACCGTACGTTCTAGTTAGGTGGCGGTTGCTATGTAATTAAATTTCTTAAGTATAGCTATCTTTCTGTGATTTTTTTTTTTTTTAGTAAACCTATGCTCAATACATTTACTACTGCAAATAAGAAAAGAAATCATTCAGTTAGCAAAATTAAGCCAAAAAAATTAGGCTGCTTAGATCAGAGTCTGGAACAGGGCTTCTTGCCTGTGTGCACTGTTGATGTATGTCATTTCAGATCAGCCAGACTCTCTTTTCAAGGTCAGATTGTTTAAACACTCCAAATAAGCAAATAATTCAGGTTTTCCATTGAGGAGGAGATTTTTAGCAGCGATCAGAGCTGTACTTTGGTTGACCAGTTACACTCCAGTTCTGCAGGGCAGAATTTTGTCTTGTCAACAAAACCTGGATTTTGTTCTTCTCAGACAGTCCTGAGCCAATGCACTTAGAACGCTGTTACAGCAGGATAGTTTGTAGGCTCATTCAAAAAAGGACAGGTGAGCCACTCCTCTTCAAATATTTGAACAGCTCTAATTGGTGCCATTCACGTTTTTAAAGGGAGTCTGTGGATTTACACAGCTTGCTGCTCACCTTTAAAAATTTTTAAAAAAGAGAAAAGAACTAACACTCATTCTCCTTCTCTCCTTGATCCTTTTTCTGTAACACTAGCACAAAAGCCTCTAGACGCATCTTGTGTCAAGGATCATTTCCCGTGGAAATTAAAGATGAGCCTTTTTTTATCCAAGCAGCAAGACACTATTAAATTTAATAAAAGTAAGCTTCCAGAAAAATCACCTCTACATCTTCCTTTCCTCATGCAGACTACCAAGCATACATCTAAGTTCCGTCACAGTGAGCTGTTTCGGAGGGTACGTTGTGTTTCTGTCCAAGTATTTTATATCCCCTATTACCCTAGCACCTCACAAGCAGAGGACCCTGTCAAGATAAAAATTATTGATAAGGACGTACTGTTCTGTGCCCTTGCAGTAATTCCTTTCCCCCAGAAATTGTCCTAAAACCTGTGGGACTGGCCTGTGATCCTCGGTTAGTGACGGCCTGCAAAGTTCAAACCAGCAAATCTCCTGGCTTAATACTATGTACTTGTATTTGTTTTATATGCTTCTCTTTCCAAGAAACACTTGAGGAGGAGAACAAAATAACTTTTAAAACAGGAGAACAAACAAGAGAACAAAACAAATTGAAAGGCAGCTAAAGTATACAGATAAAACGGCGATTCCCCAAAATAATATCCCAGCCTAGCTCTGTCGACTAAATGCCTGCCCAAATAGGAAGGTCTTGCAGCATTTTGGAAGGATGTCCAGGCTATTAATGGTCTAATCAGCATTCATTTGAGCCCTACGGTAAATCGGATGGTAAAACTCCTGCTGGTGTTCGCCCTTCTTGAGTATTTTTCACTTGGTTTCAGCATTTGTCTCCACCTAGATGGTTGCTGTTGATCAGTGTAGTTCAAGGCCATCTCATTGAGCAGTGGCTCAGTCCCAGAAATAACAGTTCTGTGGCTGCTGACAGAGTAAACATGGGGCTGAAGGGGAGGAGGGGGATGTGGAAATAATACAAATTGTTCTGGAAAATTAAATTGCAAACAGGATTGCTCCTATTCTTTTAAGAGTCTCAAAACAGTCCCTAATACTGAAAGCTAAAGGAAACATGTTCAGCGAAGGGGCACATATTAGATTGTTTTTTCAGGTCGCCAAAGGTGCTTTGAGCAATCTTATGGGCACTTAGCAGCCACCCTGCAGGAAAGAGATGTGGGAAGGAGAACCTTTTAATTCATGAGCCACAGAGCTGTACATGTGCAGCAAGACTAAAGCCAGTTAAAGGCTGTGTTGTTTTTTTTTTTTCTTTGGGGCAATTTGAGGCACGTATGCATGCTTCCTCCTGGCTCTGTAGGGGATAGCTAATGTCTTAACTGAAAACCAATGTTTAGTTCATTCATCACAGAAGAATCTGGAGAGAAAGATGGACATCAGGGGTTCTCAAACTTTTTTGGTAAAGTTTGGACAGCATATTAATAAATATCTTGTGGGCGCCTCCCTTCTATTCCATGACTCTGCAGACCACTTCCCTTTCCTCTACAACAGCATGACATCCTTGTGGTAATTATACAGTTACTTATATGGGAAAGGCATGTGTTCAGCTTTTTGTTTTTTGTTTTTTTTCCTCAATGGAATTTGGCACCTGGGTAAGAGAAAGGAAGCAACATTTGACCAGTCAGCTCTCCAGACTACCATGGGCTGCAGTCTGGGAACAACTGGGTTAAGAGATGCGTAACATTCCATTTCCTTGTGCATCATTTGTGAAAACAATACTAGGAAGGAGACTTCTAAATGCTGAAAAGAGGATGATCCTGACACATTTTACCTTTCCTATAAGATGATGTTGCAGCAAGAAGAATGATGGCAATTATCCCAGGACTCGCGTAAAGATAAATATCCACGTGTTGCATCATCTTTTATACTCAAAACATAAACCATTGAGCAAACAAACTACTTCCAAATTTGTTCCAGCTTCCAGTTGGTGCATTTCCCACAACCTGGGGTTACCTGCTCAGCGCACATATTGATTTTTTTTTTTTCTCTCAGTTTCTAAACATGATGTAAATTCTGCATGCACTTACCACATGAACTTCAATAGCAAATAGGATTTGAGGCAAGTGAAATCAATGTTTGGCCATAAGTGTCACAGTAGTTGTGCTTCTAAGTTTCAAATCTTATTTGCTTAGCTGTGTATGAGGGTTTGGCATTTAGCTCACTGAATGCTTCAGCATTACCAGCTTTAAAATGTAGCTAGGTATCACATCTCTCACTGAACTGGGCTCTTCCATGGCATTGTTCTTGCAGTGACTCCCCCCTCCCCCTGACTCATTGGCTGCTTCAGTGCAAAAGGCTGCTGAATAACCCTAGCAGCAGGAGCATCTGCATTATTTTGATAGATGCTAAATTCATCATGGGGGGGCGGGGGGCAGCAAGAAATAGGGGATACAATGTTTACCAGGGTGCCCACTGGGGGAACTAGAAATAATGGCCACAAACTGGAAGAGAGAAAATTCAGATTGGACATCAGGAAACAATTCTTTACAGTGAGGGTTGCCAAAATATGGAATACACTTCCAAGGGAGGTGGTGCTGTCTCCTTCCTTGGAGGTATTTAAAAGGAGATTGACTCCAGCCAGGTGTATATCCATCTGACCCCACCACTCATTCCCACCCAGGGCAGGGAGTCGGACTCAATGATATAATAGGTCCCTTCCAATCCTAACAGCTGTGAAGCCCCAGGTGAAGGGAACATCTTGGAGCACATCAATAGTGGGCTGAAACAACAAACTAGATTGTCCTTTATGCTGCTTACAGATGGTTTTGAAGGCTATCCTAAAATATGAGGTACAGACAACATTGATCCCTGCAATGATTTTAGCAGCAGCACAGGAACACCTTTGTTTCTGCTTTGGGTTTCCGATTTAGCTTCTGTATTGCACAAAAGATAGGGCTCTTTTAGTGGGCCCAATTCTTTAACTACCCCTGAAAACAAGAGAAAGCAGTCATCCTGGAATGACCTCAGTTACTAGAGAGGGAGGTGGGATGGGTAAGACTGGAAGTATACCATAATACCTCCTGGCCCATAACTCCAGGCAGCTATCATAACCATCTTGTGTGTGACAAGCTTTTCTTGCCCTTACTGCCTGATGAGTTCAGTGCTCCTGTGTATGATGTACAGAAGAAAAAGAGTCGCTGAAGGAAGGGGTTGGAGCAGTCTCCTTGCTGTGCCTGCCTTCACATCCTATGAAAGGGTCTGTGCTGTAGGGAGAGTGTGTCTTGGAAACTCCCTGTGGTCTCATTTATTTCCTAGTCAAAAAGTGTTCATCTTTACCCCTGGCCCTGGTCTTGAAGGGGGAATGAATCTCCAAGCTGTAGAAAAGGAGTCAGGAATATGTATTTCAGGCTGTATGTGAAGCTCCTTGGATTATGCTGGTTACTTTCAGTTTCATCATTTCCTGAAGAATCCTAATTTAGTTCAAGTGCACAGCCCTTGATGTGTCCTGCTTGATTATAGCCAAAAAAGGCAACTCTTTGGAGTAGCATTTACAGGAAACTCTGTAATGGAGGGTAGAGTACAGCTGTTGCCTTGCCAAACCTGATGCAAGCATGAGCACAATGAACACTCAAGTTCCCTTTTTTCTTTGCTTGAACCCCTTGGTTTGCTTAGGACCTGCAGCAAATATCCACAGCTGTCTGAGGTTCTCAGGACTTCTGGCTGAATCACCAGTCTGTTCTTCAACTTCTTTTGTAGTCTCTGAGACCACTTGTCTTGGAGTGTGGTCTGGTGCTATAAGTGTCTGACAGCAGGATGAAAGAGGCCCGCGTTTCGGTGATGATCTCATCTATAGGCATGTGCTGGCCAGCCAGCGTGAGATTGCCAAAGCTGTTACTCAGCTTTGCATCTGGCCAGTGGTAGGTAGTTTCTTTGGTGCTTTGCTGAAGAAATCGGGCCTAAAATATTACCAGATTGCAAAGACCCTGCTTGTGATTCTACAGTCTCTATTTTTCTTAGAGCAAGATAGTTTTTAATTCCCTGTAGAGGTGCGCTAAAACATCAGTTGCCTATTGGATTAGCACTGATAAAAGGGAAATGTACATTATCAACTATCGGGTTTTTTGGGGGCTGTTGTAGCTGATTTAACGTTCTCTGATAATTATGCCTTCTGGCCAGGTCCCCCTGACACCTGGACTCTCTCCTGTGAGTTGGGGTGACCCTGCATACACCCCCATCCTGTCACCGGCAGGCTGGGCTGGAGCAGAGCAGCTTCTGCGGTGTCCCACGTGCTGGCACGGACTGGGCTGGGGCCAGGGCGGGCACTGTAAAAGGTACTGAATGCTGCAGACGTGACTGGGATGAGGAAGGGCTGGTAGAGCTGAGCTGTCCAGCCCAGCATGACTCAATCCACAGTTAATATTGGTTATTGGATTGGTATCAGTGAATATGGCTGGTTAATAATCAGCTATGGGTATCCACCAAGAACATCTTTATTGGTGCACTCCTAACTCCTTGCATTTTTGGCTTGAATAAACTTGACCTCAGTTTAACTCGTTCCATGTATTTTGAACGCCAGAATTTGGAAACCAGGTTGAATCCTTTGTTGCCTAATGTCTGTGATTTGACCCAGTTTTTCATTGATAGCAGTTCCCTGGTAGTACTAGTGTTCTTGGTTGCAAGGATAGGCTGAAAGGTTGAGTCCCAGCTGTGTGTGTTGTCCTCTCCTCGGATTTGTTTGTCAGGCAAGAGTACTGCAAAACTTTCTGCTTTTTTGAATTCCCACTATTGATGTGAGCAGGCAAATGTAAACGCTTGGAGTCCTCCCCAACAGTGACGTGTAAAAAGTGACTATTATCTTGCTCCCTCTGCTGTTAGTTCTAGTTTGTGGCCTCTCCAGAACCAGAGCAGCAAGTTGGGATGTCTGCTTCACTTCACTAGTTCTAGGAAATTCAATTGGACTGAGCTCTGTGTCTTTTACCAGCATCTCTTGGCTCAGATCATAGTGGGTGTTTTATAGCATGAGCTTGTAGCTCTCAAACTGTGGAGCATTACTGAAACCAGATCCTTCAGGGGGCTGAGCCTACTGGAATACGGATCTTTACCTTTTTTTAAAATGTGAAAATACACGGATGGAGAAGTGCTTCTGCACTATAGGGAATTGCCATCTTGGTCACTGGGGTGGGAGGCATCAGCATCTTCATGTATTTGGCGCTAAAGTGTTAGATTTCTGGCTAGCAAGCTGCTTGGAGTAGATGTGATGTCTTTTATTAGACCAACTGAGTGGTTGGAAAGAAATGCTTGGCAAACTTTTGGGCACAAGCACCCTTCTTCAGGCATAAGGAGTCTGCTCTTCTGAGATCTTCAGCAAGGTCTGAGATGTACTTTAGTTCCAAGTCCAAGTGATGCTGTTACTTGTGAAGTTGACCTTTTTTTTTTTTTTTCCAACAGCAGTGAAAACTCCCCTCTGCACTGCAGAGCAGAAATGAGTTCAGGATTTAGTACAAAGTTTAGTACAGCTAACTGTTTGCATGTATGTGGGGAAGTTTTAACCAGTGAGTGGGTTGAGCCTAAGTATCCAGCTTTGGTCAGAGCTGACATTTTTCCAGACCTCACTAGCTACTGCATGTGTTTGCTAACACAGAGATGCAACGCTTTTTGTTGATCCTGGTTCACTTTTGGGGTTAGGGGCTTTACTGCAGAAGCTATTCAACACCTTTTGTTTCCCTGGGGAAATTGCTGCGCTAGTACTTTTGACTATTTGGCTTTGCAGATTTGTTCATATACCAGATGCGAACAAGTGTTTAGAAGCTGTCTACAAGGAAAACCAGAGTGACTGCATTTGCTGACAGGCTCCTGCTGCGTGCATGGTCCATGCATGTATTCTTCTCCCTCCCTTTCTTCTTCCTTCTTGCTTGATGAACAAAGTGTTATTGAACTTGTACAAAATCAAAATCTGAGTTAAGGGCCTCTTAAATGACTGTGTTGGTGGCCAAAATCCCGGAGGATAATGCTGTTGTGAAGTTAGTTCCTTTTTTTTGGCCAATGAGCCTAGATGTATACCGTTTATTTGGGTAAATGATAGGCAGCACTAGAATTGTTTCAGAAAACCCAATTTATGAACTAGAATGTCTTTGGCAGAAACGCACCTGATGCTTCATCAAAATCAGAACCATTAAATCCAAACTGCCTTCCTTAGAAATCCCCCAGTTATTTCCTGATGCAGTTTTCTGTAACTTCTCCGTTGCTGGACCACAGCTCTGTAACTGTGTTCATAAAGATGTATCATGTTTTTATAGCAATCATATTTTTGATGCTGCTTAAATAGAGGGTTTCTGCATTTGGAACCAGTGTCTCTGAGGGCTTTCCTTCTGAAGATGATATGAGTACAAACTGAGGTAAAGCCAGACCTCTGGGCTCACCGTCACCCCATATCTGGCTAAGGGAATATCAAGTGCAGGTGTTAACCAGGCTATTAAATTGATCTTGGAATAGTCTGGAAACAAAGTGCCACTTGCGTGTCAGCTTAGGTAGTACGTGGCATTTGTAACGAGTCAGGATATTTGTAGTCTAACGTACCTTCAGTGACCTCGGAAATTGCACAAAGATTTTG
The DNA here is from genome assembly GCF_001723895.1 of Crocodylus porosus. Classification (NCBI taxonomy): domain Eukaryota; kingdom Metazoa; phylum Chordata; order Crocodylia; family Crocodylidae; genus Crocodylus; species Crocodylus porosus. The sequence goes on along the minus strand of NW_017728931.1, from coordinate 50,473,320 downwards.
GAGTGGAGGTGAAAGAGAGGAAAGAGCAAAAAGGGGTTTTAAAACACTTTAGAGTTATGCACACAGTTTAGTGTTTGGTGATATCAGCTTAGAAATCCAATCTTACTTCAAATTTATTGTACTAGCTACCTGATACTTACAGCTCTTGGTGCTGTGGTGGAAACACCTGGCACCTGTAGCCTTGACTCCAGTTGGTGACTTTCTGTTTTCTAACAAATAATAGTTTTTAAATGCTTAGTGCTTTCATTGTTTCAAGTGTACATTTCTTCCTGTCATCTTGTCTGAAAAGCTTGATGAGATGCCTGAGATTGTAGATGAAAAATTAAAGTGGGGGAAGGCCAGGAACTCAAGGAAGGTTCTTAGCAAGTGCTTACTTTATCTCTAAGGCTTGAGTTTTAAAAACAATTGTTGTTGCTGTTTTTACAGGTCCTTCGATATAAACCATCATGGCTCAGAGAGATGTTGATAAGTATCTTTATGTGGACAAAAACCTCATTAATAACCCCCTGGCTCAGGCTGATTGGGCTGCCAAGAAGCTGGTATGGGTCCCATCGGAGAAGAATGGGTTCGAGGCAGCCAGCGTTAAGGAGGAAGCAGGCGATGAGGCCATAGTGGAGCTGGCTGAGAACGGGAAGAAAATAAAAGTAAACAAGGATGACATCCAGAAAATGAACCCACCAAAGTTCTCCAAAGTGGAAGATATGGCAGAGCTGACTTGCCTGAATGAGGCCTCTGTACTGCACAACTTGAAGGAGAGATACTACTCAGGGCTCATCTATGTAAGTAAACAGTCTTTTTTTTTTTCCTTTGAGCTCAGACAAATGGCATAAATGCTGAAGCCAACTCCAACATATACACACATTGATGCTAAGCTGTCCTGTGGAAAACCTTTGTTGCTTCTGTCTCTCAATGCTCAGGACTTTCTCCCTCAACTAAGCCAATCCCTGTAGTTAGAGTGAAGCCTTCAAAGAATGCTGTGGGGAGATGTTTGGTTTTTTGGCATTTGGATGTCTTTGTTTGGAGAACATGTTTTGAATACCATTAACTCGCTTTTGGCTAAAAAAGAAGAGACACTGAAAAGCAGTAAACAGGAAGCCTGATCCAAACTGAGCTAAACAAGAACAAAACCCAGTCATGTATACCTAACATCTGGCTTCCTTTTTCCCACGTCTGGAACCTCAATGGGAGGGAGCATAGTGCCAGGCTGGAGTTTTAATCTCTGTCTGAGATTCAGACTTTCAGAATGTGTGTCCTAATCTCTAGTACCAAATGCCCTTTGTCTACATGTATCTGTAATGAAATCTATGTAACTGGCAGGTTCTCTTCCCATTCTCCACCCCACCCCACCCCCATCCCCCCAAAAAAGAAATGGAGAAGAACAGCACAATGCTGTCATTGGCCTGCTTCCCTGGAAATGGCAAAGGTATCTGTACATAATCTGGAGTCATAAAGTATAAGGGTTGGTCTTACATGGACATCTGTTTGTGCACTAAAGCTGCTCTGTGCCTTTTGGATAGGGCAGGATAGAAATCTCACTTAAATTGGAGAAGAAAGATTTGGAATCTATACTGATTCTGCAGTTGCTGTTCAGACTGCTCTGCATTTAACAAGCAGATGGTATGCAAGGTTTGATCCTTGACAGCCTCAGCTTTAACAGAGACTTCTGGGGACATAAGATGATTTTGTCTCTACACTAATGTAGCAGTTCAATGCAGTGACTGCTTTTGAAGAGACGGATTCCGATTTTTGTTTGGCTCCAAACTAGTTCCTGTTTGCCATTGTAGAATTACAGCACCGGTGGTCAGGGCTGGCAACAGAGGAGGCATTTACTGGCAAATCCTGGCATTCAGTATCTCTTAGAAGCACAAAGTGGATTCTTTAGTGTTCTGTGTGCACACCTCTCTTCACCTCCCCCTCATTGTAGTCCTGGAAGAAAATCAACCTAGATCTTCTATAGTTCCAAGAATGCAGAAAAAACACATTTGCCGTTTTCTTTTCCACAACATCCTTCTCCATTTATTTCCCTTATCTGACATCTCCAAATGTCAGGAGTCTGGCTCTGACAATATCCTTCTGATAGGATAATTTAGATGCCTGCTGCCTAATTACCCAGAGAAAAATACCCCCTTCAATAGCCAGTTTCTGTGAAAGGGCATAAACTAGATTGGCAGCCCCAGTGGAGATGAAGGTCCCATCCTGGATAGCACATGGCAGGAGCTCACTCAGGCTGTGTCTCTAGAATCAGCTCTTTCCTGGCTGATTCTGTGGCCACTTATGACCCTCCAGGAAAATAAGGCAGGCAAGCACCTGCTACAGAATGGGTGTGGTTTTTTTGTAAGGGGGAGTACCTTGAAGTGCAGCCTTCATGTTAAACCTCTCTGCTAACTCCATGACCTGTCCCTGGTGTGGGGGGACCTGAGGGAGGTGATAGATTGGACCTCTTGCACTGGGTCTTTCTGGGTTACAGAATAATTCTGTTGTTGGTTTTTGTATGTAACCCCTGCTGCCTCCATCCCTTTACACCCTCACACTTGGGGTTGGAGGTACTTTGTACTGCTGAGCAATGAGTGTGTGTGTGTGTGTGTAATGTTTTCCCCTCTTCCTCCTTCCTTATAAAGTCACCAGATAATGTTTAAAATAGATCTTACATCTTCTAGATAAATTATTTGGAATAGGAAGCCATTATCAGGATCTGCAGCTAATGGTAGGAAGTGTGTTTTAAACAAGGATGGGAAATATATCCCATCATATGCTTTATGATGGCTATTTCACAGGTCTTGTGAGATGTCCTTTCTGTTTCAGAGAGTTAGCCCTGTGATCCATGAGTGTAATAAACGGGGGGTGGATGGAATAACTTGTTTAAAAATGGGTAGAAGAAGGAAACCCAACCTAGCAACGTGCTGTTTTGAGAGAGATGGTCCTGCCAGTCTGGCCCAAAACAGGACTCTGCTCACTTATGAAGTGAGCTGACCAGACAGGCCAGCAATTCTCCTCAGTCATGAGATTAGGATGAAGGGCTAAAATCCTTTCAGTTGCACTGGACAGTAGCTGGGCACTAATTCTAGAGAGGAAGAGAATAACGGCAAACTACCTCTGGTATGAAGTTGCCTGGAAAGGTCATAAACACAACTCAGCTTTGTTCTTGGCTCCTCTTTCTCTTTCATGCTGGTAGGGCTCTCTTTCTGAGATGCATGGAGGGTGTTTCTCCCTATCCTTCCTGTGAAGGGGGTTGGGAAAGCTTGAGGCTAGGCTTGCAGCAGGAATCAGATGTTTGAGCAGGGAGTGGCAGACGGGTCAGGAACTTAACTGCAAATCAGTGTCGCACACTGAAGAGTGCTTACAGCAGGCTGATGGACTGTGATGGTTAAACTAGCTGCCTTCCATCTCTGAACTGAGCTTTGCTTTGCTTTAACCCTTCCCCCATACTTTAAACATTTTGTCTAGCTCATCTAGCTTATCCTTCTTGTGCCTTCTAGGTTCAGAGCAGAACACCAGTCCTAGCACCTTTTGTCCGTTCCAGTTCAGCAGACACATTAGCAGTGCTGACAGACCTTGGGGAAAATCTGTTACTTCCCAATTTGTTCTTTCTGGAGTCAAATATGCGTGATCTACTCCTCTTAGCCCTGCAGAGAGAATTTACTACTGAAAATGGAACCAGATTCACATCTGCCCTGTGCATCAGTTGAAAACATTGGTCAAGTTTAATTTCAGAATTGCAATAAGAGGCAGTGCTGTAAGAAACAAGGTTCACTTGATGGGCATGCATTGGGGAGAATCTGTTTGGTCTGTCACCTTGGTTTGCTAACCACTCAAGTCAAAAGACTTGGGCTCAGTTCCTGTATTAAAATGTGTGCAAGAAACTGGGTGTGACCCTTGTTATCCTCAAAAGGGCTGGCAGCCTCTTTGGGGCATAGATGAGACTGGAATAGGGGAGCAAGTGAGATCACTGTGTTGGGACTGCTGAGCGGCACAACTCTCCCAATGCACTTAATTTTTGAAGAGGCAAGGAGCAGGCACAGTGCAACTAGATCTCTTCTGTGAATGCAGATATGTAAAGGATAAAATTAACCTCACCCTTGCATGCACCTCTTTGTCTCAGTTTGACTGTTCTGCCAGCAAGGCAATATTTAGGTATTGGGAGGGGAGGGGGAAGGAAGTAGCTTGTTCTTTGCTTCCGTGGTTTGATAGTCTAAATGTTCTTGTTTCAAACTGCTGCTGTCCCTGTACTGCTGACTGCTTCTCTCCAGCTGGAGCTTTTTAGGCTATTCTTGCTTGGAAAAAAGAGACAGGGCTATTTCATCAGGGAACACTGCACTATAAGAAGCTGTATGAATGCAGCTTCAACTAGCTTTTAATTTCAGCGCTGAATCTTCCAACATTACTTGCTTTTTCTTCCACTTGCCCCCTCTCACCTGAAAGAAAGTTACATTTCTTCTTCCTTGACTTATTAGCATCTTTACAACATGCCAAGGAAGTGTGTGGAAACATGCTGTTCTCCTTATTGGTAGTGACTAAACAGGACATATCCTCTTCTGGCTTATTTCTGCTTGCACTATGCACATAGCTGCCATAGTGGCTTTGAGCAAAAATGGATATGAACAAAAGAAACAGCAACAAAACTTCTGGCCTAAAGCATCTTCTTTAAGATCTCCAGCAAAAATTACCTGTCCCTTTGCAGTTCCAATGTCAACACATACCTATGTCCGATTGTAAGGAGGGTGGTGGCAGGGATGGTGAAACAATGCTCCACTATGGCTGCTCTTGTATCTAAGTTGTACTAGTGTGGTCAAAGCTCAGTCTGCTCTCTGATGTGTCAGATGTGGTGGGAGAACCAAAGGCAGTGTCTGCTGGGTTTAGTGTGGTAGAGCCAAATCAGCTCAAGAAAACTTAACAAACCACTGTCATAAGTCTATGTTTTCAAGTCTGGCAGTGTTATCCAGCAATAGCAGTGTCACTTAATACCTGTTCTGCTTTAATAGGCCAGTGCTAAGGAGCTAGCTTTACCTACCTCATGTAGGTTCTCATAGATTCGTAGATGCATAGATGTTAGGGGCTGAAAGGTACCTCAGAAGATCATTGAGTGATGTTTCAGCTGCTTTTGTACATTATTTAAAGAGTAGCTTCCTGGTCTTAATTCTGAAGTCACTTCTTACAGAGAAAAAACTTTTGGCCATATTTTCTTCTGAGGTCTGACTAGAACAAAGGTGTACATATCCACATGCAGATAGCCATAGTCAACACACAGTGTGCATATCTGAACTCCTTCCCTTCAACTGTCACACACGTAGATGGGCTAGTTCTTTCAAAGGGAAAGCAATGCTCAAAGAACTGGAGGTAGGACTATAAATAATGGGACAATACTGTTTCCACCATTCTCATCACCAGGGGTTTTGTCTTTTATTTGGCCAAAGAAGTTAAGATGTGTTAAGATGCAACCTGTGCTTAGGAGGGAAAACTCTTTAGTACTACAAAACATTTTTCCTTGAGCAGCTCAGGGAAGAGGTGACAGTGTAAAGTGCCAGATGTACTCCACTTGAGTAGTACAGCAGACTGCAGATTTTACTGGCAGATGTTTGAAACATCTGGAGTAAAACAGCCCTCTTTCTACAAGAAACTCTTTATGTGGGCTGTCACCTTAACAGGGGTTATGGGTAGCTATGAGCCCTGGGAGTAAAGCTTGGATTTTTAGAACTTCCAAAAATAGTTTTCCTTGTGACTCAAAAATCCCCTTTCCAAATTAAAGACGTCTCTTGAGACCTGGATACTGGCAACAGTGGAACATATTTCCTTTGCCTCCTGTCTCATGTTTGCAGCAAAAGCATCTTGACAACTGTCAATGTTGTAGAAGTCTGCAGAGTTAAAAAGCCAAGGAAGCCAAATTCACAAGTTTTGAGTTTGGCACCATGGTTGTGGATTGATGATTCTTTTACATGAGGCAAAAAAAATAGGGAAAGCATGTCATGATCCTTGAGGGTGGAGAAATCGGGGATGGGGTGGGGGGATGGGACATAAACCCCCCCACATGGAATCTAAAGCTCTTATATATGATCAGTTCAAATCTGAGTTGGATTTGTGACTTCTTAGCTTTGAATACCTTTCCAGCCAGGCATTTTTTCTGCATGTGAAATGAAGTACACTAGCAACTCAGTTTGCTTTATACAAGCAGACTTCAGCTGACTCTGGCTCAGGGTCTTGTCCTGAGTGAAAGGATAAGAAGAGAGAAGCAACTAAATGATGACTTAGTACAGTGGGTACCAGCCTTTTTGGCAGGCATGCCACAAATTTACCTGGTATCCTCCCTGAGCGCCACTCCGATCCACTTCACATGTCTAGCCTGCTGCTCTGTTTTCTGCTTCCTGTCCCACCTGCTGCTATGCTGCCTGTCCCCTCCCCAATTTGCCATATGCCACATAGGCTGCCTGTGCCATTTGTGGCATGCATGCCTGGCTTAAGAGATGTCTCTTCTGTAGATTCAGGAGAGACCCACCTTCTGTTCCCCATCTGAAGAGTACAGTATGTCAACTTAAAGCAAAATTAAACAGAGGAGGAAAATAGCTGACTGCAAATAAGTATTGGTGACTCTCCTACAGGTAACACCACAGGGAATAAGCAACTTTAGAATATCTTAAAGCCACAGGGGCATGTCTACGGGACATGGGTTTCTGGTGGTACGACGCACTCTTTTCACTTAGCAGAAATGGTTCCACTTAAGAACTGATTCATTTGGGCAGCTGGACCTTGTGCATGGATGAAGTGGCTTGCAGGAGGTTAAGAAGAAATGCAGACCTCCTCAGTGCTTTTCATGTACCACATTGCTGCTTTAGCTCATTGTATTTCTGGAAATGGAAATATCCACTTGTTCCCTTGTGTAACTTCTCACCGGCGTCTCAATTATACTCTGGACAAATTTATAGTAACTAGGCTTTACATGAGCTATCGCACAGTAAAACAGATGCTGCCAAGCTTCTGGGAGGTGGGCATCTGTTTTCTGCAGTGAAATGTAGACTTTGTGTAAACTACAGATCTCTGTGAATGCAGGGGAATTGGATTTCTCTGGCTAACTGCAGGGCCTATGGAATAAGTTAGTAATAAATTAGTTGCGTAGATACCACTGAATACTTAGCAAGGTGTCTTGGAGAGAGGTCTTGCACCATCTTGGCAAATTTGCTTTTGGCCATTATTGCCAAACTGTTCAAGTATTTGGCTTGTGCTTTTTTTGTTGTTGTTGTTGTTGTTTGGGGGTTCTTTTTCTCCATCTCTTGCTGTCCCAAAACAGCACCTTGAAGTCTGACTAGCTTCAGACGTGAAACCTCATATCTCTAGAAGACTAATTTGTTGTTCTGATGTGTCTCTCTTGCAGACCTACTCAGGCCTGTTTTGTGTGGTTATAAATCCCTACAAGAACCTGCCCATATACTCAGAAGAGATTGTGGATATGTACAAAGGCAAAAAGCGGCACGAGATGCCTCCTCATATCTATGCTATCACAGACACTGCCTACAGGAGTATGATGCAAGGTGAGTGCTGGCTGCTGGGGCAAGGGTTGTGAAGTCTGTGATGTTCAAAGGTGCTCCACACAAAAAAATCAAAATTCTTTCAGTTTTGTGAGAAGGAATCACTATCCCAATGCAACTTCCTGATCATCACCCCTTGGAAGGGGAAGTATGTAGGGTCAGGAGAGATTGGGGTGGGGGGAAACCATTAATAGTAAGTCATTGAAATCCAGTCAGAAGAACGAGCCTTGTTTTTTTTGTGACCAGCCATAATAGACTTTAACCCTCTGACACAGGTTATTATAACCTGAGGTTTTATTGAGAACCGTTGAGCAGTTTTTCCCTCGCTGAGGGTTAAAAATGATTGATTTGCTAGTTAATGCAGCCTATTATATATATCGTGTTTTCATAGATTAAAAAGTCAAACTCTATCTTTTTTTTTTTTTTTGGCTAGTTTGCTGCATATGTGTATCAGGCATAAAGAACTGTATATGATTTTTTGGCGCTAAAGCAAAAGGAAGTACAGCTCTTCAGTTAATGCATACCTTGGTGTTATTTTGGCCCCCTTGTATGGAGCCCTGCAGTCATCTGTTTAAAGAATGGAAGCCTTTGGTTGGGACACCTGTAAAATGCATGTGTGTATAGGAGTGAATTCTGTACTTTTTCCTGTTTTGGTATGTAGGATATGTGTGCAGAACTAGGCACTCTTTGTAGCAGTCCTAAGGGAGACTGAGTATGACTGTCTGAAATAGTAATAAACTGGAGCACAACTAGGTGGAGGATTGAAGCTGAGACACTTCCATCTTCATGGAAATAGTTCAACATTTAACATTTAAAAAACAAACAAACCACAGTCTTGGTAACTTCACCTGCTTTCCACACCCTCTTTTGAAGAATGACCAGAGGAAATTCAGTTTCCAATCAGTGAGATGACATTGGCCGATGACCTCCCAGTCTCCCTTAACTCCTGAACCATTCAAACTTCTTAGTATATTGTGCTACAGTAGGGATTGCAAGGGAACAGAAAGATCGCTGCTTCCCTGGGGCCTAGATCAGTGAGCCTGAGCAGTTCCCGTAGGCAGGAAGAGGAATGCTGATGAAGGCTGCTTAGGATATAGCTCTGCAGGATACTTAATGTGGTGGATAAAGGAAGGTGAAGTGGAAAATTGCTTTCCGGAGATTTGGCCAGGTCCCAGAGGGATGTAGGCAGGATGGCAGACTTGCAGGAGTAGAGAGGTAACTTGTTTAAAGGCATACTTTCCTACTGAGAATTACCTGAGAGGTTTCCTGCGTGTTGCTCTGTGAAGATACTTTGCTTCATTCTGAGCAACTCCCTGGGAACTTGCCCTCTGTGGAACCTCCTTTCCTCTTTAAACAAAGGAATCTCGGTGTCTGCTCAAGTGACCAGGGCAGATGTACCTTCTGCACAATACACAGCAGTACAGCTGCTCATAAACGTCTTATCTCCAATTCACTTCCTCTATTGCTTCCTTCTTTCCCGTCTGCCCCTTGTCAGCCAGAGCAGGAATGTGTATTTTTCTTTAAACAAACCACTGTCACCAACTTCTTCCTAGTAGAGTCGCTGGTTTGTTGGAAGAAACATATCTTCTGTGCAGCAGCTTAGGCAATTCCTCTGCTATTCTCACGGGATTTCTGGAAAACAAGAGGCTTCCTTTTGTTTAGGACTACCACTCAAGCCACTTGAAGTATCTCCAGGAAGCATCCTGTATGGCGTCATTGCCAGATGTACTACCTGGTGCTGAGGACACTAGCAGGATGTTGGTAGTTTTAAATGCCTTAAGAGTGAATGGTGAACTTCCCTTGTGTGTTGAGGTAGTTCAGAACCACTTAACTGATCACTGATCCATCTCCTTCAGCTTTCTACAGTCTTTTTTTTTTTTAATCATGTACAGTGTTACAGAACCCAGAAATCCCAGTTCCATTTTTTTTCCTCTTCACAAAACTGAAGGATGGAAGTCCAGCCTCTGTTTTCCCAGCACTTACTTTCTTTTGAACTCTCTGTATTTTATTCCCTGCAGTATGGGAAGAAGTAGCAGGTGGAAGAATAAAGAGGATTGACTAGAATCCTATCCCCCTTCAAACTGTTCTTAACCTTTACCCTGCTCTCATAAAACATCACCTACACCTGACATGCTCTGAGCATGGTTTCTGAGCCACAAGTGACTCTTCAGGTTACCACCTGCAGCTCTGCAGAAACTGCTTCCAAAATGTTGTGGGTTCTTTTTCATCAGTGGTTGCATTGTGTATGTCTTTCCTGCAGTTGTAAGTAATGTGGCACGTGTGCAATCTATTTCTGTTAATTGCCCTACAAGTACTGTGTAGTGCAGGGCTGGGCAAAATGCTGCTTGCGGGCCAGATGCAGCCTACCAGGCCATTCTATCCAGCCTGTGGGGCCCCTAAAAAATTTAGAAAATTAATACTTATCTACCCCTGGCTGCCTGTCATGCAGCCCTTGATGGCTTGCCAAAACTCAGTAAGCGGCTCTCCACCCAAAATAATTGCACGCCCCTGCATTTGGGGGGAGAGGGAGGATGGTGGTTGTTTCCTTTTGCACTGAAGTGTGTTTGCCCTCCCACACATGTTGTGGTTCTCTGGTTAAGACTGCTCATTTATTTCATGGGCTGATGAGAACTGAACTATACAGTGAATAGCAGCCTTGCCTGTCTGGTTGATTTGCCACAGGTTCCTTTGCTCAGGCTGAAACGGCTAGTTGTCCAGTTTCATTTGAGCACTTGCTGGACTATGAGATCATTCCCAGTTGGCAGTTTGGTTAGGCTGCTGTGATCACACTGTTTGAGAAGGTTTTGCAGGGGGATCTCAGTGTGGGCTTTGTCTTTTACAAAGTGGCAGAGTTGCTTTAAAGCAGGTATCTAATTCACCATACCAAATGGCAGGAACCCTAAAGCGTTGGGGTAGCTTTATGGCTGCACTTCTGGGAGCAGGAGGATGGAAAGCTGTTGTAATGTGTCAGGCCACAGCCAGCCATCCTCCAGGGCAAGGGAAAGCAACATTCCTCTTCTGCTTTCTCCATTTTGCTTAGCCTATGGGGGAGGCTTGGTGCAGCAGTTGGTGGTATGGGAAGAATCTGCACTGAGAACAGATGAAAGGGCCTTATGCTTTGCAAAAATTGAAGGCGTTTAGGATTAATCCTCATCCGCCAGACTCTTTTTGTAGCCTAACATGCAGGGAATCCTCTGTGGTATGAGTGGCTTTAAAGGAGGATGGCAAGCTGGCGACTCTAACCTCTGTCAGCATGGGGTGCAGTTATCTCGTGAGCTGACAGAGCGGAAAAGCCTTGCACGTTAATTGGTTTGGATTCCAGATTTTGTTTGGTTTCACTGAGTTTATAGTATCCTAATAAGCAGCCTGTCCAGGGTTAGGGTGGGGTTGGGAAGGGGGACTGGAGTTGGAATAAAAGCAGCTAATCCAGAAACTATTTAACCCTTTGTCATGCTTCTGTGTTGACTCTGGCTTTAAGAGCTTGGTCCTCTGTCTGACAGCTGTAGATGCCTCTTTACTCAAGGTGTACCAGTGCTTATATGATCATTGCGTGTAGGTCAACTTAATCCAAAGCTGTCCAGTGAACTAGAAGCATGATAGAAATATTTGTCCATAGTTCGAGTGATACAGATCCTCCCCTTTCCCCCACTCCCAAGTTTACTCTGCTGTGCGGAGCTTGGAGACACTCCAGAATTTTAACCTTGCAAGCATAATAACCTTGAAAATACTGAGATGTAGAGTAACATTGTACTTGAACTTTCTAGTTCTCCGTTGTCCAGGACCTAGCTCACTATTTTCAGTAGAAATGGCTTTATAGCAGTGGAGAGTTGATGCATAGTGGCTTCAAATGGAGAGATGTCTTTTTAAACAGATGAATCATTGCTTCTAATGTATCTGTAGCATTAGAAGCATGGTGGGAGTAGAAATTCTTTACTTCCCCTAAACTTTTAGACCAGTGAGTGTGCGGTGTCTCAGGGAATCCATCTTTGAAACCTGTATATTAGAATTGTTGCAAGAGAGCTTTTTGGGTTAGCCAGACAATTCTGATCATCTATTCAAAGTGCATGTCAAGACTGTTATCAGTAAAATATTGTGTAAGGTCAGATGCCACACGAATATTTCTTAAAAGTTATTGTGAAATCCCTGCACAAGATTGTGACAGCATGGGGTAACCAGGGGTGCAAGTATATGAAAAATGGCTTCTTCAGAGCTTCTTCCTAGGAAGTATACTCTATTTTTTTTCTCTCTCTTTCTCCAGTCCACCTTACATCCAATCTACCACTGGCCTGAGCACGCTGACTGACTAAGAAGGAAACAATTCATTTCCCATTTCATTTTCTGTTGGTAGTGGGTTGGATGAAAAATCTTAAGTTTGTGGCCTATTAAATGCTCCTTGACCTCCTTGGATGAGTCCCCAGTGGTGCCAGACGGCCAGTGTGCTGTTGGTGTTTACTTGGGAGCCTGCCAGAATAAGAGTTTAACATCTAATTCCAAGTAACTTCATGCAGGAGTTAGGATTTTAATAATCTTGTTTCATTAATGGAAGGATTGATTCCAGGGATCCTGAAACGAACCATTGCTTATATAGAGTCTAATGTTGATCTTGTACAGTAGTTTGTACAACCTCCATGGGTTCTGTAGGATGTCTTGCTTCTAGTATAGTTTGCCTTCAGCAGCTGTTTTGTCTAAAGGACAATGGTGGCTATCCTGAAAAGTATTCAGTGGGTAGGAAAAGTGTGTCAAGCTGGTGTGGCGGGGGGGGAGAGGGAAGCAATAAAGTGCTATCACTCTTGGCCTCCAAATGCAGCATGTGCAGGGCAAAATGAAGAAAACATTCTGGCTGCCTCTCCGTGGATTTGAGTGAATCTAATCTAATAGGAAAATGATAATGCAGTACAGCACAACACCCTGCTCTTCCCTCAGAGGGGGGAGATTCAAGTTCTTCCATGGTCTACAGCTAAATTTGTCACGTTTCATAGGACAAAGTCTACTTGAGCTGACTTTATATAGAAGTTGAGCCTGAAATAGTTTGCATCTCTCTTGCGTGTTTACATACTTCATAAATTTCAGAGTAAATAGGGCATTTCTGGTTTTGTTTAGCTTGACCGGACTCACCAGCCGGCATTCCAGCCTTTTTTTTTTTTTGCGTCAGACTTGTTGGAGCTGGTCTAATACACTGAATTGTCTGCTTCACAAAGGGTGTTCTGCTTTACCTATCCTTGGATACTGAACTCCTGGTGACAATACTGCAAAACTTTAACTGGCTTTTTTTCCAGCTGCATCTTCATTGCTAGAGGAATGAGCTTTTTGGGTCTTGGGGAAGCACTGGACATTTTTAAAATGGCATAAGGATCTCATTATTGCAGTAGTGTTGGAGTGACGTTGTAGCCATCATGGTCCAGGAAATATGTGAGAACAAGGATGTTTTTGGTTGGGTGATTTCTCCTAACCATGCAGCTAGTCCAGTAAAATACTATCAAAAAAAAAATCTCCTTGCGTCTTCCATAAGGATCCAGTTCATTTCCCAGTAAAACTGAAGGAAAACTATGACTGACATCATTGGATAAGTATCTAAAGTAAACCTGAGGATGGGGTCAGGGTCACTGTTAGGTTTGGGGCTTGATCACGGAGACTCATAGTTGAATGGAAACAGTGGTGTAGCTTGTGAAGTCCATAGCTTGTTATAGACACAGTACATTTTCTGTTTTGCATTCAGAACCCTTAGTGTCTATGAAATATTATTTCTGATTGATCAGGGAGCATAAAAAGTCCCTTGCCTCATACCTGTGGCTACCCCTGAAAGCCAAAGCAGAAGTGCATGGGCAGTTTTGGAGTTTTTTTAAACTGGCTAGTTCTGATTGTCAGCCCATCTGCTTGTTGTAGTGCTGGGTTTTCTTTCTTCCTTGTTGGGACTTTTTTGATAAGCATTTATGTAGCCTAAAATTGCAGTCAGGATTGCTTTCCTGTTTTGTTACTTCCAGATTCAGATGGGGAATGCTGGAGCAAGGGGTGTGGGATTTGGTCCAGGAATGAATTGGGGAAATAAGGTGGAATGACCGTTTGGCTCAACAAGGTGTGCTTTGCTTAAAGCCCTTACCTTAGAAATCTGGGAGCTTCAGCTGACAAGAAGCCGAACCTTCAGGTTGTGTGACATGCCAACACTACTTCAACTCCCCTTGTCTACTCCAGAGGTTCTGTTGCTGCAGGTTGGCCGAGGCCACCTTCATGTTAATCCTGCTTCTGGATTTTGGGGGAAGTTTGGCTTTGTGACTGTCTGCACTAGTATTTTGCTTCAGTTACTCTTTGGTGCAGCTCTTCCATTCTTGCTGGCATGTTGACCGCAGCACTGTCTAATCCTGCTCATAATTGGCCTCAGTGGTTTGCAGGTTAAATGCCAGTGGTACTTCAAGTTTCTTCTCAGAGCTATTCCATTGGCAGCCCTAGCACTGAAAATGAATGTGGGTATAGATGAGGTTACTGTATAGGGCGCTTTAGGAGCTGGCCCTGTACATGGGTCAGTGGCTTTAATGAGACAATTTGAGGTTAGAGGAGCTGAGAATGGTGGGAGATGGAGGAGATGCTGCATGATGGAGACTTTTTTTTTTCTTCACTTTAACACTAAATCTGTCCAGGTCTCTCACTTCAGCTCAACCCTCTCATTTGGTCAGCCAATCAGTTGCTTAAATTGGACTGCAGGCAGTAGCAGTAGTGCCAGAGGCGATTTAGTAACGGAAACCTAGAGGGCTAAGCAGTTTCTCTGGTCTTGCTTCTGCCAGACCTTACGTTGTGGTTAGGAGGCGGGGCAGTACCACTGCTATGGTTAAGCTTTTTGCCTTAATGAGTCAGCTATAGGCAGGGAGATTGCAAGCCAAGCCTTTGCCTTTCAGCTACACTTCCTCTTAGCTGGAGAGATGATGTCACCATTGTGTGAATGCTATATTACTTCTCCTTTTATGGAGATGAACAGGCTCTCAAAACTGGAGTCGCTCATGCAGAGGAAGTGGGTGATAAAGGCCTTTTAGGATGTTCTGTAACTGAGATGTGTAGCTTAAACTGCACATTCTGTTCCAACCTCTCTCTTCACCACCCCCCCCCCCCAAATCTCTAAAAACAAAAGCTCTGAGTTTGAGGTTGTAGCCATTTGCCCATGGTACCAGCACATGCAAAAGCAGGTCCAGCACTCCCTCCAGTTCATCTGGCCTCTCTCACGGTAGAAGATTTCATTGATGAGCATTGTGTACATGATGCCTTCTTAATCCAAATTGCTGGTTTAACAATGCTTTTGGGAGGCCAAGTGCTTTAAGGCTCTGAAATAAATCTAGAATGAGCTCTGATATTTGGGGATCAAGATGAGACTGGGTTGGGCGTTGCCTTTTTCCCCCACTTCATAGGCTGGAAATAAAGAGCAGTTATCCCCTGTTAGGTAAATTTGAAAACTATTGTTTCTCAACTGTGGATGCTTGAATCCACTTTTGACTGAAGTTTTTCTCTGCCAGCTGGTCTGAAACACAGAAACATGCCTATAATTAGACTAATGAGCTACTTAGGCAAGATGCAGAAGAGTAGTTCTCTTTCAGGTCAGAAAGCAGATGCAGATTCCTTTCATTTACTCTTTCCTGACTGTCCTAATAATAATGAGCAACTGAGGCTGTGGTACCCAGCATATCCTGCCTTGAAGAGTAGGTTGTACATGCTGTCACTGTTGGAGCCGAGCCACGCTCCGAGTTGAGAACTGCCCAGCATACCTGAAAATGGGTACCTCTTTTTCTGGCAGCTGACCTCTAAATCTTGCATCCATAACGGACTGTGAAAAGTCAGAATTGTATGGAACACGTAGCAGATCCTGGAATTTAGAGCAACTCCTAAACTGGAGCAGCTTCTAAAGAGTTTTTTGCTTTTGTCGTACTTTAACGGCTCTTTTTTGGCCCTTTGATGGCTCTGACTTCCTGTTGCTCAATGTATTATTTGAGTTGTCTGTCCGTACACAATTAGAAGAATTCCAGCTATCCCAGGGGCTGCTGCTTTGCAACGCTGGGAAAGAATTTCCCCCTGGATTCCAAAGGGAAACGTTTCCTTTTATGGTAGTGTCTGCATGCGGCCTTGTGACTTGCCTGTGCTTGCAGGTACATTCCTGCTGACTTAAGGAGGAGGTGACTAACACAGCTGCCATGGAGAATGCAAGTGGGAGGGGGCAGCATAGCACTGAAAGGTTCTGGATGTCCCTGTCTAGGGTTTTTCCTGCCTGCTCACCAGCTAAAATGCTGAGCCCACTAATAAGGTGCGAAAGGAAGGCTTTGTATTTTGCCAGTTGCCTGTAAAAGATCATATGGACTGGGTTCCACTGCTAAGTTGCTGCCTCCTTCCCTCTCTCCCTCCTACCAGCTTCTGAAATCCCCTCTGACCAAATGTGACAGGACTGTCCCCCCGGGCAAAGTGACATCAGCTCTCTCTGCTGACATCTGGCCTATGTGGCTGTTTTGACAGCGTGTTGTTGCAAAGGATAGGGAGGCTTCTGTTTAATGTTACCTCTCATCTCAGATAGGCTTCCTGCACATGCCCCTCTGGAACCCAAATTTGAACCTAACTTTTTCTGCTAGCAGATTGGCTGCTTGTCTCTTACTGGCAAAGTTTGAAAAGGCCATAATTACTCAGAAGCACAGTATTCTCCGGGACCACATCCGTCTCTAACAGAGAACCACCCGAGTGTCTGTTCTCCTGAATGCATTTCCTGAGGCTGTGCACAGATTACTCATTAGTTATTGCCCTGATCCACCCTCAAAGTACCCAGTCTGGCACGTGCCTAGATGATCCATTGACGTGCCTAGATGATCCATTGACGGGCTAGAGACCTTCATGGGTGTGGCCTTCTGAACAGCCTCAAAGGTCCAGTCCCTGCCTGCCCCAAGCAGAAGGGGAGGGCTGATGTTCTTAAAGATATTGAATATAATTGTAAGTCTTCAATGGGTTTAAGAGTTTTTTATCTTTGACCAGAGGCAATACAGGTTTGTAATTAAGATTGCTAGATGTTTTCTTTTGCAAGACTTGTTCTGGTGGCTTAAAACTTTGCCAGACTTGGAAAACTTCAGTCAAAATTTTTGATTAAGGTATTGGCTTTGCCTGAATATTTTTTTTTGTAATGCTTCAAGAAAATGATGTCTTCTGAAAATGAAATTGTGCGGAAAATATGCTGCTTTTTCCCCATGTTAAAAATGAATATAGCTATACTGGTTTCCCTCGCT
The DNA here is from genome assembly GCF_001723895.1 of Crocodylus porosus. Lineage (NCBI taxonomy): Eukaryota > Metazoa > Chordata > Crocodylia > Crocodylidae > Crocodylus > Crocodylus porosus. The sequence goes on along the minus strand of NW_017728931.1, from coordinate 50,456,567 downwards.
TTATGCTGTACACGCATTCCTGGAAAACTGTGTGGAACTCAACTTAAACACTTAATCTGTGGCACATGGTTTCCCAACCTGTGGTACATGACCTTGATGATCCAGCCTTGGTATATGAATCAACGTGGAGATGATGCTTTTGTGCCTCCATGCTCTGTAACAGGGACTGCACTTGATAGGAGCTAGAGGATAGTATCAGACGTCTTTTTCTGGTCCATGAAAAATCATCCAAATGGCCAACAAAATCCTTGTTTGATATCTCTCCTATACAGCATACAGCCTGTTGGCTGGATCCAGCCTATGGGGCTGCTGGCAAGCCACCAGAAGTTGGGGGTACATGGCTAGGAGAGTGGTCTGCCACAGAACTGAGGGCCCTTGGACCCCAGTGGATGTGGCAGTGAATGGTGGGAGGGTGAGCAAAGGCTGATTACAATTCCAGCCGCTTTGCCTGTCACCACCACTGTGGCCCTATGTCCTCACCAGCTGGCCCTGACAACACTCTATGTGGGAGCCACCACGTGCTCCAAGCCAGAGATGGAGGTGCCACTACTGTGTCCTGTGCTGTAGCAGCAGCCACATCTCCATGTCAAAGCTGAAGCTGCCAGAGCTGCTGCTGCCACTGTGTACCCTGGCCTGGGTCTGACCCACGAGGAGCTGCATGGTCTGATCCAGCCCAGGGCACAAGGTGAGTTTGACATCCCTGTTTTATAGAGTTGTAAGCTAGAATAGAGAGACAATTTTTACCTCTTGATAAGGCATTGGTGAGACCAGGGCCCAGCCAGGTACAGCGGTGGTGTTAACATTTATTTTTAAAAGATACTGCAAAAACTGAAGAAGGTACAGAAAAGACCCTGCAACATTGAAAGCAAGGGTAAAATCTTTATAGCCAGAGACTTGCGCTTGATCTCTCATTTTCAAAAAGAGGATTGAACAAGTATTTATTTTCTTTCCTTGAAGATACTGGGAACTAAAGTGTTCTTTAATTTGGTGGCAAAAGGCATAACGAGACATAACGGTTGGAAGCTGAAGCCAGACACATTAATATCAGACATTGGACACATTTTTAACAATGTAGGTGACTAACTGCTGAAACGGACTCTCAAGGGAAGTGGTGGATTGTCAATCTCTTGATGTCTTCAAGAATGGATGCTTTTTTGGAAATTGCTGAATGCAGAACAAGGGTGATTGGGTAATATTTAATGGACTGTTAATCCAAGAGGTCAGACTAGATGACAGAGGCTAAGCCCAGAAGAGTCTGAATCTAATTTGTTCAAAGTATCAGTATTTGTGGGAGCAGGGTAGAAACATCTTTTTGAATGTGCTCACTAAATATTTATTGGGAAGTTATATTTCCTATTAGAGGTACATTGATATTGGTTGCACATCAGATCAGCACCAATAAAAGGAAAATCAACATTATTGGCTATCTGCTTTTTTTTGGCTGGTGTAGCCGATTTATTGTCACTGATAAATATAATATGCCTTCTGGCTGTGGCCTCCAGATGCCGCTTGCATGTGTGCAGCTGCACGCATGTACGTGGCCAGGAATGCAGCTGGGCAGTGTGGAGAGCAGTGCCCTGAAGGTAAGTCTGTGGAAGGGAAGGGGTGTAGGCAAGGAAAGGGGCATGGGGGTGCAGATCGAGGCCCCCACAGTGAGGGAGGGAGTGGGGCTGGGACTGGGGGGTGCTTCCCAGCCAGGGTGATGAATGGGACCCAGGGCAAGGAGCAAGATGGAGCTGTGGGTGGCTCTGAGGGGCGTGGGGAGAGGGAGCAGCTTCCCGCTGTTGTGTACCCCACCCCCGGGGGGAGGCATGAAGGGGGCATGTGGCCCCCCAGGTTTGTGCACAGGGTGGATGTGGACTGCTCGCTGTGGGTTTGGGGTTTTCGGCTCTGCTGCCTTTCCCTTGGGAGCCCCATGCCAGCCATGCATCCCTGCCCACCCACCAGCAGTGGGGGTGACAAGTTGTGCCTCCCACAGCCGTCCTGGGGCTTCCAAGGGAAAGGCAGCAGGGTGGAGAGCCCTGAGCCCACAGCAAGCAGCCCACCTCTGCCCTCATGCTGCTCGGCTCCTCTCCAGTTAAGCATCCCTGCACTTAAAAATGGTGGTGGCAGCCCTTGAACTAAAGCTCATTTGATGAGCTTTAGTTCGAACACCGCTGCCACTGTTTTTAAGCACTGGGACACTGATCCCCTGGATGAGCTGCCCACTGCTATCTTGTTCCTGGCTCTGGCCCCAGGTCCCATTCACCTCCCCACTCTTTCCCTCACTACTTCATTTTCACTCCTGATCGTTGGAGTTCTTGGAGCATGAGACCCAAGCAACAAGCATGTTCTGTGAGACTACAGAGTATCTCACCATTACCCAAAACCAATGAGGTGCTTCATGGTATTTGATGGTTAAAAGGATATCTACATTCCTGTCCCTCTGTCCCCCCCTCTCCCATGTCTTTCAAAGACTGTTAAAGTCCATGAACGTTCACCACCCCAGCAGTTCTACATCTCTTGCAAAAACCATCGTCTAGGAATGTTTTATTACCTTACAAGTCTGTACTGACATGTTTACCATTTGCAGGGTCTTATTTCTCATGTCTTTATGCAACTTCTTCACCCCTTTTACCCCAAGCTAACATGGAGTGCATGCCCTAGATTGTGCTAACCTACACCTACTATGTATCCATGTAGATACCATGCATGGGATCCTATATTGTCTTCCAACTCTACGAAGCCATGTAAAAAAATCCTAATTTTTAATGTTTTCTAATATAGTCTGTAATATATCACCAAGCCAGCTCTAGCCTTGGGCTGCTAGGGTGTTTTTTGCTTTTTTTCCCCCTGTAACAGCTGCTGGAGCTGCTGTGGCACTTGGCTGAGGAACCCAGAGTGAAGGGACTCTCCTGTGTGCTCAGTGCTCCCCCTGCTGGTGTCTAACAACTTACAAAAAAGGAAACTTCCCAGGAGTCAAACACAAGGCACTGGGGGGGGCAAGGAAGTACATGGGACTGAGGTTGTTGGGGTAGGAGAGAAGAGCCGAAGAACATGGGGGTCACAGGGGCAGGAGGCAGGAATTGGGGTAGGTTTAGTTAGAATTTTTGTGGTGGGGATAGGACTGAAGGGGAGCATGGAGATGGGAAGGGGAAGAACAAAAGGGGAGAGGATGATGCTGGGAGAACAGAGGCAGTGAGATCTATGACTAGATCATATTCTGTCCCCAAAACTGGAACTGAACCCAGGATTTGAGTTTCTGCTTGCTAGACAGCAAAGGAACATAGCTAAGGAACCCAATAGCAAGGAGTTTCCGTTCTTATGGGAGGTCGGCATAGTGGGTAGCAGCCTTCTATATCTACCTGGTGTTTGGCTGCCTTCAGGATGGGGATTGTATAGTGAATTAAGCCATCTGTTACAGGTTTTATAGTGCTGACATTCATTTAAGCATTGGAGCCTCTTCCAAGTAAAAGGACCTCAAGTCCGAAGTCCGTGGTAAACTTCAGAAAGTTTAGATACCTCTCATTTCTTAGAACAAAGCGCTCTGCTGTAATGTGGAAGTTTTAGCTTTTTTTAACCTTTCGTTGGGGAATTGGAATATCCTGATGCTGCTAAACAGTGTTCCCTCTAAACTGTGCAACGTGGACAGGCGCACCTGCACGGCCGTGCACGCCACGCCGCTTAGAAAATGTAGAGCAGTATGGTTCCATGTGATGAGATGACTGGGCTTCTTAATTATGGGTCTGTTTAACATGGGGAAGTCATATTCCTTTGACATTTTATATAAAAAGAAAAACTGCAGTCCAAGTGTCCACCTCTGGGCCGTATACATCCCTTGATGACTTAAACTGTGGCCCTGTGGGCTGCTGGTCTGAGCACTGCTCTCCTACCACTGCTGCCAGAGTCTCCAGGCTCCCCTCCCTCCTCCAGCTTCCACAGCCTTCCTCCCTGGGGCGGTGGATGGGAGGCTGCACCATCCATGGGGCTGAGAGACCCTGCAGGAAGACCTGGAGACCTTGCTTGGCATGAGAGCACTGTTATTGTAGGTGGGGGAGGCACGCAGCATGGCAAAGGGGGAGTCACATATTTCAGTATGCAGGGTGAAGAGCTGGTACAGTGCCTTGAAGGGGTGTCTGCAATAGTAATGGAGGGCAGCCTGCATAACAAAGTATAATGTGTGGCCTGTGGCTCCCAGGCACTTGGACAGCCTTGATGTAAAAGTTGCAAGTCAGTCACTCAAAATAGGAAACCCTACTGTTAAGGCTGTGCATGTAACCTGGAGAATTTAGTTCCTTGTATCCACGCATAGCAACACCATTTTTAACTACATGATCACAGGTTGTTTTCCCCCACCAGCTGTGTAATGGATGGAGCTGCTGTGGGAGTGAGCAAGTGTTGTAGCTAAGGACAAGTAAAACCCTTTCCACATCTATTACAGAAGTTGGCAAATGAGGCAGGGGAAGAGAGGATGGTTCCAGGGTGGGGGCAGTTCATTGCTGCCTGGAGAGTTGGCCTCCATTCCTGCACCACCACAGACCTCTTCTGTGATGCTGGGCAAGTCACTTAAGCACAGTAGCAGCCTCTAGCAATTTTTGTCTCTTCTTCTGGGCATCCAGCTTGAGACATGTAGGCACCGATTTGGCAGAAGTGCTGGGAGTAGTGCTATAAAACCCAACTTCTCTGAAGACTCAGTTGACAGTTCTTTTGCTTTTAATTTGTGCGCCTCCATCCTGTTTGTGTAAAGGGGGCGATAATAGCAGCTTGCATCATGGGGTGTTGTAAAGCTCAGTTCACGGTTTTAAAGATCTGCAGTCCCCTGGGAACACGATAGAAAAGCCCACGCAAAAACTAATAATCCTCTACTGAATGCAGGGTTTGGACAGCATGCAGCAAATATGTGGGATTGTATACTGAACAATGAGAATAAAAAAGCAATTGCTACCCAGTTAGTGAGCACCGTCCGTACTATTCACAGAATAAGCCTAGGTTTGGGGCGGAGAAGGGAGGGCACCTGCATGATCCCATACAAAAGACTGTATTGTAACAATGTGCACATACAGCCAAATTAAGATTGTGGGGGCAGCTTTCATCCTGGTACTTCCTAACTGTTAAGTGCCAGTGCGTTGTAATGCAGCTTTAAGCATTCCTCAAGTACAGTACTTGGGGAGGAGTCCAATCCTTGCTTCACTTTTATGATTTCACTATTAGGAAGCACCAGGATTAAGGCTCCCTTGCTTTAAAGTTAGGTCAGTCTGCTCTCTTTTGTATCTCTGCTGGGGTTTGAGTTGCATAAGCTGTTCTGTCTGTGCTAGCCAAGTCGGGAGATGCAGGGACAGATCAACAGAGGGATTCTAGCCTTGCCCCAGAAAAAGCATCGTAACAATAGATACTAGTTTATGCTGCGTAAAGTACACGTGGAGGAAAAACACTGCAAATAGCTCTGGTGTTTCCACACTTAGGAAGAGGCGGAAACTCTGGAGAGGTTGTTAGGTGGCTAGCCACAATTCTAAAAGTGCTTGCATTAGAGGGTTTATTATAAGCTTTTGGTCTTCATGCCTTGGTCAGTGCCACCATATTCCCTGAAGTTAAGAGAGCCTTTCATGTGAGTGTGTTTTGCCTTTTCTGACCTTTTTTTTGTGTTTGTTTTATTTCAGATCGAGAGGACCAGTCCATTCTCTGCACGTGAGTATTTCTGTTCTTCAGCTTGTGCTGGTGACAGGTCTTGCGTGTTTTTAGGGCCTTCCAAACAGACTTTTATTGCGAGTGTGCTGCAACAGGAAGTCAGATGAAGTTTTAGAGTCTAGGAAGTACTTGCTTCCATGATTTCTACCATGAAAGTCCTTTCCCTGACTGTAGGTTTTACTTGTTTCTGCAGAATTATTGCTTTTTCCCTTACCCTACTCGCCCTTCCCAAAAGTGGTCTTGAAGTGGGTGCCTTAGTGGAAACATTGCTTTCTGCATAAAAATGTTTGGACAGAGCCTTTGTGGGGAAGAACTAGTGTAGCAGTTGGGGTGTATGTTCTCATTTCTGTTATCCAGGCTGATGATAATGTAGTACTCTATGTTATGTAGAAATGGGTGTACTCTACACTGCAGTTGCCTTTGGCCAGCCACATGTTAGGCTGAGCCTCATCCTTCGAAGTTCTGGTGTTGAAGGAGTTAAGTACAAATCTTCTGCTTAGAAAAAGCCTTCCTTTGAAGGCTTCACTTAATTGCATTTGACCCCCTCCTCCCAGCTCCACAGCTGTCTCCCAAACTATTCCTCAACCACTTGGATGCAAAGTCTGCCAAGTGACTGGAAAGCAACATTGCCTTTATTCTTCCCTATGTCCTTCACAAAAAAGTCATGAGAAATTGGCTGAATGACAGGATGAGAGAAGAGTCCCAGCTGTAGGCTATCGCTCAGTGGACTGTTTGGGTTCACTGTTTAACGTTTGCATTTGAGGGACTTGCCATTACAGTCTTGGAATAATGTTCAAGAGCTCTGTGGCCAACAGAAGGATGCATGGTGTTTAAAAATATGAATGCATTTTTCTCCTTTTTTTGTTCTTGAATGAATCTCAGGCTCTCTCTTACAGAGGTGAATCAGGAGCTGGTAAAACAGAGAACACCAAGAAGGTTATTCAGTATCTGGCTCATGTTGCTTCCTCACACAAATCTAAAAAAGACCAGGTAAGAGACTTTGCTAGCTTAAGGAATGACCCACCAGTTGTAGCACATTTGAAAATATCTGTTATAACTTGCCGAATCCCTGATGGTGGATGAAAGACTAGGAGCCACTTTGTGCCAAAGGGAAGGGAGAAAACACTGAGTTATGGAGCCTTGGGAGTTTTTTTGGCAAACCATGGGTCATGGACCTAATGTAACTCCTTTGATTTCAGTGGAGTTGAAGCAAGGCTACAACTTTGCCCCCTAATGTCTGTGTATCTAGAAGCACAGTGTAAACAATTATCACTCCTCCATCATCTGACACATAATTTTGAAATATAACTGGTGATCAGTCCATGCAGTTTATTGTCTCTATCCTTGGAATAAAGGTTATGTCCTTTCATCTATGCCACAGCTTCCCTGCGCCATGTGGCTGGCTCTGAGTCTGCCCTCTCCAACTAGGAAACTGTGGCTATAGCTACATGGGTGCGATTTAAACCCAAGCCTGAAACCGTAACTAACAGAACTCTAAACGGGTGGAAAGCATCAAATAAAATAGGACACGAAGATGGGGAGGGAGGGTCTTTTGAAATTGTCTCACTTTATATTTTCTTTCCCCTCCCTCTCCCTTTGATGGATTATGGCCGAACTCAGCAGTTGTATCTTCGTAGGTGAGCTGCACGTTTACTGCACGTTCTGCACCAGGAATGCGTTTTCTGTCAATCTGTGTGTTGTTTTTTTTCAAGCAGCTTCTCACTACACACCAATGTCACTTTCTGCAACTAGACCATCCTGTAGACAACTCACGGTTGTGATGCACAGCAGCCTTTTGTCAGATGCTCTCAACTGGGAACCAAAGTTTATATCAACACATTCACTCATCGTGTGTGCTCGGTATTAATTTGCACTCAAAGTTTCTCTTGCAGAACTTCCCACACACATTGTATGGGAAGTGTTCCTGCAATTACCTCTCCAATGGAGTTGTAGGCTTTCTAAAAACTGCATAGATTCTGGTGTGCATGGTGTCCCTAACCAGATGGACCTGGCTCTCTGTCTAGCCCTTCACCCCAGGAAGTTAGCTGTGGGTGCAGGTTGCTGAGAAAGGTCAGGAAGGAGCTGCCCTGCACAGACTGGATGTTCCAGTATTGTGAGCTCATTAGCCAGATTTAAACACATGGGAAATGTAGTGAATTTCTAAGGTTTGTAATGAAACAGACACCAAGTGCATCTCATGTTTAAAAAAAAAAAAAATGCTCTTGGTAACTTATTGTATAGGCATGCTGCGTGTGTGTTTGGGGCTGGAGGAAGTGGTAGATGAACCAGAAACTGTCTCCGCATGCAGACATGCTGTGTGTATGTGTGCGTGTGCACACATTCTAATGAGTGGCTTCTGGAATCCAACCAAAACGTAATTTTCCACGTGCCAAACTTACTTGAGACATAGGAAAGCTTTTTCCACAGGCTGTCAGTAGCTGTATTTAGAAACAGCTCTTTTTTTTTTTTTTTTTTTGCTTTTATAGATACTTTTTTTCTATGAGTATGTGTGGAAAATAAAACTCTCAAGTCCAGGATCCTACTGCCGCTTATTCTCAAGAGAAATACCAAGCATCTGGCAGACCAAAGATCTGGATAGGGGATAAGCTAACCTGTAGGTGTGCTGCTCATGATTTCTTTGAAGTCCAGCTCCATTTTCAAATTACTGTTACAGAATTTTGCAAGCGACTGTGTGCTGTTAACTATGGATGTTTACGGTCAGCTTCACCAATAATGATTAGAGCTATACAGGATCATTAATGTTAGATGAGGATGTGCCCTCTCTGCAGCTGTCCAGGACTTTGCAAAGCATAGGCCTGAACCTGGATTTTAACTATGGTCTTTTGTAGATAATTTAAGTAACTCTTGAGACCTTGGGACCCATCAGCACAGGCTTATTTCCCCCTCACCCCCTTCCCAGATAGACTAGACTTATACTAAACCTTCCCTGTAAACAGTGGGCAAGAAGTCTGGAAATGGAGCTTCTATCCAGGTCTCACATGGACTGTGCAGCACGGAAGTGGTGCTGTATGCAATGGTCTAGAAGGTTTTGCCTTTCTAGTATCGCTTAGTAAAGGCCTAAAGCTCCTGCTTTTTCAGGAACAGCATTTCTAGACCCCTTCTAGACTTCTTCTGTCAGCTTCAGAGGTCGGAGGCTAGGAGCTTTTACTGTAAGTGCTATAAGGTTACAGAAGTTTTTGGTACCATAAGGTTATAGCAATGTCTAATGCAGTGACTAACATTAACCAGCTTCTAAATTAAATATCAGCCCATTATGGCAATGATTTTTGTCCCCTATACAATTTCATTAGGATCCCTTTCCCACCCCTCCCAGTTTTGGAAATGTGGGATGAGTGAACTGGGGCTGATGCATTCTGTTTGCTCTGCCTCTTCAGATGTCTTAAATCATGGGAGAGAAAAGAACAACATCTCCAAGACTGCAGATATTTTTAGTTTTTAATTAGAAATTGAGGTAGTGCCAAGTGTTGCAATTTTTATCATTAATGGGGTGGCGAACTGTGCTTTTATTCCTTTTAAAACCCTGCTGCATTACTTGAAAATTTCTGCTTCCCTTTTTTTATAGCTTTAAAAAAAAGGGGGGGGGTCTGGTCTTCATATTTGTAGAGAGAAACTTATAAACCCAAACCTCAAAGGCTAAACAACAAAAAGGGAAATAAAGTAACTTCAGACTTGTTTTTTTTATAGTCTCATGATTTAAAAAAAAAATGGCCTCATGTGACTTCTGGAGGCCTGGCTATCTGTATGTAAAAGTTAGGGCTGGCAAAACTCCTGCTATCTCTTAAATTTGGGGCTGCAGGAAGAAATTCAGTGTTTTAGAGGGCATCAAAGATCTTGGTAGCCTAGTCAGATATAGAATCACAATGGGAATATTTAAGAGCCTGCACCTTCCCAGTGACCCAGTCCCTGCTACTGTTGTATGAGAGATGCTGTACGCACTTTAAATGCATGCCATTGAAAAAAAATAGTGTTCAGATCAAGGACCTGCAATTACAGGTGCTAAAAGCTGCTAGTGTCTTAATGATAGGATCCTGGGAATTCCTGCTGCATTCTCCAAATTCTAAGGATCTGTTTTGGGAGGTGGGAGCCTGACTCTTCTTTATGGAAGGATGTGTAGACCTCTACATGCTGCTGCTTCTACTCTTCTAGCGGAGCCTGGTAAAACTCTCACATTTGGAACAGCAGTATGAATTCTGTCCCCTCCTCCAATGAGGCATAACCTTTTAGAAGCTGCAAAAATGCTAACCTCAAAAGCAGACGGGGCTCTTTGGGTAAATTCAATATCTTTTATTAGACCAACTAAAATAGTTGGAAAAATTCTTCTTTGCAAGCTTTCAGGTACAAACACCCTTCTTCAGGCTGAGGAAGTCTGCAGTTGGTCTGTGCTCTTCCTGGGTGGAATAGAAGAGAAGCCAGAGGCCAGTATGCGAGAGTGCCAGTCAGTGAAAATGCTGACTTGAGGTGGTCAATGGGTGAGAAACAGGTTGGGAGGGGGAGGGAATGTAGACCTGGTGGTAAGATATAGCTACTAAATAGTAGAGAGTTTACCTGGGGTATCAGATGTTAGGCAGGTTATAATGTGCCATAAATCCAATGTCTGTGTTCTGTGTTTAGTCCATGATTTATTTATTTATTTATTGTATCTAGAAGATCACAGAACAACTGCAGGCTTTTTCAGGCTGAGAAAGGGTGTTTGTACCCAAAAGCTTGCAAAAAAAGATTTTTCTTCCAACTAAAATAGTTGGTCTAATAAAAGATACCTGATTTACCCAAAGAACCTTGTCTGCCTATCTCCTTGGATCAACAGCTACAACCTATACCCCTGAAACACCAAAAGCACACTGTTTTTCTGTATAAAATCTACATTATTGAAATGTTCAAGTTACTTAATTCAACAAGAGAGAGAAGGAGTTTGATGCTGTTTACAGTAGCATTAACCTTTTAATTGGGTGCACTGTTGGAGTAGCATGCTTGGACGTGCTGCTGCAGAAGTTCTGCTTTTCTGTCCCACAGCAATATTCTATTAATCTGGATCCTGTGATTTTTGCTTTTGACTTGTCTGGCTCTGGCCTTCTCCAGCTCTGGTAGGAGGAACAGGAACTTAATACTGTGACCTGCTTAGAGTCACTTTATAGATTCTGCTGGTGTTGTTTTCCCCTTCTCTACACATTAGATTGTACTAACCCTGATCTGTCACTATTTATCCTTTCATTGTTGAGTTAAAAACATGACGGGGTTAATTTATCTGCAAGGCACACGTTGCTATGAGACTGTCGGTTTCTGATTTCTTTTGTAACTAAATTTGACCTTGCAAATTTAATTTTTAGCCAAAGTCTGACTGTCATTTTCCTCTAAACAGTTCCTTTTTGATCTCTCCCTCCTTAATCCTGCAGTGAAGTTGCACTGTTGAATGTGTGACATTGCTCATTTCCATAGCAACAGATTGCAGTCACAAACGGAGGATTAGGACTTCACGGGATCAAACGGGGGAGAATGGCGGGTGGAAGGGCGTTCCAGTTCCTGCACATTGATGCAACATTGCTGACCAACTTTTTTTAATAGCAAACTTAAGGCTTTCTTCCCAGTACAGCCAGTGTGTGGCCTTGTGATGATTAGCAGCTGTCCCAGCTTGTGTTCCCTTACTATGTTGAAACCCTTTTGTACATGCTTGACAGTGAATACAGACTTCTTTGTGCCTATTTGTTTTGTGCATACAACTCTACAAGCAAATTGCAATGATTAGCCTTGTGAAAGGAGTCGGAGGAGAATATAATGTGACCCCGCTCAGTAAGAACTAGGAACTCCAGGGGTTCCAGGCCTAGGCTAGGGCAGGTCACTCAATATCTCAGCCTTAGCTTCACCTTCTTTAAGGAAGCTAACACTTACTGTGCCTATCCCTTACAGAGGTACTGTGAGAATTGGCCAAAGTTGTTCATGCACCTTGAGAGCAAAAGGAGCTAGAGAAATGATTTTTTCATACTACTGCCTCCATAGGTCTGAATCCTGGAGATCAGCTTTCATGGGCAAAATGTTACAGTATTCCTGTGCATCATGCAGCAGTTGCAAAGCCTTACTAATAACTGCTGAAAGGAGAAATGTTAACCTAGTTGTCAGTTTTGGTATCTAGGAATTCTTTTTGCCTATGGCTAATCTTAAAATATATGAAACTCTGTGTCCTTGCAGAGAGAAGAGGGCTGTTTTTGTTGTTTGTTTTTTTTGGGGGGGGGGGGGTTGTTTTTTTTAATGAAGAAAACAAAAACCTACAGTCTACTGAAAAATGTTTGTGTTTCAGCAGTTGACTGCTTGGCATGGGCAATGACTCTGACTTGCCTATGGATTCCAGCACTTGAGTGGGGTGTGCTGGCAGAGCAGTTAGGGATCATTAGCAAATGCCTTGGATGTGTGGTTTGAGCCTTGGTCTGCACTTGTGGTGATGACCACCCCCAGTCCAACTCAGTTATGAACGGGTTTTTGGCCTAGGGATTTGAACACGGCTGGATGATGGCTACAGAACCTGGTGTGTCGTAACCATGCTAGCCCTACATAAGCCTGGGTAGGCCTTTTGTCCTTTTTTACTTAGCAGTCTGGTGTCAGGAGGAGTTTTTGTTGAAGCAGAGGGTTATGTAGCCTGTGCTGGGATACAGTTAGTTTCTTTTTCCACATCCTCATAAAGGAGGTTTTGCTGGTCTGTGTGGGGAACTGAGAGCCCTGATGGAAGTGAAGATTTTATCTGCGTGTCCCACCGGTTTGATGTATGTTTTGATGCTCTGTTACTGGCAGCATTCAGGTCTGTGTCCCAACAGAAAGTCTGTGTGTGGGGCCTTTTAATGTTTACTCTTCATGCCCACATAACCGTCCAGTGCTGGGCTCTGAGCCTAAGGTGGGAAAGACCATCTTTTTTTTGCTGCCCCTGGAAAGCCAATGGGATAGCCCGATAGCCAAAACCTGGAAGTTGTCTCAGAAGAGGGGTGGACTGCATTGCTGTGAACTAGAAAGGAGGGGATATTTCTTGAGGAAACAAGCTCTTGAAAATAAGAACTAGCACACCCCAGATATTTGAGACCATATTCCAAAATCCAATTTAGCTTCTCTATGCAGGTGCCAAGCTGATCTGAGAGGAAGCTTCAGCCTCCCTGACTAGTTAAGTCAGAAGGTCCAGGTTAAGGTGTCAGACTGATGCCCATTTCATCCACTTCTGATTTTTCTCTCTAGGGAGAACTTGAAAGGCAATTGCTTCAGGCTAACCCCATCCTGGAGGCTTTTGGAAACGCCAAGACAGTGAAGAATGACAACTCCTCAAGATTTGTGAGTATGGTCATTCTGCCTGAATACTGCTGCCTCTGGCTTTCTGGAGGAAGGAGCCGTGGGCTTGAGAGGTGTTTTGCTCTACTTTGGTGCCTGGCATGCAGCCCTGGGATGTCCTGGTCTCTTTGGCTTCTCTTGAGTGAAGCTGAGGAGCAGTTTTCACTGGTCAGGGGATTATCCATGAAGTGGCACTGACAGGTTTGAGCTCCTGGTATGCAAGATGTTGAACTTGTGCCAGAACTACTCATGCCATTGTTTCACTCTCTGTTCAGCTTCCTAACTGAGATTAGTGATCCTTAGTATATTTATTCTGGAGTGCAGTGGAAGGCAACTCGGGGAGCAGGGGGAAGTTGCAAACAGTTGAAGATAAATTCTAGCTGGGCACAGGGAGTTTAGAAGGTTTCTTATCCCATATGCCATGTGAAATTGAGGAGAGGGAAATCCACTTCAGCATTAAACTTTAATGCATTTCCTGGCTCCTAAGCCATTTGAATGCCTTGACATAGCTCTTTATTGATGTGTTTTTGATCATGGTGAGTACTTTTTAAGTAGCCGGTGTTTTTGTGTTGGCTGAGGTTGTGCACTGCGTAAACTTGCTTGACTTGTTGAATTTTTTTCTCTGCATTGGCAGAGGTCCTAACCTAGGCTTTCTAATGTAGTTAGTGGCAAAAAAGTAGCACTAATATTTCAATTCATGTCTTCCTCAGGGAAAGTTCATTAGAATCAACTTTGATGTCAATGGCTACATTGTCGGAGCCAATATTGAAACTTGTATCCTTTCCATGGAGCCACTCAACAGAAATAAGATACAGGATGGGGGGGGGGTGATAATGTACCTGTTTATCTACATACAACCATTTAGTGTCTGCTGGCTCAAGGATGAGGTAAGAGGGATTGAACTTTCCTAAGAATATATCCACCTTGGGTTAGCAAGATCCTCTTGAAAGCCTAGTTTTGTCCGTGGGCAGCAAGAGAGCTTGTACTGAAGATTACGGCATTTTAGAACCCGGCTGGGGTTGCAGCAAGAGTCCTTCATGGATTAAATGACATCCTGAGTAGCCTTAGGATTTCGTGAGACCTTTCATCTCTAATCGGAAAAGACAGAGCAGAGTAGCAAGTATTTCTTTGCATTGACAGTTCAGTCCCTTATCATTGCTGTGCTCTCCGTTTGGCTAACTCAGACTGGAATGGAAGCACAGTTTAAATTGAGTTTAAATTCAGCCAGTGGGGTGTTGAGGAACTGTTGGAGTAGCCCAAACTTTTGAAGGGGCAATGCAGGGCATTAATAATCAACCTGCCTCTCGTAGGAACTAGGTTGAAAGGTGCTGATGTTAAGTGTAATTTCCCTCCTGCCATGGGTGGCGAGAGCATTGTATGAAGTAACTTGTCAGTATCTCCTCTGGTCCTTGACTGTTTATGAAGATCTACTGGAGAAATCGCGTGCAATTCGTCAAGCCAAAGAAGAGCGAACCTTCCACATCTTCTATTACCTACTGTCAGGGGCAGGGGAGCACCTGAAGAGTGAGTATTTTTTGTTGTAACTGTAGGGTTCCTTCCTCTGCAGCTTCCCGATGTTTCCAGACACTTGCAGTCTTTGGCCTAATATTGTCCATTTTTTCTAAATACATAGATCTTCCTTTCACTCTGCTGATTAGGACCTTCCCCACCCCCCGTTTGGTTTCCTCAGAACTTGCTTCTCTAGTTTCTTCCTGTGCTTATCTGATTGCTAGTGATATATCCACACCCTTCCATATCTAAACTACAATTCCATGTATGATTTTGCCTTTGATAGTGTAAGCTCCTCAGAGCAGGAATGGTCACATTGTAAACTTGGCACTTAGCAGAAATTAGAATAACATTTGGCACCTGGGCAGCACTAGATGTACATGTTCTTTGCTAGCATAATGCCTTCATAATTTTAAAGTAACCATTGCTTACTTAAAGGAATCTAACCCCACGCAGTGTGAGGTCTGCAGGTTGGAATTGTGGGAGGGTAGAGGTGACAGGGAGAGAGCCCTTCTCAGAAATGTACTGTCTCTAGGGCTATATATCAACTTCCAGCTGATTTGAAACAAATGCAGTATGAGATGTTGGAGGCCCTTCACTTGCAGGGCAATCCTTGCCTCTAATGGAAGTAGAAAACAAGAAACACCAGGGCTTCTTTTGGCAGAGTATGCCAAGACAAATGGAGTGGTCAAAAAGCAGTTTCTAGGTAGAAGAATGATCTGATATAGAACTACAGAAATCCAACGCCAAGGAAAGTAATCTAAACCCTGGTACATCTACCAAGGCTCTTTGTTTCTGCTAGGGACAGGAAAAGAACTGAAGGCCACATTTTTAAAGGTAAAGGGATGCCTAATAAGCCTAGACAATTTTGGAGAATCCACTTAGGTAACTAAATTCCTCTGAGAATCTGGTGCTGATCTCTTGGCTAGAGGGAGGATGGAATAACAAAGGTTGTCTTGTTCTCCTGTTTCTGACTCTTGAGAGGCCAGAACAACTAATCAATGCTAACATACAATGTTTGGAAGCATTTTTAATGAGGTTGGAACTGGCAAATGTTAACAAATGAAAAGCGTAGATGGCTATAACTGAACTTTTGAGAAGCTCAGGCAAAAAGAATGATTCAGTTTGGACTTGGCTTCAACTACCACAGAGAATGCTAGTTTGTTGTCTATAATGAAGGCTACAATAACTTCTTGTCTCCCCCATTCTCCTCTAAGCTGATCTGCTGTTGGAGCCTTACAACAAATACCGCTTCCTTTCCAACGGGCACGTTACAATCCCAGGTCAGCAAGATAAAGATATGTTTCAGGAGACCATGGAGGCAATGAAGATCATGGGCATCCCAGATGAAGAGCAAATGGGTATGGATCCATTGAAGAGCCTGGGAATGCATGGGAAGAGGGGATAAAACTATTGTAGCTCAAACAGAACAGAAGTGTATCAAATATAGTATGTTCAGTACATAAAGGTAGGTAACCAGTGATGTGTCTGAGCAGAATGCTTGGTGGAGGTGATGACGCCTCTACCTGAAGGCCTAACAAGAGCAGTCTAACTGCCATAGTGACCTGTTGTCAGTGTTTGACATATATTGTAGAGCATACCTCTTCTGGTGCATAAAAGTTTCAGTGGTTCATCTACAAAGATGGGATGGAATGTTTTGTCCTCACTGGTCTAGGTGTGAAGTGCATTAAATGTCTCATTAGGCTTACAAGAATAATACATATGGCAGCCGTCTGGACAGTAAGTATATTTAGTTTGGAGGGAGAGTCTAAACACTAACTATCTTCATTTAGATGAGACCATATAAAAATAAGCTGTCTGTCTGAGTGCCAGGTCTCCCCATTCAGCTGTCAGGCTGTTGGATTCCTTACCATGCCAATGGGAGCATGTGTGTTTCTTTTCTGCCAATCCTGAAGTAGCATCTGTGGAGCCTTTGTTCTTTGTGGACGTATGAGTTTTGCTGCCAGAAAGAATTGTGCTGTAAAATGGCTTGTACTATGCTAGGCGGAAGGGAGGAGAAGAGTCCTCTACATGAGTCCCTTTGTTGAGGGAGTGAAATCACCTGACGGTGGCTTACTCTATTTAGTCCTAATAAAAGTTTCTTCTTGTTGAGTGTTGGTCAGTGCAGTATGAGGTCAACATTTTTCAGTATTTGACATTTGACAGTTTTCCTTCCCTATTCTGGAAGATGCTTAGTCTACACGTCCCCAAGAGGCATCTGCAGTTGTGAAACATGGCGATAGAGGTATTTCATTGTGCGTCAGCCATAATTGTAGTACAGGTACTCTGATGCTTATGCTTCCCTGCTGCACTTTGTGGTTGGAGGCATGGACGTTTCCACTATGCCTACAAAGAGGAAGTGATCTAGATGAAAAGAATAGATCACCCCACCTATAACTGGTTCACGCTCTTGATTGTTGGAGTCAGTTTGCTCTTTGCCTCTTGCCTTTTCATGTATTACTGTTAAAAAGTGAAAGATGATCCTCTAATCTGATGCTAAGAGGAACAAAATGTCAGCTTGTGCTGTTTATTTGCCTGATGCTTACCTAATGTAGTCTCACTTCCTTCTGAATGAAACCTGACTCTTTTTTCCTTTTTACTCTAAAAGGTTTGCTGAAGGTTATCTCAGGTGTTCTTCAGCTTGGCAACATAGCCTTCAAGAAAGAGCGCAACACAGACCAAGCTTCTATGCCAGACAATACAGGTAACAACCCACAAAAATGAGAGATACTTCTCTTTACACAGACTTGTCCATCGCAGTCAAGGACAGCCCCGAAAGCTGAATTTTTTTTAGCAAAATATATATATTTATGCATCACTTTATCTTCTGTAGGATTGCAGCCAGCTTTGGGTAGGAAAGCAGCAGTGTTTTTGTGCAGGTGCTGGGGAGGAAATGCACATGGCAACCAGTTGAAACTGGGTTCTGCTAGTGTCATAGGAGTTGAGCCTTAATAGTTGTGCTCACATTTTCACACAACTCAAAACAATCCTCTGACTCGCTCCATGGTTTTAGGAAATATCCTTCTTGTTTACAGTTCTGCCCACTGTAGACTAGGTGTCATTTCCCTGGTGAGTGTATAGAATACCTACTTCTTAGCTGCAGTTTGTCCTTGTGTAGTTGTAAATAATACCCCATCTCACTTGGAAGGAGCCTGCCCAGGAGACATCTCTCCGATACCCCATTAGATGTACTGCAGAAGCATTTATAATAGACCAATAAATAGGAAGCTGCTAAAGTCCTTTAGAAAGTGGGATTGCGGTTGTGTTTTGAGTCATATCATAGTTCAGGTAATCTGCTTCAAATGACTTCCCTCCAGAGAGGAGAGGGGAACTGTTCTAATTCCAGATTAAAATTTCATCCACTGATTGTTGCCCAAAGAGACCCTGTAGCAGGTGCAGATAGAATCATTAACTTGAAGTCCTTTCTAGTGTTTCAGCTACTCGGAGGCATCCTCAAGTCAGGGGCAGGCTGTTGACTTGCCTGTGCTCTCATGCTAGTAACGTAGTGATTCACTAATATCCTGTGAAATTTACTCCTGTGGCTTAACACACTCCATTGGGTTTTTTTGATCTCTTCTCTTGATTGTCTCATTAACCTGCTGTTCCGTTGAGAGCTGTTTGATGCCAGTACTTAACCCCCTGGGGAATAGCTTGTCGGGAATATCTTTTTCCTCCATCGGCTTACTGTGAAACAAAAGGAGCGTTAGCCTTAAACTTCTCTTTGCTTTCTCTTCCCCTCAAGCTGCTCAGAAAGTGTCCCATCTTTTGGGTATCAATGTGACAGACTTCACTAGAGGAATTCTCACTCCTCGCATCAAAGTGGGACGAGATTATGTCCAGAAAGCTCAGACCAAAGAACAGGTATGTGCTCTGCAAAAGCAAGTGACCACTGGGGTTGTTAACACCATAGCATTGAGATTAAGGGTACAGATGTCTTTGGTGTACACCTCAATTAGCTATCTTAACTGCCACAGGGGATCACAACTGGGCATGAGCAAAGTAATATTGAAACCGCTTTAGTGTTTGCCCTCCTTAACTTGTATAGAAGCTGATAGTGCAGGGTAGGGATGGTTCCTGTCTCCCATGCAAAGTGACTGGGCTTCCTGCGCTAAGGAAGCATGAATGTGACTTGGGGCTGGCAGTCTCTGTAGGGCGTGAATTCACCGAGTGCCTTATGCCAAATTGGCATCTTCCTGCTGTCTAATGCAGGCAGTAGTCTTCTTGAGCAGGTCAGGTTCAAGGATAGTAGAACTTGCTGCTTATCCTTAAGGTTAGGCAAATGTCACAGAATGCTCATCCTTTAAGGTGTAAAATGGAGCATGTAATGCATGGCCTGGACCCAGCACCAAGAGTGCTGCACAGGATGCCCCCTGTGTAGCACTTGTGGTGCTGGGTCCAGGTCTCAAATGATACTTCTGGTTCCATCCAGCCTATGGAACAGAATGAGCTTGAGGCTCCTGGATTATTCTAAATGTTCTTATTTTGCAACCCTGAGAGGTTCCATCCTTAAAACCACTGTTTTTTGAGAGGACTAGACAGAACTTACTTTTCTGAAAGCACCTGGTGTAGCATCCTACCAGAAGCTGGATGCTGGAACTTGAACTTAATGGACTCTGCAATATGGCAAATCCTCCATTCCTTCCTACTGAGATGAGACACTTAGTCATTTTTTTCAGCTGGAATAGTCTCTCAAATGACACGAGTTTTACTGAGCTGGGAGTGATGACAGATTACAACTCGAGTCTCCATTGTTAACAAATCCGTGTGCAATTTAGTTTGGGCTTGTAATGTGACTCTAGCTTTTGTTTCCTTCCTATTCAGGCTGACTTTGCCATTGAGGCTCTGGCCAAAGCCACTTACGAGCGCATGTTCCGTTGGCTGGTGATGCGCATCAACAAAGCACTGGATAAGACAAAGAGGCAGGGGGCATCCTTCATAGGAATCCTTGACATTGCTGGCTTTGAGATTTTTGAAGTAAGTGAGTATTCCGTTTTTGCAGCTAGTGCAACAGATTTTCTGTTCTGTGGACTGAAAGGGAGTTCCACTGATAAGCAGTGTCTGTTTTATAGCCTTGTGAAATGCCACCTAGTAACTATTCTTTGGTATTTCACATTTTGCTGCAAGTATTTAATCTACAATACCTAGTGTATCTGAGGCACTGCTTCTTTCTAGAATATGTATCATGGATATTGTAACCATATATATAGTTCTGTATAATCTTGATTCACCTTTGATAGATTGTAGTCCGAATTATCTCTTGACCGTCAGTGTGTAAATTAATGATGTTCAGAGTCTCTTTTTTGTGACATGAAGTTTAAGAGGGTTGCTGTTTTGTGTTTGTTAAAAATATTCCAGGACATGTTAAAGAATGATCCTTTGACAATTATTTGTTCTTCTGCTGCCTGATGAAAGTTAGCTTTCTGCAAAGGACAGTGCATGGGTCAGAATAAGCCCAGATGTGCTCCAACTGACGCACTTGTGCCTATCCTGCCAACATGTGCTTCTTTCCAGGACTTGTAGAAATCCATAAGGAAAGAAGACTATGCTTGTCATTGCTCCTTGAGCACAGATTTGTTAGTGTGGAGGGAGCTCCTTCCTCCCCACATTTCAGGCCCCCATTAGTGCTTAGTTCTAGGAAGGTTGTTCATCAGCTCTGAAACAAAGGGAGACTTTCCTGGTCCCTGTTCCGAGAAACTGCAGCAACTCCTACTGTTACTGGTAAATGCCTTGCAAAGAGTTTGGAGAACTCTGTGCATGTGAACTCCCCTAGAGGAATGCAAAAGTGGTGCAGTTGTGACATGAAACTGCAGTTATCAGTAGTCTTTTGCTGGTAAAAATACTGCCAAACACTTGGAGTACACTGGATATTTGTCTAATATCCCTCAGGTATAGATGTGATCATAGATGTTGATTTTTATCACTGTTCCAGTTCTCAAGCAGAGCTGGCCATTGAGGTTAGGTATCCCTTTAACTTCTTTTCTTTACTTGACCAGCTGAACTCATTTGAGCAGCTGTGTATCAACTACACAAACGAAAAGTTGCAGCAGCTCTTTAACCACACCATGTTCATTCTGGAGCAAGAGGAGTACCAGCGAGAGGGCATAGAATGGAACTTCATTGACTTTGGCCTGGATCTGCAGCCTTGTATTGACCTTATAGAGAAACCGGTAAGGAGCTCATTCGCATGTCAGAGCAGTGAGAAGACTGCCGCACTTGCTTCATAGTCTTAAGCTTTGTTATGCTTATGGCCCCCTGAGACAGCCTGGGAGCTGGCTTTGTAACCCTCCACTTGAGCAGTTGAATGTGCCCACTTTTCCTCTTGTCTCCAAAAAATACACTGATTGGCTATACCAGTGTCAAATTTTCTAAATCAGTATCATATGAATGTCACCTGTTCAGCCATGTATCTTTAACCAAGTTGGCTAGATTTGCATAGCGGTCTGATAAAGATCCAAACCTTGCTATGATTTGGCAGGCTGCTAAATCATTGAAACTGTAATAGGAAACGGTATCCTTCTGTTGTAATGTCTTGTCCACTAAACGCACCAGTATGAGAGTAAAATTCCCTCATTCAAAGAGTACAGATTGATTTGTGAAAATTTCCTGCTGTGGTGCCCTGCATTCTCATTCCTTGTGTCTCTGCTTAGGAAGAGTAGCACATTGTGTAGTGCTAACGCTCTTTCTTCTATTTAAAACAAAACAAAACTTTCTACCTAAAGTAATTGCCTTTATGAGATCTTTTGTACAAGACACCATCTAGAAACCAGCTGTGGAACTAGAGGAGTTATTTTGCAATTTATAATAACACAGAAGCAGCTAGTATGTTTTAATACAACTCCTCCTGCTGGTTTTAAACTTGGTTGGGTATCTTTCATTTCAAAGTACTATCAGTATTGAGAACAATACTGCTGTGCCCATACTGAGACATTCTGGTATCTCTCCCTCATCTAGGCTGGTCCCCCTGGCATATTGGCACTATTGGATGAAGAGTGTTGGTTCCCAAAAGCAACAGACAAAAGCTTTGTGGAAAAGGTGATGCAGGAGCAGGGCACCCACCCCAAGTTCCAGAAGCCGAAACAGCTGAAAGACAAAGCTGACTTCTGCATCATTCATTATGCTGGCAAGGTAAAGAATATGTGGCCATTGCTTTGTGTGAAACTAGAAGGTATTGCAGCATTCTCTACAGACCTATCAAGAGTTACTAGTTTTTGGACTGTCAGTGCTTCTCATCAGTGGAAAAAATGTTTTGGATTTCTGGGGACTCTCTCAAATGCCCTGCTGTCAAGGCCCCAGAGAACTTACCTGTAATACATGGCTAGAAGCATTGGTAGTGACAAACTTCAATCTATGAGGCCACCAAATGTTGGTAGTGACTTGGCAAGTTCAGAGCAATACCATCTTATTTAAAAAAAAAAAAAAAAAAGACAACTTTCCCATCTCTGATTAAATGTGTTCCTTAAATGGTATTTCCAGCATGATGTATACCTACTTTACAGACCTATTTACACTTTTCAAAGAGTAAACCATTAGCTGTTACTCTGGATTTGGATTTTGCTAATGCTCAGTTGGATTCTTGCTAAATGTTTTGCGCAGTGTCAGGGGAAGAATGAAACCTGAAAACAGTAGGTAACCTTGTTGCTTCTATTCTGATCTTAGGCCACCTATGTACAAATGGGTTAACTTGGGGCAAATTGATTCACAAAAACTGAAACACATGGCAACTGCTTTAAAGCAATTTATCCTCATTCCAAATGAGGAGATTTACCTCTGAATTTAGTAGGGCTAAATTTGTCATACTTTCAGGTAAACATTCTGTTTGCTAGCACATAGTTGCTGTTGCAGTGTGCTCCAGGTGTATGCCTTAAGCTTTGCTTCTCCATTTGTGGACCCAGGTAGTTGGCAAAACTTTTTAGTCTTTGCAGAATCCCTTGCAGCCCCACACTCAAGGAAGACCATTTTAATCACTCAAACAATTTTCTCCCCAGGTGGATTACAAAGCAGATGAGTGGCTGATGAAAAACATGGACCCTCTGAATGATAATATTGCTACTCTTCTCCACCAGTCATCGGATAAGTTTGTGTCCGAGCTATGGAAAGATGGTATGTGTTAGAAATTCTCTCTTCCTACTGGCAGCTTTTATTAAAGAAATTGCCATCTAAGATCTTCTGTATCTGATGGTCAGAATTCTGTAAGATGTGCCGCTTTCCTCCTTAAAAATGAGTGACTGAGACCAGTGCAGTCTGGAACTTGCTGCACACTTGCTTTGCTTATTCCGCAGTACTATACACAAAAGAAATATCCTTTCCGGCTGGACTGAGGGGCTCGCATGCCCCTCTTTAGCCTGTGATTAGCCTGTCACATGCATCACAGATATTTTCCAACTCAAGAATCCTAGGTTAAAATATGAATCAGTCAGCAGCCTGTAGTTGCAACATACAAACATGAAATCTCAGAGGGTTGACTTAGTTGTAGATGCTGCTACTAGCATATTCTTGCTGCGGTGTCATTAGGTATTTGCCTCTTTCCTCTCTTGAGTTTCTGTTGCCTTGAGTCTTACTGTTGCTATCACTCTCTTGTCTTGGGTTTTCTTTGACGTCTCTGTCTGTTGCAGAGATGCAGAACGTTCAGAGAGCCTATTTCTATCAACACTTTCCTATTCTTCATCTAGAACCAGGTGACTGAGAAACCCGGCTGTTGTCAAGTGTGTAATGCAACCTAGAGCCATGCAAGAAATGCTTCCGTTAACTCTTCTCTGTCCCTTCGCCATTCCCGCTTGTCTGCCTTTTTGTTCATTTCCTTTGCTTTATGCTACTGGTCCCTCGTGAAGTTTTTAAACAAAAGCAAAAATTGCACCTTGCTGGAAGGTATGTAGACTCATGGGCATAGTCGCATGCTGACTGTGCACTTCAGGGTCTTGTGTAGGGCTAGCTAAAAGCAAACACTTTTTCGTCATCTGTTTGAATGCAGATCCAGTGATACTGGATTTCAGTGCAGGATTTGGAGGGGGAAGGTTTTGAGATGGCATCTCTAAACACTGTACTCCAATTAAATACTCCTCCAGTGGCTTGATTTGCCTTCAACTGCTGACCATTTGAGAGAGAGCTGAATACTCTGACAATGCATTTTGTTCTGGATGGAACATGGCCATCAATCTGCTTAGTGGCCCTAGTTCTTTGGGAGGCTGGCAGAATCCATTCAGACTCCAAATGGCAAACAGTCTGTAGTTGATCAGTCCCCATGCTTTGTTCCTATCTGAAGCTTCTGCTGCAATCCATTGTCCTTTTTACTCTCTTGACATAGACAGGGATCAAGGTTGTTAAGAGGATTGTTCTGTTCAGAGGCTAGGGTGCTTTTTTCTGGAACTCCACAGTGACATCACCTTTTTTCCTCCTTTACCAGCCAGCCTGGACCCTACTGTAGCTAGTACTGTAGAGGTGGCAGATAGTTGTGTTTGTTAGTTGTGTACCAGATAATCCTCCGCAGCGTGTTCCCTTTCCTTTATGGACAGTCAACTCGCAAACAGCTTTTTACCCAGCAGTGCTCAGGTTAAATATTCCCTCTTGGGATTCCTGTTACCATTTTGGTGAGGAATCGCCTCCAGGTTTCATACCAAACAATAGGCAAGGTGAAGGAACTACAGTTGATGTAATTGTTATGAGCCAAATGAGATAGGGATGTGACATTATCTCTCTCTCTCTAGTTTTGGAGCCTGGTGGGAACTAAGTAGAGTCATTGGGAAAGAAAATTCTATAGCTTCCCCTTGTCATTGCCCCCAAACTCTGGCCTGGTTCTAGTGAAATTGTAATGAAAAAATGGAAGCGATTTACTCATGTAATTAGGTGATGGCTCCATCAATTCTTAGGCCAATCCTTGCAGTATGCTAGTAGGCCAACAAGGTGGGGATCTTTAGGAGACTTCATCCAAAAAAAAAAAAATGTAAGTGCAAGTCTGTCTAGTGTCTCTAACTTGAAGTGCACTTGTACTCTAAAGTGTGTCTCAAACAATGGCATTGTGGAGATCAGCACTTTATGATCCCAAACCATGGTGGTTGAGCTTGCAATTAAATATGGCTTTTTCTAGTTGCCAGCCCTGCAGATTCAACCTGGGATGTGTGAATGAAGCTGAATTCTTTCCTTGTACATAACTGACTGAATTTTTGGCCCCATTTGGATTGGGGGGCGGTGGGTATTGATTGCCTTTAAGACTGAAAGAGCCCAAGTCACGTCTGTCAGACTAGCGATTAGAAATGCCATCTCTTACCTCTAAATTGAGTAAGTGTGGTATCTAATTTGCAAGGTCCACCATGCCATTTCTGCTTTGCCATTCAGAGTACAGCTGTTCTTCAGCCTGCCAGTGGTAGATTTGTTGGGAGTGTGAGAGGATCTAACACTTGGACACCCTGTCGTGAGCTGTTGCTTTTTTTCCTTATTGCCTCCATCCCTGCACAGATATTGTACAGAACCTGGACACCTGTGTAGAGACAAAGCAAAAAGGATCCTGCAGCACCTTTCACTTATCCTGTTCTGCCCTGTTGTTCTTTGTGCATTTTCCCCATCTTATCAGGCTGTTGCAGAAATGTAACATTCTTTCCTTGTCTTTATCTTTAGTTGATCGTATAGTTGGGCTGGATCAGGTGGCTGGCATGTCAGAA
Source organism: Crocodylus porosus (assembly GCF_001723895.1). Lineage (NCBI taxonomy): Eukaryota > Metazoa > Chordata > Crocodylia > Crocodylidae > Crocodylus > Crocodylus porosus. The sequence goes on along the minus strand of NW_017728931.1, from coordinate 50,431,422 downwards.
TCAGCAATGCCAGGGGCCTTTAAAACCAGGAAGGGTATGTTCCGAACAGTGGGACAGCTCTACAAAGAACAGTTGGCCAAATTGATGGCTACCCTGCGGAACACCAACCCCAACTTTGTCCGTTGTATCATCCCCAACCACGAGAAGAAGGTAAAGGCCAATACAGCAGAATGCTACCAGAACATCTTGGGAATGAGGGGTAGACTTGTACAGGCTTGTAGAAGCTATATCCTCTCTCATCCCTTACAAGGCTTATAGGGAAATGTAAAAAGACTCTTCCTTCTCCAGTGATTGCACATGATGCACAACAGAAATAGCCTGATCGCTGTTACTTTTGATAAGTCTCTCAGATCAATGATGTCTAATCAGTTCCCTTGGTTTTGCTCAAACACCAAAGCCCTGGCAGACGTTACACCAGTTAATCATGCCTTCAGTAACCCAGCCACACATTAATGCAGTTAATAGCCCACTAAAATGAGGAATAAGTCAGGAAGTTATTACACAAAATATGTGTACTAACTTTGTAGTTGGTTCCCTTGTGCTTTAAGTTGCACATGGGGCCAGGCATCAGCCTGGGGATGGGGCTTCCATCCTTTGGCTCTCAAGCATTCCCGAGGCTAGGGTGCCAATGAGCTGAACGTTGCTCCCAGCCTCATGGCTCTGATAACCCCCTGAGGCTGGAAGCCCTAATCATCTGCTGTTTCCAGCTTTGAGAGTGCATCAGAGCCCTTGACCCTCTTGCACAATCCTTACCTTGATCCTGATTCTGAGCCTGGTAGCCTCATTCAGCTGTGGCTCCAGCCTCTGGAGCACGTTGAAGCCCTTGACTCTGATGCGCTTCCAAGGCTGGAGGCAAGGATCGACTGACTGGCTTGCTACTTGGTGGTGCAGGGTGAGCCTGGAATCATTATCTTGGGCTTCCTCTGCACTGGCAATATGGTGCTATTGAGATCTGATCCCCAGTCCCACAAATGTGCCTCTTACCATGGTACTAAGATTAAACCCCAGATCTTTTAACTTTGAAGGTAGTTACTTACTAGCCTGCATAAGAAGGTTTAAGAGCATCCCTTATGTCTTCTCCTGGCATGAACTCTACACTGAATCAGTATACTGGGTGTCTTATGGAGGTGGGGAGGGAGGGGAAATCTTGTAAAGCTTTCTGTGAAATTCCTAAATGATGCCTTCCCTTGCTAGGCTGGCAAACTGGATCCCCATTTAGTCCTGGATCAGCTGCGTTGCAATGGTGTGCTGGAGGGAATCCGTATCTGCCGACAGGGCTTCCCAAACAGAGTCGTCTTCCAGGAGTTCAGGCAAAGGTAAAGCTTTTGGAGCAAGGCTGAATGCCAGCCTCTTCATTTTGCCAGGTTAAGTGTCTGCCCTGTAACTGCTTGCTTTTACTTGTAAATTGTCATCACTGTTAAAAGGCAGGGGACCTAGCTGTACATGGCTGTGACCTAGGATTTTCCCCCTGCCTCATTTCATAGGAAGGTTTTCTCAATCCAGTGGATTTGGACTGCCTTGCTTCTCCCTTATAGCAGCTTTGAATATGGGAAATAGGCAGGTGGGATGGTGGACAGAAGACCTCATGCAGGACTGCTGCTTCACAGTATGATATCACAAGGCACGAGTGCTGCAAATTATAATTTATCATTTGCAAACCATGAATGCTTAATACCTTCCTGCAGTGCTGTGTGTGTCCTGTCTGATCCTGGCAGCAGGCTGACGCAGTTTGCATGATATCTTGCAGACAGATCTAACACCTTTGCCCATCCCCCTCAGATATGAAATCCTGACTCCAAATTCAATTCCCAAAGGATTCATGGATGGAAAGCAGGCCTGCGTGCTGATGGTAAGCAACATCCTAACTTGCATTCTAGGGAAGTTGTAAGTGGCCCTTCCATAGGCTCATTATAGAAGCCGTAGTACGCACTCTTAAGCCGGAATAGCAGTATCTAATTCAAGGTTGTCTGACATCAAAGCAGTTGGGGACACATGTCCCACAGGCAACATGACATGGGGAGCAGCACTACCAGGGGCCATGCCTTTCCCCACCCCCCACCCAAACTGCATGCCCCACATTTGTGCGGGTGGGTACCCTCCTTGCTTGTCCTGTCCCCCACCCCAACCCCTGCTGCACCACATGCTCAGGCAGGTATTCTCCCACTTCCCTGAACCACATGTGGACAGACATCCTCCCTCTGCATGGCATTCTACCCTACCTTCAGCTCCCTGAGGGCTCCCCTGTGGCACCACCCTGTATGGCCTCTGGATTGCCAGCACCCTAGCACTGTGGGCTGTGCTGCCCTAGCCTCTGGTGCATGGCTCTGAAGTCAAGGAAGGGAAGGGGAGCCCAGAGATCCCACAACACTAGTGGCCAGGCCCTCATGTTAACCCCTGCCAGGCCACCAGCTGGACACCCTAGTTTAATCTATTGCAAGGGAAAGCTGCTGAAGATTATGGGAATTAAACCCCTCTGATTCTACTGGGCATTGGTTCTGGTCCAGTATCAAAGGACGATTTTTCCTGCTATAAAGCTTAGACACAGGCATAGGGCACTTTGCAAGATGACAGCAATGCAGGTAGGACTGGATTGTTCAGTGATGTTGAACTTGCCCTTAATGCTTAGTAATGTGCCTTGAAGCCTAGTTTTCTCTTTGCGAAGCCTGCAGTGATAGCTAGTTCTAATGCAGTCTCTTCAGAAAAGCCCACTTTAGAGCAAAAGCACTGATGGGGTGCAGTTCAGACTAGTGGCCCAAAATTACCCTGAAGATACCTTTTCCAAGTAGAATGTGACCAATTCATCATCTTTGGTGCTAGACATCTGTATTGACCAGTTCCTTAGAGGGGAAAAAATAAATTTCTTGGGACTTTTCCAGTAAGGTTAAGGAGGCTAGAAATGGTAATATGGGAGCAGTCAGTAGGTGTGTCTACCCTTTTTAAGAAGGGAAAAGGTCAGCCCCAGACATGCTCCCAAGAGCACACCTGTAGATTCAGGGGAAGGGATATCTTAGCTCTCAAGTCTCATGTGCAATTTAGAGCTGTCCTCCTATTCTAATGTTGCATCCTTTTGTTCCCTCTCACACTTCAGATCAAGGCATTGGAGCTGGATCCAAACCTTTACCGGATTGGACAGAGTAAAGTATTTTTCAGAGCTGGAGTCCTTGCTCACCTGGAGGAAGAAAGAGATCTGAAGATCACAGATGTCATTATTGGGTTCCAAGCATGCTGTAGAGGCTACCTGGCCAGAAAGTAAGGACCCTCTTCCATGAGGCACAGCAAATACATGCATGCCCATTGATGACTGGCTCAAGTTTCAGCTAGAAATGGTTCCCTTTAGACTAACTCTCTTGTTAAGACTTGAGTTCAGAATACAGCAGCTAGTTCCTGTTTTAGGGTTCTTCATATCTCACGTACATCTTAAAAAGAACCTGACACCAGGACAAAATTTCAGTACAGGCAGCCCTCAGCTTACAACGTTTCTAAATTGGCACCCTGTTTCAACTTTCTGACATGAGTTTCGACTTTACAACGCTTGATTCAATGCGACACCATGCCAGCGAATAAGTTTGCTGTGTCACCCACTTCCCTGGAGAACATCTGTCCAAACTTCTTTAAGAAAGCAGACAAGACTCCAGAAAAACCTGCAGCCAAGACTCCTGAGAACTCCAGCCAAGAACCCTTCAAAATGTCCAAACAAGAGCCCTTCAAAAAGTCCAGCAAAGTCACCTCAAAGAAATCCTTCCAAAACAATATGATTGCTATTTACAATAGAAATACATTAATGTTGCTATATTACTCATGTACAATTGATCGAGTACAAAATTCTGGAGCGTTTTTGGTGAAAATAGGGTGTCGGGCCTTGGTTCAGGAACAAATCCCCCATTTATAACTTTGTTTCTTACGAGAAAATCAGTTCTGAGTTGCAATGTTTCAACTTAAGATGCGGTTTTCAGGAACCAATTGTACTGTAAGTCTGAGGACTGCCTGTACACTGACTGGCAAAATCCTGTCAGAGACTTTTTCAAGGACATGTCTGTGCAAGTGTCTCCTATCTCCTTGAGTTTGGAGAGGCAGTAAAGCGTACTCCTTTCTGCTGGATAGCTGAACAGGCAAGCTACTTGCCTGAGCAGCCACAGATTATGGCTTGTACAATGTAGACTACAGCATATTTCTGTAAACACAGTGGTTTTATTTGTTCTTTGTAGCCATCTCAAACTGGACAGAGCAGCAAAGAGATTTTTCCAGTGAGACTGAAATGAGATGGAGAGGTAGTTAGCGGCATTAGTTTGAAGTTAAGCATAGGGCAGGGCAGGGTGGCACTTAGTCTCTCTGAATATGTTAATACGTTAAGTTTTCATAGGCTATCATAGCATCCAATGCTATTGTACCATATCGTCAGATGTTATGATAGCTTACAAAAGATTCTCCCTCCCTCAATAAGTTAATGGGCAAGATGCCACCCTGCTCTGTCTTCTGAAATAAGATGGGGTAGTGAGGCTGAGAGAAGAGCTGTTTCTCATTAGTAGAAGTGGAGGATAAAGCTTTCTTGCTAGAAAAGAAACATGGTGAAGGATGCTGCTCACTGTTGCCTGAGCAGCATCAAGATAAACAAGGCCTGAAACAGAGGAAGTCCGGAGTTAGTTTAAAAGAACCATCTGAAAATGAAAGCTAGAGATGTATGTCTGCAAACATGCTTGATGGAGACGTTTGTGTGGAACCTGAGGGTTTTATCTGTTTTCTGACCCCTCTTTATTGTGCAGGGCCTTTGCTAAACGTCAGCAACAGCTAACTGCAATGAAGGTACTTCAGAGGAACTGTGCTGCCTACCTGAAGCTACGCAACTGGCAGTGGTGGAGGCTGTTTACCAAGGTATGTCTTCTCCCCTGGCACTTTGGAAATGGGTTGACAGCTGCAACCACAGTACTTCATGTGCAACAAGAGCAAACAAAACCCTTCTCTACAGAGCTCAGCAGGGTCATTGTTTCACACAACACAAGCGTGTTGTAGCTGAATACCATAAGCAGCGTTGATCAGGCTGAGGCATGTGGGCGCCCTGCATTCCCCAGGTATTCTGTTACATAGGCATTTTGTATTGCGCAAAAGGCAAAAGTAAACCTCAGGTCATCTGAGCTCAGAAAAGCCCTGCCCTCCAGTGATGGCATCTCCTTCCAGGATGAGGGCTGCTTCTTACACAGCTAGTTGGTGTTCTTGCTGGAATTGGCATTTGAGCCCTCTGCCCAAGAGCATCATTTCTCCCCAAACCTGTGGAGCAAAGGGATTTATTACATTCATATCCTTTTATTAATTTCCTATTAGTCATGAGATTAAGCTGAACAGAAGTAAAGTAAACCTGTGCTTCCCCTGCTATAACATGAGACCCCCATTACTCCATGGGGCAAGGTTGGTGCTGGTCCGCTCCCCCTTCCTCCCTGCAGGGCCAGGCCACGTCCCTCTGTCCTGCTTCCCCCTACCCCTTTGTGTGTGGGGGGGAGAACGGGGTGAAGCCCCTTTCCCTCCTGCTCCACCCTTGCAGGGCCAGACTCACCCCTGCCTTCCACTCTGACCTGTGGTCAGACCTGGCACTTCCCATCTGGCCCATGGGGGGAAAAAGGTTGAGCAGTAGGGGCTCAGGAACAGACAAAGGGAGAGAAGCAAGGGTCCCATTTAGAGTCAAGGGAACATAAACCGGTGGGTCAGGAGACTGAGGCCTGTAAGCGACTGGGTTAGGGCACTCTGGGAGGAACCACAAGGCAGGGGAGGGTTGGGTGATGCAGTCAGAAACAGGAGGCAGGCATCCAGGCTAGGGTCACTAGCCAGGGATTTGCAGAACGAGCATCTCTATGTTATACAGGACCAGAAAATGGGTAGTCATTGAGCTAAACGAGGGGCCAACTGCCAGAGGTTGGGATCTGGAGCACAAGGGGGCAAGGACCCAGCAAGACAGTTTGAGGTCCAGGCTGGCATCTGGAACGCGAAACCAACAGACAAAAACCAGGAACAAGAATGAAGTCAGTAAGCAGGACCCAGGGAACAGGAAACCAGGAATACACACGGAAGACTCTAGGAACTAAATGTATTTTTACACATGTAAGCACCACAGTGCTGGTTGCTTTGAAAAGTACCCGGCACTGCACCGCTTGCAGTTTAAGTGGCAAAATGCTCATCAGTGCTGAGAAAGTGGCAGTGGCATGCTCTTGAACTAAAACACCTTGGATGTGCTGTAGTTCAAAAGCGCACCACCTCCATTTTCTGCACTCTGATGTGCGTTTTGCCACTTATACAACTGCATGCAGCACAGCGCAGTTTGCCTCAGCCCATGCGCAGAGCAGACTCATTTAATTGAGTCTGCTCCAAAGTGGCAGATCTCCCAACACGTTATGGGGAAAAAATATGTGTATAAATGTTCTAAAAGGCAGGACCTGAAGATTGGGAAACTAGGAATTGACAGGTAGGACCCAGGAAACTAAGGAGTCAGAAGCCCATGGCTGTTCTAAGTAGCCTACTGGGCACCGACAGGGCTACTTTTATAAGCAGGCAGGCATGCTCATCCAGGGAACTGCAGTCAGTTCGGGGTAGTTGGGCCATTGGCAGCAGCCCCGCTTGGTAATGATGGGCCGGTGAGTCTGTTTGCTGCCTTGACTCCTGACGAAAAAGAGGTCATCTAGTCCAACCCCCTGTATGAAAGCAGGATAATTGATTCATAAGCCTTTGCAATATGCACTTGAGTGCTAGAAACTCTTCATGCTGAATGCGTGCCTTCTTACTCCCTGTATGTTTCAACTGTTTCCTTCCTGCAGGTGAAACCCCTGCTGCAGGTCAGCAGGCAGGAAGAAGAGATGATGGCCAAGGAAGAAGAGCTGGTGAAGGTCAAGGAGAAACAGGTGGCTGCAGAAAATAGACTGAGTGAGATGGAAACCCTCCAAGCACAGGTGAGTTGCAGAACCTCTTGTATAAAAGTTGTGTGTTTTAACCAGTCAAACTGCTGGATAGGTATTCTATTCTTTTGCTGGTCCAAGATGCAGAGACTACAGATTCTTGCTTTCCAAAGTATGTAGGCTAGTTGTTTTGTTCCCTTTGCAGATCACCATGGTATAGTGAACAGCTGTTGCTCTGTTACAGACTTCATTTGAATGAAATTCTCCTTTGGCTGGGTATTGTGGAGAGTCACTGGAATAGAACATGGTCACTAATGGATTCTTTTTGGCTTGGAACATAAAAGGCTTTTCTGTGGAGCTGACATCTATTTGTGTTCCTTCTGTGGGGGTGGAGGAAATCTCCCTCGCTCAAACAGGGTGGTCCCAGGATATCTTTTTCAGGGCCACTGAAACTGTTTGTGGTTATGCTCTGCAAGTTTATGTAGGGGACCAAACTTCCAAAGGATGACATTTCTACCTTGGCTTTTGATTAGCTTCAGGAGATTGCTGTGTCTAGGCCTTTGCAGTGCCTATGTTAACAAGATCATAGCTAAAAGAAAGTTGGGCAAATTAATAGGACAAAAGTAAACTTGCTCAAGGTCCAGGTAATTTGCAATTTTTCTGGGCTTGTGTCCTTTGTAGCTAATGGCAGAGAAGATGCAGCTGCAGGAGCAGTTGCAGGCAGAGACTGAACTCTGTGCTGAGGCTGAGGAGATAAGAGCTCGCCTAACTGCCAAGAAACAAGAGCTGGAGGATATCTGTCATGATCTGGAGGCCAGGGTGGAAGAAGAGGAAGAACGGTGTCAACATCTGCAGATTGAGAAGAAGAAAATGCAACAGAACATTCAGGTAAATCTCCTGGTATTGACTCCTTTTTGTGTAGGCGAGAAGTTTGGCAGGGACTAGAACATTCATTTAATCTCACTGGGGTGGAAAGAGCAAGGATGGTGGGGGCAATAAATAATTATATCAAAAGAGTGATATGTCAGTTCTCAGACTGGTTGATGGACCACTGATGGTCTGGTAGATTAGTGGTAAGTGGTTCAAACTAGAATTGGCCCTCTCCTTTTCAGTTAAGAGTTGGATAAGTGTCTGAGACTCTTGGGGGTTGTCTATGGTGTAGTGAAAAAAAGGTTTGGGAGTCACTGGTATAGAAAATAAGGTCTGCTGTTAATTAGGGATTAATTTGGATCTCTCACTCCTATGTTCCCAAGAAGTCAGCAGATTTTGCCATCTCTGGTGATTTATCAAGAAGATGGTTCTTCTAATTCTAGTGTTTGGGGCCTAATTGACTTGCATACAGCCGTGCAAGATAGTTGCTGCCTTCATACAGCCAATCTAAGCAAGTGTCCATCCAATCATGTTATGAGCAACTATTCAGTCACTGTTTCCAAAGAGCCATCTCCCATGCAAAGTAGTACTGCTTCTTCTGCTAGAGAAGTTCACTAGATGTATGCCAGGGAATTTACTTAACTTACACCAGTGTACCATGACAATTAGCTACCAAATATTGATTTCTTTTTAAAACCCGAATGCGTCCACAGAGGAGGGACAGATTTGTTGTTCTAAGGCTCCCTTCTGTTTGTACCACAATGCTGGTGCAGGAGTAATAAGTACTAACCTATCCCATGTTTATGCCTTGGCCTTGGGCAGGAACTGGAGGAGCAGCTGGAGGAGGAAGAGAGTGCAAGGCAGAAGCTACAGCTGGAGAAAGTGACCACTGAGGCCAAGGTGAAGAAATTAGAAGAAGATCTGATCGTTCTGGAAGATCACAATCTCAAACTGGCCAAGGTAAGACTCATGGAGATCTCCAGACCATGCAGGAAGCAATAACTGTCCTGGTGGATATGGAAGCCCGATAGTGAACTATTCCAGAGGTGGCACAACAAGGAAGGAGCTAAATTCATGACACAGACTTCCTGAGGTGAATCCACTCGTGAAACTAGCTGCCATTCTTAGCCACTTCCAGCTCAATATGCAGAGACTGATGCAGTATTTAACTAGTCTTGATCAAATATTCCACCTTTCGAGCATACCTTTGCAGTCCAGTTTCATGCCTGGATGAGCTGTGTGTTGTTTAAATGGCTTGTGATGTTTCAGTTTTGAAAGGACTATTCAACATAAGTCAGCCCTTTTTCAAAATAAGCAGCGTCTGGAATATATTCTCAATCTTGGATCAGGGGGATACCTTTGTCTTTATATCAGCTCAAGGGAAATAGGTTAAATTTCCTTCCTGGGAGGTGGTCCTATGGGTCTAGAAGTCTCCAACCCCATTCAGTCTTTGTTTGAGGCCAGTGAGCACCTGTTCCTTGAGCCCTTCAGTGGAGAGATGGCTAGAAAGCCTAGAATCCTCCTGCCCCAGTTCTCCAATCATCTTCCAGACCTCCAGAAAGAGTACTCTGTTCTTGCAGCTTCTGCTGCTCTTGAACATGAACAGGAATTATGTAGGTGGGGAAGGGATCAGATTTCCTTTCCTGAACTCTGAGGGTGCAGCTTGGCACAATTAAGACAACACTTAATGTTGTCTATGAGCTGACAGTGTAGGGGCACAACTCTGCACCATGCTGTTGGTGCAGAAATGGGAGGGGGGAGGCACATGCCCCCGCATACTCCTCTACACATCACAAAGAAGACAGTCGGACTTCATGTTAGGGAGACAACAGAATAAATTGTGGAAGCCCAGTGAAGGAGTGTGGGACATCTTTGGCATAAATTAGATGGCATCTGACTTCTAATTCTGATGACTGACATGATAGGCTTACACTGTCCCTGTGTTCTGTTCACCCTGATACAGTTTTCAGTAGGGCTTTTGGTCACTGAATGATACTGGCATTGGGATACCCCAGGAAAGTCCGGTCAGCAACTTCTCCTCATCTAAATCAGACCATGTCTAGGTTTACTTTGTGATGGACATGGTGATAGATGAAAGAATACCTAATGGTTTATGCCTGTTTATAAAATGCTCATCATTATAAAAATTAGCCTTTCAAAATTCCTGCACCAAATGTGATGCTTTTAAATCCTGCAGGAGAAGAAACTCTTGGAAGATAGAATATCGGAATTCACAACCAACTTGACAGAGGAAGAGGAGAAGTCTAAAAGTCTGGCTAAACTCAAGAACAAGCATGAAGCCATGATCACAGACCTGGAAGGTAGGGAGATGAGCCTGAGAGGGAGTTGTGTATTTGTCACTGAGGTGGTTTGCTATCGATCAAAATTTAGTAAATTTGATTAATTCTTAGGACTGTGGTCTCATTCCAGTTACCAAGGAGTTAATAGCACTGGTACTGTAATGTGTAGTCTATTGATTAGTCTGATGGAACCATTCAGTGACTGGCTAGCTGAAGGTTATTTGCCTTGTCAGCCGAGCTTTGGTCTAAATAAAAATCCTCTGTAAAGCAGCAGACTAATGGAGAAGAGAGACTGGTTCCATGTCTTTAGCTGTGGGAGTATCTGTACTCTTCCACTTCCAGCAGTACCTGTCCACTGGGGTTAGTACAGCTGATCTCCTTCTTAAGGTGGCTCAGACTGTAGGCTTAAAGATACTTTACTTCTGACTGGCCTTGATAACACAGCATGGGACAGTCCATTCTCTGTAGAGGGAGGAAAGCCATTGCAGGATCTCAATTGGGAGGAGCTGATATTATATTGGATGACCAAGTCAATCTTATAACAGTGGAGAGAGAAAGGAAGGGATGGTTGCAATGTAAGAATTGGATCTGGGATGGGTTTTTTTTTTTTTGTCTTCTTGAGTGCGAGATTGGGGGCAGTCACTTACAGGTTATGAGAGACCATGCTGTGTCCAGCGGCATGGCGGTTTGGCAGACAACCGTCAGTTAGAGCAGACAGTCAGTTAAACAGTTCCACTTCCCCTAGGAGAAGCATCACACAATGCTTCAGGAATGTGTGTCCCTCTTTCGCATCTCTCCTTCAGAGCGCCTGCGTCGTGAAGAAAAGCAGCGGCAGGAGTTGGAGAAGACCCGGAGAAAGCTTGAAGGAGACTCTAGTGATTTGCATGACCAGATTGCTGAGCTGCAGGCTCAGATCGCAGAACTAAAAATGCAGCTGGCCAAGAAGGAAGAGGAGCTACAAGCAGCTCTGGCTAGGTGAGGTCTTGTCTCCAGGGTCACTTCCTCTCATCCTGTGACACTTCTCATAAAGTAGGGGCCAGACCAAATCTGCAGTTGTTCTAAACTGGTGGGTTTGACTACAAAATCCATGCACTTGACACTAGGTTTTTTTCTGGCTGGTTCCTGCCAGAGACCCTACGGTGTTAGAACATGAATGTTCTTTGCACTGTGAATGTTTCATTATAGTAGCAGTATGTCGAAGGAGCTTAACATGAGACATCTCTACTGAAAAGACATGGAAAGCAGCACTGAAAGGGTTGAATTTGTAATGGGGAGGATGGCATAGTACAGAAGTTCCTTTTCTTCTACCTTTTTCCACAGTCGGCTTCTCTTCCCCAGTTTGAGTTGGCTAATCTTCCCTCAGTCAATGACAGGTAGAACAAGACTCTAATTGCAGAGCATCAAAGACTAGAAACTGGAGTTTGGCTTCTTGTAAGGCAGTTTAGAGCACTACCATTTCTCCTGCCCGCAGTTCTGAAGACAGGCAATCATTTAGGTTTGTGTATAGTTAAAGCTGCCTCTAATCAAAGGTCTGTGTTGCATGCAGGGTAGAAGAAGAGTCATCCCAGAAGAACATGGCCCTGAAGAAGATCCGTGAGCTGGAATCGCAGATCACTGAACTGCAAGAAGATCTGGAGTCTGAGCGAGCAGCCAGGAACAAAGCAGAGAAGCAGAAGCGGGATCTGGGGGAGGAGCTGGAGGCATTGAAAACTGAGCTAGAGGACACACTAGACTCAACAGCTGCACAGCAAGAACTCAGGTAACTACACCATCTTTACCCCAGCTCACCAATATGTGAGGAGATAACAGATCGGATGCTCACCACTCTTCATAGCAACTGCAGAGACTTAAGAAATCAGTGTGCAGTCTCTCACAAGATGGTTCCTTTTCTGGTCTGAAAGTCAGTGGTGTCCTAGTTTTACTATAAGTTCTTTGCAGACAGTGAAATCTAAAGTGTGCAACATAATATTTCAGTTGTTGATTTATGCTGGTATTTACAGACTTCAGTCTTGAGTAAAACTGGCTTCTGATAAAAACAAAAAACAAAAAAACCCCAATCCAATAACATCTCTTCATAGTTTGAGTTTCTAAACTGGTCCTGAGTATCCTCTCCATAAAAGGTCTGTTAAGCTGTTGGTGATAGCACATATACATCTTGTTTGGTCCTGTCTGTTGGTATCTAACTAGAAATGACTGACTTTCACAGATCTAAACGGGAACAGGAGGTAACTCTTCTGAAGAAGACCCTGGATGAGGAGGCAAAGACCCATGAGGCACAAATCCAGGAGATGAGACAGAAACATGCACAGGCTGTGGAGGAGTTGGCAGAGCAGCTAGAACAAACCAAGCGGGTATGTAAAGAGTGGAGCCATGGGGCCATGTTACACAGTCCCTCTGGAACAGTAGCTAGTCTATACATCAAGAGCCAATTCTTAGCACCTCAGAGGAACACATAGAAATAACCACTGTGTGCTTGTATGGACTATATATTTCTGTGTACTCTCTGCCTACCTCACCACCATAGGTCAGCTTATACCCCGAAGCATGGTATTTAGTTACCCCTCATATTTCCATCTAATGCTTTGATTTCCTATATGAAAGTTCTCCCTAGCCAGGACAAACTTAATTTCCTTTCACTGATGGCACTGCCTTGCTCTCACTGTGACTGCTCAGGGCTTAGTTCAGGAGTCTGAATAGTACAGCACTGTTGCCAGGTCTATCTGATTTGTTTTTCATTTTGACTAAGAAAACATTTGCTGCTTTTCTGCGGCTGGGTGCTGAATTCTCACTGATATAAACTTTCCTGGGAAGCAGTCATGTCCTAGCAGTGAGACGCACACCATTAGCTTCATAGCACAATAAAAAACTCACTTCAACTGAAACATCACCATCACATCTAAAACCCTGCTGGCTTTCTTTAATTCCTTTCAGGTAAAAGCGAACCTTGAAAAAGCAAAGCAGACTCTGGAGAGTGACCGTGCCGAGCTATCCAATGAAGTGAAAGTGCTTCTCCAGGGCAAAGGGGACTCTGAGCACAAGCGGAAAAAAGTAGAGACCCAGCTTCAAGAGCTGCAGGTGAAATTTGCAGAGGGCGAGAGAGTACGGACAGAGCTGGCTGAGAAGGTCAACAAACTGCAGGTGAGGGTCATGACTCTTCCCCACCCCTCCCAACACACACCCCAGCTCCTGGGTCAGCACAGAGCTAGGGTAGGCAGGATGGTTGTAAGACGACAAAAGCTTGAGGTTCCTGGCTAAAGGATCTTGCCCTTTTGCTCATGGTCAGACTAATGGCCATAATTGGGGGCAGGAAGGAATTTTACCCCATGGTCAGATTGGTATAGGCTGGCAGGGAGTTGTCTTCCTCTGTAGTGTGGGGGCTCAGCTCCCTACCTAGGATCTCTCGAACATATATTAACAACCTTTTATAGAAGCAGGATATTGACTGCTGTAGCTCCCTTGCTTTACCTATGAAAGTTTAGGGTGTTACGTCTTGCATTGTCAGGGTTGGCAAGTTAGTTTTTGCTAAGTAGTGAGATAATGGTTTTGTATAGAATGGTTTGGATAGGAATGATTCTGCCTCCGCCAGGGAGTTAGACTCGATGACCTCTGGAGGTCCCTTCAAGCCCTGCTTCTCTATGATTCTGTGACACTTTCATCTCTGTCTGGGGCAGTAGATGGCCCCATCTGTTTTCTTAGCCAAATTGGGGGGTTTTTTTTAATTCCTTGGTGGTATGTTTGAGTCCCTGTGGGAGACAAATATGCTGTTCCCTTTCCAGCAGCTTTGTAAGTGCCAGCCCCCATTAAAAGGTGGGACACAGAGCAGACTTAACCTACCTTGAGCAGGTGTCAGTTGGTTCAGGAATTGATCACTTTGCCATTTGAGGGTGTAAGTCATCTGGTATATTAGCATGTCTATTCCACTTGCAGTGTGCAGAGGGTTTTCCTTTCACAGTGGAGTTCTATTACTCATGGGCTCTCAAACCAGAGTTCACGACAGGATGGGTTATGACTCCTTTCATGTGCCACAAACTAGAAGGAAATGGTCCTGAAACTTAGGGTCATAATGTGGAAAAGGCTGAAAACACTTGTTGTAATTATCACTATCCCCTTCATAAGGAAGTAGTGAACAGCTCCTCCCTCCCATTCAAGAGTGGATACTGACCACTTCCTTTATATAGGGCTCACTAATTGCAAGCTGAGCCTTGCGGGTAGGTAGTAGTCTCAGTGTGACGAACAGTGGCACAGAGGAACTAGCATATGTAGTCTTGGGGCAGGTTGAGGTTAAGGAGGGACATCTCCGTTTACTAGTAGCTCACATTAACTTTGAGTGGCTGTGTCAAATCTTGCGTTGACCTCAGCAGCATGAGTGGCCACTGCAGTTCAGGCCACTGTAGGTGAAAAAACTCTTTTGTCCTGCCATATTGAAGAATTTCACCTCTAGTTCCTTGAGACTGTAAGACATGAATGTTCTACTTACAGCTGAGAAGGTGGCTTTTCTCACACCTATAGTTCTCAGACCTACACAGCTGCCTCCTAGTTTGCTCATTTGCTCTTCTATTTGATAATTGTCGTGCTTTAACTCTTCATGCAGGTTGAATTGGACAACGTGACAGGCCTTCTGAACCAGTCGGACAGCAAGTCAATCAAATTAGCAAAAGATTTCTCTACTCTGGAGTCACAGCTTCAGGATACGCAAGTGAGATGTGGGATCTGCAGGGTGTGGTGTCCATCATGCTTCTGCTTAACATATCTGGATTGTACATCCAGTGTTTACAGCTAATGTAACTTTCAACTGATGGTCAACTTGAGTAAAATTCATTTGTGTTGATAGCAAAATGCGCATGTGGTTCTAGGCTTTGTAGGCAGAGGCAGGACATCATGGAGGAAGGAGGTACTGGAGAGAGGGTTCTGACTCAGCCATGTCTAGACTATTGCATTCAGTTTTAAAACCCAGGACTAACCAATTAAGGCCTGTTTAGAAGAGCAAATCATTAAAATTTGGGGGTGTTCCTCTATGGAAGGCTTGACTGAGTGGGAAATGTGGGGTTCACACCTTAAATTTGCAGTCTCATCTAGGAAAGAGAAGGAATTATTCAGAGATGCACAAGGGGATAGCTATGATAAGGCTGAAGAAGTGGTATAGGCTAAATTGTTTGGTGGTTGACCACAACACCAGTTCAACTGTAGCATAATCTTCAACGTCTGTTAACAATTATTCATCTTAGGAAAACTTTTGGTGCACAGTAGAACAAGTGTGCATTGACAGGAAGATGATTCTCATCAACCTCTGTCATCCAGTCCCAATAGTGGCAGCATATTTTAATCCATATTGATGCTGCCCTGAGCAGTTCTTAGGTTGTTCTTGGTAATCATGGGCATTTATACACATACTTTTTTGTTCGGTGATCCGCCACTTCTGAGCAGACTCGATTAATCGAGTCTGCTCTGCATGCAAGCTGATGCACACTGCGCTGCATGCAGTTGTATAAGCAGCAAAACGTGCATCAGCGCACAGAAAAATGGTGGCAGTGCGCTTTTGAAATAAAGCACCTCCAAGGTGTGTTAGTTCAAAAGCGTCCCACAGCCATTTTCTCCGTGCTAACACGCATTTCACTACTTATACAACTGCAAGTGTCGCAGCACTGGGTGCTTTTCAAAGCTCCTGCTGTGGCACTTACTTGCACATGTAAAAATGCCCACCTGCGCCTAGAAGTGAAAAGCTTGTTTATAAGCAAGTTCACGCTCTTCAAATGTTTAGTGTTCATGTTTGCCATGAAATTGAGATGGCAGAATATATATTTTTGCCAGCATAAACTCTGGGAATGGCTTTAAAGATCTGCACGCTCTTCATAGAGAACACCAGAAAGGATTATGAGGGGACTGAACTGGGAGGCACATGATGGTATTTGTGCATCCCTTCTGTGCAGTGAAGGAGTGGACTATAACAGACTGAGGGCCCTCTTGGGTGTTCTTTCTCATTCCATACTTGCTGTCTGATAGGCAGGCACTTGAATTCTGTATTCAGCTTCTTATCTGTGAAGAAGTGGCAGGCTGAAAATGAACCTTTCTAGTCCACATTGCTAGAAGTGAGATTAAGTTTGTAAAGTTCCTTGTTCCCTAAAGGAAAGGAGCTCAATCCCAACATGGTGTTTTGCACTGTAGGAGCTGTTGCAGGAGGAGACTCGGCAGAAACTGAGCCTCAGCACCAAGCTGAAACAGATGGAGGATGAGAAGAACAGCATCAAAGAGCAGCTAGAAGAGGAAGAGGAGGCAAAGATCAATCTGGAGAAACAGATTTCAGTCCTTCACCAACAGGTATGGAACCATACCACATAGAAGAGATCTTTCTGTAAAGGGAAAATGCAAGCACAGAGCTCATCCTTAAAACATCTAGCTCATGTGCAGAGTATTGGTATAAGAGGGACCTGTTAACAAAAGAAAGCTTTTCCTGGTGGAAACATAGCTGCTGTTTGCAAGCTAAATGTTTTTAGATGTCTGAATAGTTTCCCCTGTGGAAACATTTTTGTGTGTAACCTTGGGGGACCCTACATATCCCACATGCTGAGGAAGTCTGATCTAAAATCACTCCTTTAGAATTAGGCTGGTGTATCTGGTTTTACTTAATCCCTTGTCTCCTTTTCCGTTCTCCAGATAGCAGACATGAAGAAGAAGGTGGATGATGGCCTGGGCTGCCTAGAGACAGTGGAAGAAGCCAAGAAGAAGCTGCAGAAGGACTTGGAGGCTATGATCCAGCGTTATGAGGAGAAGGCAGCTGCTTTTGACAAGCTGGAAAAAACAAAGACTCGGCTGCAGCAAGAGCTGGATGACCTCACTGTGGACCTTGATCACCAGCGACAAATAGTCTCCAACCTGGAGAAAAAACAGAAGAAGTTTGATCAGGTAGATTGTCAGTTGTTGCCCCTATAATAAATCCACCTTTTCCCATCACGTTCTTACCCAGGGTGGATAAGAATGTGCTCAGTGTTCATGCATGTGAACTCTAGTGTCACCTCATGTCCAGGAGTCTGAAATTTTGAGTTGACCTCATTTGTGTAACTGTTGCTTGGAAGTATTGTTGTCTGTAGCCATCTCCTGGATCTGGCTGTAACTTTGAGGTTTTTGTGGCACTGGGAGCCTAGAGACTTATTCAGTTGGGTTCTAGTTCTAGCGCTGGCCACAGAATTGGGGACTGTATGACTGGCTCCAAAAGCCATGTTCTCTGCCTATCTCATTCCACTCAGTTGAAAACACTGACTGAAAAAGCAGTAGAGAACAAGTGAGTTCTTGCTTCTCAGTGATTCTCATAGCCCTTGTATTGTCCCCCTTTTAGCTGTTGGCAGAGGAGAAGAACATCTCCGCCAAGTATGCAGAAGAGCGGGACCGTGCTGAAGCAGAAGCACGTGAAAAAGAGACCAAAGCCCTCTCTCTGGCTAGAGCCTTGGAAGAAGCCATGGAGCAGAAGGCAGAGCTGGAACGACTCAATAAGCAATTCCGCACAGAGATGGAGGACCTGATGAGTTCCAAGGACGATGTTGGCAAGAGTGTAAGTATGTTGTCTCATACCAGAATGACTAGCTACATCCCAACTTGTCAGTGAACTTCTACGAAATCTCACACGATGAAAAGCACCTGTAGAGAAAGGCATGTTTTTTTGGAGTAAAATGAGGCTGTTTTCTTATGAATTGGTGAAAAGCAACAGCTAGAGGTGAGATTTGTAAGAGCTTGGAAAAATACAAGTTTGGAAGTGGTGAAGTGAAACTTATGGCTTAGTGAGGAGAGAGGGAGCAGGTAAGTCTAGTGTTTGAAAGATAGGAAGCCAGTCAGAGAAGGGGATATGGTGACCAAAGTCTAAAGACACTAAAGATTAGTGGTAAGGCCTGTCAGAGTTTGCATAGGAGATTAAAGAGATTTGAAGCTTTTTTATAATGTCTTTGCAAAGAAACAAGAGTGTCTCGGGCATCATTGGCCAGATGTTTCCCATTTAAAATTTCCCAGGGCACCTGGTTGGAGATGACCTTAGTGGGCAAACGTGGTGTAGGGTAAGGTTTGCATTAATGGCTCTCAAATACGTAAGCAGCTTCCTTTTGACATGGTTAAGGGCTCTTCTTATGGGGGACATTATTGTCACAGTGTAGAGAGATGAGGATGGTAGGTAGAAAGGACCATGTCCTTATGTCCTTGTATCTTTTTCTCACTGAGCTGGTAGGTGTATTTGGCTGCCTCTTTGTCCTCAGGATGGGGCAAGTTGTTGACTTTTAGCTGGGAGACCTAATATGTATTCTTATGCTTCAGGTTCATGAACTGGAGAAGGCTAAGCGAGCCTTGGAACAGCAGGTGGAGGAGATGAAGACTCAGCTGGAAGAGCTGGAGGATGAGCTGCAGGCCACAGAAGATGCCAAGCTGCGGCTAGAAGTGAACCAGCAGGCCATGAAAGCACAGTTTGAGCGTGACCTTCAGGGCCGTGATGAGCAGAATGAAGAGAAGAGGAAACAGCTGATCAGACAGGTAAAGCCAGTTTCAGGGGCACTGGAAATTTTGTATACATAAGAAGCACTTTATTCCACCTATCTTAGGACAGCTGGACTGTGGTGGTGCCATGTTGTTACTGTAGTGGTATTGCTTATACCACAAGGCACTTTCAGGTACAGCAGCTTCCATGGTTTGTTGTTCCCATAATTGTGTACAATCAAAACTCTCTCTTCCCCTCTCCCACCAGAACGTGGATTAGCTTCTTGCATTGTACCTGTATGATTTGGTCCCTTTGGGAGGTGGCCCATGCACATGTGCTTGTACAAACTTTGTTCAATTTCTGCCAACATGTTGTTTCTTTTAATAGGTGCGGGAAATGGAGGTAGAGCTGGAAGATGAGAGAAAGCAGCGCTCCGTAGCTGTGGCTGCCAGGAAAAAGCTAGAGATGGACCTGAAGGATCTGGAGGGCCAGATAGACTCTGCCAACAAGAACCGTGATGAAGCCATCAAACAGCTTCGCAAAGTGCAGGTAAGACTGTCTCTCTTGTTCCTGCCACCTTTTTATGCACCCTGGCACTACCTCAGAAAAGGAGGGTGGTGATCCATGTTGCTCTGATGTGGGTTCTTGGTTCTAATTGAGAAGTGTAGCCTAATATGTGCAAACTTCAATCTGAACAGCATTTTGACCAGGAAGATTCAGCAGTAGCTCATTTGTTCTTGTAACTAATGCTCTTGTCAGTTCATTTAATTGCTCCCTTACTGGAGTTCTAAGGAACCCACTCCTGTAGGTCTCTGCTTGGACTGTAATATAGTGGGAGGGATGAGGATTCACTCTGTGCCTCTTTTTTGTCTTTCCAGGCACAAATGAAAGATTGTATGCGGGAGATGGATGACACGCGTACCTCTAGAGAAGAGATTTTGGCACAAGCCAAAGAGAATGAGAAGAAGATGAAGAATATGGAGGCCGAGATGATACAAATGCAAGAGGTAGTAGAGCCTGCATTGAAGCAGTGGGGCTATTTGCTTCCTTTTGGCCAAAACCTAGGCTTTCAGTGTAACTGTAGACACCAGCTTGATCTGTTGCTCTTAAGCATAGCAATTATTAGGAGTAAGAGATTCAGTTCCCCCCACCTCCTTGCCCTGTGGCAAGTAGAGGCCAAGGTTGAGTAAGTGGCACCCAGGGAGCCATGTTGAAGGAGAGAACACAAGTCCTCTAGCTTGCCAGCTAACAGAAACCAGACAGTTCCACCCATACCACTAACTGCTTCCCTTGGTCTGCCTTGATGGGTAGCTTTACACTGCATTACTGACAGTCTGCTCTTCATTCTAGGAACTTGCAGCTGCTGAACGTGCCAAGCGCCAAGCCCAGCAAGAAAGGGATGAGCTGGCTGATGAGATTGCCAATAGCAGTGGCAAAGGGTGAGTAAGGAATCCCTTCATTTGGGATGAGAAGCCATGCTGTATGTTAAGTGTGTGCCTGTAACCTCTGGGCACATGAAGGGCAACAGCGGCTTTGTAAAGGCATAATTGGTAAGCTTTTTCCATTGAATGCATTGCACTGATGTCACCAATACTTACTGAGATCTGATCATATGTCTCTCAGAGCTCTAGCCATGGAGGAGAAGCGACGCCTGGAGGCCCGCATAGCTCAGCTAGAGGAAGAGTTGGAGGAGGAGCAGAGCAACACTGAAATGGTCAATGACCGGCTCAAGAAAGCAAATCTCCAGGTACTAGCCCGGGGTCTGCCCACCAGTAGGAACCCTCTAATGTGTATAAACTCCCAAGCAGACATTAGGGTCCATTACCTGCTGTCTTTTCAGCAGGTACATATTTCCCAAAGTCCTTTACACAACAAGGAGTTGGATACAGTGTCCATGTATTGCTGTAGAAAAATTGGAGAAGCTAATCAGTGGTCAGTGAGAACTCATACAGATTTTTTGCAATCATTAAACACTCCTTTTTATGAGAGAAGAAAAGTAGCTGGCATTGGAAAGTCTGCAGAAAATGTGCCATGTCCTAATTTCTGGTGAATTAAGGGGTAACTGAAAGTCCTGATTTGTAAAATCTGACTGGCCTTTTAGAACAGTTGCATTATATAGAAAGTTGCTTTTCATTCAGATAGCAGGTGGCTCAGGAATGCTGGGGTGGGTGGAGCGTCCCACAGGAGCGCAGGGGGCTCCCCACTGTGCTCAGCAGGAGACCCGAAAGTGGACCAGAAGTAGTTCCAGCCCACTTC